>NC_089728.1:15867242-16493754 GCF_035083965.1 Branchiostoma lanceolatum
GTGCAAGACAACCTGTACCCGGGTCAAAGTCCACTTCACGTCACTCCACCCGGTCAGCTGAGTTAATTAGCGTAGACCAATGGCATGCCGGTATCCCGTACACACCTTTCTCCACTCCCACCACACTCTCCCTTCACGTGAAGACCATGGAGGCACGGTGTTGTGTTCTGTCACATGATTTGTAGCCTGTGTTTGCATATTGTGGCACGCAGTTTCCCGCCCAGTCCAGTCTCTGGCAGGGCACAGGTGAGTACGGACGTTTGATATAACCTCCATCACATACATTAATCCGCCGGGATACATAAATCCGCCACTTTGAGAAACAGTGGGTTTGAGAGATCTGAAATGCGTTACCATCCAGGTATGCACAGTTTAGATATACAGGAGTGCACTATACTGGGGGACGTTGGGTTGGAGATCTGTTTGGACGTCTCTTTTCAGGGTGGCGGAATTGTGTACCCTGGCGCAATTATGTTACATGTAGTAGATGTAAGGTTGTCAACATATTCTAGGACCGATGAATTGTTCCCGTGTTGATGAAAAGAAGTAACTTCAAAGGTAGTTATGACATTTTGAAGAAATCTAAAGGATAAAGGGGGTTAAGGGTAAAGCAATCGCTTATATAAAGGGGTATGGCTATTCATTTTTGAAGATCTTTGGGCGAAATGCTGTGGGATAGGATGAGGAAATTATGCTGAAATACCTGCAACTGTTCTTTCGTTTTTTTATTATTAAGATGTTGTGTTGTATTCATGAAATTTAGACGAGCGGATGTAGACGCTTGTGAATTTCGATGGTCACTATGATTATGCTTGTTGGTTTGAATGTGTGAAATGTGGATCACTGTAGAAATATGCTGTATTCTAGTCTTGGCATTTGCCTTCCCGATTTTCCATTCTCTACATGTATATTCTCATAGTCGCTGATTTTCCCTTTCTTGGCTTTCTATTAGTTCTAGGATACGCACTGTAGTGGCTCTCATTGCTTCGTCATGGGGAAAGGCAGCGACAAAAAGAGCGAGGAAAACCCTCCGACGTACAATGACGCCATCGCCGTGAGTACATGTATATAATCTTTCGTTGCATACTGACTTAAAAATGTTGATTGGGTAATAGGAACTGATAATGTTAAAGTCTATTAACATTAAACCGTCAGGTTACATAAATCCGTCACTTTGGAAAACAGTGGGTTTGAGAGATCTCCAGTGCAGATCTCAGGTATGCACAGTTTAGATATGCAGGAGTGTATCATACGGGGAACGTCGGGTTGGAGTTCTGTTTGGACGTATCTTTTCAGGGTGGCGGAATTATGTACCTAATGTTAGGTTAAAATTAGGTTAGTAGATGCTACATGTATGAATAGATATCAGTTGAAGTAATTTTGAAACAGGACCCAATATGATGGTTTTGATAATCTCAACATGTTTGGATGGTGCGTATCTAAAATTAATGTGACTCCAAAACTTTTGCCATCTATAACTTGCTAATTTCGTATCCTTTGTGCATCGATATCTGTTGCAACTTTGTTAATTTTTTTCTTTCCCAGAAAAGTGATGTGGCCATTTCCGTGGACGGCGAGGACAAGAAAAAGATCGTCGAAGAAGAAGACTTCGACCCGTGGAATGTCCCCGAGCTGAAGGATGATACCGTTCCTTGGGATGGTAAGTAACGTTAGCGCTTTCTCAGCCATCGCTTACACAGTATAACAACATTAAGTGGGAGAACTAGATAAAGTTCTACGTCTGATAAAGTACGAAAAGGTTGGTGGTAATACGTTGTAAAAGGAAGGAATAGACTTCACTATCAACATCAAGTACATGATTCTCAGTCGTCGTCTTATGTAAGTTTGGAAACTTAATTTCATTCGATAATATCTCCGTTGTCACTTAATCAGTTGCATTGTAATTTATATATTTTGAAAGCTTATTTGTCATCCTTTACAATGGCACCCCATTTGCTATGATCGCACATTAATTGATCGCGCAAAAATTGAAACGTCGATTTGGCCGGGGCGCAGACATTGTCGGAAAGGTCTGAACGAACATTCTTTTCCACCACTAGTACTAGCAATTCTCCCGACATATTTTCCGTCAAACTGCAATGCCCTCTAAAGATGTTACATATACGTTTCCTGTTCAGAAGAATCAAAAGATGCGAATACAGCTTTAATGGTGCATCCCGGTCGATACAACCATCCTGCTATAGGACTCATTACCGGTGGGCAGGCAAAAGAACCCACGGTGTCGTATTCAAATATGCCTTGTGGTTGTCGTAAGATCCCAGTGACCAGAAAAGTAAGCAAAACCATTGTTCCTTAAAGGTTGGCCAGTCCACGGATAGACTAAGCGGTTTCTGACCTCCTCTGAGCTGCATATGAGACGAAAATTTCGTTAGTGCGGGCATATGTAAGATTCGCGGTGTAACAAAGCTTGTACAAACTACTTCGGTGTACTCGTACATTTTGCTGTGGGGATAAACAATCTACGGTGGCGTTAGTATAATTCAGGTGGCTAAAAATTTGTGTATCAACTGTAACTGATCTAATGTATGCCTTGCTTGCTGCATATTGAAGGCATTTGAAAATTGTATTGGACGTAAAAGTTGTCCGTGGGGCGCGCCAAGATTTTGGCGGTTTTTAGCCCGAGACGTAGAAAAGCAAGCACTTCATGTGTGGTGTATGGTGGTAGGGCTGAGAAACTTGTGAGCATGTTTGCTGTGGCAGCAATCTACACAAAGCAGAACAAACAGACCGGCTGCTATTTCTTGGCGGGCATCGCGTGATCCCAGTGGCGTGGACGTCATACTGTAAATAGTAGGTAGGGCAGCCCGAAAAAGGCCGATACAGTTTCTCCAACCACTTGAACTTGACAAATCACAACAAAAACAACATGCTCTGCCAAATATTAAACATTTCATATTTTGTACACAAATGTAGCCTGCATGAGCAGAATCCAGGTTATGCTGCAACAAAGTTTGTCAGAAAAATTATGCCACCTTTGAAATAATGGTACCTTCCATCGTTCACGTGTGTTCCACACCTATATCACGTGCAAGGAAGTATGCACCTGTTCACCGTGATTTCCACAAACCTCGACTGGTTTGGACTGGTTTGGACCAGTAAGAGGTTTTTGTCAGTTTCTCTGGCCCAAACCTTTATGGTTCCCAACTTTCGTCTGTAACAGTTACAAAATGATCCATAAATTTGAGCTGACGGAATTCGGCTCAGGATCCCTTTGTCTTGGAGTGTTGTTTTAAGGTCAAAGCTCATATATCATCTCTAAGTGATAAAACCCAAGTTGTTTCAAGCGTTTTACAAGGCTTTGTTGTCTATGTCAAAGGAGAGAGGTGTCAGACTTGGGTCAACACAACTGTGCAAACGTAAGAACTCAAAAGGACCATCGGACAGGTCGATTCGCTTCACACGACCTTTAGGACGGGCAGTGAAACAGGTGGTCACGCCGGGCCCATGTCCCTGCCATGCGCTATCACGTGCTGCAATCAACTTTAGTCAACATGACCCGCTTGGCCAATGCGTGACACGGTTCTTACATACGACTGGGAGTGGGCCCTTAAGAGCTGAGAGAAAACATGGCGTGACCAGACTTCAACGAACATTGCCTTCGGACCCATTTATTCATCATAGCAAATGAGAGATGTTTGGTAGACTGCCTGCGGTGCTACGCTCCTGAAGTTAATCAGCATATACAATGTATATAGATCCATAGCTTATAATCACCGCATATGTACGTAGAAGTGGTGATGGTGATGATTTCTTAGAAGTTTGATAGCATACACCCTTACCATGTACTACGCATACTTTACGAAAACAAGCTAGGGCAACAACAATGTCGTTTCAAGCAAAGTTCTGACCACTAAGGTACGCAATACAACGAAGCTAACACGCATGTCTGATTGCAAATATGCTAATCCGTTAAGCAAAACGCACGCGCTCTACATTCAGTCTCCAGTAGCCAATAGAAAGACAGGACATAGCGAACTTTATACAGGCACAGCACGAGTGACCTCTGTACAGACTAACTGGGCGGTGGGAGGCAGACCTGCCTCTGTTGGCGCGTACCCAATGCCCAATTGGTTTGAACAATGTACCGCGTTTATAACAGTCATAAATTCCTTTTTGACTGTGACACAACGACAACAGGAATGATGCAATGAATTCTCAGTCTACTTAAAGATTTACTGTAGAAAGTGTCGGAATGTTTTTCACATTTACCACATTCAACACCCATTCATTCGGTCGCGATCGCGCGAGTCAAAATTCTAGCATTAGAAGTTCCACCAAAAGTCCCTTGCTGAGACTTCTTGTCCATCAAAAACAATCCAGGAGGCCAAAAGGAATCAGCGCAGAACGGTGTCTATTCATAGTAACATGATGAAACACAGAAAATGAGGACCTCAACCACCTGTGTTTACACAATCTCTCACTGGCTGGGGTTAATGACCCCTTGCTAGGGGGCGGTACCCGTCGGGCCGGCCGATAGGAGTAGTCTCTACCAGACTAACTACGCCGGCTATATGGAGAATATTTGCAGGCTCCTACGCGGGCGAAATTTTATCTTCGCAGAGGACTGAATCTTCTGGCTAATTATTCCTTTTTTCTGCCTTATTCTACGATCCATACGCCTGTAGGAGGGCCGAGTGGAGGCTGCGCTAGGAGCGCGATGTAGTCAGGCTAAACTTCTCACTCACTCACTCACTCACTCACTCACTCACTCACTCACTCACTCACTCACTCACTCACTCACTCACAGACTAAACCAGCATGATATGGTATAACGTTAGATACACGTTGTAACATGTCTGACTATCATTTCCTTTAATCTGTGTGTAGAACTGACGGGCTGTGGGAAGGTGGAACGTGTGGTTCTGTGGTTCCTGAAACCGGTCCTGCTCCTCGGGCTGCTCTACATGTTCATCTGCTCACTGGACTTCCTCAGCAGCGCCTTCAGACTGTTGGGTAAGCGGGCTTATGTCATACCTGGGCCGGGATAACGTTCTATACGGGTGTTCCGGACCGGTCAATATTTTACAGTATTGCATGCCAGGGCTTCGAATTATTCGAACGCGTTTCGCGTGTGCCGGTTGCGCCGCTGTCTAAAATTTATAAACCGAATTTGGACGTTGGCATTGATGTTGTTACAATTTTTTTTGTTCGAGGACATACAATTTTATCAGATTCAGGCACATTACGCATTTAGATGGGTTTGACCAAGGAGAACTGGTCGGGCTGGGACCTTGGGCGATACGGAATACACCGAGTTGTATTCTATTTTCATATCTACGGGACAGGATGGCCTTAGGTCGGTTGAATACAAACATCACAGCAATTTGCATGGTTGTCTTGGCAAGAAAAGTTACGTCGTTATAAACAATGATACCGAAGCTAACTTCTGTGTATCTATGCATTAAAAACGTTGCATCTGAATAGTTCAAAGTGTGAAGTTTCCAAAAGAAGGTTGTGCCAACAAGCAAGTAGGTATACAATTTTTTTTTCTCTAGGTGGAAAAGCTGCAGGTGAGCTGTTTGCCCAGAATGATCTGTTGAAGAACCCTGTGTGCGGTTTGATGATCGGTGTTTTGGTGACGGTTCTGGTGCAGAGCTCCTCAACCTCAACCTCCATCGTCGTGTCCATGGTCGGCGCCGGAAGTAAGTGATCTCTTGTTTCACCAAGCCTTTTTTGGCGAAGCTTCAGGAGCAAGCCTAATAGAGTATGTTATACGCCCGTTTGCCAAACATTCTAGGAATTCCACAAGCATGTCAGTCCGCGCAGGTATTTCTGTAATGTCCGCGCATACCCGGAAGTAGGGAAATAAATACTTCTTGTCTAGTGTCCTTTCTCAGTCATCTTTTTTATTGTTGGAGTGGGAATCTAGGCCAAAAGTTTACATAGTCGGTTTGCTAGACTTCACAGCATTGTTTTAGTGTTTGTGTTGTGTTTCTGTGGTCAGTTTTTTTGCCAATTCATTCCTTTTGCAATTCCCCTTATACATTGTACTTGTCAACTGTTCCTACTCAAAGATAGAAGGACTTCTTCAAGTACTGTATATGACAATGCCAAACGTCTGCTGAAACTAGTACAGTTGCTGTTATTGTTGACAACTGACTCCCGAATCTATTGCTTCCTTTACTCTACAGTATTGGAGGTGGAACAGTCCATCTACATCGTCATGGGGGCCAATATCGGGACCTCGGTGACCAACACCATCGTCTCACTGGGGCACTCTGGCGACAAGAACGAGTTCCGCAGGGCGTTTGCCGGGGCCACGATCCACGACATGTTCAACTGGCTCTGCGTCTTCATCCTTCTGCCATTGGAGGTGAGTTCCTTTTGATAATGATATCGTGTTGCTTCGATGAATTGATGGGAATGTCACGAAACAGGCAATTTTACCAAAAGTGAATGTTCGAATGGTAAGTACATCCATACCGCATCTCGTCACAGCTTGCAGAAGTATTCTCAAAATTGGGCGCGATTTGTACAACGCCACTCGGCAGAGAAGTGGCCGGGATTTTTTGCCAGAGCATAGGCTATGTGTGATTGTGTATCCTTGCTGTACAGGGTATCTAGACGCGACTTTCACGCCACTACGCGCTGTGGCCGAGCGACGTCCGCCATTGGGTACGGCCCAAAGTACAGGGTACGGCCCGATTTACCGGGTACGGCCCGAATATTTAACGGGTACGGCCCAAATTTCCGGGTACGCCCCGAATTTTTAGCGGGTATGGTCTGAAGGGACTTTCATGGGGGTGATGTAGGTGCGCTGTAGCGCCAGATCCTTCCTTTCTCCTGGTTTGAGGAGGCATTTCTGTTGTAGATATGACATCCGCCCGGCAGAATGTCATGACTGATTCTGAACTGCTTGATCTTTACATAACTCCTGCCCTGGCATAGATCGTCATACTCTTATGAATGGTTGAAATAAACATTGTGATTTTTTTTCATGTTTCCAGGCTGCATCCCACTACCTGTTCCGATTGTCGACTTTAATTGTGGACTCCTTCCAATTTACCGGAGTTGGTGAGATCAAACTGCTGAAGGTCATCACGGAGCCCTTCACCAAGCTGATTGTGGAGGTACGTACACAGTGCTGTTTCTTTTAACCTGCTGTATTTTTACAGCAAGTAGGTACCAATCTGAGTAATGAGACTGTTGTAACGTGCTCGAGGCACCTCCTCGAACACGGGAACCCCCATTTTACGTCTCTTCCGAAAGACGATACAGCTCCTACCAGATTACGCTCCCCCGGATTCGAACTGGGGTCTCCCAGTTATCAAGGTTTAAACCTCCTTACAGTTAAAAATGAAGTGGAGCCAGGAACTCAACCATGAGGCTGCTACCAATTGAGCTATTTTTGTTGGTCTTTAACATTTTGATAAAGCCATGAATAGTATTCCATGCCTATAATCTACTGCTGTATTGGTTGTAATGATATATCAGCATTAACATGTGTGTGGTTTTGCCCCCCCCCTCCTTTTGTTGTTGTTGTTGATTACTTTTTCAACGCTACAAACTGTAACTGTCCTATAGCTAGTTGTTTACGTGATGTGACAATAACTACATTTCAGATTGACAAGGGAGTGATCACCGACATCGCTCAGAACGAGGAAGGCGCTACAGAGCAGAGTCTACTGAAGCGGTACTGCAAGACTGGTCCTCTGGTGCAGGTCAACTCAACAGAAGAGCAGGTAGGCACAGTTCAGTTTTTTCTGAAGAAGAAGAAGTTTTCTTAACACCTTAGCCGACCCCTATGACATTTGCAAGTGGACGATCTAAGACAAAGATACAGATCGTTAAGTAGTGTTATACACTTAGGCAAGAAACAGGCAGATCTAACTTGTGGAATTTCTTTTTTTGATGATGATTTGTTAATATATGTTTTTGTTTGTTTCTTTCTTTCTTAGGTGACATTCTTCGGCAACGGCACCTACAACTGGACCATCACTGAAAACGTCACCACCAGCGAATGGAAGCATCAATGTAAGGAAATAGATAATTCCAAATATAACACAAAATCATTATGTGATACTGATTTCCTAAAATCTCGAAGAAGACATTGAATGTAGGAAGGTGCAGAGTAATTGCATACTTTCTGAAGAGACCGCAAGAGTGTGAGAATTTTCGGTTAATACATGATTTTTAAAACGTTGGAATTGTTTGTTTTTTTCAGGTCAGTACCTGTTCGCGCAGGTGAACCTGTGGAACGACACCATCGTGGGGGTGATCCTGCTGGTGGCAGCGCTGCTGATCCTCTGCATCTGTCTCGCCTGTATCGTCAAACTCCTCCACAGCATCCTGAAGGGCGCCCTAGCCAGGGTCATCAAAAAGGCCGTACACGCCGAGCTTCCCACTAAAGTGGGGAAGTACCTGACAGGGTAAATATGATATGATAATTGTCCATCCATCGATCTGGATCTATTTCAATTTTCAAATTGTCAATAGCTACAATAGTTATTTCCGTACCAATCTACCAGTTTGTCAGTAATCTAGAAGGCGGCAAAAATTACCTATGTAACCTATCTGTAACATTCACATGGACATATGCTTCGGTAGCAACAAAGTACTCTCTATCAAAAGCACAGCTAAGAAGTTTAAGGGTCAGGCTGTTTCACAAAATTTCAAGTTTTAAGCATAGACATCTTTTGTCACAGCACAGAAGATGCCTTATGTTGTTTCGCAATTTCTTGTGACATTCACAATTAATTACGTATATTTCATGTTGTCTAATCCGTTTCTTTCACAGATATCTGATCATCATCCTCGGTGCTGGCATGACGTTCCTGGTCCAGAGTAGCTCCATCTTCACGTCAGCCCTCACCCCTCTCATCGCGATCGGCGTGGTCAACCTCAAACGGGCGTACCCTCTGACTCTCGGCGCCAACATCGGCACCACCACCACCGCCATCCTGGCGGCCCTGGCGTCTTCCGGAGACGGTCTGGTCAGGTCTCTTCAACTGGCGCTGTGTCACTTCTTCTTCAACGTGTCCGGGATCATCCTGTGGTACCCGATACCGCCTCTCAGGAATGTTCCCATCGGTTTGGCCAAGAAGCTCGGCAACACCACAGCAAAGTACCGATGGTTTGCCATCGTCTACCTCATTCTGATGTTCTTCCTCTGGCCGGCGTTAGTTTTTGGACTGTCCGTCGCGGGGTGGGAAACGCTTGTTGGTGTTGGGGTACCACTATTGGTATTTGCTTTGGTCGTAGTTGTCATTAATATCTTACAAACAAAACGTCCTAACTGGCTTCCTAAGAAACTCCGGACATGGGACTTCCTCCCCCTCGCCTTGCATTCACTTGAGCCATACGACAGGCTTCTGACGGGATGCTGCAAAAAGAAAGGCGCGGAACAAGCGGCCAATGATGATGAAAGAATTGAGATTGACAATCCCGGCTTCGTTAAAGAACAGGAAATGGAAGTCACCCAGCTTTAGATTCTTTAAAATTACGAGATATTCCACAAAATATGGAAGTACCAAAAGAAAATCATTTAGTCTTTCAAAACTGAAACCTAATTCATTTTTGTAAACCTAATCCATTTTTGTAAGTACTTCCCTTTCCATTATAATTGATCGGTTATACAGTCACCCATCAACCGACCAAAGCAATATCTTTAAAGACTCGAAAAGAAAAAAAGGAGACACAAAGTCATCTATGATTGATCTTATGGCAAATATTGCTTTCTTCTTTCCGAAAATTCCACCGCGTTGTATTTGAACCTCACGTACAATACATCAAAGACAATATGGAGGAAATACATTTCGTGTGAACATACAGTTCATCAAAACAACGCGTACGGGTCTTTTGTGAAAACATGCGAGATTGAAACTTTGCGGCAAATATACTCTAAATGTTCACTATGCAAGTACATGTACAAGTTTGCTATTTGTCTATCTACTTACCAGCCTTCCAAGTCTTCCACCTAGACCTGGTTATCTGCTAAGAACTGATTAGAAATTGTATATAGCAATGTATCCAATGTATAACGTATGTGATGAGTAAATATTTAACATGCATCTAAAATATGAAAAAAAAAACATGATACTGTGCAAAAAATGAAACATTCCGACAATATACACTAAATGACTACATATGCAGACTATGCAAGGACAAGTTATTTACTTATTCCTCTACTTAATTTGGCTTAAGCAGGTTTCCAAGTCTTCCAACTAGCCTTGCTAATCTGTTGATAACTGATTACAGCTTGTATATATCAATGTATCAAATGTATAACGTATCTGATGACAGAAGCCAACATTTAACTTGCATCTAAAATGTAAAAAAAAAACATGATATTGTTATCATGCCAATAGCTACTGGACGTTGTTTCAGGATAATTGTTCTCATTGTTTTCAAGAAGATCTAGATCGATTGCTATCTCATTCGGTAGTTAACTCTATTTCATTTATTTAGGATAGTCTATACTCATATGTGTCTATCTAGTTCTGTTTACTTATAATATTTGTCATATATTTATCCTTATTATTCACGCACATAAACTTTTTCCCTTTGTTGTTTGTTTCATCTGTGATGTTCATTGTGTTGTGATTGCATTTGTGATGTTTTGTCGAATGAGACAGGCCATGGGCTTAGGTTTTATACCATTCTGTAAGTAGTTTGTATAATGAATTACACTGTATATACTTTATGTATCATTGTTGGATTTAGCTAATATCAAATGGCTGTGAAAGAGGCTGTATATTTCATATGATGTAACATGGCTTTGAAATTGGTTAAGAATGGATATGATAATGCCTGTACAGTTATATACTGTTGGTACTACTACCAATACTTATTTCAAGTACGTCTATATATGCTAACCGTGTAGCTCATAGCATGTTGATAACAACAAGAGTCAACGTTTTTTTTAAACATTTATAATTCTGTAAATCTGGTAGGTTTTATCACAATGTATATATATATATATATATATATATATATATATATAGTGATCGAAATAAACTATGAAGAACATACTATCATGTGACTATTTATTTATGCCAAGGTACTGTACACATGTTTTACCTTTCGGATAAACGTGTGTGTTTTAACAATCGAACTTTACGCAGTTCTTTTCAGGCGCAAAATCATTGCCATCTCGTCTACGAATTGTAGAAGACAAATGCATTATTAATGCCGGGAACACCATCTTTATATAATAGAAACACGCGGTATTTGAACTATTTAAAACAAAATCTTATAAGATACACATAGACAGAAAATGGTACGACGAATGAATGTTTATTGTAATTGGTGTTTATGCTTAATTTCTATTAGGCTATTGCAAGAAATACACGATAGCTATATGGACTAAGTAGTGACTACAACATGTGCTGGGACCGAGCGTGACATGATGCCGTATTATGCTAGGGTCACATTTCCAATCCGGGGCCCGGCCGGGCAGCTTGTGGGAACGAAAACTATGATATAAAAGACAACAAAAGACACAAAACTTTTAAAATATTATTCCTTACCATACGTTATGTATATTCTTTATATGTAGCTTTTATTCTTTGTTTTCTCAAATGGCCCGGTCGGGCCCCGGCTTGGAAATGTGACCCTAGCGTTATACACTAACCATCCCCCGGAAGAAGATCCTGGAAGGAGCAAATAATTGACAACTGGACAATCCCAAGCTACGCTCTCTGACGTGCCTGACCCATAAACAATCTGCCAGCATTCCTTATATATATTAGTATACTTTCAAAATAACCCAACATATTTGAGTGTCTTATATTGAGCCTCAAACAAGGCCCAATTGGTAAAAGCCACACGTTACAGTTCGACTTGCTACAATACTTTATTTTCTAGTATTTGGCCACATTTTCCAAGCCCTCCCCCCCCCATGGGACAGCAAGCCAATTGGCACTCTAGCTGAGCTGTACGCATGGTGACAAGATAATTAATCAATTAATCGATCAATCGATCAATCGATCAATCGATCAATCCTTCCCTGGCAGAGGGGATCAGTGGGATCCCTGCTGTAAATCACTGTGTGGTGTGTGCGTAGGTCAAGTCACCAAAAGAAAGGATCCAGCAAAGGAACTCCTACATGAAATCGGAATTAGATCATAGCTTTACGGTGGTTGCAAAGAGTTATGTGCCATTATGTGCTACTAAGTTTATAAAACTGCACTGGAGCTCAAACAGAAACACATAATACGACGTTTACGTCGTATCTGATCTGTCACGTCACACATTTAACCCGGTCTTACGAAGTACACACCTTTATTCTGTGCACCTGGTCTGTAACGTAACAATACTTTATTTTATACTCTGCCGATGACACAACATATTCCTTTCTCACAAAAATTTAGATTCTCTGATACAACTGGCTAATCAAGATATGTGTAAGTAGGTACATGGTTTGAAGCAAATAAGTAACCAATACATACTGCAGACACAAATTTTCTTATTTTCTGTAGTAAAAATAAAGATGAAGATAGAACTTATGATACTAACTAGAAAGGCCGTCATTTGCTTATGAGCAAATATAGCATGTTTCGCCCATTATCCTCCCCATGCAACATAATGGGCTGTCCCAAAATAACAACTGGGCAAATTGAAATATCAACTACATGTAGAAAGGCAACATTTGCGAGAGCAACATACTTTGCCCATCTCCATGCATAAATTGACTATTCCAAAATCACCCCTGTGCAAACAAATTCTCTCTATAAGTTCGTCAAGAGCCTTCCGCATGGGTTAGCAACTTCTTACCGCAAAGTCTTGCAGATTTTTCGCAGAGACTGTGAGAATGCCTGCGGAGCACCCCCGGCGAAAGGCCGGGTTTTCGCAGACTTTCACTTTTCGTTGCATGCTATTCCGAAGTCACTGAATTGAAGTACTTGACCTTGTATGAAAATTAGGGGACCTAATTTAACGTTAATTTCTGCCTAAAATTATGAAAACAATGCATAATAGCAAAGAATGCTAGGCCGCATCAAACATGTTAAGAGATCCAGGAGATGGGACCTTTATTGTTATAAGAAAATTGCATGTATATTCTAACTATAGAAATTGTGACGGCTTTTAGTTGTCCGTTTAATTTGTAATACGTGACATCGTTACGTTACGTAGAACGGACTTGATCCGTGTAATTAACCCTCAAACCACCGTAGATTTTTTACGACTAATCTTACCGTATGGGGTCAAAACTGACCCCACAATGTTTTCTACAAATATAGCTTTATTGGTGACTATTTTTGTGGCTTGTATATATGTATAGTTTAAGTGATCTAGAAGGGACAGTTTGACATGAATAGGTGTGAATAATTTCTGTTCATTATGATAATTTATGCAAAAATAGGGAACATCGTCTTTTGCAACTAACGCTATTCAGACAAATGGGCTCTTTTGAGGCCTGCGCCAACACTTGATGTCATATAGCATCTGAATGTCTTACTCTAGAACAACCAAACTTGGTCACCTTTGCTAAAATTTTGTTGGCAACAATTTTAAATGAATGAAATAACTAATCAAGGTTTTCATGTTGCTATGGCAACCGCCTTCTTCGAGCCATATTTGGAAAAAGTCGCTACTTTTGGATTTTACAATGTAATTCTAGGGCTGTCTTTTTAAACTGCACTTATTTTCTGACATCAATACCAACCAAATTAATTCACTATCACTTTTTTGATTGAATAGTCATAATTTATGCATATTTGATTACGTCATCGGTCAAAATCAAAGATGGCGGACGATATAATTAGATTAGATACCGGCTATTTCAATCTCAAATTTCATCATTACCATGTTTATTCAAACAGAAACAATCTTAATATAAACGCTTTGGTCCATTTTTATTGTGTTATAAGGTTATATGATGAAAAAATGCATTTGAAATAATTCAAGATGGTGGAACCAAGATGGCGGATTTCGCTAGTGTAACTTGATATGAATATGATTTTTATGACGTCATTTTGACGTCGTTCCTGTTGCCATCTACAAATAACGTCTTTGGATATATTATGATTTATCATACATAATTTCTACTTAAGTTTTATCGTGTACCTTTGAATTATATGGAAATACCCAATTTGTTTGTTTTTGTCAATAAAGTCACATAAATGACGTCATAATACGTCGCAACGTCATTAATATTTACGTTCATTTGAAAAATTTGTTTTTTTCACGTTTCTACAAAATCATATTTTGTAACTATGATCATGATAACCCTTATCATACATGTTACTGGATGACAAGTATCAAAGAATAGGGAATATGAGTGCAGATTTTGCTGGGGTCAGTTTTGACCCCACTGGACCATGCGTAAACTTTCTAGAATAACTTAATCAACAATGAGCCAATCTCTGTAAAAACTTGTGAGAAGTTATAAGACATATATACAAACAAACTCATAGAAGGAATTTTGTTTTCGACTCGAAATGTCAAAATGGCATATCTTGATATACGCCTGGGGTCAGTTTTGACCCCATACGGTTGTTTGAGGGTTAAAACTGCCGGTTTCCTCTTATAGGACGGCGTTTTGGAAGTAAAATTAGCCCCCCTGTGTTGTTGAAATAGATAAACCAGGGAACAGTTTTTTCTTGTAACGTTAAATCTCGAAGTGTCTGCTGCCGTTCTAGCGAACGGACTTACCACTTGCGCTGAATGTTGAATCCTTCCTACAAGTGTACTGACAGACGGTCGGAAGACAAAAAAAAAACATTCTGCGAAAATTCAAGCCCACAAGTTGCCTCAACATTTATTGAATACACACAAACATGTAACTACATGTACCTATGTTCTGGCAAATCAATTAGCGACGCACGCCTCCTGGGTTAGCATTTCCCCGGATGAATTTTGTTTTTCTTCGGTGACCAATGGCTTAACTTCGTTCATATCTGACAGGGATCAAGGTTTTACATGCCTGTCAATCATTAACTATTCTTCTCCCTGATTGGCTGTTGATAATTGGATCATGTTCAACAATGGGCCCCACCTATCACCCTTCGTGTACAAAGCATCGGAATCATCAAGCTATCTTCACTGCGCGCTGATTGGATGATCCTAAATCACATGATTCTCACTACCATATAAGTACAGCGGAAGTTCACCCATCTGCCTCTTGTTGGATTCATCCGCAAAGCCGAGGAGCGTGGTGAGGTCGACCCAGAAAACGCTAGTGCTAGGGGTTCTCCGAGGTGGGAAACAGAAGGGTTTTTCGGCCTAGGGAAAGTCACCAGTTGACAACCCACCAACCCACCCCACCCTAGCTCACATACGTTAACAGTTTACAAGGGTCTGGCTCCGCCGCGCGACTTCGGCATTCCCCCATAACTTAATCACACATGAAGGATGATCCAATGAGTGCGCAGTGTGGATAGGAAACTATGTAGGACTTCTTTTACTTGAAGTCTTATGCATTAGCCCTATCATAGGGCTACGAAACTGGGTGAGTGAAAGCGTAACCCAAGCTACCGTGAAACTGTAACACAAATTTCCCCGCGACCATCCGTGCGAAACTATTGAACCCAAAATATCATGGCAATATTCCCTTCTCGATACAAGAACTTACATCGCTGTATTTCACTAACGAGAAGCAATACTTACTGAATCTGAAGCTACGACTTGTTGTCATGCGGGGACTTCGCATGTCTAACGCGTATTTGCAACGCACTTCCTCATTCGCTGTAACAGAGCTGACCAAGGACATTATATCCTTGAGCTGACCAACCACGCACTCGCTTATACTCCATGTAGCGCGCCTATTGGTTGCCGCTTTGAAACGCCGGCGGGACTCAAAATAACCAAAAATTTCTTCAAAAAATCGCAAAATGAATAATTTCAGAGTAGTGTATGCTGAAAATGATAATGGTGTCCTTTGGGTAAATATCCAATGCACAACTAAACCAAATTTCAGGTCATTTGGTTACAACACCACGGCGCTGGAGACCATGATGTGCGATATTTGTCTAAAACTGATCACGAAAAAATTCGCCTCATTAAAACTTGTTGAATTAAAACTGTAAACAATGGAGGCCATAGGTCACACATATTATTATCAATATAACCTCATCGGGTCGCTTAAATACCCAAGAACTGGTCACCCACTGTAATCGTGAGAAAATGGCCGGTGCTGTCGAGTGGATAACTGAGTCCGTCCAGGAGATTTTACATGTACAGATCCCTGGCCTGACCCTGCAAACGATCCTAGTCTTGTGCGGAGCTTTCCTCCTGGCATATTGTGTCTTCAAACGTTCCAGCAACCTGCCACCTTATCCGACAGGACGTTTGCCTGTTCTCGGGCACCTCCTCGCCTTTGGCCGAACGCCTCACATCAAGCTGTTCACGGCATGGAGGCGGCAGTACGGGGACGTCTTCACCGTCAGGATGGGGATGGAAGATGCGGTGGTTCTGAACGGCTACACTGTCGTCAAGGACGCGCTCGTGGACAGGTCCAAGTTATTCGCGTCCAAGGCGCCAACCTACCTGTTTGATGCCATGACCGGTTTCGGAAAAGGTAAAGCTCTAATCACTATATACTTTCCTTGACAAAAGTCTCACGACTGCTATACGACCTAAAACTGGGACTTTCAAGCCCCCGTCACATTTCAAGAATTGAGCTCGACCGACGTCAATCAAAATCATCAGATACGGCTGCTAGTACACAATCATTACCCCAACAAAACACATTTCAACATCACAGCCAAGAAAAACAAAATGGCGTTATGCTTATACGATTGTGTCGAAAACAAGGTTTTGTGAGAAGCTCGGATTTCGATTTCCCACAGTACGGCACACAATGCTGAGCAGAGGTTGTCGATAAAAGTAGCTCTGAATACTGATAAGTAACCGACCAAATGGTAATTTACAGTATAAACCGCCACATTGCAAAAACCATTCGATTATCTTTTTCTTTTAAAACAAACCATCTGAAAATATAAACGGCCTTCTTTTTCTATCGTCACCCCAAACTGTAGTCTTTTCCACGGGTTTTCGTAATCTGCTATGCAATATGGTGCTAGTTTTACTGTCACCACGCCTGACAGTGCCGCCATGTTTCGAGCTAGAGTCCGAGCTGTTGTTTACCGATAAAATTCTGTAGTTTCAGAGATTTTGTGACCTTAAAGCCCCACCATGTAGTTTTAGGTCAATGCAGAAAGTAGATTTTCCTACCGTTTCTTTGCATAGCAAGTTTGATCAACCCTATAGAATTGCTTACCGATATTCAGGGAGGGAGGTTACAACATTACTGCACCATACAAACAACTTTAAAAAAACTGTTATCCTCCATCCAAAACAGCACACAGTGTGAAACCAACCAATGGCCACACATGTCTGGCCACCAGCTTCTTATAGGCCTGACTGTCCAGTGCACGTGGGGAGCCTGTTTACCAGTTTCTGTAAAAAGTCATCCTTGCCAGAGTTCTTGCAGTTTTCAAGGGAAAATAACCATGCTTCATTGATACGCTTCAAAGTAGACTCTCTAGAATAAATTAATAGTTGTATTCTATCCTCTTGGGAAAAGATATGAGTGCTTCCAAAGAAGAAGAGCTTCATGGCATCTGGCAGTCTAAAGTGTGCCTAAGTGATTAGACCACCATAGGGGTCCTCCAGTGCACTGGGATGTTGTTGTTTACAACAGGCCACCTACTACTGTTGAGGTGGTGTCCGGGAGTTTTTGTTTTGTTTTTGCACAGTTCACAAACACCAAAAATAGACGAAATAATGAAGAAAATATGCTGAAAAGGGGTTGTACATGTCAGTACCTGCCATTCACAGTAAGATTTGTTCACAAGAATATTTTCAACTTTTGCGCCAAAATCTTACATAGTGGGGCTTTAACGGAGGTTGCTGTGTCTATAAGTCGGACGTAAATATATGAGTTCGACATTGTATTGCACAGGTGTTGGTTGTCTGTCAACTTCAACTTCCCCGTAGTAAATAATTCTTGACCGCGCGTAAGTTTCCACCGCCACGGGGCGCACTGTAATGCTAGGGTCACATTTCCAACCCGGGGCCCGGCCGGGCAGCTTGTGGGAACGAAAACTATGACATAAAAGACAACAAAACACACAAAACTTTTGAAAAATTAGTCCTTACCATACGTTATGTATATCCTTGATATGCGTCTTTTATTCTTTGTTTTCTCAAACAGCCCGGCCGGGCCCCGGCTTGGAAATGTGACCGAAGCATAACTTAGCGACTATTTACGCCGCTTGTTGAGTTCCAAACCATGTCAGCCTTGACGATCCGTACTCTCCAAGCAGAGGAGGGGTTCCGGCAGGTTTTGACGTGTTTTTAGGCGTTTTTGTCGGGCTTTCTACTTTGTCATTTTTTTTGTCTAGCCAACTCCAAGCAGAGGAGGGGTTCCGGCAGGTTTTTGACGTGTTTTAGGCGTTTTTGTCGGGCTTTCTACTTTGTCATTTTTTTTGTCTAGCCAACTCCAAGCAGAGGAGGGGTTCCGGCAGGTTTTTGACGTGTTTTAGGCGTTTTTGGCGGGCTTTCTACTTTGTCATTTGTTTTGTCTAGTGATTAGGTTTATTAGGCATTGATCAGTGCGTCTACTGGCAGAGGTTGGGTTGGCTAGACAAAAAAAATGACAAAGTAGAAAGCCCAACAAAAACGCCTAAAACACGCCAAAAACCTGCCGGAACCCCTCCTCTGCTTGGAGAGTAGACGATCCGTTGCTTGGTACGGCAATGAAAGTAGATACTTCATTTCATACGTACGTCCCACAGAAAAAGTCTCATGGTAACAAGCATGGTAACAGCGGAAAGTGATATGGTGAGCTCTGCACTGACTGCATGGCACCGCATGTGATCTCAAAAGTACGCGGCAAATCTTACCTTGTTATTCCAGTCAATTCAGTGCGAAATCATGACATATTTTGAACCACATCATCAATTGTTTTAGAGCCCGCTCTTCATGTTTTTCTAGATTTCTTTTTTAGCAAACAATTAGAAATCACAGGTACCATTCACATTCAATGAAGTTCATGTTTATGCCTTCAGAGATCACGCCCACATCAAAGCAAAGCAACCTGTCAATTTAGATCAACGTGAGAACCTCATCACCGGTGTTAGGTTACATGTTTGCTACATCAACGTCAGGTCGACTTCCGTAAATGTGCAATCCGGTCGGGAACGTATCAAATGCAAGTTTATCCGACATGTATCAAGCTAATTTACTAGAATTTTTCCGTTTTGGAGCCCCACTTTTTATGTACAGCGGGACCAAAGATACCTGTACTGTGGTATCACATTCGAACCGTGGTCAACAGAATAACAGTGATGTAGAAAGGGGGAGGGCGTTCGACGCCGCGGGTAATTTCGTTATATCACGTAAGATTATAATTAATCTCGACATAAACTCTCCAAGACCCGGCCACGTTTTGGATGTCTTGTACAGTAGAATCCGCTTAACTGCACACCCCCTTTGCCAGCGTATTTGGTGCAATTATCCGGCTGGTGCAATTATGAAAAAATTGCCCAGCTGGACCGGTAGTACACTGTATCATACAGGAGGTGAATAGCTTATAAACCTCGATGTGCTGTATGAACTTGTTTGCACGCATTTAGATGTTCGAAAGCTTTCGTGATACAGGCACAGTGCGGTTAAACACCGTAGATTCCACCTCTTGTTAGGGCCACGTTTATGTATCAAAACAGTAAATTTCAAATTCTCAAGAAAGACGTCTCAGGATCTAGGACACAGTGAGTGAAATCAGTAAGTGCCAGCAGCAGTATGTGAATATAGCGCTGCCGCGAACCTTAAACCGCCAACAAGACCCCATGTCATCCTTAATGCGAACTCAAATCCCCGCGAACTTAAATATATTCACAGTAATAAGACAGTGTACAGGTAGAGACCAATCTTTATTGAGTACAGCAGCGCATGCTTTCTGCAAAAACGCAATACCGCCTTTGGCATGCGTGCGTCTCTTTATGCTGACGACACGCCCGTGACCCGCCCGGGACCTCCCATACGATCGCTATCAACGTGATTGTCAATGGAGACCACCTTCCTTTGTAAGTGAAAACAATTTTAGACATATTGGCGGTATTGTGCCTCTACATAGGCACTTATCGGCTCATTTGTACCGCGTTTGCCGATTTTAGCGCACTTTTTTAGTTAACTTGTCGAGGATTTTTGAAACATTTTGGTGCAGTTATCCGGCATTGGTGACAATGTGCGGTGCAGATATGCGGAGTCTCTAACAATGCAGTGAATGGGAACCGGTTTGGGATTTTGGGACTCGGTGCAGTTAAATGGAATGTGCGTTTATCCGAGGTGCAATTAAGTGGCTTCTACTGTATATAGCTAATGCCTAATGTGTAAAACAAGTAAGGTTGCATGACGATGTTTTTTTATGTAAGAGTCGCCACTACGCATCTTGCATTGAACGTAGCCATTATCTATTGCCAAATTTTCTTGGTGGCGCAAAAATCGGTTGATTGTACACAAATCCGTGTTTCATTCAGACGATAGCTTTATGCATTACCCCCGCTACATGTCATATCACGACGATTTCGTGGATGGCTAATTGATTAGTAAGCTCCTACCGTGTAAAACTCCTACCGGCTGTCAAAGATTAACCCTCAACATAAGATAACGTATATGCGATCCTGGCCGGTCACATGTTTGTTATCATTAGGCTGCACCAAGTAATTTTTATGGATGACGTCCTTTGGAGACCCTAAATCTATTGCGAGAGCGCGAAAAAAAAACAAGAGGGGCCGAAAAAAAGAAGATGCCTAGATTTGAAATATAATAGTCGACGACACATGTTAGGACGCAAATTGAATGAGAGAACACAGTGTAACAACTAACAATTCTTTGATCCATCATGAAAAAAGCAATAATTTGAATAAATCAGTTGAAGTTGAACAGCAGTTGTTGTCCTGTCCTGTTTCTTTCCATATCCCATTGATTTTGCAGGCCTGCAGAAATATATTAAATAAAAAAGGAACTCTTTGGTCATAGTTACAGGAAGCGCAATTTCTTGTTTTTCTTTTCTTGGAACAGACCAAAATCAATGCGCGCGCGGACGTCATCCATAAAAATTACTTGGTGTAGCCTTACTGATAACAATCTTTTTAGTTTGGACTGGTCACAAGCAGGAATAACTCCGCTAACCAAACATACATTGTTGTCAGTATCTATTTAGTGATTCCATGTTTTCAGGGCAACATGTGATTTTTCCTTATCAAGTCATACTGTATTGCGGTAGATTTCAACATTCTGTATGTGTATTCCGGTAAAAACTAGTAGTCGGACCCCATAATCATTGTGCCCAACACACTGTAAAGCCAGTACTGTCCTCAAGTCACCCGATTATTGTGAAAACTTGCCAAAATCAAGTCCAAATGTCCACAACAATATTTTCTAGGCAAGAAAGACACGTGTACCACAGTATTTCACCTCAGAGGATTGAAATTTACCAAGTGAACAAAGAAGGCTACCCTGTCAAGTCTCGTTTTGGTTCATGGCCTCGAGCTGACCCCGGAAAATTCAAAATGGCCGCTGTAACTAGAAATGGGTCTATTACATTCGTTGAAATAGATAGAGAACGTGATAGGTATCACTCACTCACCCACTCATGTATATCTTTGTTCCTGTAGACATTATTACTGCACGCTGGGGGACAGAGTTCAGACAGAGGAAGAGGTTTGCCACAACGGTCATGAAGAAACTGGGCATGAAAGTCGGACCTGGAGGTATTGAAGACAAAATCCGAGAAGAAGCAAACTGTCTACGCCACAGGGTAAGATAAAACCAATCAGGCTCGCCCCTGAGGCGTCACCAAAAATTAACATTGTAGGGTCCTGAGACAGATCATTTGGGTGATAGTATTTGAGGCATTTTCATGATCAATGTTCAACAAGTTTTATCATCGATCACATTTTGTTCCCTTCTGACTATTGTCTCTCGACGTATTGCTAGATAAAAATGTTTACGATGACAATTGTTCCATAATGTGGATTGGCTTTCATGATTACTTTTTTTTAAAGCAAAAATGGCGATGGTATGCGGTCTACAAACTATTGTCATAGTATGTGTGACCAACACTTTATTATTAGACCGTTTCTATCTGTACAAATTCATCATTTTGCCGAAAATACCTTCTGTTCAGATTGCAGAAAACAACGGGCAGCCCTTTGACCTCGCCCATGACATCACCGTGGCTGTTTCAAACATAATCTTTTCCATGACGTTCGGGAAGCGCTACGACTACGAGGATGAAACGTTCCGAGAGCTCTCTGAAGCCATAGCCACTATATCGTTTGAAGTCGGATCTGGGCAGATCATCAGCGTTTTCCCCTTGCTACGCTTTGTGCCTGTCGGTAGGTAGAATTTCTCTTTGCATAATATTTTCTCCAGTACTGTGAATAGATCGATAGGTCGTAAGAAGATGAGGTTATGATAAACAACCGTACTGGATTTACCTGGGCGACGTTTCGGTAGCTCCTCAGGTACCTTCCTCGGAAATCGAGTCACGTTTGGGACAGAATCCTTGCCGCAACGCCACCATGCGGCAAGAAGAAGTAGAGGCCAGTCAGGCAGTGAGGAAGGTTGCCGGGAAATTATCTAAAGCCCACTATACCCGCGGCACGCTGGCGGCGTCGCTGCGGCCGATCGAATTGACAAAGCACTCAACAAATTCTATCGAAAAAAAAACGAATCTTTTCAAGCTTTGTGTGTTTTGTTGTCTTTTTGGCCAAACTTGCACGTTTTGAGTGATGTTCCAGCATAAAGTCAAGGGTAACACAAATCCAGTTTAGGACGCAGCGACGCCGCCAGCGGGCCGCGGGTTCAGTGGGGGGGGGGGATTCGCTTAAGCGTCCAGAGCTATTTTTCACAACCTTAACCTTGCATTCATCTGTCAATGTTCAAATGCACATTTTCCAGTCAATAGATCTGCCATCAATGCTTGGGAAGAGCAATCGAAGGTTGAAAAGGTAGTAAGAGAGGAGATATCTCGCCATTGGGAACACCTGGATCGCGAGAACCCGCGAGACTTCATCGACTTCTGCCTCCTAGAGCTTGAACAGCGGGGAAAGGTGGACGGTCTGACAGAAGAAAACGTCCTGTACATGACCTCGGATCTTTTCTTTGCCGGATCAGACACAACCGCCATCACACTGCTGTGGAGTCTAATCTACATGACCTTGAACCCCGACATCCAAAATAAGGTACTTGTGAGTAATTTGGTTTCTTCCAAATGTTCACGTGACTTATCACGTGACTTTAAAGAACCCTGAAGACGTCTTTGATTGTTACATCGATGCAATCTCGTCCTAACCAATTACGGCGGCATTTTTAATTTCCCGGGGTCAGCTCGGGGTCATGCACCAAAGTGAGGCTCAGGTGCGTCAATAAGCGAGCCAATAATAAGCCCTTATTGCAATATAGGTATGCCGTCTTTAGTAGTACATTTTGCCCCTCAAGGATGAAATACTGTGGTTCATGTGCCATGCCAGTAATGTGTAAAAAAACTGTTCTGAACATTTGGATTTGATTTTTTCCTATCCTAACAGGTACAGCAGGAGCTTGATACCGTTGTTGGTGAGAGTCTGCCCACCCTGGCCCACCGTTCCCAGCTGCCCTACGTGAATGCCTGCCTGCTGGAGGTCATGAGGATCCGCACTGTTGTTCCTATTGCAGTACACGCCACCACCCAGGAGGTCAAAGTGCAGGGATATGACATTTCTAATGGAACTCGGGTATGATGAGTTACATATTACATAATCATACAACATTTTGCACAGGCGCTGAAATCATCCCTTCATTTACAGGCCAACCTCCCAGCAGGCCCGATATGCTCGGTTCATTACCTCCCTTAGCGGCCCTGCAATGTCCAGTCTGTGAACTCGCTTCTGACGAATTTGTTGACAGTTGCTCATGAATAATTAATGGACATTGCAGGGCCGCTGTGGGAGGTAATGAACCGAGCATATCGGGCCTGCTGGGAGGATGTTACAGGCAGACGCATGACCTAGTGTTATGACGATAGTGTGACAGCTATTCAAGTCGTAGTGACGATATGTTTGTAGTTTATGCTTACAAGTGTTGTTTTTTTCGATAAATTGTGTTTGTAACCTCATTTTTATTTTGATTGTCCCAGGTACTGATGAACCTGAACTCCCTCCACATGGACCCCGCCTACTGGCCTGATCCGGACCGGTTTGACCCCGAAAGGTTTCTGGACATGGATGGGGGAGGGGGCGTTATAAACAATCCCGAGTCTTTCCTGCCTTTTGGAGGAGGTAATTATCAGGCCCATATTTTACCACAGTAATGATTACATACTTTCTATGATATTCTATGTGTCTCTAATCTCTTGGGCATTTATTTTATTTCCAGGCCGACGTGTGTGTCTTGGTGAGCAGATGGCCAGGATGGAACTTTTCCTGTTCTTCTCGACCATGCTGAAGTCCTTCACCTTCAAGACGCCAGAGGGCGCTCCTAATCCAAACACCGATGCCGTCATTGGCCAACTGGTGGCCCCGCATCCGTTCCAGCTCTGCGCGATACCGCGTTAGTTCGTGCTGAATTGTTATCTCCATAGAAAATGGAGATATAGTTTGTGTCTGTGTGTTTGTGTTTCCAGACTATTGTAGTCAGCATAAGTCAAGAATCTCTGGATGGATTATGATGATATCTGGTATGTGGGTAGGTGTTGGGAAGACAAAAGTCAAGATCGATTTTGGGCTCCCTGGTATGTGGCCTTGGTACTGCAGCAGAACGTCTGTTTTTTGTATCTTTTGACTTGGACATGCCATGGTCTTGATTTTTTGGTGGCAGATAGCGTGTGATGTAAGGAAGAAGTGGTGTAGGCTTTTGCCCCCTAGCAGCTTACTCTAAAACTGCAGGGGCGTTTTTGTCAAAATCTTCCAAAGAGAATAACTGATCAAAGGAACAACGGATTTCCATGATATTTAGAAGGCAGGTAGCTTAGACAGAGACGTATAATGAAGTATGAATTATGCAAATTGGCACCTATCTACTTAGTATTATCTCCATGAAAAATGGAGATATGGTTTTTGGTGTGTATGTGTGTGTGTGTGTGTGTGTGTGTGTGTGTGTGTGTCTCCGAATTCTTGTTTTCCCAGATTTTTGCATGTATGAATATCATCTTTATACAGGTTCAGATATTCTAACATGTAGCAAAATGTACGTCCATTTATCTTATTATCTCCATGAAAAATTGAGATATTGTTGTGTGTGTGTGTGTGTGTGTGTGTGTGTGTGTGTGTGTGTGTGTGTTTGTGTGTCTGTGTTTCTGGATTTGTTTAGTCAGCATAACTCAAGAAACTCAGGATGGATTAAGATGATATTTGGTATGTGAGTAGGTGTTGGGAAGACGAAGGTCATGGTCGTTTTTGGGCCCCATGGTATGTGACCTTGGTACTGCGGAAGAACTTCCTTTTTTTAAATCTTTTGCCCTGGACGTGCTATGGTATTGATTTTTCGGTGGCAGATAGCCGGTGATTTAAGAAAGAGGTAGCGTAAGTTTGGCCCCCTAGCAGCTTGCTCTGGAACTGCAGGGGCGTTTTTGTCAAAATAATCCAAGGAGGATAACTTTTCAAGTAGCTTAGTAAAAGTGCAATGATACAGCTTCGCTGCTGCAAGTGTTTTCAGTCAAGCACATGTGGTCACCCATACTCGTCTCGATTAAAGTGTGTTGGGTTCTTAACGTCCAAAGGTTGACGCATTAGGCTTACGCTAAAATTATACCTTTTCGCATTTTGTAGAAACTTTCTCTCAACAACTCGAGACAGATCTATGATCAGCCCTTTTCTGACCAAGCATAGATTATGCAAATATGGAAGTAATTTGTGTAATCAAAATATTTCACGGGGATATGAGGTCTCCGAACTCTGTTTAACCAGGAATACATTTCTCCTGGTGGCGCTTTTCAAAGATTCCAGGGCGTTCAACCCCGTACATAGAATACCATTGCACTATAAATAACAATGACAATATAAATAACAATAACAATAGAAATGACAAATAATAA
Source organism: Branchiostoma lanceolatum (assembly GCF_035083965.1). Classification (NCBI taxonomy): domain Eukaryota; kingdom Metazoa; phylum Chordata; class Leptocardii; order Amphioxiformes; family Branchiostomatidae; genus Branchiostoma; species Branchiostoma lanceolatum. Next base: position 15,893,227 of record NC_089728.1, read on the forward strand.
CTGCACCAATTCAGCACTAGAAAGGCTGTCATTGCAAGGGTAATTTTGACCAATAAAAACATTATTATTATAATGATGATCGATATAAAAATGATTATTATGATCATAGAAATGATTATAATGATTATAATGATTATTATTATTATTATTGTTATCATCATTATTATTATCATTATTATGATTAGTATAAGTATTATTATAGTCCATTCCAAGTCACCATGAGGAATTTTGAATAATGTTTCTAATAATTTTGAATTATTTTTAATAAAAGAATATTTCAGTGACAATAGTTCTAATTTCTTGTTAAAGATTGAAGATGAAAAGTTGAATTTATTCGGATTCAATTAGATATTTTGGAAATATTTTGAAAGTTACGGCACATGTCTCTATTTAGAATAATTTCTAAACATCTATATGATTCTTTCACTTTTAGAAATATTTAAAAAAAAGGGTAGAAAATGGTAGATAATGGTAGAATGGTGATCGCCCCCATAAAAGTAGGTGCTAATCCGGCTCTTCTGTCTGCTTTTGTACATCTTTACATTTCACTGCGGGACACTGTTGGGTCCTTTGTACTGTGGAAAGCATTCTTCCCTATACTTCGCAAGGATGTGTGAATTGCTTCCTTCCCAGCCCTCTGACCTATCTATAAAGATGTTACAAATAATGGTTAAGAATTGTAAGAAATTGTAAAAAATTGTAAATGATGGTAGAATGCTGTTACAATTATTTAGAAACTGTTGGAAATATCATATTCCACATCATGAATATTTATTAAATTTCAGAAAACTTTCGAAATATTTATAAAGTTAAAATCATATTCACAATATTTCAAAAGTATCAAATCTCTTACACAAATAATTACAATACATTGAAAATATGTCTGAATTATGACAATAACAAGCCTCACGGTGACTTGGAACGGTCTGTATTATTTTTATGATTATGCTTATTACTATTATCGGTGTATCATTATTAGTATCATTATTAGTATTATTATCATTATCATTATTATTAGTATTATAATTATTACTATATGGTTTTAGGCATTTTATTACACCTATTCCTTGAGCTAGCTTCTTGCTGACCTATTCAATGTGATTATTCCACTTTAATTAACTTGTCAGGACAAAAATGAATAGAAAAAAAAGGTCATCGTTCGACAGTTTTACAAGTACAATGTACGCAAAGACCTAGTTTACAACTAATTCATTTTATACAGTACACGCCATAACATCAATAACTCAGCAACCGTTGTCAGTCTAAATGCAAGTATTTCAATATAGTGTCATATACAGATGCTTTAGACTTGTTTTTGGAATCAGTTATGTCTCGATGAAATATTTGCAAATACGAGGTAGACATTCGTGCAACATACATGTCTGTCTATACCAGATGTAACGTTATTTCGCAATGTGAGTATATTTGCCAGGGTTTCACTTGCAGGCTCCTACGCGGGCGAAATGTGATCTTCACCGTGGACCGACTTAGTACTCGCTGATTATTCCTTGTTCTGCCCAATTCTACGATCCATATGCCCGTAGGAGGGCCTGGTGGAGGCTAATCGCAATGGATAAGAGGACTAAAGTTGTATTTACTGGTGGTCATGACTGGTTTAATCATGTTAAAGACACTCTCACTTACCAAGGCTTTGACATACATTGATGAAACCTGATACTTATAAAGTAGATTATGCTGCCCATAACTTCGCTACCGGCTGCAAGACACACATATACAAGAGTGGTTTAGTTCTATTAGAAATGACTCAAAACTGTGTTTTCTTAAAAAATATAAAAAATGTACTGGTTATGTTATGAACAAGAAAAATATATTTCTGAAATAAATAACTTTGAAATTAGTAAAGCGATAGCTCAGTTAAGAATCAGCAGTCATGCATTGAATATAGAAACGGGAAGATATTATAATGTAGCCCTTGACCAAAGGTTTTGCCCATTTTGTCCAAAGCAAATTGAACATGAATTTCACTTCATGGCATGCTCTAGATATAATGTTTTGCGTAATAAGTTATTCACATTTTAAGTACAACAGATTGAGTCTCGATGCTACAGACAGATTTGAATATATCTTTAGATGCACAACCCCCACAATGCAAAAATCAATAAATATATAAAAGACTGCTTTGTGGTATGATAAGAAAAAATACTGAAGCTGATGATTAGCTCCACTCGATTGTAACATTACATCAGACTTATGCTAGCCCTTATTGTATTAGTAAGTAGGATGTTAAGTTTTATTCTATACCTCTATCTTGTATTATGTTTAATACTTTTTGCCATGCATTGTACAGTGTACAATTGTCATACAATAAATTTCTTTTTCTTCCATATCAAAAGTTTATAATCGTTGCTTTCTGAATATACGACATACAGTACATGCGCAAACCCTTTGATCAACACACATTTTCCTGTTCCTATGCTCAATTTTTCACTTCCAATCCTTGATTAGCTTTGTTGTCATACTCATATTAACTGTAACGCTACAAGTCGGGGTACATACGCTACAGGTCGGTGTACATACGCTACAAGTCGGGGTACATACGCTACAAGTCGGGGTACATAGGCTACAAGTCGGGGTACATACGCTACAAGTCGGGGTACATACGCTACAGGTCGGGATACATACTCTACAAGTCGGGGTACATACGCTACAAGTCGGGGTACATACGCTACAAGTCGGGGTACATACGCTACAGGTCGGGATACATACGCTACAAGTCGGGGTACATACGCTACAAGTCGGGGTACATACCGTAACAGTAAACAGAGAAGGTTGACAAACCTCGTGGTGTTTGCTGTATTTTATAACTTTCGTTGGCACTGAAAAGCGAAGTAAAGCTGTACTCAAGACGGATACATGGTAAAACAATAAGTGAATCGAAATGAGATATTTCTTTACATGAATAGGTTGATAACCCCCACCCAGTGCAATCCCTCCGGTCTGCCACATTTTTCTCGCTGAACATTAAGTGGCCCGGCCTTGTGTCCACACGAAGTATTGACACGCGTTTAGCAAACTGGCTCTGACACCCCATAGTATGGTCACGTTCACACGTGTGCATATATTCAAGTCCGTATGAGTTGCGTATGGATATTTTGTTGGTTTATGTAAAGTTTGCGGGGAAGACGTTGACCTACTTTGACCCACCGCTGTGCAGCCTGCTTATCGAACCGAGAAAAAATTACTCCTTCGGCCACAAACTTCATCCGAACCAGAGAAATATACGGGGTACATACGCTACAGGTCGGGGTACATACGCTACAGGTCGGTATATATACGCTACAAGTCGGGGTACATACGCTACAAGTCAGGGTACATACGCTACAGGTCGGTATATATACGCTACAAGTCGGAGTACATACGCTACAGGTCGGGGTACATACGCTACAAGTCGGGGTACATACGCTACAGGTCGGGGTACATACGCCACAAGTCGGGGTACATACGCTACAGTCCGGGGTACATACGCTACAAGTCGGGGTACATACGCTACAAGTCGGGGTATATACGCTTCAAGTCGGTGTACATACGCTACAGGTCGGGGTATATACGCTACAAGTCGGGGTACATACGCTACAAGTCGGACAGGTCGGGGTACATACGCTACAAGTCGTGACCCAGATCCTCTTCAAGGAAATTCCATAAGAGGCCAAACCCCCATGCACAGCCTTGAGGTCCAGAAAGGGTAGATGCTGAGGTAGCCTACCCCACTAGCCCACCCCTGTAGACCACCCCATCGAATCCGCAAACCCACGGGGTACATACGCTACAAGTCGGGGTACATACGCTACAGGTCGGGGTACATACGCTACAGGTCGGGGTACATACGCTACAGGTCGGGGTACATACGCTTCTGGTCGGGTCACATACGCTTCAAGTCGGGGTACATACGCTACAGGTCGCGATCGGGGTACATACGCTACAGGTCGGGGTACATACGCTACAAGTCTGGGTACATACGTTACAAGTCTGGGTACATACGTTACAAGCTACAGGTCGGGGTACATACGCTACAAGTCGGGGTACATACGCTACTGGTCGGGGTACATACGCTACAAGTCGGGGTACATACGCTACATGTCGGGGTACATACGCTACAGGTCGGTGTACATACGCTACATGCACTTTTATGAACAGTGTGGAAATGGGAAATCTCTGGACCTTCAAACTTACCACACTTGCAGTTTCTAATACGGAGGCTGTGACAATGTAAAAAGTTAACGCAGGGGATGAAAGGTTGTTGAGATATGTCCCTCAGAAAAGTGCCCGCGGCCGCGGCCAGCCCTGTGTCACTTCCGGGTGGATTGAAGATCCGGTGACCTTTGACCTTCGAGAAATGTAACGATAATACAAAATAGATTGATAGCTATAGATCAGGCAACCTGCAATAAATTATGGAAAGAGAATTTACTGCTTATATGTGATTTCTGAAACATGTTAGTTGCAAGGCTGAATAGTTGGTTGATAGTCTTTAAAAGAAGCCATCTAGATCTAAATTTGTGACTTTTCCCGGGAATTTCTAGATCCTATCTGTGCCATGCTGTAAAAACGTACTTTTCAGCAGGTTGACCTCTCCTGTATTGAAAGAAAAAAATAAATAAACACCTTTCCTTTGCTTGCTATAAAACACTACTTGTACTGTACAGAGATGCAATTTGTGTGGGTCGATATTTTTACTTCTTTAATTACCGCTTATCAAAAATGCACTTTTCACACCTGGCACCACATACAACCCACGATTCCGTTGCTGCATGAGCATGTTAAGTTAGCCTGAGTGTCATCCTGTTTCAGTTCCATTTCATGCATTTATCTTACAACTGAGCAGGTCACTATGTACTAGCAAAGGAAATTAACAAACACCTCACCCACAATGTGCACACTATGAATACTTCACGGAGAATTGTGTCCTACGGACTCTTGTTCTCTTTACGGGGTAAACAGAGGACATCGCACGGACGGCTGGGTTTGAACTTTGACTTCTGGACTTTGAACGTCCCTAAAAGTGGGTTAACGTTAAAGACAATTCGAATTGCGGAGAACGGTATGAAGACTTGTTGACTGGGTTTGCCCTTGAAAATACAACATGGCTGTCGTCGTCAGCTGGATAACTGTGTCCATACAGGAGATGTTGCAGATCTCTGGGCTGTCTGTGCAGTCCTTTCTTGTCTTCTGCCTGTTCTTTCTCTTGGCATATCTACTTTTGAAGCGACGCAGAAACCTGCCGCCCTACCCGGAAGGACGTGTGCCTGTTCTCGGGCACCTCCTCGCCTTGCGCCGAGCGACTCACCTCAAGCTGAAGGCGTGGAGGCGGCAGTACGGGGACGTCTTCACCGTCAGGATGGGGATGAACGATGTGGTGGTTCTAAACGGCTACACTGCTGTCAAGGACGCGCTCGTGAACAGGTCCGAGCTGTTCGCGTCCAGGCCGTCCAACTACCTGCTTGACGTGATGGTTGGTTTCGGAAAAGGTAGAATTCTATTTGCTATGGCTTCGAATTCTCTTGACAAAGGTCGTACGACAGGCGTACAATAGAATGCTAGGGCATTCTTAGGGCAGTCGTGGACGTGTCGTCAGCTGTCTTGTAACAGAGTAAGTCATTGTCGTTAGCCTCTTTTGCAGGCCTTTTGGGCAGCGCCGACGTCTATTCGTGTGTGTGTGTGTGTGTGTGTGTGTGTGTGTGTGTGTGTGTGTGTGTGTGTAGGGGGAGGGGGGTGATTCGCGATTTTTAACATCGGGGCCAGGTTCTTTTGCTGGAGAAATTGTATTGCCGCCCGTCGCGTCGGTCGCTTCCACCATAACCTCACACACCTCGAGATCAGTGAATTACGTCAAAATGGTGTCCTCTTAGCAGCATGTATTGAAATAGATACGAGATATGAATACAGTATGTATATATGGTATATGTTCTTTGTTCCCTTAGACATAGTTGGTGCACACTGGGGGACCGGCTTCAGACAGAGGAAGATGTTTGCCACCACTGTCTTCAGGAAATTGGGCATGAAGGTCGGACGTGGGAGCATCGAAGACAAAATCCTAGAGGAGGCGAACTGTCTCCCCAACAGGGTAAGATGAGACCAAGAATGCACAATGTTGTATCCAGAACCGTGCTTTATCCAGGACTGTGCCTAGGCACGGTCCTGGATATAGTCCCCGCGTATCCAAGGACGTGCTTTGGCCCCTTGCTATGTTCTGGATATTACAGTGCTTTATCCAGGACTATGCCTAGGCACAGTCCTGGATAGTCGGGTTGTATCAAGTTCCGTGCCTGAAGGCACGGTTCTGGATACAACACACCATGTAGGTTGCTGAATTTTCCAGCTCGAATATCTGATCATGTGTGTAATAGTATTAGAGGCATACTCATGATCAATATGTGGACGTTTTTCTCTCCTGACCATTGTTTCTTGATGTATTGTTAGATGTGAATTATGTAATTAACGATGACCTTTGTGCCATATAATGAAGCATTGTTTTCATAATCCCTTAGTGTTAAAAACAAGAATGGCTGTGGTATGGGGTTTACGAACTTTGGGGTTATCATAAGCTCTTTCGCACTTCCAGGTACGCTTGCGGGACGACAGGAATTATGGGTAATGTATCAAAGGCCAGTGGGGGGGAAAAATTGTCTCGATTTGCATAACAATGAACAGACGGGTTTTGTTTACGACTCAGGAGCCTTCACCATTGACACATTACCCACAATTCCTGTCACCGTGCTCTTTACTCGTAGTTTTATGCTTCTGACCAATTCCTTACAATGTTATTTACATCTGCACAAACTTAGCATTTTCCCGAAAATAAATTCTATTCAGATTGCAGAAAACAAGGGAGAGCCATTTGACATCACCCATGACGTCATCGTGTTGATTGCAAACGTCATCTGCTCCATGGTGTTCGGGAAGCGGTACGACTACGAGGACGAAACGTTCCGAGAGCTCTTGGAGTTGGTTCGAAGCGTAACATTTCAACTCGGAGCTGGACAGATGATTAGCGTCTTCCCTATCTTACGTTTTATTCCTATAGGTAGGTAGAATGTCTTTCATCAGATTGGTAGGTCATAAAACGACGGATTTATGATACATATGAAAATTTTTGGGCCGACTATCAAGAAAAGTAACATTCAAATGTAGCGAAACGACTTGTACAATGAAGCGAAACAACTTGTGTCATGTAGCGAAACAACTTGTGCCATGTAGCGAAACAACTTGTGCCATGTAGCGAAACAACTTGTGCGATGTAGCGAAACATACTGTATGTAGCGAAAAATACTGAACCCTGTAGCCTTGGGAACTGAGTCACGTTTGGAACAGCATCTTTGCCACAACGCCACCTTGCGGAAAGAGGAAGTCAGGATATGAGGAAGGTTGCTGATGATGAGTTACCGAAACGTCTATAGCTACTTTAACCCCTACTTTAAAATTGATTTTTGTGTTATCATTCCGACGCATATTTTGCAGTGAACAGAGCTGGAATCAAGGCGTGGGAAGATGTCTACAAAGTCCAAAATTTGTTGTTTGAAGAGATATCTCGCCATCGGGAGCACCTGGATCGCGAGAACCCGCGAGACTTCCTCGACTTCTGCCTACTGGAGCTTGAACGGCAGGAAAAGGTGGACGGTCTGACAGAAGAAAACGTCATGTACATGGCCCAGAACCTCTTCTTCGCCGGAACGGACACAAGCACCAACGCGCTGCGCTGGAGTCTACTCTACATGACTTTGAACCCCGACATTCAAGATAAGGTACTTGTGAGCATTTTAGATTGTTCCAAACGTTTCAGTATTTGGCTCTGGGATCAGATATTTTTTGTGACTTTTACCCTTTGGCACACCGTTTGGCACCTCATTCTCAGTATTGTTTTTTTTTTCTTACATTTATCAATTGACGAATACACAGGACACATAGGTGATGCACTCTAGCAGTAGCTAATATCAAACATCACCTCTGAAAAATAAAAATTACAACTGACATAGACAAATACAATAACAATGAATAACAGTATTTGAATAGTGCAATACAAACAAGCAACATATGCAATTAACAATAAATATATAAACAGTCATACTAAGTTTTGAAACGTTTGCTAGCTACATGTACAATATAAGCCTGGGTCAAGCCCAAAATTGCACTATTATCATAATCAGAAGAAGCAAAGGAGTATCAGTATTGGTTAGGCGGCAGGGAGAAGGTTAAAAATCCTCCAGATGTCTGTGTTACACTTGTGCAATTTTATCTTAAAGGCAAACAAAGCAATATTAGTGCCCAAAATATGGAAATTTAAAAAAACGATGAAATCTTTATGGTAGTGACATTTGCTAACATTATCTTGCACATGTGCGTAATAACTTCATACTTTGAGCATTTTAAAACCACCGAAAAACGTGCCGTACGATGATTCCCTTTGATTCGCGAGCCTAAAAAACCCCACCGACGATTTTCAGTGAGTTCTCAAATCACAACGACGTCGTATTTTTACATAATGGTCGTCGCTATGCATTATGATAGTGTTGTTTGAACTAATCATGTTATAGAAATTAATAAATAAATTGACTTTCAAAATCCGATTTTCGGGCCCTAATATTGCTTGGGTTTCCTTTAACAGGTGCAGCGGGAGCTTGATGCCGTTGTTGGTAACAGTCTGCCCACCCTGTCCCACCGTTCCCAGCTGCCCTACGTGAATGCCTGCCTGCTGGAGGTCATGAGGATCCGCACTCTTCTTCCTGTAGCCATCCCCCACGCCACCACACAGGAGGTCAAAGTGCAGGGATATGACATTCCTAAAGGAACTCAGGTATGGTGAGGGGCCCTCACTCTTGTGCGTATATTCAAGTCAGTATGAGTTGCGTATTGACATTTTTTGGGGGGGTTTAAAGAATTTGTTGTTTTTTTCGGTTCGATAACCAGACGGTGGGTCAAAGCAGAAAACAACTTCCTACCCGCAAACTTTTACCTAAACCAAAAAAATATATAAATATGCAACTCACACGGACTTGAATGTACGCACAAGTGCGAATATTAGTCAGTTGCTACATATGACTGAGTGTTAATGTTGTCCTTCAGTGACCTCTGCTCAAGTTGAAGTGAAAATCTGCTTGAAATTTCCCACACAAAGAGTTTCTTCGAGAAATTGTGTTTGTAACCTTTTTTCTCTCTCTTCGGGTTGATCCAGGTCCTGCTGAACCTGTACTCCCTCCACATGGACCCCGCCTACTGGCCTGATCCGGACCGGTTTGATCCGGAAAGGTTTCTGGACGCGGACGGAAACGTCATCAGCAAGACGGAGTCTTTCCTGCCGTTTTCAGCAGGTAACTAGAGCTCCAAGACCTCAAACCTTCGCCAAATGATTTTTTAGATATTTGCGACTGATGTATTATGTGTGTTTTAAGTTATTATGCAAATAAGGTCCTCATTTGCATACAAATATCAGTCGACCATCTTTTGCACCGAAATAACAGAAGTTGTTCAAAGTATGATAAGTAAGAACAAAGAAGGCTGTCCTAGCATTTTCTGATCAATGATGCAAATGAGGTCCTCATTTGCATAATAAATGAGCAACACACTTCTTGAGTCTTTCAAAGTCAGAAACAAAACAAGCTCCTGTAGTTTAAAAAAAAAAACTACACCACTTACTCTCTACTCCAAGAGCTATCTACCCCTAAAAAGCACGACATGTCTTAAACAGGAGATATCAAAACCGGAAGTTCCGCTGCAGTACCGTTACAAGCCACTAGAGGGCCCATAATCTAGCCAGTTTGAGGCCTCATGAAGCCCTACCCACATATCAAATACCAAATTGAAGACAGTCCATCCAGGCTTTCTCAAGTTATGCTGTTCATACGCACATGCGGGGACATACTTGTACATACATAATACATATACATGTACATACATACATTCACACAAACGCTACCGAAAACATAACCTTCTTCAATGGCAAAGGTAATTATCAGGCTAAGATACTTTTCTTATTGGACGTATGGTGATCGCACGCTTTCTATTCGACGCGTGGTTGATTTGACTACTGAGCATTGTTTATTTCCAGGCCGACGTGTGTGTTTTGGGGAGCAGTTGGGCAGGATGGAACTTTCCCTTCACCTTCAAGACGCCAGAGGGCGCTCCTCCACCAAACACTGACGGCGTCTTGGTCTGACGTTGGCGCCGCATCCGTTCCAGCTCTGTGCGATACCGCGTTAGATATTGTTAGGGCCAGGACTTACTTTGAATGAATGGAATTGTTTCAAAACTTCATTGTTAATGTTGCACAGTTTTGCAAGGCAAAATGTGTTGAAACAACTACTATACAACAATTCTAGAGGTCAAATCTATTCTATATACAAGCTATATATATATTTCACAAGAGTCCATAGAACACAATTCTCCGTGAAGTTTATAAGTTTTGCAAGGTAAAATGTATTGAAACAACTACTTTACAACAATTCTAGAAGTCTAATCTATTTTATATACGATTACTACAAGCTATATATATCTAACAAGAGTCCATAGAACACAATTCTCCGTGAAGTTTTTAAGTTTTGCAACGCAAAATGTGTTGAAACAAGTTTTTATCGTGTTTGTAGTGTGGCTATGGTATATGATACCCTATTAAGATTGACATGCTTTATTTCAGGCATGTGTGTATATATACAAGGGGTCTTGTTTTCTGGGCGTGAAGGCATAGACCAAGACACGTCACTGCACGAAATGGCCTAGTATCCCGGCGTATACGTACAGGGATTCCTCCGGAAATATTCCATATCCCGGTGCGGATTTAGCGTATCCGTTATAACTAACGGATACGCTAAATCCGCACCGGGATATGGAATATTCCCGGTGCGGATTTAGCGTATCCGTTATAACTAACGGATACGCTAAATCCGCACCGGGATATGGAATATTTCCGGAGGAATCCCTGTACGTATACGCCGGGATACGAGGCCATTTCGTGCAGTGCGTCGTTCAAAGTATGATTGTGCCATGATACCATTGATGGTTATTTTAGGTTGTTTGGCCAGGGCCTATTGTTCTGCTATTGTAGTGATTCCTTAATAATGGGGTGTATCTTTACAAGACCTTGTCTAAGTTAAATTAAAGCTATGATCTTATTTTTGACACACAATAAAGACTATTAATTCCATATTGTAGACAGCATTGGGTTGATGTTGCATTTATTTATAAAAGAGGCATTGGAATATACTGGACTGAAGGAAGATTAATAATCATAGTTAAACGGATGGCCATGTAAAGCTGTTTATATAATCCAGATGTTAATCTTACACATCTTATGAAACATTTGATTTGATTAAGAATGTTATCTATATTTTGATTGATGCTGTTTTCCTTGCTTAATTTGTTACCTTATTAATTCTGGTTTGATTCAAAAGTTTTTGTTAAGATAAAGATATTGTTTATTTACCTTATAGGGGTTTTTGTACCGATTATGGTGTATACGTTCTTTAGTGCTTGTTTATTTGGCTTATGTGCCATACAGCTTGTTTTTCTGTTGTTTTCTGTTTGTTATATGAAAAATCAATAATTTTTTTTTTTAAATCTTACACTGTCTATCAATAAAATTGCCCAGTACCGACTTCCCTGGCCATCCGTCGTGAAAACAGCTGACGACGTACACAACGATCACAGGAAATGACGCAACACATCACCCAATATCTGCTTAGCACAAAACTCACGACCGGAAACCCACAAAGCGTGTACGGGATAACCGGCCTGTTCCACATGGCCGTCAAAATAGGGGTGCATTTAGAATATTACATTAACGATATTCAAAAGCAGTTACGGTGTAAACAAAAAGACAACGTGCATCATCACGCGCAACCTAGTAGACGATATGCAAAGTTGCATACCAATGCGACAACGGGATCGTGAGTTCTAGCTGCGAACGTGCGCACAACTATATTTTCAATACTCCTTCAGGAGGTGTCCCTCCTTCACGGAGTAATAACTGAGTAACTTTTGGCATTGTCAATCCACGTATCACAATCAGTATTGTCATATAGAAAAGTACGACTTTGATGAGTTTGATTTGTCACAATTCATAGTCAGTCGCGCGGACCACTTTTAAAAACTATTAGGCAACCTCGAAAACTAGCTCCTAACAACAGCTGACCTTTTTGAAATAAGTTTTAATTGTAATTTCCGACATAAAAATTGGACTTACCCAAATTTTCGACTGTACAACACCAGTTTTTGCCAAGGAATGAGCAACCCACCGCTGAGATGACGTCACGTTATGCAGATAGGGCATGTGACTCGGTGAGCAGTGGGTCATACGCTGCAGAAAGTCTGTGGCGCCCCCCGTCTATATTTGGGTAAGTCCAATTTTTGTGTTGGAAATGATAGTTAAAATTTGTTTCAGAATCAGATTTCTACCAACACAGAAAGCTGTCAAGCTATCAGCTGGTCTTGCTATCTCACTACCTCCCCACTTGGCCTGTTTGGCTATGTGTGACAGGGGCTTTTAGCGGCTAACAGTTGGACTTGGCTATGGTGTAAGCAAGGACATCCTATATAATGTCCTTGGTGTAAGTCATGTAAAGTACTTCGAGCATTACAGTGACATGCATCAGCTAGTAATGAAGACAAGACCGTCGTATGAAGGATACAGGTATGCATGTATAGACAGCTTTGAACGTGGTGGCTTAAGAGACATAACGATTGTGTAAAAGTTCGGAGCAAACCTGGTGCAAGGTAGCCTGGGTGCCAGACCACCGCGCTCCTGGCGCTAATCCGTCGGCCGGGGAAGCAACTCGCGCCGCCGCCACAGATAGCACACGGCCCACTAATTATCTCTCGCGCGGGGCGATAGAAACAGGGTTCGGCTGCCAAGCGCTCCCGGGTGCCAACTCTATCCCTACTTACTACGTCTTCCCCGCCCAAAAGGGATTATCATCGCATCGCGCGAAAGGTCTGGTATCCAGGCTAGGTGCAAGGCGAACTTGTGACCAAAGAACAAGCCCGTTGACTGACTGGGAAGGGCAGAATCCAGGGTTTGCTGCAACGAAGGACCGAGGAAAGGATCAAAGATAACACTGGCCTTTGGTTTACTCTCAAATTACCTGCCGGAAGCTTTGTCGAACTGATACGAACGTACAGAGAGCTTCAAGGGACCATCCGATTAAGAGCTACACGGGGTTGATGGTTAGTTACCGTACATAGACGAGAGAGAGAAAAAAACAGTACGCAATGAAAACATGTATGGCTGGAACACGTTTTAACTGTAATTTCTGACAAATTTCTAACACAAAAATTTTCAGAATAACTTCTACGAACACAATTGAACTTTCAAGCTTAGAATACATATAAGCATTTGAAATAGCAGATTTTCGTCCATTGAGTCAAAGTAATTCTCGCAACATTGAATCAGTAAACAAAAGAACACGAAATGTTGACCAAAACAACAATCAAATAATACCCTTGAAAAAAGGGAACAATTCGTACAAACGAAAGATTTCACGTGAATCATTCTCACAATCAACCACCCACCCCTCACTGTTCTTGATCCGTCCCCTGCTCATTTTCAGCGTCTCACAAAACGAGTTTGACAAGACTCACAACAAGAGGTCAGGAGAGAGCCTTCGCACGCTACAGAACAAGCTTAGCCCATAGGCTGCAGGCCTCGGTGGGAGTGTCTGTACATATATACCGTATATGTACCGGAATACGTCCAAAGCGGTCTTTGTATTTGGCACCCGATCTCTACTATCTATCGCACCGCGCGAGAGATAATTAGCGGCCGTGTGCTACCTTTGAAGGCGGGACAGTTTGCTTCCTAGGCCGAAGGATTAACGTCTGTAGCGCGGTGGTCTGATCCCCAGGCTATTAGGGTCGAGGGGGTCGAGCGGTGTCATTGGAGAACATTTTAGGCGTACACCTATAACCAGACGGAAACAACACGATGGACGAAGATGGCGAGAAGAAGACGGTGGCTCTTAAAAGGAAGATCACGCTCTTCAACGGGATCTGTATGATCGTCGGCGGGATCATCGGCGGTGGGATCTTCATCTCGCCCAAGGGTGTACTGGCCGGGAGCGGTTCTATCGGGGTGTCGCTGATGGTCTGGGCGGGCTGTGGCGTCTTCTCCATCGCCGGGTCTCTCTGCTACCTCGAGCTGGGCTTCTCTATACCCAAGTCCGGAGCGGGGTACGCCTACATCCTAGAAGGGTTCGGGGAACTGCCCGCCTTTTTGTTTCTCTGGGTGGAGTTTTTGATCAGGAATCCGACATCGGAGGCCATCTCTGCACTGACGTTTGCTTCGTACGTAGCACAGCCGTTCTTCCCAAACTGCGAGGCACCACAGAGACTGAAGACCATCATTGCTGCACTATGTCTCAGTAAGTTTGGTTCTTATATACTCATTTTGAAAGGACAAATATATGTCGATATATTATTTGTCTATGACCCAGCCGAAGGATTGTCTTCGAATTTTAGCTCGACTGTTATTGGAACCAGAAACCCCCAAAGCCGTAACATTTTCCAGACTCACTGTTGACTTACCAGCAGGAGGGTTGACAACGCGGTTACGAAAAAACGTGGGAAAATCTGAAATGTAGGTCATTCAGCCCGTCTTGACCAGATCACTTTTGGGCCAATTGTCAAAACCTTTGTAGATGGCTAGAAGTTTGATACAAATCTTTGGTGGAATCATGTGCACTTCAGAGGCTTAGTTAGCCCAAGGAGGTTTAACCTCCTTGGTTAGCCTCTACCAGGCTCCGCAGATTGCTGGAAAAATGGTTGGAATTGGCCAGATAGAGTGAATAGTATGCTAAGGGATTCACTCTACCTGGCCAATTTCTGCTATTTTTCCAGCCACCCGCGGAGCCTGGTAAAGGCTCAGGTATCACGATATCAGGGAAATGATTATGAAATCGTCCTAAGGGGCTTTTATCTCCGGGGAGGACTGCACAGAATTGTTTTGTTTTTCTTGTGCAGAGCTAAAACATCCTGCCCCTAAAGCCGACCAGATGGTTTCTCTCCCCGTTCGCACCTCGCCAAGAACATTTTGGCGACGCCTCAGGGGCGAGCCAAATTTTTACTATATTGTGTGCAGATTGCAAGAATTCTAGGAATTGTACAGGAATGTGAAAGTCCATGGGACGATAACTCAAGAATGCCTGGATGTATTGTCTTCATATTTTGTAGGTGGGTAGGTCTGTGGGAGACCTTGTAATGATTGGATTTTGGGCCCCCTAGCGACTTTCTATGGTACTGGAGGGGAACTTTCACTTTTCAAATCTCGTCTTCTGAACATGCTATAGTCATGATTTTTAAGTGGTGGATAGCTCTTTGTTAGGAAAATATGTCCTGTAGATTTGGCCCCCTAGCGGCTTTTTTTAATTGCAGGAGCTGATTTTGACTCAAACTTTGAAAGAGAATAAGGCAAGAAGGGGATGACGGATCAGCATAATTTTTGGTGTGTAGATAGCTTAAGTGATGATTTACATAATCATCTGCCAATTATGCAAATCAATATCCTATTTGCATAATTAATGAGGACAGTTAGTAAATCAGCTGCATTCTATTATAGGACTCTCAAACACATGACATATGTAACTGAGAAAAAGATAAATATCGATAGATATCAATTATGCAAATTAATGACAAAAAAATTTTGTCATTAATTATACTTAATTTGCATAATTAATGACAAAATACTATAAATCTATAGTGGTAAATGATGGGGATTTCATTTTTGCACCATTTGGAAGTTAAGTAAATATGACCTCTATATTAGACACAAATGAGACCACCATCGCCATGGCAACATCTTTTTATGTTGCCAATCTTGTTGGCATTGCAAAGAACAGCAGAAAGTTTCCGCCAGCGGACATCTGTGACATGTCTGGCGGGTCAAAGGAACAGGGGGTCATCTCAGGATAGCTAGTAGGGGCTGTGGCAAGAAAGCGTAGCCTGGAGGCCAGCCTTGTTAGCTTTCGTTCGCTCCCAACATGGCCGGCGCGGGTAGCGACGTTATGAGTGGACCAAAGCTAAAAAGGCTGGACTTCAGGTTAAAGAAAACACACAAAAAGCGAATTTTCGTAAACAGTAATTAATACTACCAATGTTGCTAAGAACAAAATGTAATATTTCAATGGAAGAACTAGATATAGGCTGGAAAATCCAATGGAATACGTAACATTAGAAACATGACGCTTCCTGAATTGAAATGCACACAACGGTGAAGGAAAATCTCAAAACGTTCATTTGGAATTTAGTGACAAGATAGAAATAATTACCTACGGCGAGGAGGTAATGTTTTGTACAGCGTTTGTGTGCGTGTGTGTGTGTGTGTGTGGTGTGTGTGTGTGTGTGTGTGTGTGTTACAAGCGTAAGAGCAATTGATTTAGGATCAAACAAACGAATTAAACAACGGGCAGAATAGATGGGTTTGCTTTATATTGATAATCATCATAAAGCTAACAAACCGATTCTACTTGTTGTTTAATTCGTTTGTTTGATCCAACTACTTGAAAGTCATGATTTTCACAACAGATTCGCTCCACACTAGGGGTGGGTACCGGTACAGAAAATTCATGTCCGGTCCAGGTCCAGGTCCAGAGGGTCAGGTCCAGGTCCGGACCTGTACCTGTACCTGATTAAAGTAGTGTCGCAGTACATCATATTTTGGAGAGCGAGACACAAGTTAAGGTCTATGTGAGTCCTACAAATCATGTTCAAATTGTATATTAGAATAATGTGATTATTCTCGGTGCACACTAATGTGCACTCACCGTCTGTTGACTCATCTACATATGATTAACAGCTTCGCAAAAGGAAACCACGACTCGTTAAATCTGCTATGTGACCGGTTATGTGCGACCGCCTGCTGGTAGCCTGGTACTGTGAATTTTCTAATCGGTCCATAGGCCGGTCCACTGATTTTTTCTGGACCGTTTTTTTTGGACCGGTCTATAAGAAAATACCCATACTCCACACCCATAAGTTGTCGTAATCATGTTTTGTAAATGGTGGTCAATGGCTTGTTTTTATGCTGCCTGGATTCATTAACATTTCTGTTGAAATTATTTCCGTGGAAGGGCGCATAATTCAAAGGGGAAAGGCGGATTGACAAAACTACCGTAATCATAGCATCCCAACATGGAAGGCTCAGGTGCGCCCTCTGGCAGATGGAAGGTGAAGCGCTGCATCAAGGAGACGAACAACATGAAGAGCTCCATCTTTGCCAGCTGTTCACCAAGACATACCCGGTAGCCTAAAGAAGAAGAAGAAAAGGAGGGGAAAGGGCTACTTAACAAGACTGGCGAACAGCATTGTAATGACTTCATCCTGTGACGTCACATAATCTTAAACAGAGCTGAGCGACTCAAAAAAAAGGAAAAAAACTGCAGTGGTTCGGGCATGTGTCTACAGTCTAGGGCGAAAGGCACTCTTGCACACACAACCCTTAAGGGAAAAGCAGAGGGTGTGCAGCCGCGGGGACGTCCCCGTCGGTCGTGGATCACAGATCTAAAGGAGTGGACCGGTCATTCAGCTAACCAGATGACCAGACTGGCGGAAGACCGCCAGCAGTGGAGAGCTTTCACTGAGCTCGAGAGCTATGCTGCCCCGACGGCTGACTTAGCTATGGGAGAGACTGACTGACTGACTGAGCTATGTTTATCGTTCAATTCTAGATCTGTCCGACCTGTTTTGGATCTACATGCACCAACGACACTAGTATTGCGTAGGTCCCTACAGGAGAAAGCTTAAGGGGCTGTTTGGCACTTTCGGCCGTGACCATTACGTGGCACCGTGGGACACCCTGCGGCTAACGGGCCATTTTGGGGCACGCCCGGGTCCCGGGGTGACTTTAACGCGGACTTGAATTCAATCCTGGATCATGCAACGAATTTTTTTTTTAAACTCGGACTTGTTAGTTGTATTGATAACTACACCTTTGTTATTGTTTCTTTTTATGATTTCATATCTGTACACGATCAGTTTTTGCTGGATGGTTTCCTTATTATGTTTTGTTATGTTATTATGAAAAACCAATAAAAAAATAAAAAATAAAAAATAAATAAATTTAAAAAAAACAAAAAAAACTCAGACTTAAGATCAATCCTGGACCCGGTAACAAATAGGCGCCGCAAGCTAATCGTGAGAACACCGCGACAGCCCACTGGGACAAATTTCCGGCTTTGAGGCCCGGCCGGGGCTACACCCCTTACGGGCACCGGTGCAAATGTGACCGTAGCATATAGCACAGTAGAAAAACAACGCGAGCATGGGTATCAGCCATGAAACAATTAATCAAAACGTAGTGGTAGATAGATGGATAGAAAATCCCTGCGCTGTGACTCACCGATGCCAAACGGGATGAGCGCCTCGTGTTGGACGAAGTTTCCGTCCGGATCCAGGAAACGTTCGGGTTGGAACTTGTCTGGCTCTGGGAACAGTTGAGGGTCCATGTGCACGGACAACAGGTTGACCTGTAGAGCAAACGTGACAGTTAAAGCCCCCCTCTAACTGGACCCGTGGCACGCTGGCGGCGTCGCTGCGGGCGATCGAATTAACAAAGCACTCAACTAATTGCATCGACAAAAAAAGAATCTTTTTAAGCTTTGTGTGTTTTGTTGTCTTTTTGGTCATACATGTACATTTTGAATGATGTTCTCATTATAAATTCAAGGGCCCTAGTAACATATAAAAAGTTTAGGACGCAATGATGCCGCCAGCGTGCCGCGGGTCCAGTGAGAGGTCCAGTATGTATTCATTTGCATAATTGAAATCTGTCGACAAGAGCCTTCTTTGCCAGGCCTGCTTCGATTATTGTTTGCAAACTTAAGGTAAGACTTTCATACTTTGAACAACTTGTGTTATTTGCGTAAATAAGTTGATCAAATGACGTAAGTCATGCAGATGAAGTCTTTCTTTGCATTATAAATGGAAAACATTCATGATATGCCACTTAAAAAGGGTTACATTAGTCGGCGAAGGTATGAGGTCGTGGAACTCTAGTTTTAGTGTAATTTAGCATGTTATTCTGTGTGTCTCCCTCGAATTGGTGCCGCTGGAGATGGCGGATGCCCAAAGTGTGTGGGTCTCAGATTCGCAACCTGCTATCCACCTTGAACAAATTTAGGCGAAGGTTACCGTGTCAATTGACACGGTCACCATACTCGATCTGTATTTGTATCTGTACTATGTATCTGTACTATGTATCTGTACTATGTATCTGTACTATGTATCTGTACTATGTATCTGTACTATGTATCTGTACTATGTATCTGAATACGAATAAAGATAATACGAGTGGTTGCCATCATACATTCTGTGTGAAGCGATAACTGTGATGTCTGCCCTGTTAGACAGACAGACGGACAGATTGATTGACAGAGAAATAGGAAGACTGATAGGAATGGAGAGGGACTGACAGATACAGGAAGATATAGATTGATATATGAATGGATTAACGACAAATACAGATATGAATAGGTGAATCAGCTAGTGTATGTATAGAAGGAAGAAATCATTGTAAGCGTTGTTTTCCTTACAAGAATCCTGGCGTCCTTGGGGATGTTGTAGCCATAGAGGGTAGTGTCCCTGGACGCTGCACGGGGCAAATTGAGGGGTCCGATGGGTTTCATTCGCTGGACTTCCGCTAGGGTCGCTGTTGTGTAGGGCAGCAGGCTCCGCTGTGCGTAGGACGGTATGCTCTGCCCCAGCGCCGAGTCTATCTCCTGATGAACCTGTGGTCACATCGGCTATTATTATCGGCTTCTCTCTAAAAGGAGGAGGAACGCCCATCTCACCTTCTTCTACAAACTTGTTAATAACCACATTAATATAGACACTTACAGTTTGCTGAAACCAGCCCAGGGGCGCACCCGGAGGAGCCACGACCTCAAGTTTCACACCATCCACGCTAGAACCGACGCATATAAACACTCTTTCTTTCCCCGTACCATCCCTCAGTGAAACACCCTGCCTGGCACGGTTGCGACGGCTCCCACCGTTGAGTCGTTCCGTGCCAGGCTGGAGGCCTGCCCGCCTTAGCCCGGGACCTCAACTCCCCCCCTACTTTGCCCCTGAAGGGGCTATTTGGGGGTATGATATGTAGATGTAGATTACCTTAGCCAAGAAGGATATGTTCTTGGTAGCGTTTGCATAGTCGGTTGGGTGTCAGAAGGATGACGGCTTAGACAACAACGATTTACCGGTTTCGACCTTTTATTCAAAAGTCTTCATCAGAATGATGGTAGCGTTTGCATGTTTGAATGAATGTGGATGAACAGCGTAACTCGAGAAGGCTTGGATGGATTGTTTTGATATGCGCATGAAGCTGGCCTTGCTGATACCTCGAAATGATTAGATTTTGTGGCCTCTAGTGGCGTGTTACGGTACTTCAACGGTTTTAGTATGCCCCTAGTCAAGTAGTAAAGCAGTCATCCTCAATTGAGGTGAAGCATGACGCTTTTTCAAGTAGCTAGTGGTAGTGCACTGCGGCTTCGCCACGGCTCGCGTTTTTGGCCAATCACAACGGTTCACCCCTACTCTTCTCGATAAGTGTGTTGGGTTCTTTTACATGCAGAGGTTTGACGCTTGAGGCTTACGTCTGAATCTCCCTCATAGACGGGGCCGCCAGCTTTACGTCACCATCCGAAATGACGAATGCAATCCCTTACAACATGCCCGAGCTAAGCCGGCCCTAGGATCGCACTCGCGCCCCAGGATCCACGGAATTTGATCCAGATGGCGAAGCAGCGGGGCTGCGTTACCGCTTGCGCCACGGGGACATGATATGCCCCTGCCCTTTACTAGAGTAACTGAGTCAAGTTGAATGATATGTTACCAACGTTTTGAAGTTGCTAAAAGATATACTGAAAGAAGTTAATTGCAAGTTCATGCCCGTGGGCTAATTGCAAGTACATGGTAAAAACATAGGGAAAAACATACATGCGTCAGAAAGATGTATCTGACTTTGTTGTAACAATAGGCTACTGAATACAATTGTTGGCTATAACGGGGGCCGCCCTAACATCGCACGCGCCCGAACATCGCACAGATTTTTTACTGATCTTATTTTGCATAAGTACGCCGTGTTTGTGTCCAATGACTATGCTGATAAGGAAGGTAAATAACCCAAGTTCATGCACATAATTGTCATTTACATTCAAAACATATGTGTACATATTCATTTCTTGTTTTGTCGAAAAGTAGTATTTTGACAATAATGATGGCAACGCTGAGTAGAGGGTCACTGCGTAGCTAGACGGCCCGGCACCTAAATATACGACCTGTGCCAAGCAGATACATAAGTCACACAGCTATCATACACATAAGAAAAATAATTTCATAAAACACTTAAAATCGGGTCTTTAAGTGTTTGTTGAGAAGAAAACCGACCAAAGAAAAACAACGTAAACATTGCTGTCGTCTGACGACGTTGTTTTCCCGCCATTTTTTGGGGGCCGCGATGGTGGCGGAACGATTCAACGCACAGTTTTGTTACGCTCTAACATGTGATTGGTACCGTCTATGAAAAGGAAACTGAATACAGAGATGGCGAAGATGTTTCCCAATAAGTAGACGGAGTATTGTTGATGTAAGCGGTGTCGTTTTTTCGTAATGATTTCGTAAGTCGGGCCGCATTCAATACGTACGTCGGGCCGCGTAGTAGCCTATTTCCCGTGGGAACATGAGCTGGGATGCGCTAGATATAGCCCTTCTCACATGACGTTAGAAGTGCACACAGTCAAAATGTTCCGGTCAAAAGAAAGCTAGAATATAGCAGACTTCAAGCCTTACTTACATTTCCCTAACTTCATCACCAACTTCCGAAGAGAGCAAAATTACCAAAGTGTACTAAGTTAGGCACACTATCTGGCGTAGCACTAAATCAGAAGGTACATTCGTGAAAATGTCTCACAGCGTCTTCCGCATGTAACGCGGAGCATGAAGGGCCCATGAACAGTATTAATACATTTCTTGTCCAAGTATGGTCTTTAGATAAATGTGTTCAAAATTCATTCATTAAAACCTGACCACTCTCTGGCAACCAGCAATGGAGCGCCGTGAGTTCCAGCGCGTAAAAGAACGTCCGATGGTTGGGCACCCCCTGTTATCTAAACTAGCTGGGGTTGACTTCTTTTTTGGAAGCAGTGGAAGACGAAAAGTCCCACTTTTTCTAGTATTTTTGGGTTCTGTAGATTTAGGAAACTTGTGGGTTTTGTAGATATAGGAAACTTGCCTTTTCCTTGATTCCCGGGTTGACCATCATGAACAGCAGGGCCCAGCGAATGGCGTTGGCCGTGGTCTCAGTGCCGGCCAGGAAAAAGTCGATCAGCATCTGGGATGGAAAACGTTCTTTAGTTTCTGCCACTGTTTTTTTACCTTCGCCTGGAGGGTTAAATTGGGCAGCATTTGTGTGCCTGTCTGTCTGTATGTATGTATGTATGTATGTGTGTGTGTGTGTGTGTGTCTGACTGTGTCTGTGACTGTTGGTCACCAAGATAACTAAAAAGCGGATTGATGAATGGGTTTGATATTCGGTGTCTTGCTATAGGTTGTGATAATTCGAAAAATGATCAGATTTTGTGCCCCTGAACTCTACTTACTGCAGAAATTCAGCAGAAAAATTCCGATGTTGCCGATAATTTACATAATCATGTGTTAATTGGGCAAATAAAGGTCTAATTTGAATAATTAGGAAAGTTGATGAATTTGCTGCATCCCATGATACGACTCTCAAACATATGAAATGTATGACTGAGTAAGAGAGGTTAATCGATATATATATCAATTATGCAAATGAAGAACTAATTTGAATAATTGATTAGGATATACCATGATTAAATTGTGGTAAAAGACGGGAATTTCGTTCTTGCCGCATTTGGAAGGTTAGTGAATGGGGACGTTATTAGACATAAACCATGCAAATGAGGGCCTCATTTACATTATCTATGAGGAAATGCTTCAATGGCCTTCTTTGCTAAGATAAAACATTCATACTTTTAACAACTTCTGTTACTTGGGTAGAGAGGATGACCAACTGGAATAATGTTTGCCAATGCAGACCTTATTTGCATAATCAATGAAAAACATGTATTATATGTCACTCAAAGAGTATCCAGACCTCTGCAGAATCAAATTATTCAGGACTATACTACCCAAAAAGGTGAACATCATTTGGCGAAGGTATGAGGTCGTGGAACTTAGTTAGTTGATCTATCGAAATGATAATCCATTTGTTCATCATTCCTTTACATTTCAAGTTAAACGCACCTCCTGAAGTTGCTTGTCGGAGAAGTTGTCCCGAGCTTGTTCGTCCTGAGCCCGCTGCTGCTCAAGGAGAAAGGCGTCGATAAAGTCCCGTATGTCGTTCGGGTCAAAGGTTAGCCTGTGCTTCTCTATCTGTTCACCGCAGAACTCTTGGAGAGCCTGAAACATTTTCACTCCTCTACCTTCCTTTGACGTTTCGCTGAGGATGAGGGGTCGCAACACAGGGACGATCTTTGTTAGCAGATCGGTGATATCGGGCTTTGCTTCAACCGCAACGTTCAACACGCTAAGCAGGCGCAGCAAATCAGGGTCGTCGTATTCGAAACGGTCCCCAAACACAATCGAGCAAATGATGTTGCACACACCGGTTTGCATCAAGATGTTTATATCGAACGGTTGTCCGTTTTGTGATAGAACTTCCTGAACCAGCGCGCTGGCTTCCTCGTTGACCTTGCCCTCCAGACTCCGCTTACCGACGCCGAAGTCCCGAAGAGTCATGAGTGCGAATTTGCGCTGCAGTTTCCAGCGTGGTCCGTAGGGGGACAACAAGAAACCTGCAACTAAAGGATGGTTTGATGACATTTTAATGATAAGTCTATTGCACGTTCTTTCCCGGAGGCTAATTGCAAGGACATGTAACATGAAAGGACGGGCAGACAATGGGTAGCAATATAGCAGGTGACTATTCTAGTCTAAATATTGACACTAAATTCTCACTTATTGGGTTTGACTTCTTTTTCCGAGACAGTGGAAGACAAATGATCTAATTTTTTTTCTGTAATGTGTGGGTTTGGTGATGTTAACAGGAGAGTAGTTTTCATTGGGTCTGTAAACATGGGGAAATTCGGATGGAATTTGGTGGCCTCTTTAAACAGCTCTTTTCTTTGATGGTCGCAGAAGGGGCAATTTGAAATAAAATGTACTTCATCTTCCACTGTGCGACATGTATGATAAATTTGATATTGTTTCCAATACAAAAATGCCTGGTCACTGACTTTGTTTTCTATCTTTAAGCTTCTCTAACTCCAACTCAAACCTTTACAATCATTGGTTGCCAAACCGAAGGGGCGAAGTAACAAAGAGGGCAACAAGACAGAAAAGTAAACTTGACCTCATACCAACACGTACCAAGCGGTATGCCAACATTCCCCTGCTATACATTGTCAAACTCTTGAACAACAAAGTGTATTAACAAAATTTTATGTATAGTGATGATTTTAATGTATTGATGATTTGTTTTTGTTTTTATTATGTATTGGATATTATGTGCGGAATTTCGCAATTCAGCCCTTGTGGGCTGTGCAGAGAGTTCAATTCAATAAACCAGTCATAATAGAACAGTCATTTAAGGACAACTTACCCACTGCAGAAGACACAAGACTTGTCATACGGAAAAGTGGCCTTAGAAACGCGTGCTCAGAAATGGATGAGTCTAGACAGAGAGGGGATAAGATAAGAGGAGTTACCTTCATCTGTCCTGACATCCCTTCGCACTTCTGCGACTCCTGCATTGAAAACGCGACTGGAGAAATCTTCAGCTCTCTTGACCAGGGCGGTCCGAATCGTCTCGTACCCAGTCAGGATGATGTAAGGAGACCGGCAGTTGTAGATGGTCATGACGTCACCATACTGTTTGGACAGCTCCATTAAAGTGGCGGGAAGAAAGGCGGACTAGACATAAACCGAGAGAAACAAGATTAGCAACGTGAAAAGACGTTGCCGTTGCGACGGCGGTCTCTGATAGTGTTTTCGTTTTTACAACTCATAGATCACGTGACCTCATTTGCATAGATTAAATCAGTTGCTCACTTTCGAGGTCTCACCAAGACCTCAACTCACCTACCAAATATGAAAACAATCCGTCCAGGCATCCTTGAGATATCGTCCTGTGGACTGAAATTCATGTGGATACATTCCTGTACAATTCGTATATTTCTTGCAGACTGCACACAATACGCCATTAGGCTCGCCTCTGAGGTGTCGCGAAAAAAGTGTACTTTATTTACTTACATACTTCGTCTTTATTCCGTGTGGGACATTATGAAGACTGTGATCAGTTTCCCCCACTGTGGTTTGCTCATTGTTAAGGACGTACTTAGATGCATCCCAGGCGATTTCCATCCCTTCTAGGACTCCAGATCTCTAGTCACAGTGGCGGT
The DNA here is from genome assembly GCF_035083965.1 of Branchiostoma lanceolatum. NCBI lineage: Eukaryota > Metazoa > Chordata > Leptocardii > Amphioxiformes > Branchiostomatidae > Branchiostoma > Branchiostoma lanceolatum. The sequence continues at coordinate 15,918,639 of NC_089728.1, forward strand.
ACCTCGGCGGGTAGTTATGGGGCGTCCTCGTTTCCTTTTATCTAATATTTTTCTAGGTTCAGCTCATGGCAACTTTGACTATCCGGTGACCTGGTTTCCGTTGAACATGGCCCAGCCATTTTAGTCTTATGTTGGATATTTCTGTGGACAAGTTTCTTGTGTTTGTTTTTCTGATCAGTTCTTGATTTTGTTTGGCCAGAAGATGTTCTACGATGGACAACCATCCAGAATGCAGATACAAGTGCAGAAATGTTTGCAGTGGTTTTATGCTCGCTAACTCTTTACCACGAACTTAAAACCACCGTTAAAAGCCGTTCTACCGTGTGACTGTAGCGCTACATAAACATATCGTAGAAAAGATTCAAGTTGTTGGTCTTTATATTATTGTATTTGTGCTAATAGAATGTACCATAGACAATTATAGTACAAGAAGAAAAGTGGTGCGTTTCGTGCTCACCTTAGCTACCATGGGAATGTTTCCAACAATCGGCCAGCCCCTGGGTCCGGGTGGTAGGTTCCTGGACCGCTGGAGATACAGATATGTCAGCAGAATCACACATGTAGCCACCAGACATGTCGGGAGGTCGGCATACTGACGGGCAGCCGTCACGACGTCCAGCATAGTGCTCATCTCTCTTCTCCAAACTACGTAACAACAAAAAAACCCACCTAGAACATTGCAGTTTTGCTCTTGTTTGGTCGGATTTAGTCTATTCACTCCAAGACGCCAACTCTATTGCTTAATCCAATATTGTCACAAACTATTGTCAATTTACCATGGTGGTTGATAACCCGTGCCTATTAGATGAAAGATGTAGGATTTGGAAAAGACCTTCGTTTTTTCCCCAAAGCCTGTGTGCTTATGATATAAAAGTAGAGCCTAGTGCTTAATCAACAGTTGTCGCAACCTTTTGTCAATTTACCATGGTGGTCAATGACCCGCATCTGTGAGATGTAAGGTTTGGAAAAAAGCCTGGGTTTTTCCTAAAGCCTGCGTGCTTAAAATATAGAAGCAGAGTCTAGTGTTTAATCAAATATTGTCACAACGTTTTATCCATTTACCATGGTGGTTAATGACCCGTGTTTGTAAGATGTAAAATGTAAGATTTGGAAGAGCCTTTCTTTTTTTCCAGGAGTCTGTGTTCCTATGATATAAGAAGAGCCTATAGCGCTTTAAATCGAAAACTGGCACAACCTTTTGTCCAGTTACCATGGTGATTAATGACCCAGTGTCGATGAGACGCAAGATATGGAAAAAGCCTTTGTTTTCTTTGTCTTTTGTCTGTGTCCTTAGCTCACTTTCAACAAATTAAAGTAGATATATTTGCACATTGTATCAATTGACCGTAGCGTTTAATGACTTGTGTCTGGAAGATAAGAGACATAAGATTCGAGAGAAAACAAAACATTCCTGCCATTGATGATATAGGAAAAGAGGTTGTATAACCTTACTAATTGATTACGATTCTATTCAATGTTAGATTTTCTGTAAGGTTCCAAAATATGTCGAGTTCTTCCATGTCCAATTTCTAAGTGCACAACTTTATGCCTACTCGGCAAGGGTACGATAGACGTCCTGATCATAAATTTTTCCGGTCTCTTCCTACCGTACATATGGTAATGTGCAGTATTTGTAGATAAATTATAATACTACAGTACAGTTCAAAACATGTTCTGAACAAACATTGCACATTCATGGAACAAAAAAATAAAGTAGAATACTAGTACTATGGAAAGCGCGCGCGAGAAATGTCAACAAACATTAATAAATTGAATATTGCCATTTTCCGTATCACCCCGTTTGGTCGCATATTTTTGGCTAGTGAGTACTCTCAGTAAATAACGACTCATTGATCAGAGTGCATTCTTGATAAATATGTATTTGATGTTTGAAGATCAGGTCTATGTTCAGTTGTGCCTTGTTAGTATTCGCGCATATTCACCATATATAACAGGTGCCTCGTGATACTGTACAATGTACGGTAGTACGTAGTCATGTACAAGGAGTTCGACGGGCAAACCTTTTCGCGGTGCTTTTAAGTTTGCGTTGAAGAGTACACCGCGAAAACCGCGAACATGAAACCACCGCGAACAGTACGTTCATAGTGTCATTTGTACCATCTGGCTTTCTACGCTATAATACAACACAATACAATCATTGAAAAAACAATGTGTTCCACTGAGATGGGGCAACAGGTATTTTGACTGATCCTTTCCCATTGCTTCTAAACGTCAGCTTTGCTCTCAAAATTGCTCACAGACAAAATGTCAAGTATGTCATAGTCAACCCTTGAGGTTTTAAGTCATCAGAACTTGTAACTACGTATAGCAAGATTATATTAGAACTCAGGTAAAAACGTCGACCAAATGGCAAAACAATAACTTCTCAATAGAGCATGATCGAGAATATTAAGAAAGCACTACAGAGTCACAACCTGGTAGAAACTCTGGGAATAATACAAAGATGACAGGCGCGATGTTGAACCCTTACCTGAGTGTTGTCGTGTCGTCTTCCTCTGAGTACAAGGATCAAATGGAGGTCCCGTGTTCGAAGAGAGCCACACCTCGAGCACGTTAAAGAACCCGTCACACTTATCAAAATGATTTGGTGACCTTCCCGATGTGAGTGGTACAAAACCGACAGTAGAGACCGCCTGATGTGCGCATGCTAGAGTTATTCTAGCTGCGTAGGTGGATGGATATCTGTTTGGAGTAGTCCATTTAACTACAGGGGTGCAATACCAACACTAACAGGAAATTCCGAAATTGCTTCGCACTTTGTTGGTAAGAAAACAATGTGGTATTTCAGTGAACGAACTAGAAATAGGCTCGAAAAAGGCAATGGCATACGTAACACTAGAGACTTGGTCGTGACCCTTGGTGAAATCAAAGACTGTCTTAAACCTCCTTGGTGAAATGCACATAACGGTAAAGAAAAATCTCAAAACCTTCATTTGGAATTAAGTGATAAGATAGAAATAATCTATACCTACTTTAGAAAAAAGTTACGCCTCTAACTAGAAGCTATACACGAATACATGTTTTTTCTAAGGCAAAAATAGAGTGAGCATAATCTATTCCCTTCTCCACGTTTCCACCCAGGTATTCTGATCTTCATCAACTGTGCCAAGGTTCGCTGGGGGACCCGAGTTGTCGACCTGTTCACCATCACCAAGCTGTTCGCACTGGTCATCATCATAGTGGCAGGATTCTATTCGCTAGGCACGGGTGAGTTGTAGTCTCTTTTGAGGCCTTCTTGGAGCTCTGGTGTTTATTTTGGGTACTCTCCAAGCAGAGGTTAGGATCTGGCTATTTTGGGACGTTTTTAGGCGTTTTTGTGGAACTTTCTAACTTTCAATTTTGGCCATGACAGTGGAGTGACGCCCACTGAGCAACTTCAGCTAACCTGTCACAAAATGTGTACCAAAAACACACATGGATTTGGTGCGCCAATGTGCAAAACATCTGCACATTTGACACTAAGAGACGTTAACTTTTTTGTCTATTTTCTTACGTTTTCTTTATGTCGTTTGGCTTGGCGACATTAAGAAAACGGAATAGGAAGCCCGACAAGAACGCCTAAAACGTCCACATGTACAGATAGCCGGAGACAAACCTCTGCTTGGAGAGAATATTTTGGCTATGTTCGGACCGGGATTCGCAATTCTTAACATATGGACCAGGTTCTTATGCTGGGAATATCGTGTCTGCGCCTTCTAGAGGGCAGAGACACGATCTTCCCGGCATGAGAACCTTGCCCATATGTTGAAAATCGCGAATCAGCCCCCCCCCCCCCCCAGCGAGTCTGACCTTTGCGGTGACACCATCTTTATCTGTATCTGTATCTGTATAGCCGGTATAACCGCCATTAGGCGTAACACACCAGCTTCGCAGGCACGCGGCGCGGCAGCAGCTGGTTATATTACACTGAACGGCCTGTCAAACCTAACTTTTACTCATCTGACTGCAATCGTTCTTTGAAGCTATTTAGTGAAGGTGTTCCTACAGCATCTGATGCCTACGAGTTCCATTCTACTATGGTTCTCGGGAAAAACGAATTTTTGAACACATCAATCCTTGGTTTATAACTCTGGTACTTAAAGGCATGACTATTTCTTGTCCTTTTCTGGGCTGGTATTAGATAATTATCAGTCGGTACATCCACAAGTTTATTAGTCATTTTGTACATCATGTAAATCCTGGATATTTTTCGTCTGTCTTCAAGTGACTTCCACTGTAGATCTGCTTTCATTTTAGTGACACTAGCACCCCTGTCATAGTTGTTCATGCAGAACCTGGCAGCTTGGTTCTGCACCCTCTCCAGTTTATCCTTGTCTTTCTTTGTGTATGGATCCCATACTGTTGCAGCATATTCAAGGTTTGGTCTTACTAGAGACGTGTATGCAAGTGATTTTACCTTTGCTGGGCATGCCCACAAATTACGTTTGATCACTCCCAATGTCTGCTTAGCCTTAGTTGTTACTTTATTAATATGGGTACCCCACTTCAGTCCAGTTGTTAATGTAACGCCTAGGTATGGGTGGCTTTTTGTTGTTGCTAGAGCCTGTCCACAGAACTGGTAGGTGGTTACAACTGGGTTCCGTTTGTTTGTTTGTGCATGATGTAGCATTTTTCCGGATTAAACTGCATAAGCCATTTGCTTTGCCATTCCTCGAGGGCGTTCAGATCTGCTTGCAGGAGTTGTGAATCATTCTGTGTAGATAACTCTATATATAACAGGCAGTCGTCGGCAAATAACCTCACATTTGAATCAAGCTGGTCTGGCAAGTCATTTATGTACAAGAGAAAGAGTAATGGTCCCAAAACAGTTCCTTGAGGGACGCCTAACGCAACTCTAACTGGAGCTGAGGCCTTCCCTTCTACCACAACCGTCCCCTATCGGTCAAGAAAGCCTTTAACCAGTTTAGTGTAGTGCCTTGAATTCCATAGTACTCCAGTTTTGAGATGAGTCTACTATGTGGGACTTTATCGAAGGCTTTAGTAAAATCAAGTATTGCTAGATCCACCTGTTTTTTACTGTTCAGTGCACCCGCTATGTCGTGAACTGTTAATATAAGCTGTGTTTCTGTGGATCGCTTTGCTCTGAATCCATGTTGATAGTCCGTCAAAATGTTGTAACTTTCTAAGTACTTCATGACATGGCTGTGGATAATGTGTTCAAGTAGTTTGCAGGATATACAGGTCAATGAAACAGGTCTGTAGTTGCTGGGGATCGCTCTATCTCCCTTTTTAAAAATGGCACATATATTTGCTTCCCTCCAGTCTTTGGGAATTTCTCCTGTGTCTAGCGAGTGTTGGAAATGAGCTCACTACTACGTTTCACTACTACTTATCAAATCAATATAATTTTTTTTTCTTCTTTCTTTTTAACGAACAGGGAAGACGGAAAATTGGCAGGACACGTTCGCTGGTGTGACTACCGTGGGAGGTATCGCGCAGGCGCTGTATTCAGGACTGTACGCGTACTCTGGATGGTACGTTTCTAAACTATCTATGTTCTATGTTTCTCTGTTCGATTGAAATTGATCGAGATTGGTTGTGATATTGGAAATAAATTTGCCTCAATAAGTTTGAATCAGAAAACAGACGAATGACTCAGAAGGTCAGCGAGAAGACCTTTAGATAAATGATGGAGTAAGAACCTCTGGATGAGAGGGGAGTGCAAGAGGAATGTAGATAATAAAATAAATGTAAGGTAGTCTAAAACATATCCTTACATGAGGGTTTTTGCTTGAGTATGATACGTAGAGTGTTTTAACTTCTTGAAATACATGACAAGGGAATTGCAGCAAGTTATTCAGTTGATTCATATATAAACTTTCATGATTTATCTCATCTATAGGGATGGCCTTAACTTTGTGACAGAGGAGCTAAAAGATCCAGTCAGGTGAATCATTTAAATTATTACCTTCGCCAAGAAGGCTATGTTTTGGTGCTGTTTGTGTGTGTGTGTGTGTGTGTGTGTCTGTGTGTGTGTGTGTGTGTGTGTGTGTGTGTGTGTGTGTGTGTGTGTGTGTGTGTGTGTGTACATGTATATGTGTGTTTGTGGAGAAATAACTCGAGAAGCTGTGGATGGATCCTTATGATATTTCGTAAGTGGGTAAGGGTCGGGAAGACGTAGGTCAAGTTCGATAATGGGTCCCCTGTGGCTTTCTACGGTACTGCATCGGTTTTGACATCTATCTCGTGTCCTGGACGTGCTACATGCTGTGGTCGTGATTTTTCAGTGGTACATAGCTTTTGGGGCAGAGAGTAAGTGGAGTAGGTTTGGGCCTCTCATTTGAATCATGACGGGTCTCTCTCATCGCACGTGGCAGTCATGACGATAATTGCTGCTAGCAGAGCAATTTCCATGAAGAATGCAAAGTAGTGAAATGGCCACTTTGTTAAAAAGATGCAACAGCTTCAAAACGCATGTAGTTGAAAATCAAATGACGTTTTTTACCCTTCCCACAGAAACATGCCGCGGGCGATTTTTGGCGGGCTGGGTCTGGTGATGCTGATCTACATGCTGACGAACGTCTCCTACTACACCGTGCTGACCAGCGGGGAGATACTGGCGGTGGACGCCGTGGCAGTGGTACGTGTTGAAGGGTGTAAATTATAGACCTCTTGCTAATTAATGGCGGCCATTTTGAGTTTCCGCGGACCGTGCACCAAAACGAGGCTGCGGTTGGTGCTCCTACTTATAAGCCTGTATCACAGTACAGCATAGATATACCGGCTTCGATGGCAACTTTCGCTCCTCTAAGCTGAAATACCTTATAACTCCGTTTGTTCCTATCAATGTTGAATGGTGCGTTTGAAATAATTTGTATAATTTGAATACGACCAAACTCTTTCTCACACCTAGGAGTTCGCTCGGAGGATGCTGGGAGTCATGGCCTGGTGCATCCCGGTGTTCGTCGCCATGTCCACATTTGGTACTCTCAATTCGACCATTTTCCAGTCAGCCAGGTGAGTGTGATGTTGAAGGTACTTCTCTTGCATTGATGTTATATTGCTGTTTAATGCTTCGGTCACAACTGAAAAAGGGGCCCCGCCGGTAGTTAACGGGCTGTTTTGTTTTGCACTTTCGGGCGTAATCCTTACGTGGCCCCGCAGGACACACTGGGGCTATTTTTGGCCGTGCCCCGGGCCTCCATCTTCTATATTCAACTTGGAGTTAAAATCAACCCGGGGCCTGGTAACAAAAAGACGCCTTAAGCTGATCGTGGGTATACCGCTTTGTGTGTTTTGTCGTCAAAAATATCATACTGAAGTAAGATGGAATGTTGTAAGACCCTGCGATGTTTCTGTTATGTAGAATGTACTATGTAGGAGGTCGTGAAGGTCACCTGCCAGTCTTCATCTCCATGATCCACGTCTCCAGACTGACGCCACTTCCGGCGTTACTGGCTAATGTAGGTGACGTAATATCCTGTTTTGATATCAATTCGGAGGTACAATGTTCGTTGCACGCGTATTTTTCGAAGAGAACAAGGGGGGTTGCATGGCGCAGTTAAACTGTTGTAGCCGCCTGTAGCATATTTCTCGTAACAACCAGTGTATCTGTATCTGTATTTGATAGCTGGTGTACCCGCCCTTCAGCACAACACACCAGTGGAGGAACACGAGTGTGAGTCAGAAAGAGATGCAGGTTCATTTTTGTATAAACGAGTTGACATTTGGCACATATATTCATTTGGATATCTTGCAATCAACTCTTATGCTAAAAACATTGAATAACAAATTGAGACATTTCCATCTCAAAAAGATATGTGTCCGAATTTCAACCCATCTCATCAAAAATGTACCTCCTATGATATTAATGGTATTTCTTTCTGACTTACCCTCGTAGATTACTAGTAAGATAAAGCGGATCGAGATATACATTGTCGTTTCACGTTTGCCATTTTCAGGGTCTTCTTGCGTTGATCATCCTCCTGTTCGGTGATCTGTACACACTGATCACGTACTACGCCTTCATCCGGTGGACCGGCGTGGGGGCCGCCGTGGCCTCTCTCCTCATCCTGCGGTGGAGGAAGCCAGATCTCCCGAGGCCATTCAAGGTCAAGCCGTTAATAAACTCTTATAGCTAGTCACTTCCACCTTCATCAGCGCTGAAACCCGCTGGGGAAATATTCGGCAAACGGTCTCAGCCCTGATCTTTTGAACGGAGATTTTGGCTTCTGGGGGCGTCACTGACAGTTGCTCAATGAGCTAGCCTTATTTGGCACAAACAGTCGTTAGTTGCTCATGAAAAATTAAGTAGCGATGGAAGACGTAAGCTGGTTAGCTGATAGATTCCCGGCGTCCTTTGCGGCTTTGCCCGAGATGAGCTTTAGCAAACCCTCTGATTGGCTGAAAGCTGTTTGGTGGTGACGTCGCCAGAAGCGTGTTCAGGGGCTCGGAAGGGCAGGGCCGCTATGGGAGGTAACGAACATATCGGGTCTGCTGGGAGGATGGTTACTTCAGGATATGATATAATATTAAGACCTTGATTCAACAAACGCGCTACTACATCGATGAAGGTTAGACATCGTGTTAATAAGATACGCCAAAAGACAGCTAACGCAAGTCACTGGATAAAAGTTTGGAAACCGGTTTTATGGAAAATTTGTAAACGTCTGACCGTTTCAAACTATTCATCCAGTTGCTTGAGACGTATTTTTTATCCAGTTGTTTGAAAGACTGTCCTTCGGGGAAACGCACTACTAGGTTATCAAAATCATGCTCTTCCAAATGACAGTTGCACATCCAACAACAAGTTGAAATGTAGGGCTTCCGACACTGTGCAGTTGAAATTTCTAGTTATCTTAGCAACTCTGTTGGTAAGTGTCGTTGGAAGCTTTATACTGTATTGTACGATGAATGAGAATTGTTCCAAATTTCTGATATGTCCCCAAAGTCACCTTGAGAAATCTACATCATACGGTACAAGCCAGTCAATGTAACAGTTGAATAGTTTTTTTAAGACCGTTGATGGAGGGTGTTGATCCCTCATATGCCACCGATGCTGTGTCGTTGGGAAAACACTTTACACGGTACAAATTGGTACATGACGTCAGCTTGGCAGACAAAAGGCAGTGGAAGGAGAGGGTTGGGTTCCGCCTTCCAATACTGTGCCCTAGACACAGTGGATGGCAACCCACCTACGGCCTCGAAAAGGCTATATGAGACTTCTCTTTCCTACCTTTTTTGTTCATTTCAGACGCCGCTGATCTTCCCGATCCTGTTCTTCCTGGCCTGCGTGTTCCTGGTGGTGATGCAGTTTTACACCAACCCGTACAACCCGCTCATCGGCATCGCCCTGTCTCTCACCGGCCTGCCCTTCTACTTCCTCTGCGTCAGGCGGACGGACAAGCCGGCGGCACTGGAGAGGGTCTACGGTAGGTGGGCTTAGCACTGGAGAGGGTCTACGGTAGGTGGGCTTAGCACTGAAGAGGGTCTACGGTAGGTGGACTTAGCACTGGAGAGGGTCTACGGTAGGTGGACTTAGCACTGGAGAGGGTCTACGGTAGGTGGACTTTGCACTGGAGAGGGTCTACGGTAGGTGAACTTAGCACTGAAGAGGGTCTACGGTAGGTGGACTTAGCACTGGAGAGGGTCTACGGTAGATGGACATAGCACTGGAGAGGGTCTACGGTAGGTGGACTTAGCACTGGAGAGGGTCTACGATAGGTGGACTTAGCGCTGGAGAGGGTCTACGGTAGGTGGACTTAGTACTGGAGAGGGTCTACGGTAGGTGGACTTAGCACTGGAGAGGGTCTAGGGTAGGTGGCGAGGGTCTACGGTAGGTGGGCTTAGCACTGGAGAGGGTCTACGGTAGGTGGACTTAGCACTGAAGAGGGTCTACGGTAGGTGGACCTAGCATTGGAGAGGGTCTACGGTAGGTGGACTTAGCACTGGAGACGGTCTACGGTAGGTGGACTTAGCACTGAAGAGGGTCTACGGTAGGTGGACCTAGCATTGGAGAGGGTCTACGGTAGGTGGACTTAGCACTGGAGACGGTCTACGGTAGGTGGACATAGCACTGGAGAGGGTCTACGGTAGGTGGACTTAGCACTGGAGACGGTCTATGGTAGGTGGACCTAGCATTGGAGAGGGTCTACGGTAGGTGGACTTAGCACTGGAGACGGCCTACGGTAGGTGGACTTAGCACTGGAGAGGGTCTACGGTAGGTGGACTTAGCACTGGGGAGGGTCTACGGTAGGTGGACTTAGCACTGGAGAGGGTCTATGGTAGGTGGACTTAGCCTGGGTGCTAACCTTTTCAGAGGGGGTCCACATACACACGAGTGCGTATATTCAAGTCCGTATGAGTTCCCCATATTGACATTTCTTTGGGTTAACCGTGATCCGAATTTGATCTCTCGGTGATGTTAACCACATAGAAGAATGGATTATCATGATTAAAAACCAGAATCAACCCTTTTAAAAATCGCTGATTGGGCCAATTTTGATTCGTGAGAGGATTGGCAATCAGTTGGGAATCAGTCAGGAGAGATTCGAATAAAAGAAACTCCAAATATCCTATGTCCTACCACCTGATGAAATTATTTTCGGAGATTCGGCTGTCTGCGGCTAGAGGTCGGGAATAGGTTAGAAAGCATTCGGGACTCGGTTGGGGGTAAGTCATTTAGTGGTTGGGAAATGGTTAGGACATGGTTGGTGCAAAAAGATAGGCGTGGCCTAAAACTGATCAGATTGCTTCCGACCTGCCGCTAACCTTGGTTGGCTAATTTTCGGGAGGCCATATTCGGCCATATATGTGTTACTGGGCCTTTAGAAAAAAGCCCCTATAACGTTTCTAATGACGATATCCATTTCTTTGAAAATAAAAGACTGCAGGAATAATGTGTAGCTAACATATGAACAACCATCTTATCGACTATTTGTTTGTTTGTTTTCAGGTGCGTTCCTCCGTCGTTACCAGCAGCTGTTTCAGGTGTGCCTTCCTGACAAGAAACCTGAGTTATAAGAAGAAAGTTAACGCTCTAGAAGCTATCATTGCAAAGTCCGGACGTCCAGGGTCTTGCACTCACAGAAGGGAGGTCAAATTCGAGTTACGTCTTCCGAATATGCAGCTACTGAACCTTGTAACATTCCAGACATCTTCATAAATTGTTATATCAAGGTTTCTTAATGAGTTTCTTAATTAGGCAAAAATATCTTTAATTAGGTACAAAATATCTTAAATAACTACAATTAGTAGATATCAGGATTTGCCAATGTACGTTTGGGTGACTTTGATCATTATGCACATAGAAAACATAGTTCCATTGCATTGGTATGTACCAAAGTATTGTATTTTCTCTTAGAAAAAAAATAACACTAGGGGCAATAAAACTTGATGACGTCATCCATATTGCCCCATAAAAACATATTTAGAATTGTTGATGTTAAGCAATCAATATTTAGTTCAACTACAGTTCTTGCTTAATTATCTTCGCCGAGTACTCGGAGAAGATTATGTTTTCGGTTGAAAAATCTGTTGGGTGGGTCTGTATGTATCTCAGGAGCATAACTCAATAAAGCTTCAATGAATCTTTATGATTTTTGGTAGGTGTGTAGTGGTTGTGCAAAGGAAGGTCAGCCTCGAAAATGGTTTACTTTGCGTTTTTCAACGGTACTGCAGCGGACTTTGCATTTTTTGTGTTTGTATGAAGGCAAATAAAGTGACGGAAACGTTGATGGATCTTAATGTTTTTTTGCAGGTGTGTAGATGTTATAGACACAGAGGTCAAGTTCAAAAATGATTCCCCTGGCATTTTCCGTTGGTACTGCAGCGGGCTTTGTGTGGATGTGTATTTGTATGTCGCCAGCATAACTCAAGAAGCTGTTGATGGATCTGGATGATATTTAGTGGATGGGTAGGGTTTACAGAAAGGAAGGTCAAGTTCGATAATGGGCCTTCTAGCGGGTACCTAAGATACTGCAGCAAAACTTCAAAATTTAGGGGCATATTTTCTGAAAGTGCTATGGTCATGATTTTTGTGTGGTAGATAGTTCATACCACAGAAAGTAAGTTCTGTAAATTTTGGCCCCCTAGCGGCTTGTTAAGTACTGCAGTAGGTGTTTTTGTTTTGACATTCGGACATGAATAACTTGGGAAGGGGAAGACAGATCGTCGTGATGTTTGGTATGTAGAGAGCTCAGATGGTGCTTTACATAATCATAATCAATGACTAATTATGCAAATCAGGAGCTAATTTGCATAATTAGTAAGGAACGTTTGTTAACCCACTGCATTTTATTATAGACATGGGACAGTGTCAGGTCATGTAAACAGATGGCCTTGCATAAACGTACATGTAGGTCAAATGAATAAACAGATGAGGCACCCACTATTCTCCAAGCAGAGGTGTGGGTCCAGCTGTTTTTTAACGTGTTCAGTTCAGGCATTTTTGTTCAACACGGTTGGCGACATAACTAAAAGGGGCCAATATCGAAAGCCTGACAAAAACACCTAAAAACATGTCAAAAACCAGCCAGACCCACCCACTCCTCTGCTTGGAGAGTACACTGCACCACTGCTAGGTCACATGTACTATGTCTTTTAAAATGTATATGATATGGAATAAAGATTTATTCTATTCATATATGTTCTATATTATAAGATTGTGTGTGTGTCTGCCTGAAGCTTAAAATTCGCTCAAAGGTGTGTCAAGACCTTTCCGGTATGGTGATCCGCACCATGGCCCTACCGGGAACATCAGAGTTGTTCATACCTGGGCTGCAAGTCGGTCTGTCGGGATCTAGCAACGTTAATAGCGAAATGTAATTTGCCTTCGGGGCACTCTGACTTTTTGATAAGACACAAAACACGTGGATGTCATGCTGTGTTAGTAAAGACGGCAAAAAGACGAGCTACAACTCTTTCTATGATAGATAGATCATTTTATTTGAATCCTTCAGTTCCGAACCAATCTTAAGTTTTACTATTTCTGGGTGACATTTTCTATTAACGCATTATTGTTTGCCATGTTGAATCTATTCTTGCTATTGTTTGGTTCTCAAATGACTTAGTCTTGGTTTTCTTTTCATATATTGTGTATTACATAAACCCATGTGCTTGCAATGGGAAGAAGTCAAATTGGCATCATATGGAAATTTAGGGTGGTGAAATCTAGCTAACATAATCCTTTCAAGATTAGCGTAATGTTACATATAAACTATCTATTACAGTTATATCAACATAAAAGAATATTGATCCAATAATGATGTAGATGTTACGGCGCAAACTTATAGTTTAATTAAGCTAATTCTTTTAAATCATTCAGAAATTCCAACTTTAAGTAAAGGGCACATATTGTGTATTGTTAAAGTGACTTTGTTCGTACGCCTGTATAGTACTAAGATGTGATTGTATATCGTCAAATCCTAACGTCACTTGCGACCTCCAACATAAAGCCTTAATTATGATGTTATTGACCCAACATTCTACATGGCAAAGCACCTTAAGCTTCTGCCCCTCCTCCAAGTTAATGAACCTGGGGCTTAATTTCTCATAAGAATGTAACATAATGGTACATTTAAGCTATTCGTTACAGTAATATCAACAAAAAAGAAATAGATATCATAGAGATTCCTTACATATTCATAAAGTTAACTGTTAACTTTTTGTAGTTGTTAACAAATGTGAAAATCTTTCAGAAACACTAGGCCTTAGATAATGGGCACATATTGTGTATTGTTAAAGTGACTTTGTTCATCCACCTGGATAAGATTTAATCATATATTGTCACATATGAACGTCACTTGCAAATTACAACATGTAACCTTAATCATGATGTTATTGACCCCACAATCTGGAGAGTCGGGTCCTCCTGTAAGTTGATGAATTTTGGCTTAACTTCTTAAAATCAAAATGTAGCATAACATAAGCCTTTTATTACAGTAATATCAGCAATTACAATATAGCTATTATGATGATACCTCATACTTTATAAACTTGATTTAATGCATTAAGTTGTTTATAAAATACAAATCAGTTATACTAGACCTTCACCAATGAGTACATTAATTTTCAATGCGACGTTGTTCATCCACCCTTATTAGCACTTGGAGACTGTAATGTATAACTTGATCGTCACTAATCTATTAAGGCTAGAGCATAGTGCTGTGTACCGGTACTGTGTACCGGTACTGTACCGTAAAAATGGATTAGGTACAGGTCCAAAATACCGGATCATGAAGTACCGGTACTGTACCGTAAAAATGGATTAGGTACAGGTCCAAAATACCGGATCATGAAGTACCGGTACTGTACCGAAATAGATTTACACAAAGTAGATATGCTTATTTTGTGACTGATCTCCTAACCTCATGGCCTCATGCACCACCAAACGTGACCAAAGTGACACAGCGTAATTAATATGCAACAGATCATTCAGGCAGAAAGGGAGTTTTGATAGCAAGGCCAATGGAGTTTGGCTGTAGGAAACCTAGTTATGTTCTTTGAATAAAGATACTGACAAGTTGAAAACATTTTATGTATGTTTCTGTCATCATTGAAGAAGTTAAAAAAAACACATTTAATTTTTCAAATTTTTTAGATACAGGTACAGGTCCTGCCGGACCTGTACATTAACCTCTGTACCTGATGTTACGTTTAGGTACGCAGCACTACTAGAGAGTGCCTTGTATATGTAAAGACAATTCAGTATGGCCACAGTCAACATATTTCCCAAAATGTATTTGTTTCTTTGATAAACAACACAAGCACTGACTGTTAGTAGATTACTCGTCGGATATACTGATCTTTGATACGTTCTGAAAAGTGAATCTTTAGATAACTCCCCACTCCTTGATCTCCTGCAACATCCGCACCAGATCTGGATCTGCTGCCAGGACCTGCAAACGGAGCAGACGGTTGATGACCCCGTACACACAGTCAGCTTTAAAGTCTGCCTTCAACTGTTCCAGTGTGTAGCTCTGTAGTCCCGGGAACTCTAGAAGAATGTGTCGTTTGTTAGAATGCAAGACTGAACGTCTGATATCATAACGATACTTCTTTTTCTTTTGGTCAGATGAATGGCATTACGTATTCATCAAAGAAAAAAAGAAGAAAACGTAGCATCCTATTTTAATGCGTTTATTGTACTGTGAAATTCTACACTGATAATGAGGTTTCTCACCGTTTGGACCCAAGGTCTCATGCAGTTTGTGGTGATAGTGGGCCAGGATGGCGTCCCTGTGGTTGTGGAGGACGTCCCAACCCGCGGCACTAAGAAACAGGAGCGTCAGGTCATAGGTTGGCGGCATGTACATGGGACTCTGCCAGTCCACCAGTCTGGCTTCTGTGGGCACGTCTCCAGCATACTATATTTAGGCCAAAGACGAGAGCTCTTATAAATCAACTTGTAAAACAAGTAAAGAACACAAACGAAGTGCAACAAGAAATCTTTATTGTGATCTCAGTAATGTTACATTTGAACAATATGTTACAAATGAAAAACATGACATGCCTAACCTTAAACATGATGTTATTGACACAACACTCCGCATGGCAAAGCGCCTTAAGCCTCTGGTCCTCCTCCAAGTTGAGGATGCGATTGGGATCTAATTTCTCCAGACGAGATACAAGGTCTGCCTGGTCAGGAAAGGCTGCGGCGAATCCTTTCACGGCGGCCTGATATTGGTAGGTTACTATATCCACCGCATCTGTAGAATCTAAGCGAGTCAGGATCCAGTCGTACTTCTCGGGGAGGGGAATGCCAGAACGGAGCTCAAGTCGGTGTGACAGGCCGTGGACCTGCGCCAGGGCACCGACTGCCAGCATCATCTCCTCGCGGCTCAGCGGCTGGAGGTTGGCTTTTATTGAGAACCCCTGAGATTTTAGATTCTCCATAACCCTGACGGACACCATGGAGCTTGGATCGGTGGCGGCGAAGTAGCACTTTGGGCTCAGGAACCAGGAATCAGCAGGAGGGTGGCTTTCGTCATTCCCTGCCTTTGATTCGCGCTCAGCGATAGGGGCTGCCACAGACATTAGCTCGGGAACGGCGCTGGTGTAAAACTTGACTTCAATCGTCTCGGCTTTGATCTGAATGTCCTTGGACCACTGTTTGAATAATGTCAAAGGCCGTTTGAAATCTGTCAGTTTAGCGACGAGACTGTAGCGCTGACTTGTTCCATTCCTGGTCCCCACGGCATCAAAAGCGATGATGTCGCTCATGAATCCCTCTCCTTCGCTGATGGATCCTTTGACATGGACGTCGGTGATGATGACGCCCGGGAGGTCCTTCTGCAGTACCTTCTGCACCCAGGAGGGGGCGATGTCTTCTGCAGACTGGGGAATGGCGATTTCAGCTTCTGTTGTCATCTTCAGTTGCTTTTATTTTCTGCTATCAGGAAAATGCAATATTTGGGAAATGCTTTGAATTCGTAGAATATGATATTTTCGACTACATTTCAATCCCTGATCTATAAGAAAGCAACACTCGCTGACGATTCCAAGTGTTTTAAGGAAATTCGTAGTAATGATGACTGTGCTATGCTACAAAACGACATCACATCACTGTACAACTGGAGTACCACATGGAGACTGTATTACAACCTCTCAAAGTGCAAAGTATTGTGACTTACACGGTCTAAGAGGCCAATCGTGTTCAGCTATAGCATGGACGGTACAAACTGTAAATAGCATGACTGATCTTGGGGCCCTATAAAAGTACTTACCTTAACTTCAATCTTAAAAACACTTCTCCACCAGGAAGTCACAGGGGTATACTTGATAAACATATGCAAAGAAAACAGAGGGTTGTACAGCTCAAACTCGCAGAAACGCCACCCGGAAGTAAACAGACCCTTTCTCTGACCTAGTTCTCGGCCATACCCATCCGCATGACCCAACAACTCACATATGTTCTTACGCCACCTAAACTGCTGAACTAAACAAATTTCAACTAAAATGGGAAAGCTAAGACCTACTAGTACCTGTTCCTTCCAACCAAAAAGGTCTCTAGATTGGGCAAAAAATTTCAAGGAAAAGAAAGGTTTCAAAGATTTTATGTAGGGACTACGTTCAAAGATTGCGCAACTCAACTTAGGGGTAAGCCCTTAACCTGAGAGCCTTGGGCCACAGTGTCTCTCATCCACAACACATGCTCGCCTTCCAACGGCAGCTGTTGAATCACTTGCATAACAGGTTTAGAGAGGTCTATGCTACTGACGCTCCGTGTACCTAGACATCATTTTGTAATTGTTCTGCTTGCATAGCCACAAGGCCTCGATAGACAATGCCCTGATTCTCTGTCATTATATTGTTTTGTTATCCTGTATATATGCTATGATTTACATGCTTATATTTTCACTGTAAATAGTACTGTTAAAAGTGGTAATATATATAGTTTTCTTATTTCTTATCTGTTGCTGTTTGTCTGTTAAGGTATTGTCTAAGGGTGGCTGAGGAATTTTGGGATGTTTTTGAAAAAACCCTTTCTTAAGCTTTATGAACCTTCCTCAATCTTAATTTCTTTTTCAGGTAGTACCTTATAGCAAGGTGATGATTTATGTAAATTAGTATGACGTCATGATTAGGTCATCAAGATGTATAAGGCCACGCCCCTTTTTTTAGAAAAAACGCTCTCATGGCTTATGATTCGATGTTCATCAATATAACTTTGCAGGAATGTACATGAAAGTAATACTTAAAGAATGACGCGTGCCTACGCGAATGTTTTGAAATATAGATTTTTGGCGAATCGTTTTTGTTTGATAACAAAAAAAAATTCGGGGAGTAGCGATTACGAATTACGCCACATTTTCGCCGCCGATTATACGTTAAATTCTCTGAGCTGATTACGAATTACGTTAAATCACGGGGCTTCCCAGCTGGCGTCAACGCTTAACACAAGATTCAACCAAGAAGGTTAAACCTCCTTGATTCAACCATCTAGTTATGCGTCAAAACTATTGATACTATGTTGAATACCTACGTTTGTAGACACCTTCTTGAGAGGGGCCTGTATTGGGGCGTCTCGAGAACGCTCGACGCTAAATTCCGGAGCTACATATGACGCTAAATTTATTCAGCCTCTCTACGCCCTACACTAAATTCTAAATTCTGAGTCAAAACTCACACACCTAGAGGCTGAACACTTGTGTCAAAGCTGATGACACAATATCATGGAGATGGCTTAAAAAGCATTCTGATTTAGATCTTTGCATTAAACGCATGAGTGATAATGAAGTCTAGACCAACGTGAGATCACACGTGAGGTCATGACACTTCTGTATCAAATGGAGTCTAACCGGTTTGTTTACTTATAATGAAAAGGCACTATTGAACTACGAACTTTCACATCTGACATAGGTGGCCACATTCGAGCAAGATAAATACCATTGCTTATGAATGAAGACCTTTGATGGTGGAAATGTCTATTTTTGTGTATTTAGAAATGATAATGTGACGTTATAGAGGGACCTGTGTTATCACACACGTTGAAGTTCTTCCGAATTCCAGCTCCGCTCTTGTAAAAGACACTAATTTTGTGCCTCCGCGGCAACGTTCATCCAAATTGAAATAACAAATGCACTGACAGTGACTGTCATTGATAATCTGGTCACGTCCATTACCTACCGAACCAATTACCCCACCCATTCCTATATATAATGCCATTGCCCCACCTGGACACGTATATGTATTTTTCCTATCGAATAAACAACTTTCGGAACAACTTTTTCGTAGCTTTTGAGCATAGCGTGTGGCAACTGAATACCCGAAGAAGTATTCAGTGCGAGAAAGCCTGTCAGAAAGCGTAGAAAACTGTTCGAATTCTGGTATTTTCAAAAAGAGTTAGCCATGGCAGAACATGCCTTCTAATATTGAAAAAGTGTAACTAAATCATATATATAACTTTCTACGTCGCAATGCAAACATTCCTCAGAGATCTAGAATTTGTACAGTAAAAGTATTCCCACCTGTGAGGCACAAATCAGACGACACTATTGGAGATATCTTAGTGATCAGCCTCGGTATTTTTGGATGAAATGAAGTCGAACCTGTCTGGTCGCTCTGTAGCTTATTGTGAGTCACCTCTGACATGGGAGTAGCAACGTATAAACATTGCAGGTTGGCCTTGAGTGAAGTAGACAGTGTAATATGATTTTCGGCGGTGCAACTGATTACCTTCGCCTAGAAGGTTATGCATAGGGTAGCGTTTGTGTGTGTGTTTGTTTGTGTGTTTGTAACAAACAGCATAACTCAAGAAGGCTTGGATGGATTGTCTTCATATTTGGTAGGTTGGTAGGTCTTGACGAGACATGGAAATGATTGGATTTTGGGTCACCTAGCGGCTAATTACGGAACTGCAGCGGAACTTCCTGTTTTTCTATCTCGTGTTCTGGACATGCTGTGGTCCTGATATTAGAGTGGTAGATAGCTCTTTGGACAGAGATTAAGTGGTATAGGTTTGGGCCCCCTAGCGGCTTTTTTGGAACTGCAGGAGCAGGTTTTGCTTCAGAATTTGAAAGTGAATAACTCAAGAAGGGCTTGATGGATGGTCATGATTTTTGGAAAGTAGATAGCTTGAGTGATGATGTACATGAGTAGATACTTATTATGCAAATCATTATCTAATTTGCATAATTGATGAGGAAAGTTAATGTAACCACCAAATTCCATGATAGGACTCTTTAACATGTGACATATGTAACTGAGGAAGAAAGAAATATTAATAGATATCAACTATGCATATGAGGACCTCATTTGCATAATTAATAAGGAAATACTATAACTCAAGATAGGCTTGATGGATGGTCATGATTTTTGGTATGTAGATAGCTTACATGATACTTTGTATGATGGGACGATAATTATGCAAATCAGATTCTAATTTGCATAATTAATGAGACAATTTCAAAAACCCACTGTGTTCCATGATATGACTATTCAAATATGTGACATTTGTAACTGAGGAAGAGAGGAATGTTGATAGATAGAAAATATGCAATTGTAGGCCTAATTTGCATAATTAATGAGAAACTACTAGAATTCCATACATGTAAATGATGGCAATTTCATACTTGTGGCATTTTGAAGTTATGTAAATGTGAACATCGTTGAATCAACTTATGCTAATAAGGACTTCATTTGCATAATTGATTACAAACGTTTGAATAACCTTTGTTAAGCTCATGTGGAAAACGATCAAGTGGTATGGTTTATAAGTGATGAGAAACACTCCCAATACGTCAGTCATAAAGGTTAAAATCATTTGGCGAAGGTATGAGGTCGTGGAACTCTAGGTCACTAATGAGAAAACAATGGAAAGTCAAAATGGTTATTTAGCCATGGTATAAACATTAAATGTATAAAATCATAAGTTAGGAGAAAACTTGAATTCAAACAACCAACAAAGCTATGTCAACAACGATATAGCCAATCCGCTATTAATTGGAGAAAGAAATATTCAAGGGAGCCTTCATAAAAAAATGCTACCAAAGTCAGTCACACTTATTGATGACAATAGATCACTTTGAAACTCAAAAAGCAGTTTTATTTTCCATCATGTCTTGGCTCTCTGAAAGCTCACAAGACTATTATTACATCTATGTACAAACAAACATACAGTGCAGAAAGTTTGAATTTTTTTCCACATAGTTTCTTACATATACATCATATAGTATACATTTTGAAGACTTTGTAAAAATATTTTCTCTGTTGAATCAGAACTGTACAATCTGTGGTGAGAATACTGCAATGTACATGTTCAAAATATATACACAAGTGTAGCAACTCACATTGTACTTACTTATTGTACCGCTTTTCTTTTTACAAATTTCATATCATATACACATTTGCCACTAGGTCAAGGCTTTATGTTGGCATATCTATGGTCATTGCAACATACGAAACTTGCATGTGTCATGTGTCGGTTTGTTTGCACTATGGCACAAGCTTGTAGCTAGCATGGTGTCAGGGCGTCTTTTGGATGCCATACACTAAGAAAATAAAGGGAACACCAAGAGGGCACTCAGTTTCCAAGGATATTACATACACACCCACACACACTGCCCTGTTTTTTTTTCCTCATACCAGATACTGGGAAAGCATGTAAATTGATTGACATGCAAAGCTACCAGGTAGCTGTCTATAAATCCTAGCTAAAAGCCTGATATGGCACATTGCACACTATAATGATATGGCAGTGCAGTTGATGACATACTTTGCATAATGTTCTTGGTGTTGTCATCCAATGATATACAGTCTACCTGCATGTACGTTATGACATACATATATGTAAGTTAGACATGTATTTGTTTTGGTGATGTTTCCTAAGACATGTTTGTACCTGTAAGCTTCAACTATGGAAATAAAGGTTTGGCAAACAATGTTGCTAATGTTGTATGTGACTCCAGGAAGAGTAGTGAGTACACTTGTGTACTCACTAATGGAGTCGTTTTACCAATAAACAATAAACAAACTGGAAGAAATTCATGTTAAGATCACATTTTTTAAGCTTAAGCATAGTACATGGCAACCAGGCTATTAGCTAACTGGGTGTCAGTGCGTCTTCTGGACGCCCTACACTAAAATAATCAAAGAAATTTGACACCCTCCTTTTGCAGGGGGCACCCAGAGGACACCCTGTTTCCCTGGTAATTATATACACATGTAGACTTGCCATACTCTCTCAAGTGGCTGTCAACACATGTGTTCCCAAAACACACACTGCCACTGTACTAGACACTAGAACAGCATGAAACTTGATTTACATGCAAAACTACTGGGTAATTGTTAATCCCATTGGGGAGCTCTGGTTCCAACTTTTGGATGCCCTGTCGATAAATCCTAGCTAAAAGTCTGATGGCAATGCAAAACAAAATCACAGTTGTGGGCTGGTACAAGGTAGTGCTGTTTAATCTCCAAGCAGATTCAGCGGTGGTAATGGCAGTATCCAAAGGGCAAAGGGAGTCCAATCGGCCACCGGTGGCCAATTAGACTCCTTTTGCCCTTTGGATACTCCTTTTGCCCTTTGGATACTCCTTTTGCCCTTTGGATACTGTCATTACCGCCAATGAATCTGCTTGGAGATCAGTGCTGTTATCATATGGTTAAAGAACTTTGAATAATCAAAATGTGTACTACTTACAAAAGTATGCGAAACAAACAATCTTTTGACTACTTTAATCAAAGCAGAACTGAGGTCAAACATAGAGTCTCCAGCAGATGGTGGTAGTTAGATTTGAGTGTCGAGAATAGGCTCAATACTTTCACATAGATTAAAGCAGGTATCTCACTAAGGCTGCGGCACGCTGACGACCTCGCTGTGGCCCAGCAATTTGACAGAAGTAGGAACAGGGTCAACATACCCATCTGTAACTTGCAATTTGCACGCTATTTGCAAGATTTGTACATAAAAATATTCTGAACGTGCAACTTTGCACGTTGAAAATACTGGTGTATCGTGTTTCCACTGTGGAAGTGTCGTGCTGAGTCCCAAGGATCGTAATGCGTCGCATTGGCCTGGACATTTTCCCCCACGTTCTTACAAACATCTGGTGCTCCATAGAGTCAATGTATATAGCCTCAGTCAGCGCCATCTTGTACTTAACCTTCTCCCTGCTGCCTAACTCTGTAACCAGTAGGGAATTGGGTGCCAAACGGCTACTTCGGTGTGCTGAAGGTTAAGTCACAGTCGTGCAGTGTACAGGCATGTAGTAACCTTGTACCAGCCTTTTCTGTAGTCCTTGTGTTGGTGTCATTCTCACCATCTCTCAACATTTTTGGCCATCGTTCCTCCTTGGGGGAACCACACACTGTGTACTGTGCTACTTTCCTAGCATCTTGCACAGCAACATGTTTTTTATTTTCTTGGATACAGGCTCTTAAATTGTACATGTAAACACTCAGTGCTATTTTCCACAAAGTCCAACAGAATCTTGCTATAGTATAGAATCATGATACAGTTTACACTTAATCTGACAGGTGGCGCTGTTCCATGTGAGTTTACTTCAACATCACCCTCAATGGTGTGTTTCTGTATCTGAATCCTTTTTTTCGTAAGCTGGCCCACACAACAGAGAGTGACTTCCACAAAGTCCAACAGAATCTTGCTGTAGAGAATCCTGATGCAGTTCACACTTAATCTAATAGGTGGTGCTATTCCACAGGAATCTACTTCGGTGTCACCCTCAATGGTGAAGTTCTGTCTTCGAATCCTTTTTTTCGTAAGCTGCCCAACATGACAGAGAGTGACTTCCACAAAGTCCAACAGAATCTTGCCATAGAATCCTGACGCAGTTCACACTTAATCTGACAGGTGGTGCTGTTTCATGTGAATTTGCATCTGTGTCACCCTCAATGGTGTGTTTGTCTCTGAATCCATTTTGTATTGTCCCACATGATAGAGATTCACTGCGTCCTTTGCAGGCTGACTCGCTCCCTGCTCCCAAAGAGAAGCTGCGCTCCTTCCACGTGCGTGGGTGATCTGTGCCGTGATCTATACCGTGATCCAGTGATTCACAACTGTGAACATTACTCCTTCCTTTGACACATTTCAACTGTGATCTGAATCCCCAGACATTCACACACCTGCCACACGAACATGGCATGGCATGATCTGGATTCCCCACTGGACTGAGATCCAGCGGGATCCACTTTCCTTGATCAAATTGGCCTCATCCTAAGACCCTGATCATAGCGTGGCGAGTATTCTGGAGAACGATATGACCATGACGAAGACGGTCTGTCCGACGCCCCACACGAGGGCGTACATGGGGGCCATGGTGAAGCCTGCCGCCCTGTACACACCTGCGATGGCTGCACCTACAGAATGAACAGTGGAGCCAGTTTAAAAACAAAATCAAACCAAACAACAAATCTAGTACTGTAAATGCAGAAATGTTCGCGGTGGTTTTATGCTCGCTGTTTTCGCGGCGACCGTTTCACCGTGAACTTAAAACCACCACAAACATTTTAGTCCAATACTCTAGCAGTATGTGACTATAGTGCTGCCGATAAATCAAAACCACAGCGAACACTCCATTTTCCCCTTGGCGCGAAATAAAAACCATGCAAACTTAAATGCATTTACCATAACAGCTAAACCTCATACTGCTAAATTGTCGGAGTTAGAAGGGCTTCTTATTCAGTGGAAATGTTTCCCCCATTCCCTCTCGTTCAACCAATTCCTTCCTTAGTCCTGTCAGTAGTAATTTCATGCAGGAAAAGTCAGCTTTGTTCCATAGTGAAGTTGAATTCATCATGTATCATTTCCTATTACCCTAAGAATTATGGACAACGTTGACGTACTCGAATGCCCACAAACTCTGGTGAAGCCCGCGCTGCACGAATCTCAGTCTTTTTGCTTGGAACATTCCAATTCCAATATGGCGGACTCTGGTCATGTGACTGGTCCGAGGCTGTGGATTCCCCGCACAACTATTTTGAAAAAAAAGGCGCTTTACAGACGTGTACAGTACGGAAATTGAGTACACATTCAGGGGACATGTTCAGCATGTTTATGGTGTTAGATTTAGCGCCCGTGTCACGGTGGCCGATATTTTGGCTGATATATTGGGCATTCGCTAAAAAGCCATTTTTGGAGGCCATTTGCTAAAAAGCCAGGTAAGAGTCTTCAAGTTTGCTTTATTTAACTTCGGATCGATGGATTGGCTTGAAACTCAGTATTAATAAATCACAACCTGAACACATTCCAAGCAAAAAACCTGAGATTCGTGCAGCGCAGACTTCGCCAGAGTGGGCGTTTGTGGGCATTCACTACTAGTAAAAAGCCGGTCCCCAACGTTGATAGTTTGTTAGTAAGAACAGAAAGGGGACGTACGTCATCAACATAGTAACAGTGTTTGACTTTGAGCTACAAAACTATCATCAATTATATAAGGTTTCCTGTACTACACTACATCTATGTACACAAAACAGATCTACAGTGGATGCCACTCAAAGACAGAAGACGCGGCACCTATTGGTTCTCTAACCAACGCTCTAACCGTTGCGACACACCAACGCCACTCAATGATTGAATAACACCTATAATATAGCAATTATATTCTTTTCTTGCCCTTTGCCTTGTTCCGCACACTTACTTGTGATGACTCCCCCTGACAGCGGTGACAGCAGGCCCATGATGACGATACCTAGCGGTACCCAGCGCCCCTGCTTGTGGAGGCGCAGGGCCGCGAAGGCAATGAACGCCGCGATGAGGTGGACGAACATGGAGGAGAACAGGGCCCACAGGAACACCTGGTACCACATCTCTGCAGGGGGAGGGGGGCAGGGAGATATATGATTCACACACAGATCAACTGTTTATTTATATAATTATCATTGCACTTCAGGGTTCTCGCCAGGGCATTTGAGCGTAGAGGGCCCCTACGTTGTGATTTGGATCCCCTATGCTGTGATTTTGGCCCCTACGCTGTGTTTCAACCAGCGTGAGGGGGGTTTCTATTGTTTTGATTCAAAAGTAAAAAACTTTGGCTTTATTTCACAAACTTTAGCCCTCAAAATGCAGGAAATAGTGTCTTTGAGAGTTTAAAAGTTCAAAATTTTGAGGGGGATGATGCCCCGGACCCCCCCTAAAATATTCCTGCCTCATCCTCACACCTGTAGGGCTTGCCAGGTGGCTTTGCCGCACAAAGATGGTGAGAACACTGAACTTTGAGTTTGAATAGATAAATCTGACTGTCCATCACAAATGGCGGTCTGATCAATGAGAGAGTAGCTGCATGTCCGTCAAATATTTGCATTTTCATGTTCTTATTTTGTATTCCTACTGTCAGTACTAATACAATTTGGCAGAGGTGGGCTGGGCTACGGAATCAGTCTATTTGGGGGAAAAAAGGGAAACTGGAGGAAGGGCAAAGATAGAAGTTTCACGCATAAATCATCTCTTCATAAATGTTCTTTTAATTTAACACTGGCAGGACTCTATATACTATATAGTAGCTAAATGCCTTTATTTATCACGGAACATTGTATTATATTGAGGACATTTAAATTGTTTTCCATTTTCATCACTACATAATAACAGCCTCATTACTCAGATGGATACCTACTGGCTGGAATAATACAACCTGGTGAATATAGAATCTACCCAATGTAATCTTTTCACAGAAGCAGCTTGCTTGATGGGTGCCGCCTGTCATCCATTAAAGCAAGCTGATCTGAGAAAAGATTATGCTTGTCACACATTACTGATATTCCTCTCAGTCTGAATAGTCATCATAAGTACAGTCAGTAGATATCTGAGTAATGAGGCTGCTGTAATGCATTTTAACGAGCTCAACTGTGAGGCTGTTAGCCATTGAGCTACACAGACGAATGGAAATTCAATTAGTGCAGAAGGTTAATCAAAGATTACCTGACTGTGCTACTCTTGATTCTACGCAAGCAAATCAAATTACACCGTGTAATGAATGATGACCATGTTTGGACACCTCGACAAGCAGTGATGACTCACTAATAACATGACCTTCCTATACGAATATATATCAATGTCTTCTATCTGTGTAATATGGTTATACTAGTAATATCTTTCATATTTAAATAAGGAAAATCAGTACTGCAAATTCATTTATTTTCGCAGAGAATTAATTATGCAGTAGGAGGCTAGGGAAAAGGGATGCTTTCACAGAATTCACAGGATTGAAACAATTCTAATGTATGATTATTGTATTGTAATGAATTGGAAATGTACATTTGCAATGACATAATTTCGCGATTGAGAGGTCAACGCGAAAACTGACAATAGAAAATAAAACCTCTCAAACTTTTTCAATAATCTTAAAAATGTTAAGAATCAAATTTGCTTTTTCATACTCCTTTGTGTTGAAAAAAATGATAAACCCCAAAACAATCCCCAAATAAGGGGGGGAGGGCTTACTAGTAGGAGAGACTTGCCTCTAGCCAGTGTCTTCTTCTTCTACCTACAATAGAACTTATGCAGAGATGTGCATACAGTTGCCGTAAATAGTTAAAATTGCACCTCGGCTTATTAAACCATAACCTCCTTGATTAAACCTTTAAGAACATTATGTGACAAAATTATTTCCTTACCTGCAAACGCCCATAGCGGTTTGCTGGACAGTCCGATGACGTTGACGATAGATTCTAGATTGGTGAAGTCTTGGGAGCTCATCTCTGTCCTCTACAACTCGTAATCTCCGCCGAAAACTGGAGTTTTACAGCAAAAACGGCTTCTTTTCATATTTTCAGCCATTTTCAGGACATTTTTCCTTACTTTCAATCAGGAAGGCCCCTTTCCCATTATGCCTTTCGGTTCAGGTGTCGTACATAAACTCTTTAGCGCCTGTACAAAGTGCGCGTTTGTATAGCTAATAATTAATAACAAAAGTTATGCTAGTAGCTAGATTTAATATAACAATATAATATATACAAAAATTAAGCCTACTAATTGATAAGAAAGTACAAATAAGATGTACTCTGTTTATTCTTAAGACCTTATATACAGGCTGTATACAATATATAGAAGGCCAGCTACAAATGGTTTTTGCCTTGGGTGGGCAGCACGTTTCATTTACCTGTAAAACGTGAAATAAAGAACGTCACAGCGAGATTCTAACAGGTGAGATCTGCTAGATCTTTGTGATTTCTGAAAGAGTATTCTTTCTAGATTACTAGTGTACAGTCTGACGGCTGTTTAATCAGATTAGTCGTGATGACAATGTTGTAGATGTCAGTTTTGACATTTGATGCGTCACTAAAACACTGTAACAGTTAACTGTTATGTTGTGACTCGTTATTTTTTGCATAACGTGAACGTTTCGTACAAGATAACATTGGTGTTAGAAAGTTATATGATCTAAAGTATGATTTCCCAGATGCTTAACTCTAAAATGTTTTGTATTTTATATCATAACGGCACAATTTGTATTTGAAGAGGAAACAGATTTTATAGTTTCATGTAACGTTACTACATGAATGTAATGTTGTGATGTTATATTTATGGTGTTAGTTTATGTTTCAAGAGAGGAGAGTGAATACTTGCCACCACCATGAGTGACTCTGAAGACCAGTTCTCCTCAGACAGCGAAGATGAAGATTATGTACCATCAGGTAGGTGGAAACTAGTACATGTACTAGTATGATGTACCTCTGCCAGTGTTTTCAACAGCATTAGTGCTTGCCTCAGCATGTTGGTCACTACGTGGTTATCAAATCAAATCAATCTTGATCTTGCAAACTGCAAATAATTCATGCACTGTAATAAGTTGTACAAATATGCATTAACTCTCTCCCTGCTGCCTAACTCTGTAACCAGTACAGAATGGGGTGCCAAATGGCTACTTCAGTTTTCTAAACGTTAAACGCTCATATAGCATTTAATACTGTGAGTGTGAACAGGGGAATGTTAGGATTGTAAAGATGACCGATTAGCCATAATTTTTGTTAGTCATTAATGTCAAAATGAAATTCAATGGTACGTGGAATGATTGACACTGAGAAACCTTGATCTGGGTTCAGTCCATGTTCTAATACTGTATAATGATTCCTGTAAGATTTATGTTTGAAAAAGAGTCAATGTTAGATTTCCAAGGTATAGTTGTTGTCGACAACCAAGTGGCTTTTTCCACCAATATTTCTTCAACTTCGACTTCAACTTTAAGTGAACCCCCAGATGACCCCGTGAGGAGCAAAGTAGGGGGGAGGAGGTCCCTGGCTAAGGCGGGCAGGCCTCCAGCCTGGTTTAGAACGTCTAGATCTCAACTGTGGGAGACAGCACAATCGGGCACAATCCATTCAGGTGTTGTTCGGGGAAAAAATGAATATTTGTAGGCGTCTGTACGGGCAATACTGACCGACGGAGGCCATATATATGTACGGGCGTGGATATTTTGATATTTTAGTTGGTGGCTTCCCCGGGTGAGCCCCTGTCACCTGTCATCTTCCCCAGGGCAATTCTGATTGGTTCACATTGCACTACAGCATACATGTAGATGCTGCTGTTTATAGATGTGTTCCCAAACATGAAGTATTTACATATAAACAGGGATAGTTAATGTTTTGTCTGATGAAACTATTCACGGATATATTTGTCGTCACAGGCGGTGAGATCAGTGAAGACTCAGAACAAGAGGGTGAGGAAGAAGACGGAGATTTCAGGCCATCAGGAAAGAAGGCTGGAAAAAAGGGACAGAAGAAAAACAAATCTAGTCTTCCTGTCAGGTCAGTTCACTGTTGTTTAACTAATGACTTTGAACATACACTTATCAAATGAAGAATAGATTCTGTCTAAGATCTATTTCTATCTTGGCATGTGAACATTGTGACAAAAGTCTTTTTTACTGTTTTAGACAAAGCAAACGTGGAGTCCAGTTTGCAAACGAAGAAGAAGAAGACGAGGAAGATAAACCAGGTAATGAAGAAGAAGAACAGGAGGAGACAAAAGAAGAACTAGAAAAACCTCAGGTGAAGGAAGAAGTAGAGAAGAAGAAGGCTGATGACTTGTGGGCCAGTTTCCTTAAGGATGTGGGAGGACCACCGGCACGGCCCAAGACATCTTCAGCAGGAGCGCTGGGGAGCCTGTCACAGGTAGGGAAGTAGAGAGATTGTGAAATAGATAATTGTAAAAGAAATGGCATTGCCCCTCTGTGTATGGCAGTTTCATTTTCGTTGTATATGTTGATGGCTGGGCAGTCTTCGGAACCTGTCCCTCTGTCCCATGATGGAAATTTACTTGTTGGGATTCATATATGTGTAGATTTTAACCTGTCCATCCTAAAATCTGAACTTCATGACATGAAATTGATGAAAAATGTATTTTGCAAGTTTAAAATGACAGATTTAACAATGAAAATTAACAAAATGGGCTATTGAACAATGAACGGGACAGAAAGAAAAAAAAAACCCTGCTGACAGCCCTGGAGACAGCCCTTTTTCAGTGACATTTGGAGGAAGACTGTCATTAGGTTGCAGTCATGAATATAAGTGCCAGTAGTACCATGGCAGCCAGTTTGTGGGGCACAGTGATGACTGGTATCTAGAGTGACCAATAGCACAATGAATTGTAACCTTTTCCCCCTGCAGAAGACCAGCAGTGTGGCTGCCTCTACCTCCACGACTCAGACCAAACCCAAGTCCAAAGTCACAGTAACAAAAGTGTACGACTTTGCTGGGGAGGAAGTCAAGTAAGACTTTACATGATCTATAACTGTTTTACCATGTGGAAAAGAGTTGGATCTATACAGTATAAGACTTTGTATTTGTACTTTTCGAATACATTCTTTGTTCTGTATAATTTTAAATGTATGTTTAAGTGATTTGACATTTTGTAACATCTTTTACGATGTGGAAAATGATTTAATCTACACAGTCTCATGGGTTGTATTTGTACTTTGCAAACACTTGTCTTCAGTGTAAATCCTTTTTTTTTATATAAAAAAACATTGACTGCCTTGCAAAATGTTATGGAAGGACAATGATATATGTATTGGCAGACCTACAAAAATTCCTAGCTCCTCCATGGTGTCTGTGTGCTGCAGTACTGATACTTCTCTCTAGGGGGCTCTGTTGAGCAGTGCTTGTGTATCTTTGCTTTGCAGAGTGGCAGAAGAGGTGGATGCAGACTCCATAGAGGCCCAGTGTGCTCCTCATCCCTCTGATGAGAAGACCACAGACAACAGCAGTACCAGCAATGTGCCTGTACCACAGCAGTCCAGTAGTACCGCTGTGCCCAGACCTGGGGGTTCTACAGTCACAGGGTAAGGCCTAGGGGAAAAAAATGTTTTTCCGTTTTTCCGACCAACCCTTGAAAAAAAAAGCCAACCATAGCCTTTTTTTTTGCACCTGGCAAGGAACAAACAATTTTCGATCTGAGTGACAAAAATTCAAAACAGAATCAAAGAAGCCTTGCCAATTTCCTTGAAAACTTCCTGTATTTCACACTCAGTGATTAACAGCTGATGTAGCAATACGTAGTAAACATTGTATTGTTTTGTTCAATGTATATCTGTTTGAAAACAATATACCAGTGTCCTGATGCATTCCAGTTTTGTAATGTTAAACTGTATTTGTTGGATCACTACGGCCAGAATCTAAAAGAAAGGAAAGAAGAAAAAAACACAAGCCGTCTTCTTATTGGTCTATCACGTAACCCTGGTCAAGTTTAAAAGACAACACCAGGAATGTGTAATAAACTTTGCGAAAAATCTACCTCGCAAAAAAGAATGTTAAAAATGTAGTGATGGTCATTGAATTGTCAAGTGAAGAAATGTTTTGTTGTCCTTACAGGGTTAAGAGACCAGCCGGCGGAGGGTTGGGGAGCGTGCTCAGTAAGATCGGCAAGAAGCCCAAAATGAGCACCTTGGTAGGTCAAGGTTCAAGGTCATTTGGGTCGTTTGTTATGACTATGTTCTCAGCACTCATGGATTCTTTCTGCAAGCATTAATTACATGTGATTTTTATGAATGTCAGATGTAGAAAGATTCTGTGCTACTGTAGATATAAGTCTGCTTACAAAATAGAATTTGACGGTCTCATTCATGTATTACTCTGAGTGGGTACTAGAGTACCTACCTAAAAAGTAAATGGCTGCATGAACATGTCTTTATGGTGGCGTGAAATTTCCGTTTAGCCAGCCCAACTGATCTCAAGCATCAAACTGGTTAAAGCTTGTTTGTTTCCGAAGAAATTAGCAGGTCAAGTTTGGCAACAGCGTGCTAGGTTCGAAGTGCACAGTCCTGGGTTTTGAGTGGTGCGGTTGTATGCTTACAGGTAGAAAGTGCATTTCCCGTAGTTTCATTATGAACGCACCCATGTAAAACACATGCCCATGTAAAACATGTATTATAACATAGAATTCAATGGGAAGAAAAAACTCCTGAATGAGACCTACCTTTCCTTCTGACAGGTGAAGTCTAAGATAGACTGGGACAGTTACAAGAAGGAGGAGAAGATAGAAGATGACCTGGCCATTCACAACAGGGGGAAGGAAGGGTAAGGAATACCAAGCATCTTTGTTTTGTTTTCAATCTTGTACTAACTTAAGCTAGTATACTCGTATAGCTATTGTATGTATTCTTTTATAGCATTACATTCTCTAAATGTCATTCATCTGGTTAACTAGTCTGTATAACGCAAACTCCAGCTGTCCGGGGATTTCTGTCCCCTCTTGGGCGGCTATGCGGTTACAGGGCGGCAAGCCGTTACAGGAGCTTGATTGAGTTCAAGCTACTGGTTAACATGTTTTTGTGCTTTCTGAGCAGAATTGCAGTTGATATATCCTCTGCCTTTCGGTCTTTCCCTCAAATCAACTCTCAAAGATAATTAGATTTTCTAGATGATGATATTGCCCATCATTTTATTGGCTTATAATATAACATCTACTGACATAATTCCACCAGGGTACATAATTCTGACACCCTGAAAAGATACGTCCAAACAGATCTCCAACCCAACGTACCCCAGTATAATGCACTCCTGTATATCTAAACTGTGCATACATACCTGGGGGATGCTGCATTAGAGATATCTCAAACCCACTGTTTTTCAAAGTGATTTATGTAACCCGGCGGATGTATGCTAACGCTGGTTATTTTGTTTTCATTAATTTAGTTCATTGACAATTTCTAATGATAATTCCATATAACACGTTCTGCCAAAACATTAATGCCATTTCATTATGCTACTGACATTTTCACAATTGCAACTTTAAAGGAATGTAGGCCATTTTACACTCACAAAAAAATCTGTCCTACAATGGGTCACGCGTCAATCGTGTAAATCGACCCTAAATTGATAGAACAAAAGTTTAGAGACTTTCATTATTTTTCATATAATCACACGTACATGTACAGAATCTAATGTTACGTCCGTATTAGGATTACATGATATTTCAGACAATATGATGATATTTAGACTACTGTACAGTTCTGATTGTTTTTAGCAGTCCCGTATGTTTTGTCTTGTTCTTTGAAAAGTCCAGACTTTTAAACATTGCTGTAGTGTTACATGGTGTCATACATGTTCTGCATACAAAACACATTACTGTAATCCTTGATTTTTTAACAATAGCTTTGTTTTAGCAACTTTCACAGTCACTAGTTGACTGCTGAAATTCCATTATCGCAAATGTTTCGTAGACTTTCATTTGAGACAGTGATGTTTGTTCGGCCGTTAGAATCAAATGCTGTTAACTACTGTAAATGCAGAAATATTCGCGATGGTTTTATGTTCGTAGTTTTCATGGCGACCGTTTCACTGCAAACTTAAAACCACCGCGAACATTTTTGTCCAATACTGTAGCAGTACTGTAAATACGCCGTTGTTATTTTGCGCTAAGGCGAAAAATGGAGTGTTTGCAGTGGTTTAAAGTTTGCGGCAGCGCTGTAGTCACATACTGCTTCAGTATTGGACAGAAACATTCGCGGTGATTTTAAGTTTGTGGTGAAACGGTCGCCACAAAAACTGCGAACATAAAGCCACTGCGAACATTTCTTCATTTACAGTATGTGACTGTAGCGCTGCCGCGAACTCAAAACCACCGCAAACACTCCATTTTCACCTTAACGCGACATAAAAACACAAACTTAAATGCATTTACAGCACTCCCTTTCTCCCCCCAACGCTAAAATTGCTGACAGCAACACTAAACGGATTTACAGTACTGTACACCAGCTGCCTGATTAACACACTACCACCCGACTAATCCCAACTAATATCCAGCAGACAGATTTTCTAAATGCCAAGTCCAACAAGACATGAATCATCCTAATCATATCTTGCTAACCTAATCATGCTGGGCAGTTTGAAAAGAAACTGTTGGTTGTGATCAGGGCTATTATCTTCGAAAATTCGCTTTTGGGTGCATGTCTGTCTGTCTATGGACCCCAAAACACCCCAAAACATAACCTTCTTGGCAAAGGTAATTAGGATTGTTAATTACATGTACTAGACCATTCATGCTTCTGAAAGGATAATGCATGTAAGCATGTTATGAGTTAATGAACTTCAATACAATACAACTGCTTTACCTACCTAATGAACCTTATGAGATATTTTGATCCTTAGTTTTCCCATGGCTGAGGTTGGCATGTTAATGCACACAGGAATGTGACAGGGTAAGGTATAGAATGTAAATATGACAGAAGAACAGCTGTAATATTTCCATAATCTTACTTCATTAGCTGCTGCTTTTGCCAAGAAGGTTGTGTTTTCGGGAGCATGTGTCTGAGCGTGTATCTGTCATGCCTGGGTGGATATTTGCGTATGTGGCTGTGTAGTGAAAAAACCTTGAAACAATTAGATTTTGGGCCCCCTAGCAGCTTTCTATGGTACTGCAGCAGAACGTTTGGTTTTGATATCTCGTGTTCCGGACAAGATATGGTAGGTGTTGGCAAAATGAAGAAACGATTTTGGGCCCCCTAGCGGCTTTTTGATGTTACTGCAGCTGAATTTCTGGCTTTGATAGTTCGTGTTTTGGACATACGATGGTCATGATTTTGGGTGGTATAAAGCTTTTGTGGTCGGGAAGAATCGACATAGGTTTAGGCCCTCTAGCAACTTTCTTTGGAACTGCAGGAGCATTTTTCTGGACTGCAAAATTTGGTGCTTGATCTTTGGTATTCTACATGTAAATCATAAGGCACGCACCAAAAGTGTGCTATTAGTTAAAACTTTCCACATACCTATTTCACTCACTACCTGGTCATCTCTTTGTTAGTACATGTAATATAATGAATTAAAATGGTTTAAACAACAAGCTTCACACACTTTTCCACCGGTATATTATTCTAAAATAACTGTTCATTACTGAGATTTTTAATCACACACAGGAGCATGGCAGATTGTAAACGAGTGTGTCATTAGTGAAAATAGAATCATAGTACTGATAACAATTCCTAAGGGACACTGTACTGAAATCAAATGTGCCATTAACTACACAGTCTTTCTCTGTCATAATCCAAAGATTGCTGTTCTAACACAACTAGTCTATTGTTCCCGCTTCCAGCTTTAGTCTGTAAGAACAAATGGCATGTGCCATGATTGTTTAGCTAGACAGATGTTGGTACATTGGATGGCATATGGTAGGGGTTATACCAGCTTATGTTCCACTGTTGCCCTGGGGCAGATATTATATCCTGGTTAGGCCTAGAAAAAAAAAATCTGTGTTTCCGGTTACATGACTGACCCTAGCAAAAACCTGTAGGTCCTAGCCTTTTTTTGTCAACCTTAAGCAATAGCCTGGAGTCCAGCCTTGTTAGCTTTGGTCCGCTACCAATGTCGCTACCGCCAACAAAACGTAGCGACGTTGGGAGCGGACCAAAGCTATAACAAGGCTGGACTCCAGGCTACTCTAGCAAGGGACATAGACTTTTCAATCTTACATCTATGGGATGAAAATTGAATCCAAGAGGTCATTCAAATTTTTTTACAGACTTTATTTTTCGCACTTTTTCATCAGATTAAGGCTTCCAACAGTTGATATAGGAATGAATGAATGAATGAATGAATGTGTAGTGAACATTGTACACTTGTACTTCTTTGTTCAGTTTATTATTATGCCTGTGTTTGTACAATGTAGATCTATATATTCTGTACAATTACAACATTACAACAAGTACCAGTGTCCTAATGTATTCCAGTTTTACATTGTCAAACTGTATTTGTTGGATCGCTTTGGCTGAAATCTAAAGAATTCCCCTGCCTACCAACCCTAATTTTTTAAAGACAGTAACTGGAAACACAGCATTTTTTTCCTTAGGCCTTAGATGGATATCTAAGTACTTAAAGAGACGAGTTATTCCCATTGAATAACTACCAGGTGATGCGTGAAATTTAGACATAAGCTTCCTGTTTGGCAGACAGCAACACATACTCGATTGTACAACGTTAATTAAGCTCATAGATAGACTGCACTGTTTTGGTATTTAAGTACCCGAACCTCAATTTTGGACAGTAACATAACAGAGATGATATATACATATCTAAACATGCAAAACATCTAGAAGCTCTGCTGATACATAAATTTATACATTCTTGGGTGCTTAGACATTCTGATATTTGTCTGGAAAGTTAAGATAATATAACTACTAAACATCTTCTTGCCATGCTGTTTTTATATCTTAATACCTTCAATCTAGACTGGTATTTGTAGGATTTCTTCGTCATGTTGTTTGAAATACAGTTGGATGCTTTGACCAAAATAATACAAAGATTAGACTCCTTGCGATTTCTTAAGCGCAGACAGATATGTCTTTGTATTGATGTGCTTTAAAAGGACTTTACCAGGACTGTCTCCGACTTAAATTTTTGTTCACCCCACTCATGGTTTGGGAGCCCACGTTGTTGATTTTCATCTGTCATTTTCAGCTTACACAAATAAATTTTCATCAGTTTCATGTCTTAAAATAAATTTCCATCTCGGGACAGAGGGACAAGTCCTGGAGACAGCCCTAGACTAGAGTTTGAATACCCTCAAGCCAGGTGGTCACTCTACTATCATCTTTTTACTTCTCGTGCTTTGTTATACTTATCCTGTCTGTTGTGTTAAAACACAACCCTCCAGGCAAATCTGCAAAATAAAGCAAAAAAGATTATAGTTATTGATAAACTATGGCATATGAATTTCTTGTATGATTGCCAAACCTTCAACAGAAATTGAATAAAAAGACTCCTTGTATGCAACCACCAAGTTGAACCTGATGAAATTATTCACGGATTTAACTGAAATATTTTGAAAGAAATGCTTTATGATAACCTGTAATAATTTTTTTAAAGAAACAATGGTATCATATTTGGTATGTCCCATAACTGCCCAAATATGGGACATTTGTTATAACAGTTGTTCTTCCAGGCTGTTCTAATATGCATACATTAAATTTCAATAATGTTTATGCCCCCCTCCCCCATAATTTTCATCACTTCACAATAAACTTTAGTTGAGTACTTTGTTGGCACCTGACACTTCTAAACTGCCCACCCTTCATTTAACAACCTATGAATTATCGCTCGCGGAACTCCCTTATAATCAAAAGTCCATATCTTATCTCATTCAGCGTGACTTTTCCTGAATACCTGGTGCCATTCTGCAGTTAATGAGGTGTAGAGGGTCACTCCATTAACATTTTAATCCATTAGAGAGAGGATTGGTTATGGTCGCAGACCACAGTATTTCGCCTATAGGGATTTGCATGGTTAAGGATCCCAAAGTGAGAAGCTTCGAGGCTTGAAAATTTATAGTAAGGTGCACAATTAGGGACCCAGATTTTGATATATTTGACTTCAAGGTTCAATCTACAAAATGTCTGCAAAATGAGCTTGAATTTACTGGCTCGTTCTCTTTTAAAAACCAACTCACAGTAGTCGGGCGGTAACAATATTCAGGTGTGAATCCAAGCCAACCGAACAAACATCGTAATACAACTCGTACAGTCTCAAAACTAACGTATTCCTGTGCAATTCACCACAATTTCAGCCTCGCTAACGTGCACAGAAGAAAAACTACGGCCTTTTCAAGCAATGTGACGCACTACTTCATACCCAAACTAATATTGGGGACGGGGGTCAGCCATTAATACTCTGTTGTGCGACCTTATCAGGGAGGTGGGGAGGGGGGCAGTTTGGTCGAGACCCCTGTGCAATGCAGTGTGCAGTGATAAAAGTTCCCCGATGTCCACAAATTGACATGTTTGCATAGGAATGACTGGAAACTGTTCATGTATGCAAACTGATGGAAGTTGGACCAGGGCTTGGGTACTGTAAGTTCATTTACTTTTGCAGCAGTTTTATGAGGGAAAAGGAGATTTTTAGAATAACGGTTGAAAAAATGATGTAATACAGTTACGTAGTGATACATTGGAAATGCATGTTCGCAGTAACTGCAAAAAGGATGGGAACAAAATCACTGCGAAAGTTTAAAGATTTACACCAAAGATGTTTTTTTCTTGCAATTTATCCACTGCAGAGTAGAGGGAATGTTTGACACTTAAAGTTTGTAAAATCTATTCAACTTCAATCCCTCATTTCAGCTTGTAGCTGACTGTAATATTAAGTTGTCAGGAAATATAAAAGAATGCTGGTTACTTGGAATTCAAAATGGGTAGCACTGTGCATGGCTTCCAATTTCAACATAATGCCATTGAAATGTAAAACATGAAAATCATGCATATAGTTAAGTAAACAAAGTATTAACATCTACTAACATAATTCCCCCAGGGTGCATAATCCCGCCAGTGATACATCCAAACAGATCTCCATCCCAACGTTCCCCAGTATAATGCACTCCTGTATATCTAAACTGTGCAAACCTGGGGGGTTCTGCACTAGAGATCTCTCAAACCCACTGTTTTTCGAAGTGGCAGATTTTTGTAACCTGGCGGATTAATGTCAATGCAGGTTACACTGTATGTTATCGAGATGATTGTAAGAGCCCTTGTTTTTTGTACACATTTTCTGACAGGAATTTCTGTTGTATATTTCCAGTTACTTGGAGAGACAGGCCTTCTTACAGAGGACGGACCTGCGTCAGTTCGAGGTGGAACGCAACATGAGGATGGCCAATCGGAACGTGCCAAGATAACACCTGTCCAATCCAACAACTGTCCAATCCAACGACTGGTTACAATCACTTTGGAAAGACTCTGGGAATTTGGGAAATCTCACTAGAGTTAATTCAACATTACCGCGGTGGCATTCGTTTACATTTGTTTACATTTTCGAAACCCTTTATAACAATTATTATCTATTTGTTTCAGGCACTCACTGGCCCATAGTTAAGCAATATATACACAGCAACATAACCTTAATACATACAAAACAAACAAAAATCAATTCTATATATACAGCCGTTATAGAGGTTTGTGAAGTATGTGTAGCGATAGAATGACTTAAGTACAGACTGAACAATGGCGTTAGATGAGTGGAAAAGACGGTAAACAAAAGATGGTAAACAAAACAATCTAACTTGAGATAAGTAAATTTTTTTTTAAATTCTAACGTTTGTTTATTGGCATTGTAAATATTTTCTACAGTGTTCCAACAAGTTAGAAATATTTCTAATATTGAATACAACATGTATATTGTTTTTATCAGTTTCTAAAATGTTGGAACATGAGTTTACCATTTGTTCTAACATGTTGGAAAATGTTCTAACTTTTTGTAAACATTGGAACATTTTGTAAATGGGTCAGTGGGCTGAGAAAAAAAACAATTCCAAGCCTAAATGTAGAAAATTAGATTTTTGCATGTCTATTAGAAGAGAAAGTTTCTCCCAATATAATAGTGTTATTATTGTGGTCATTACTATACACATTAACAAATATTTAACTTAAAAGTTATCCAGCTTTCTCAAATCCCCAGTTTCTTTCCAACTCAGAAATGACCAGGGTTTACTGTCTGACAGTTCAACTTGTATTCAATTTTCAACTGTACTTTTATCATTTTGTATGAATGTTATGTGATTTTGTAATTTCGTAGCATTTTTGTATACAACTTAAGAAGTGAACCTGCCTGAATGTTTGAAAATTATGAAATTTGAAACACACAGTTTAAGTCATGTACTGGGAATATAACAATCACTAACAATGTGTACAAAGGTTGATATGTTAGCATGTCTTTAATCTCTTAGAGATTGATATGATAACAATAAATGATTATTGCCAGCAATATTCACAGATTCAATAGTTAGATTGCAGTCAAACCTGTACAAGTGGCCACCTTTACATAAGGACCACCTGGCCAACATGACTTCTTTTTGGTGGTCCTTTAGATATTTTTTCCCCATTGACACAAGCTTTAAGAATCCTGTCTATAGTGACCACCTGTTCACACAGATTTTATTGGTCCCCTGAGTGGTCTTCTTGAACAGTTTAGTTTGACTGTAGTATGACATTGTCTTTGAGACACCTCTATAAGATTGTGACTTGAGTAAGGTCCTTTGCAAGTGCTCAAAACCAAACATAATGGGCTAAATGCTATGTGATACTACAGCACTTTTCCTTCTGTCAACAAGATTCACATGACCCATGGAAGTCACAGGAAACTAGAAAACAAACTGGCAATTTTCAGACCCTTAAAACAAGCCAGCACATGTTACTGCTTGCCAGGAATACTTTTTTTTCTACTAGATACTGTCGCTCCCCTAACAAATTAGCTGAAAGGTATTATTCCAAGATTCTGTATCATTAGTCCACAGTAAGGTGTACTTTGGCAATTTTGTGAATGAATACTGTTGCCAAATGTGTGTTTGCACATGCAACCATGAAAGAAACCAAGGACATTATATTGAAGAAAAATATCATTCTTTTTACCAATCAAATGGATGAATAGTAAAAAGACTTAAGAATGTGTATGTTTAGAAGAAAAGGTTTCCTTGATGTAGTAGCATCTTCATAAAAACGCAATTCACATTCCATAGGTTTTTTTGACTAAATAAAGTTAAAAGTCTGATATTTTTACTGATAAGGAATGTATAGGTAAAGATACGACTTACAAAAAAATACAAGCTCAGTCATGTATCATGTATGTGAAACTCCTGGAAAATAGAACTAGCTTTTCAAATGAAATGGTAGTGTAATATGAGTAAGTAAGTCTATCTAGACTACATTGTTCTTGTAAGACCAGGAGTGTAAAAATGTTTTGGGAGCTCGACACATTGTGCAAGAGTAACATTTTGTGAAATGTATGTTAAACTGGTTTTAAGATCATGGCATTTACTAATTCTATTCAACAACAAGGCATAGAGTAGAATTGAACAATAAAGCTTTTTCAGTAACGTCAGTCAAAGAAAATTAAGTACATGTCATTGATTTTGATGAGCTAGTTGCCCTGATGTTTGATTGATTTATGGTGTAAGCATTGTATAATAGGACTTTTTAACCTTCTCCCTGCTGCCTAACTGTAACCAATTGGAATTTGGGTGCCAAATGGCTACTTCAGTGTGCTAAAGGTTAAGTTTGGAATGACTCATCAAGACTGATATTACACTGCTTTTGTGTTAAATGTATGGTTTTCTTTGTTATCTTTTGATATCAAAACAATCTTTAGAAGTGAGATGGCCAGTTTACATTAGTTCTTAATCCAGGATTATTAGGGATTAGAGCGAAATCATAGCTATGATACACACAGACAAATTATTAATCATTTGTAATAATTATCGTCTACAAGCCAGACGCAATGTATATTACTATTCATCTACATTGTGTATTATATCTCTTTTTCATTTGCTTTCATAGCTGTGATTTATGCAGAGAGTATGCTGTACTTTGTAACATACATTAAGTTTTTTTCTGCTGGATAGAACATATACATGTAACACTGGTGTAGGAAATAGTTGCAAATTGCCTTTGCAAATGTTGGCCACTCTTAAGTGGGTATCTTGGACTTGCAGCATGTTGGCGACCTCCTTGCAACCGTACCAAGCGATTTGATAGAGCCCTAAACGAATTTCATCGATAAAAATGAATCTTTTTAGACTTTGTGTGTTTTATTGTCTTTTTCACCCTACTTGTACGTTTTGAATGATATTCCCAATATAGAGTCAAGGGTAACACAAATCCAATTCAGGACGCAGTGACGCCAAAATGCCTCAATCCAGTGAGATACCCACTTAACCTTCTCAAGGTCATGTCATGTCTTTACAGGACACTATCTCTTCATCTTAAAGTGGCTGTTTTGCCGTTTTGCAATTTTATTGTAACAGCCAACATGAATCAATGGATTTGTGTTATAGCCAATAAAGTCAGTTCAAGCAATAACACACATCTTATTGTCACAGCTATATTCTCCACATAGCAGATTTTGTGTGCCTGGGGAAATAAATTTCATAGGACAATATTGGATCACGTAATATCTCCTTGCAACATAGTTTTCTTTTGTTATCGTTATTAACTAGGGCTACCTTTTGGCTCATAATACACCTTTTTGCATTGACATCTTTTTGTGCTGGGTCGACCATTAGGCCCGGAAACCGACCCAGTTCATAAAGAAGTCAATGCAAAGAGTGTACTGTAATTCTTGTTTCTTTCACTGTAACTTAATGTTCACTGTTTTCAAGGTCATCTCTGTACCATGAACTTATCATCACCGTAAAAAAACCTGTTGTAATTATTTATGATTCCTTCACACATCCGTTCTGTAAATCACTTGCCACCACCGTGAAGTTTAAGTTCAGTGAAAATGTCTATTTTCATTACACGGTGAAATTTTGCTGCCGTGAAGATAAAGTGAATTACAGTATCATAAGCCTAAAAAAGGCCCAGAGAGCCTTCTATGGAGGCTAAATAAAAAACTTGCGCGAAGCAAGTCGGTCTGGAAAGCTGTTTACAACAAATGGGCCATGCTTCTGCCTAAATTTGGGCAAGAAGGGATCCAGTACTCTACCTGGGTTACCAATTAGTGAGCCATTAGCTGATTGGGTTATGGCCTTGATTCAATCACACAAATTGTGGTGAGAAGGCAAACATGCTGGGGGGGTGGGGTGATGAGGTAAGTGTCTGGGTCCATTTTAATGGAGGAAACGTTGGGATAGGGCATGTCTGGGGTAGGTTGAATGCACAATAAAAAGAATTGTGTATTGATACAATGTTTACAGTATTAACCTAGGGATGTACCATTGAAATATGGGAGACAGCATAATCAGAAAAATTGCTTTTAAGAAAAGGTTAAACGTTACAATCTTTCACCTTAACATCTGCTTGGGAATAAAAAAAACTTATGGGATAGGGCATGTCTGGGGTGGGTTGAATAGGGGCGGACTATTACAATAAAAAGAATTGTGTGTTGATACAATGTTCACAGTATTTACCAAGTGTATTTACCAATTGAAATATGGGAGACACAGCATAATCTGTGGAAATGAGGGAAAGAAAATTAGAAACTACTAGTACCTGTTGTTTCGATGTACCATTGAAATATGGGATACAGAATAATCTTTGACGAAAAAATGGAAAGAAAATTGCTTTGGAGGAAAATTAATGGAAAACGTTACAATATTTCACTTTAACATCTGCTTAGAGATAAGAAATTACCTGTTGTTGGTAAAGGACAAATAAACACGTTTTATTGTTCAAATCCCATTTAACCCTCTTTCTACTGAGGTATTCTGTTGGCCCCGATGATTAGTAATTAGTTATATCATAATATTGGTTACGTTAGCAAACAAGGGGTTAAAACCTGGAAACGGCAAACGTCGCGACTTTAGTACGCACTACACATGTTTCTAATGTCAATCATTCTACATCAGCTAGCTAATGTTTTCTAAAGAATCTAGTGATGAGTAAAAAGGAAACCCTTTTCACCAAGTAATGCACGGAACAATACCTTGTTATTGTACAGTTTTCATAGGTGGTATCCTGTTACAACACCTGCAAGAAAGAACTTCTGTTTGTAGACAAAGTATTCTATGTCTTCCTCAAAATGATGTTCCTGTTCACTGTGACTGATTCAATAGAAACTAAAAACAACGCGAAATATGAACATGGTGTTTTCTTTCCGAAAACGGAGAACAATGGACGAATTACGTTTAGGAAACCACACAGTTTATGGCCTTGTAAGGTGCTTCACCTAAGTTTTTTATGAATAGTTTCTAGGTAGACGCGTGGGCGGGTATATGGCGAAAGTAGTGCGTACGTGGTAACTGAAATGAAATGGCAATGAAATGCGTGTAGGAAATCACACATTTTGTGGACATGGCAGGTACTTCACCTAAGTTTTTTTTAATGAATAGTTTCTAGGTAGACGTGTAGGTGGATTTGTGGCGAAAGTATCATCGCGGCGTACGTGCAAGGATATTATATAATGTCCTTGGTACGTACAAGGAGGTTTAATCAGATTTGACTTTAAACCTTCTTGGTAGGTGGCAACTGGCACTTTATGAAATGTGTTAATGAAAGTACGCTAACCAACGATTGTTTACAAGCAAAAGAGATAATAAACGCTTGCAAGAAATTGACAATTCCAGACTGCGTTTTTCAATGCTTTATTTCATTACTACAAATTAATTTCTTAATGACCTTAATGATCATAGCCTTGGAAAAGACTAAACTATTGTCTGGTGAATACATATGCAGGATGCCAGTGTGTTTATGTGATTTCTCCTGGGCCCGAAGCTTTATTTGTTTGAGTACTCCCATATGCTCGTACAGTTTAATTCAATTATACCAACCCCGTGCTGTCAAAAGCAATGTTTATGATAGGACGCAAAACGCTATATAAAGAAAGGAAACCTGTAAAAGTTTGTTAGTTTTGTTGCCACATGTGTTCTTTGTCTGAAAAAAAATTTCTTTGTGGAGGAAAAACACTTTTTTCGTGACGCTTTTAGAATGTAGAACGTCCAGTCTTTAAGATTCTTGTTCTTGTTTCTAATAATATTGTGTGTGATTGGACCAGAAGAGAGAAACGGGACAATAATTCGATCAACAATATGCATTGTCAGTCTCCAGATTTAAGAAAAAGTGATGCCAAAAAGAATAGGGACTATGAAAATGGGAAGAAAGAAGGAAAGCGGGGCTTTTCTACTAGTCAAGGACAACGACCTAGAGTATCGTACGTGTACGTGTGTGTTTCTGAGAACGGGTAGTGGCTTGTGCACTGTGACAGCCTTGTTTGCGGGTACACAGTGGCATATTTGACTGCATTA
This sequence comes from Branchiostoma lanceolatum, assembly GCF_035083965.1. Lineage (NCBI taxonomy): Eukaryota > Metazoa > Chordata > Leptocardii > Amphioxiformes > Branchiostomatidae > Branchiostoma > Branchiostoma lanceolatum. The sequence goes on from NC_089728.1 coordinate 15,963,208, forward strand.
TGTCATGCTATCGAGTCCCAACCTTTCACCGCAAACTTCCTGTTTTGATTCTTCTTTCACGCGTATACACCTTGTTGTTGTTCAAAACCATGTTTGCGAACGACATCATTAGAACATTCAAACGAAATGAACTGTGAGTTTTTTGGCAGTCCGATGCAGTGGCCCAATCCCTCGTCTTCCTGTAAAAAGTGAAAACGGGAATAGAGCTTCGTCACGAACACAAACGCCAAGAAAGAAAAGTAAGTCTCTCGCATTATACCTCTTTATCTAAACACGCCTACTCGTTATACAGCCAAATTTGGGAAGAAGACCTTTACTCACCTGAATGACGCAAGGCATTCGATAATCAAATCTTAGGTGACGTCATTAGCAGGGCGCTGATTGGTCAGCTTGCGCGCCAATAGACACACATCCGGGTCTCAGGGGAGGAATGTCCTGAAAATAATTATGCAAATTTCAAACCAAAGGGAGGAAAGACTACAGTTGGGAAACGTGAAAGAAAGTCCCTAAATACCCCTTTTTGTCCCCTCCGAACATATTCTATGCCAAATGATGACATATTTTTATATTTTGTAAAATAAGATAAGTAATTCAGGTCAAAATTTTCCCTTGATTACCTTTAGTTGTCCAAATATGGCGACGGAATACGGAAAAGTTTAGAAGTGTGGAGTAAAGCGACGTCCTCCTTGTAAGGATTTCCAGCCGTGCGAGCTGTACAGTCAGTTTGGGTTTGAGGCAAAGGCGGGTCTAGGTTGTTGTGTCCGACTTGGCGAGGCAGGAAACTTGCCGGACAGCTACTTTTCCTCGCCCCTTACGCCCCCGGACAAGCCGAGAAACAGCAGACACGGCGACTGGAAATGTCTCTCGGACAGTGTATTGCTTCTACAGCGGCGTGACCATTTACTGAAGCCGTGTTTTTGTGTGTGTCGGATTTATATTCCCTCTTGGACACTGAAAGTTTACCACCAGGACTCGACCGAAGGATTCATTCTATTCCTGGACTGTTTCTGGTTATTTCTGGACGAGGAAAAGTCTTCAGAGTTGCCAAGGAGATTCTACTTTTGGTATATTTAAAGGAGAAGCTAGCTGTGGCTAGCTGGAAGCAAGGCTTGGATCATGACATCTGCTCCGGTAAGTGTAGCCGCACATGTCTACAAAACAACAGGGCGGTTTGAATGACCTAGAAGAAAAGAGACTGTCTCTTGCCGATTTACATTTGACTGGCGTTGTCCTGCCTTTGTGTGAATCCTCTTGATTCACAGCCGTCTGTTTTGACAAAAACTCAAGCCACTATTATCCTGTTTTTCACTGGTTTTCGAGTTTTAAAAAAGCTGTTGCTTCAGCATCGCCAGCAACGGTAGAAGTCAAAACTTTAGGGTGGGGAGGGGGGCAGACATATCCAGTTGTAAACAAACTCTACCGTTTCTAGAAAATGTTAACAATTCCGTGCTTTTGTGGTTACTTTACACAATTATAGCGGAATTTAATGTATGGTTTATAGAAAATTAAGGATATATATTCCGGAAAAAATGTGTTTTTCTTAGGGGTCTTTCTGTGAATCATAAAGCAAAGGACTTCCCGCCCCACCTCCAGCGATTTCTGGCATTCTGGCCAAGCCTCTACCAGGCCACAGAGGTGGTTGGAAAGAGTAAGAATTGGCCAAAAAATAGACAGAAAAGATATGCAAGAGGACTTAGCTAGGATGGCATATTGGACCCTCCCTCCATAGCCGACCCCCTTAGCATACTATTCACTCAATTTGGCCAGTTTCTACTATTTTTCCAGCCATCTGCGGAGCCTGGTAGAGGCTAATTCTGGTCGACCCTGGCCGTGTTTGGGATTGAGTCAACAGTCCTCGCGCCTGTTTGTAGTGGGCTGGTATGCCACTCCGGGGGGAACAGTCCTCTCTTCCTGTGTGGGAAGTCGTTTTCACCACTCAATCCTTGCCAACAGTACCCCACCTTCTCAAAACCTACTAGTCACTGACTCTTGACAGTCGTCCAGACATTTTCCTGTCTCTCCTTTCTAACCTTGACTCTCAGGAAGCTAATATTTAACAGAAGTTCGTTGGGTATTTGTAGATGTGTTCTAACGTCAACATTTCTGGTGAAATGGACATGTACAACGTAATTTTATAACAAATACAGCAACATCAGAATTACTGTTCAGTGTTGCCACTTTGGTGTTATTACTACATATTTGGGGTTGATTCAATTTGGCACACTTATTTCACATGCCCATAACATGATAAACAAAAAAAAGTGTTTACTTTCTCTCCCTGACTCTAAAAATGCCACGCTGCGGCCGAAGGAAAAGATGTCAACCAGAGCATGGACACTGGTTGGTTGGCGACGTTATGCGGATGAAAGATTTCAGATTTATTTTCAGTTTCCATATTTATTTTCAGTTTCCATATGACTAGCCAAGGGAAACATTTTTTTGCCAGAGTACTCCGATTCTGCCGTTACAGTTTTTATGTTTGACAAGTGATGTGCCCACTGACAAAATATTGTAGTGAATCGGAAAATGAATTTCTTTTCATACACAACCAAGACGAATATCCAATGTTCATGCTTTCCTACCGACACCTCTTGGTTGGGTATCAAAGAACTTAATTATACAATTATTTATCAACCTGATGAAACTACGCACGATTGTAACAAATCATTTGTAGTTTTGTAAAGATAATGTTTCATCCTTAGTCATGACCTCGTGCTTGAATGATATTGACTCCCCTATTGTGTTGAATAACGCTCTAAAGGGTAAAAGTAGAGTACTTTACAGTTCATGGCTTTTGTCATAAAAAGGGTCACACTTTTGGGTTTTTTTCAGACATAGGTAAATGCTTCAAACACCACTGGTTTGTCAGACAAGTTTTCTACTTTGCCCCCAAAACAGGAAAGGCTAAATAATAGTCCTGGAAGACGGTAACAAAGCCTCCTCCGGGCACACAGTAGCCCCCTTTTATATCACGTCTCTTTACATGGTCTGGTTCCAAAGCAGACAGCTAGTACCCTCAGGCGAAATCCCACTCTCAATTCATTCTACACAAATGAGATCACCAAGCGAAATGCGCTCCATACCCTTTGCTTTGCGACCGGCTCTTGATCTCATTTCGCATGCAATAACGAGACTGCCCGAAGCCAGCGTGCATGAAATGAGGACTGGGATTTAAAGAGAAATGAATTGAAACATGCCACTAACACTGGGGCATAGATGACAGAATGATAACCCTGTCCAACTAGCCGAAATTGAGGAAAGCTCTCGGCAAAATTGGATAGGACATTATAGAGATATTAGGCTTCATGAAAGGGATCAGAGAGAGGACCAGAAGGTTAGAATGATTAGGATGACACTAATCCAGTGTTCATGGTGGTCATTAGATCATGATAATGATGGCAGTCATGTCTGTCAATACACTAGTTTTTGTACGCAAGCTAACAGGTACTCAAGCAACTGGATAGATTTTGGAAACGATCAGACGTTTCAGGTACCTTTCATCACTGACACTAGTTTTTGTAGTTTAACAGCGGAGAAAATACCAAACTTTCTGTGAATTCCATTTCAAGTATTTTGCTTTGTTGTTGACATAGTTTTTTGTTATAGCTTGAAGCAAACGCTGTTATAAGTTTACCCTTTAGCACACTGAAGTAGCCGTTTGGCACCCAATTCACTATTGGTTACAGAGTTAGGCAGCAGGGAGAAGGTTAAACTTGGCAATGGATAAAGCAAATTGCTGAGAGACAAGTTTAGGGAAGTTTTTGAAATTTTAAAACAGTTATCACTCTTGCAACCTTCTTGAGTTTTTTTGTAGCTTCAAGTCAGTTGCTAATGAATTCATCCTTCAAGGAGTTGAAAAGAAGACTTTGCACAAAAAGCCGCTGTCTCAAGTCCATAAATCGCAGAGAAGAGTCACCGTCAACAAATAGACATGCATGTTTAGACTCCTAATACCACGCTTCAGGTAGCAACCATTGTACAGACCATCCAAACTGATGGAAAACCAGCGCAGTCTGTACCATATACTTCAGCAATGCCAGCTTGACATTGTTCTCAGAAAGTTGGCACAACTTTCTTGCAGCTGCTCAAGTCTCCATGGCAACGGAAGAAAGTCGTGCCCCCTAAGGGGGCAACCAACCCTCCATTGAGTGGGGGTAACAACAGAGTACAGCCTGCACGGTTGTTTGATAGCGACAGTCCCTGTTTTGACTTTCAAATCAGTAAAAGAGGTGAATGGTATACAGCCACATGTGTTGGAGATTATGTATGGTCAGGTGCAAGTGGCACTGAGGGAGTGCCTAGATGGGAGTTACACAGGTGTTGTTTTTGCAGAGTCGCTTTGTGGGGCAAGCCTGCATTGGTAAGATTTGTTGGCTCATTTCTTTAGCTGCTTACTTTTTGGGTACACAGCTGACACATGTTTCATTTTACAGTAGGAAAAGGAATTTGTTTGCCTAACAGGTAGGCTAGGTTTGCATGTGAGAGCTTGAGATCACAACGCATATGGATCCCAAGTGTAAGCCACTGTTGACTTTTATATACTGTAATTCCATTTAATATTGCGGTCTGTAATTTTAGCAAGTAGGGGAAAAGGAGTAGCTCACAGCATTTGATTTTAACGGAGGGAACAAACGTCACTGTCTCAAATGTTAGTGATAAAATATTTGCGATGATGAAATTTTATTGGTTGACTAGTTACCGAATTAAGTTACCGTTAGCAAATCAAGAATTACGGTAGATTATTCTAGATGTGTTGTAGTATCCATGGTAAACAGTGACATCTGTGGGTCAGCTGGGTTGTGCACTGGTGACCACTCATGGGTCAGTGGAGCCACAGTCCAACAGATGTCTACAGTAACAGTGTCCCCCTCTCACACCTGCTCCAAATGAGCCGAAAAGCCAAGCACATGCCAGACCCCTGGCAAGGGTTGGCTGCAAATATTCACAATTTGTCAAACTCAGACACAGGCTCTGTGATGCTGTAAATGCAGAAATGTTTCCGGGGATTTGATCTCGGCAGTAGGGAGAAAATGGAGTGTTTGCAGTGTTTTTTTTTAGTTCGCGTTTGAAACAATAGTAGCGCTTTTCGCAGCGGTTTTTAATAATGTTTGTGAATGTGATAAAGAGTTGTAGTTCACTGTGAAGACCGCAAACATAAAACCACCGCAAAAATTTCTGCAATAACAGTAACTCAAAGTGCTGGCATGCTTTCTTACCTATGAAAAAAAGAAGAATCAATCTAAATAACAAAAACACCACTGTTTCAAAATTACAAAGCACTTTGATTTACATATTACTAATGACAATAAACCTTTAGCTTTTGGTATGTGCCACTTTATTTATAACAAATGTATTTGATTTATTAGTATGTTTTTCTACTTGTGATATACAGTAGTGCTGTAAAGAATTTATGTATTTCATCATTATCATTTCATATATCTAAAACTAGTAAAAGTGCTATAAAATTGGGTGATAAAAATAGAACATGTATCATAATAACCTTTATAATATAATATCATAATGCATTATAAACTGTTCCTGCGCAGAATCTATATGATTACATTAGTAATGATTACACTTCATTGCAGGTGGGGCGTCATTAGTAACATTTAGATTAACAAGATTATCGGCGATATCTCCGAACATATGGTGTCCAGTAGCCTGGCCCGTTTATCGGACTCCGCGCTAAACATTCCCGACATGAATCAATAACCAGAGGGGAAAGATCAGACAAACGTTAATAACCTGTTGTATTTAATCAATCTGTCGTCTAATCTCTTGAGCCTTGGGGGCCAAACATTCCTGTTTTCTTGCTCACCTAGATGTAGTGGCGAAAGTCCCAGATTCTGGACTTGTTGTAACCATAGATGTATCCACAACATATAGATACATATGTGCCGTTTTCCTTGCCAATGTCTCGACAATAACTAACACAAATGAATAGACATAAATGAGGGTCCGCATGGGGGGTCCCGACAACACTTTATGCTTGATTCAGAAGAACCCCATACGTATTACGCTAAAATCAAGGAAGGTGATAATGCAAAATTTGGTAGCCTAGCTAGGAATTACGTGACTATGGCGGCTTTCCCTACGAATTACGGGAAATAGAAATAGGTTGCCTACGCCTTACGGAAAGGAACATGCACGCCCTCATAGATGGGTCGGTGAGTTTTTAGTTTCAACCTATTTTTGTAGTACATTTATTGTACGTAATCTACCATTTTTTTGTGTTGGTACATTGATACCACTTGTGTCTTTTTAACGTCACATAGAAGAATGTCGCACTGCTTGCTTTTTGATAAAGGACTTGATACCGTTGCGCTCCGGACGTGTGGGTACTTGCTTTAGAAGTTGGCTTTGCTAGCGTAAACACTTCAAAAGACGATAGTAATCTTTTCTGCCCCTCCTGTACCCTGTACTGAATTTTGAGATGTCCCCACCCTTATAGCAGTCCTTTAATGTGGTCTTTCTCCTTCAAATTCTTCTCTGTCCCCTTCCCACATCAAAGACCCCAGCCTCTAACAACATTTTGTAGTATCCTGTGGCAGGTTACAAGTAAATACAAAGCAGACTGCTGTCTCTTGCATTGTTTAGAAGAAACAGGGCGGGGTAGACACTCGGTTGTCTCTAGAATCTAAGAGCAGAGCACTCTGAACTCAAGAACCCAAAAGCAGAATGCCCTGAACCTAAGAACTGACTGCAGTATCCGATATCAGAACATTATTGTCTAACATAACTTGATAGATGGTTGAGCGATTTGGGTGGTTCTATGTCAGTGTCCAATGACTGCTAATGCTTTTGTGATGTGATACAGGATTTGGTCTTAAAAGAAAACATTGAGCGGTATATCAGAACATTATAATTATTGTCTAACATAACTGGATAGATGGTTGAGCGATCTGGGTGGTTCGATGTCAGCGTCCAGTGAACGTTAATGCTTTTGTGATGTGATGCAGGATTTGGTCTAAAGAAAAACATTGAGCGTTATAGCAGAACATATTGTCTAACATAACTTGATAGATGGTTGAGCGATTTGGGTGGTTCTATGTCAGTGTCCAATGACTGCTAATGCTTTTGTGATGTGATACAGGATTTGGTCTAAAGGAAAACATTGAGTGTTATATCAGAACATAATCATTGTCTAACATAACTGTATAGATGGTTGAGCGATCTGGGTGGTTCGATGTCAGCGTCCAGTGAACGTTAATGCTTTTGTGATGTGATACAGGATTTGGTCTAAAGGAAAACATGGACCATTATATCGGAACATTATTGTCTAACATAACTGGATAGTGGATAGATGGTTGAGCGATTTGGGTGGTTCGATGACAGCATCCAGTGACTGCTAATGCTTGTGTGATGTGATACAGGATTTGGTCTAAAAGAAAACATTGACCGTTATTGTACACAAGATGTCAAGAGCAAAGGTGACGCTATTAAGCATTCAGGTACAGGTACTTTGCAGGCCTCTCATGTTTTCTCCTCTGAAATACAACAGATCATTTCATTGTCCAAACCTCCACAGTTTCTCATCGCTCAGATTTGATTGGAAAGTACAGTACACTTATGTAACAAACATTCAGTTCTAGAAACAGTAGTCGATCAAGTTTGAAATGAAAATAACATTCAGAGCATTTTGAATTTGTAGAAAATGCGCTTTTAGGAAAATTAGGTGTGTATACAAAATATTCAGTTCTAGAAACATCAGATCAAGTTTGAAATTGCAATAATCATTCAGAGCATTTCAAATTTTGCAGAAAATAGATTTTTTTAGAAATATTGGGATCAAGGCTAGGTCGTCCTAAAACATATGTCAAAAGAGGTGGGGCAGGAAATGACATTGTTTTTTCTCAAGGTTTTTTTTGGGGCCAACAGAAAAACGAACTGCCGACCTCCCTGTAGGCATTCTTGTACATATTTAATCGTCATCAGGACTTGTCGACCTTAACCATTTAACCTCCCAACATTACAGTAAGCTATTGTAGAGTGTACAGGTGTTATACATGTAGGTAATCAATGTACTGTACACTGGGCCTTGTTACCTCCTAGACCTTGGGTACAGATTGGGGGTCTTTATTACTTCAAAGGACTCTATAGTTAGTGGTTATAAGATCAACTTAGCTTGGGCGATCTCAAGGTGTGAGGTCAAACAAGATTCCCAAGTTGAAGGGATTTAGGTAGGCCGAAGGAATCTTGGAATGTGGCGAAAATAAGAAGTCTGAGCCAAGGCATGTGTCCTTCTTGTGTTGCCTTGACTGTGTAGCATGTCAGAATGTTGTTAGCGACAAGCTGCTGTAAGTGGCATTGTTTCAGTTTTTGTCTTGAAGAAGCAAAACATACTAGCTAGCTACGTTGATGAAGGTTAGACATCCAGGTATTAAGATACGCCAAAAATAGTTACTCAAGTAACTGGACAGAATTTCAAAACAGTCAGATGTTTCACTTTAAGACAGCATTCACTATCTTTTGTCAGTGACTAAAGGAAAGAAATGGAGAACCAGATTTTATACCAAAACTCTGAACAACAGTACTACTAGCTAGCTCTTGTGGAGTTTGTGTGGACTGGCTATTAGCTCTTATGGTCACATGGAACGTCATGTTGTATGGAAAACTTCGAGAGACATTGGAATTGTAAATTGACATTTGTTCATATGGAAAGCTCCTTTCTCTAGCAGTATGGGTAAGTTTGGCAGCTGTGTGGCTGGCGTATGATTCAGAAGTCAGCTATGATATTATGAATGTAAACATCTTGCTAGAAAAACATCATATAGTTTTGTTTTGCTTGAATCTGATCAAGGACATTATATAGGAAGGACTGAGCACACAATCAGTCCCTATTCAAGAACCTTCGGTTCATGGTTGTAAAAATAATTAACACCTACATACGAATCACCCCCAGATTTGCATGTATTCCAAGCGGCCCACTATTGTAACACAAATTCAGAATGGCCGGACCAGGCGAAGGTGACTTTGTTTTTGAGTGATTTTCGAGACGATCGTCAAAAAACGGGGAAGCTGGAAGTCCCAAAAACCACACAAAAATTTCGACAAAGCTACCACTTTCACTTGCATGTTATGTGATTTAAACAAGTTTATAAGAGAACCGTCTTCACCTAGCACAAGATCAAGCAACACAACATAATGATAATGTCCTTGTGTAGTGTATTTATAAGTTAGTTTTCTAAACGATCTGTACTTCTGAGTCACATATTTTTAAAAATCGTGCCTCCAATATCCGTTTATAATTTGCTGCAACAATAGTCTGGCGCAACCGAACTGTGGGGAGGGGGGATCTGCATTCATCGCTACCGTCAGGCAAAAACACTTGCGTCAAGCTAGAATACCGACTAGAAAATTGAAGAAGAAATTGTCACACTAGAGATTTATGAATTCAAGAAATCCATGTATTTATTCAATATTTACAGGTAGTGTTACATTTTACTAAAAACAGAATTTTGGAGGTTGGTTCCAACAAATAATTTGATGCGTAAATTTTTATTTATCTTCTACGTTGTATTTTCGGTAGCGCTGTATCGTGGGACGTCGCTCTGGTGGTCATGCCCCTTCCACGGAAGTTTGCAATCTGCAAAAAACACAAAGATCGGGAGTCGATAAGATTGGGAACCTAACAAAGATATGGATGTCAGGACATGTTCCCCGTGCAAGTGCTGGCATAACAAACGGCTTGGCTTTGCAAACAACCCCCGAAATACGGACATGTCCACTTTGTTGGCTCACCGTGCAAGGCCATCTACGGAATTTGTAAAAAATTGAGGAATGTTCTTGCTCAACGATCACAAAAAAATCGCTAGCGATCTGTAGTAAACTGTACAATAATGTAAATAAAAGCGTTCGAAGTTTTTTTAAAAAGTGTTTACTTATACACAAATAATGATGTAACAATGTTTTAGCAGCATAAATCTTTGAATGTTCTTACATGTTTTACAGACAAAAACTTTATGAGATTTCCACGAAAAAGCCTGTAAACTCACCAATCTTTACTCTACAGCGCCCGAACACATATCAAAATGGCCGCCAGCGTCTTCCCCAGAAGCTGCTGCCGTTTGCACACGTCACGTTTGCTTCCCAAATAAGGAAATCCGCGGAAACTACAGGCATCTCGCCCGTAGTTCGGGTAGGTTCGGGCCGTGTTCGGCCAGCATCGGAGCGCGTGACGTCATGATCGGGCTCATTTGCAGTGTTTTGGCGGGAAGACATGAATTGAACGGGGGAGCACAAAGGAGCGCCGCCGGAGGGCGGAAACAATAGATCGCCGCGGGGTTTGGCGGGTCTGTACAATAGCGCGCAGCGGGGGACTGACTCTGTGCTCAGTCCTTCCTATATAATGTCCTTGAATCTGATTCATAACACAGGGATCTGAGCGATTATGCAAAAGTTCACTGTTTGTTGTAGAATGGTGGTAGAGGGGGGGAGTCAGACAAATCAATTTGGGGTTTTGGTCACACTTTGGCCCTCTCCTTTGTTGTGGACCCACTTGGCACCTGCCTGTGAGATAGCGCATGAATGGGAAGTGTGCCTGGTCATCAGCACCTATTGTCTGTCCCTGTTATGCAAATGAAGTTGCAGTAAAGCCATTTTACACCACCGGAGACTGGCTGCCAGGGGCCAGACGGAAATCTGTCACCTCCTTGTCAACTGTTGCCTGCTGTGTGCCGTTTACTTATGGAAGTACCTTCAAATTTGAAGAAAACAAGGAAAATATTGTCTTTATTTCTTATGAAATTATCTTTAAGAAGAAAAAAAGGAAAATGAATACTAATGAAAGGACCATTAAATTTGAAAATGGAAAGAAAATGAGTCTTAATTCTCCATTCAGTACCATTGGAAAGGCCAGAAATCCACCTTGTTGTTCATAAGAAACAAAACTTAAAGCTACAACTTACAAGAAGAACCCAATCTGTTTGATAGCCTGGGTGCCAGTCTTTTCAGCTTTATTCCGCTACGGCAGCCTCAGAGAGAGCAGAGTAAAGCTAAGAAAGAAGGCTGGGTCACTGGAAAAATAGCCGAAATTGGCTTATAGACAGATACGTCACAAATTACGGCAAGCTTACTCCTCTGGTATGTCATCTGTCTATTTGACCAATTTCTACTATATTTCCAGCGACCTGTGGAGCCTGATATAGAGGCTACCAATCTGTTACCATATAAAGAGAGATATCACAATTTCCTGTTGTAGTTACAGAAGCAAGCTCCACATATGTACTTATTTTGTAAGACTGCCCCACCCACCTACAACATAACAAGAAACACATGTGGACTACATACATGTCAGGATGTTAGCCCATGATTCATGAATAAACATGCCACAGATTTGAACAGCTTGAAAAAGCTGGATCCATCCCCACTCAACCCTGATCTTTCTCCTAGATAAATTGTTAATTCCTGGCAAATAAGTCACCGATACTTCCTGGATCTCCTGATCAACTATTTCCTGGTCAGTAGCAGGGGAGGCCAGTTTGGTAGAAGGATGGTGGCAATCAAAGCATCATTGGTAGGTTTATAATCTTATAGTAAATTATAAGCAAAAACAGTTACTCAAGCAACTTGATCATCCGATAAAATTTAGTCAGTCAGACGTCTCAGACAGCATCCGCTGTCTTGTAGCCGCTATCTTATAGCCTGGATGCCAGACTCTATCACTGAAGATATTTTTAGAGATTGGGGGTCTGATATTCAGGCTAATAAAATCTTATTGTAACTTCAACTTTTCAGGTTCTTCCCTTTTAAAAAAGGGGACATTTTGAACTTCCCTGGAAGATGGTAGCATTGGTTCAGGACCTGTCCCTCCGTCCCGGGACGGAAATTTACTTGTTGGGACGGACACGAATTTCACTCCATCCATCCCAAAAACGTGAATTTCATGACTTGAAGTTGATAAAATTGTATTTTCGTAAGGTTAAAATGACAGATCAAGAACAAAGATTAACAACATAGACTCCCAAATAGGAGTGGGATAGAAGATTTAAAGCTGGAGATAGCCCTGTACTTGTTGCTTGTTTGCGTTGTTGTACAACTTGTAGCTTGTAGTAGTACATGATTCTAACCAAGGGTTCTTCCTTGAAAAGATGGCAACAGGGCTTAGCTCAATAGCTGGGTTTTGAAGCTTAGGTAATGTTTGTTAGATTCTAAGTCATGACCTTCTGGAAAAGACTGTTGGCAGGTTGGGCAGTGTTATTGTAAGGTGTTACCTGTACAAAAAAGGTTCTCTTGTGGTTGTAATAGAAACTCCTTACCATCCGGTTTATCGTTTCAGAGAGTTTCTTAGAACATATCCAGCAGGTTATGGCATCCCAAAAATTCAAGATTACCATTTGTAGAAGAAAAACATTTTAGAAAACAGAAAATCAGGTCCATGCGATAACTTGTTTCTTAGTAGTTGATGTAACGTAGTTGGAATGTAAAGTTAATCTGGTGTCCTTAGTATGTGTTGTCAATGCTTATCGAAGCGGTATGCCAGGAATTCGCACGCAGTCTCAACTAGAAACAATTTGATTATTGGGTTTCACGTTCATAGTGTTTCCTTTCCTGTAGCTCTTACAACAACGAAAATATACGGTATATGATAATTGCTTTAAACGTCTTTCTTTTAAGAATATTTTTCAAACCCTTCTTCCTCAGGTTTATTGAAAATATTGCTCTCATTACAATTTATGGTACATTTTGCACAAGATAGGTAAAATTTAATTGAAGAAAGGCCAGTTCGTAACTAGTAGGGAAGGCCATTTTCTGAAAATGCTTTTGCCAACCAAAACACGGCTTGCTGATCCCTATAATCACATACCCCATTCGCTGTTGCCATGACAACGTAATTCAGGGTTGTCATTAGATATCTGTGTGCTGCCAAAGGGTAACAATAACAAACGACCAGAATACCAGGATCAACATACAAGCATATGAGTTATTATTACTCTACATTATCCATGGGGAAAAGGGCCAATAGGTCCACTTTCTATCACAGATGAAATATAACGGAAGCCCTCGAAAGGTGGTCGCCAGTGTAATTTAAAAGGAACAAGTTAGAACCCATTGCCAAGTTCATTTTCTAAAAGGTTTTTTAGGCCTCGGGGGTTAAAGACAGTTAATTATGTAGCCTGTGTGGTGGGTTGAGATGGTTGGAATAAAGTATGGATGTTGGTAGGATAGAGACAAATCTCTAAGGGAATGATCTCATTGGGTAGGGATGGCGAGAGGATTGCCGGTGTGTCTAGTGGGACTTGATGTGGGCGGCTGGTGTATACAGACCAGTTTTGTGCTTCAATATTCCCTCACGACTTTTTCCTTAGTTCTTAGAAAAAGAAACCTCATTTGATGTAGTCGGTTAACAAGGAAGGTGTCAAATTTTGCTAGTTGGCAAAGCAGAAGCCGGTTTTCTGGAGGGCTTGTTTGGCGCTACTGCAAACATGAAGATATCAACCGCAGGCTCGGCGCAACGCGAGGTAAGGTTTCCGGTACTGCTAAATGCTGATAACACGGCCATCATAACTTACCCAATCTGTTTTCCCTTTCCTGACATTAAAGGGGCGCATATTAGCCGATGCGGTCAGATAACACAGAGTTAGCTATAGCCAAAGTACTCCTACCCTGCCTTTAAAGTGGCTGTAGCTATCTTTGTGTTAGGTTTAGGCACTGGAATTGTATCTTCTTATATGGTCATAGCATGGGCTGGCATTTTGTGATGAAAATGGGGTCGAACTCAAAACCCTGACCCAGTACTAAACAATTCTCGATACATCTCAATTTCTAGTGACCACCGTTATGCTTTAGTCTGGTATGTGACGGTAGCTACATGCGGTTGGGACTATAAAAGATCTAGACGCAAGTTCGGGGTTCAAGAGGGTTTATTTTTGGTTGTTTGTGAAGCCGTTTTGGGCGGGAGAAATGATACGGGATGCCACAGGGCCCTAAAGGGTGACCTAAGCCACAGCAGGGGGGCATGTACTAGTTCTGTCTGCTTGATTAATGTCGCCGAACACTATATATAACAGAATGGTAGGATGCACCCAAAGTCAGTCACGCTACAGACACAAACAATGCCGCAGTTCCATGCTTTATCTGTCCCTTTGAAGTATTCCTTAAAATATTCTTGTTCAGGCTGGTAGTTTCGGAGCACCATGAAAAGAAGCTGTAGAGTTCTATCTTCCACATAGTTCTCTTCTAAACTTCTAAGGTAGACCCTATCATCAGTTGTTGGAAATAATTGTACAGTGTTGTTGCTTTAAACAAAAGAGAATAGACCAACTGTTTGCATTAATCTTACTGTTTTGTACCTCAATTACGAAGATACTACCACGGTATCTGTTGTTCAGCTAGACTAGAGCAAGATATAACCTCCTTGGCTAGAGTATGGACATTGTATTGTGAGTATTATACTTCAATCTGTAATGTGGTAATAAGTAGACTTTGTTGGCAAGTTTTAAAAATCAGCCTTGCTCTTTGTTGTCACAGCAACAATAGTATCTTTCTAAGGGTTCAATGCCAACTAAAAACAAGTTTGAATAGCACTATTGTTATTATGATATATGTGTAACTACTCTTTGATGCAAGAGATGAATTTGAATAGGGGCTACTGACATGACCCTTCTCTTCTGTTTACCAGGATATTTAAATACCTGATGCTTCATTTGAATATTGCAAGTGTGTTGATTTTGACACTTAGGTGTGAAAAGTGCCTGGTGGGAGGGGGGCATGTTATACTTAAAGATAACAAGACAACTATATCTGGCAAATGTTAAACTTCAGATAGCATCAAAAAGATATTCAAAGTAATCAAATCACTAAGCAAATTAACAAAACATCTGAAAGTGTGGAAAAATAGTCAAAGCTTATTATCACATCAAATTTGCTTTTTTTGTCGCACGCCTTCTGATGTAAGGTTGTTGGTATTAACATTTCGTCACCAGTTTTAAAATACCGGCAACACAAAAGAGGTTCATCTCCAATAATTGAAGATACCAAACCCTTCATAGTTTCGGAACTAAGCCAATAAGAGAGATAAGTATCGAACTGTCTGGTCCTTAGACACAGTCTTTTGTGCTATGGTATGAGGAGAGTCTTCTTTGAGGGATTTTTAGGCTCCAAAAATATCCTCATGTATTCTTTGTTGATATTTTGATGCAGGTTGATAATGGTTGGATTGGGTAATTATAATTATGTGGGAGAGGCGTCTTACACTAGGAGTCAGCTGTCTGGCTTTTTCTTATGAATTCCATATCCACTTTATGAAATAATTTGACATTTTGATTGATGTATAACTGTAGATTACTAAAGGTGCCATAGTTAAAGTACATGTATCATCATACTGTGTTTACATAGGTTGAGGTTCAAAATGTGTCACTGATATACTTTACGTGCCACACCCTTTGTAAGTAGAGAGTTTGACAGTTGAGACATTTTTCTGATGCAAACAGTTAAATTAATCCTTCAGTAATAGTTGGTTTCCTGAATATATTTGCCTGTCTGGTCTATGTAGAAGAACAGGTAATGGTTGTAGAGTTCAATACACTTTCAAAATCAGGGTTCCCTTTCAAAAATACCTATGTGCACCAAATCATAGATCTCTTTCTATACAACTGTACTAGTGTTATGTGTATTGAAACTTTCTTTTTCAAGTGCCTCGAGTACCTTCTCTGACCTATGTATAGTTATAGAGGTCAATACACTTTCAGGTTTTCCTTTCAAAAACGTTATGTGCACCAAATCTTAGGTCTTATTGATAAGTATTCAACTGTACTAGTGTATTGTAACTTTCTTTTTCAAATGCCTTGAGTACTTTCTCTGATCTAGTCTTTGTAGAAGAAAAATCATGGCATATGTACTAGAGTCTATCCAAGCAGAGGTTGGTGAACCTTTTTGATATGCCCCGTTTTCTGCCTCACTCTCCACCAGTGTATTGTAACTTTCTTTTTCAAGTGCCTTTTAGTACATTCCATGTAAAAGAAGAATCATAGCTTTTATATATACTCTCCAAGCAGAGGTTGGTGGAGATTGGAGAAAATTGTGACCTTTTTATCATAGATCTATGCCTCCGATTTTATATATATCCTCCTTGGTTTTAGGCACTCTCCACCAGTGTATTTTATGTTATTTAACTTTTTTTCAAGTGCCTTGAGTATTTTCTATGTAAAAGAAGAATCATGACTTTTAGTTTTAATTTTTATACCCTCCAAGCAGAGGTTGGTGGAGAAGATTGTGACCTTTTTATCATAGATCTATGCTCCCATTTTTGACACTCTCCACCAGTGTATTGTAACTTTCTTTTTCAAGTGTCTTTAGCACTTTCTAGTGTCAGAGGCCAACTTCTGCATGTGAATGGATGATTGACAGCTTGTTGTTATAAGTGACAGCTGAAAGCAACCATGGTTTCCCTTATTTAGCATTCCACTGGTGTTCTATTGATGGAATTAAATAGGACAGTTCCCACCGCATACCAAGTAGCAGTCTTGTTTGCTTACGTTGAAGAGCCGACAATGCAGAAGTTTATGCGAATTAGGATTTGTGCCCACAGAATCAAACAAATGATTTTGTGCGTGCCTTCCTCTGAGGAATGGATGTTGACGTGTTATTCTTTTGATGCTAATAAGCTTTCCCCCAAAATTTGACAGTTTCGCTTTATGAATTTTTTATCGGTATGACATCATTG
Organism: Branchiostoma lanceolatum; assembly: GCF_035083965.1. NCBI lineage: Eukaryota > Metazoa > Chordata > Leptocardii > Amphioxiformes > Branchiostomatidae > Branchiostoma > Branchiostoma lanceolatum. The sequence goes on from NC_089728.1 coordinate 15,979,871, forward strand.
TTTTTCCTGTTTCTTCCGAAAGCAATGAGTAATTTTGAAATATTAAATACTGTATTCCTATAAAAGGTATTTTCAGAAGCAGCTGTAGCTTATACATGTATGTAAATAATAAGGTAAAACAGAAAACCATACTAAAAAGTTTTGTTTTATTCTGTTACGTTAGTTCAATATTTGTGAATGACATAATCTACAATAAAGATATTGTCTGCAATGTTGAATGAATGTCGAAAGGAACCACAATTTTTTGGGGCTGGATTTGTAACAATGGCTGAACAAGTATTTTCAGCCATGTTCACCTTACTCGAACAACAGTATGTCCTGGATTTGGTGACAAAACAAGCGAAGTTGTCCATCCGTAAGAGACAGTCTGGTCTCCACACAGACAAGACAGGATGTGGTGGTGCTCGGACAGAATATCAAATATACACCAACAGGAGTATTGGTATAAGGGGGTGTAGCTAGCTTTAGATATTATCGTATGTCTATAGAAATTATGTTTGCTTGAAAAAATCAGTATGCATTGGGTGGGAGCAATTTTCTATTCAAGAATTGAGCTAAAAGATTTGGAAGAGTCCACAGCATTGGGGAGTGAACTAAAAACTAAGTAAAAAGAGGGGTGGGTCTAGCTTTGGGTTTTTGGTATGGGTCTATTGTAATGATTAATTAGATGAATTTTTATTTTGAATACTCCATAGGACCATAGGGACTTTTTTGTGTATAACAGTTTATACAGGAACATGTGCAAAGCCAATGGTTGTAAATGGCAAAATTCAACAGTCTCAGGTGCCGATTTTAATCAGAATCTGCAACTGAAACATTATTTATCATATTAATCATATGGCACATTCTGTAAATTTGTTCAGGCAATCTTCGTCAACTTGATAATCTAGATTACTTCCAATTATTACACAAATGAGAATCATTTCTGTGACATTGATACGGATATGCGACCAGTGTGTGATGCAAAGTAGCCCAGACAATTACGGTAGTTCTGCCAAACGATGTCTGTGTTTGGGGTGTTAGAAAATGACATTGGCCTTGATTGCCTAGCTTAGGCAACACCAATTTATATATTTGGTTTGTGGCTTTTTCAAAGTAAAATTTAGCTCGAGTTCAGATTTTTAGGATGGACGAGGTAAAATTTTCGTCCGTCCCGATAAGCAAATTTTGAAGCGACGGGTTTTGGAGACTGCCCTGACTGTGAACATATATAGAATACAACACGAGGTATTTGGTATCGCCCGAAGTTCCAGCCTTACCGCCGGTGGTATCGCCCGTATCAAACGTTTTTGCGGCCCAGGTATGACATAAAATGTGATATCATACATAGAGACTCCCCTGTTTTTATGTTGATCTTCCAGTTTAGCATTTATTGTTTTTCTTTAATCCACGAACCAACAAATTAGATTTGTGTGGCCTTACAAATGTGTCATTGGTGCCACATGGAAAGGGCTGTCAGGATAATAGAGCTTACAACCGTCCTGGGAAATAAAACGGTAAGGGTTAATGGTAGGGTGGTGTCATGAGTCATGTGACCCCAGGCTGTAGCACTGGTACTTAGCACAGGAGGAAATCTGGGATCTGATGTTTTTACCACCACTCGCATGACGCTGTTGCTCGAACACCAGATTGGTACTGAATATTTTATGTCCCGGCTTTGTTACTTACAGCTACTACATCATCTACATGAGTAATCCTCGTCTAAAGCTATGCCACGGTCACATGTCTGACTTGTTCAATGTGATACTTTAAACGCAGAAATGTTCGCGATGGTTTTATGTTCATGGTTTTTGTGGCGACTGTTTCACCGTGAATTTAAAACCACCGCGAACATCTTTTGTCCAATACTACATTATAGTACATAGCAGTATGTGGCTATAGCGCTGCCGCGAACACTCCATTTTCCCCTTAGCGTAAAATAAAAACCACGCTAACTTAAATGCATTTATAGTATAGCCATCAAATTCTGTGAAGCTATACTTTAGTGGTACTAGTATGCCAAAAAGCAGTTATAATGATGGCTATACAATACAGGTACAGGTACAAATACCGTAGTAGTAACATGTGGCATTCCCAATACAATGGGGAGAATTAATTATTCTGCCAGGCAGAGCTTGCTTTATAAACTTGTAGAGTACAAACCATTGGCTAGATACGCATGAACACTATAGACAAGCACGAAAACTCGGAACATCAAAACACCATTAAACCAAGAGTAATTTTAAAAGGTCATAGGCTTGATAGATCTAGGCTAAGACGAAAATTGCAGGGTAGGTTCTGATATTGTCATCCCGGTATGCAAATCAGCATGGGGACTTGCTGTGAGAACCAGCAATCCCAGCAGTCCCTTTTGGGGTGATCTCATCAAAATCTGGAGGGTTGAGTGAGCATGCCCTGTGTGGTGGGAGATTACATATATCTAGATCACTGACGGTCTCCTATAACAGTGTATGGATGCAAACGTGTGAACCTCCAACGCACTAGAGAAAGACAAAGGATATGAGAAGCTGGTTTTGTGCGTCGGTTTTGTGAATGGTGAAATCATTATGCCTGAAAGGGTGAGTATAATTCCTGTATGGAGTACGAATTTCTATGGAGTATGGTATTTTGAATGCAGCATAATTTGTGGAGGCTTTGTACTGTGTACATAGTTTACGTTTTACAGGATTTGTGAAGGTATCAGTTCATTAGGAAGATTTCATGCTTCGTTCTCACACTGTGTATAATCTAATATTGCCCCCAATTTGAGAGATTTGAGTACTTTCACACCTCCCTGCCAACCCCACCCCACCCTAGGCTTGATGCTATCACCAAACCATGACTTGTTTATTTACCCAGTGATGCCCCCAGCCTACTGTGTTATATCCCCCTGAATCTACAGTCTGTTTGCTTGTCTGGTCTTTACTTTCCAAGGGGGACCAGATAGCCCAGTAGAGGTTACTGCTATTTACTGTAATTCACTTTATCTTCACGGTAGCAAAATTTCACGGTGTAAGGAAAATAGACATTTTCACTGAACTTTAACTTCAGTGGCGGCAAGTGATTTACAGAAAGGATGTGTGAAGGAATCATAAATAGTAACAACAGTTTTTTTTTCACGGTGATGATAAGTTCACAGACAGACAGAGTTGACCATGAAAACAGTGAATATAATGTTACAGCGAAAGAAACAAGAATTACAGTATTTTATGAAGGCTTGGGGTCTCTAGGGTGGGTTGGAACAGTCCAATTAGGCGACTAATTGGCACACTTGAAACCTCAAGGCTTGGTCTACATTTTAGTTTACTCTTTCCATATCTTTTGATCTACGGGAGAAATGTGTAGCTAATGAGGTTGAAAATAACATTTGTTGAAACTGTTTGTGTTTGGCCAATCATGTAAGTTTGTTATCACTGACCTGCACTAGAATCTCTGACCTAGAAGAATGGTCGAATGCTGTAGTGTAGAATCTGTTTCTTATATTTGCCATGATTTCTTTGCAAAAGAGAAGTGTTTTAGCAAATGCAATTAAATGAAGCACAATTTTTTTCTACCCATATGCAACAGTAGAAGGCTTTCAAATGACAACAATTTCCCTTGTTCTACTGGTACTCGTATGAAATTTCATACTAAATTTTCATGTAATATAGCATTATTTGCTGCCAAAAATTGGTAATAAACAATTTGTAATTTTTGTGTGGAGATATTTGCTCATAGATAAGATATACAAACTGTTGTCTATTCTGGAAACACCATAGCCGGTGATTTTGATAGCATAACATCAACAAACTGAGTGATAAACAGAATTAGATTCAAGAAATTTACCTAGAAAAATGCAAAAAAAAGTGTAAGTTACCTTTTACAAAGCAGACTTGCTCTTGAAATGTGTTTCCATGACTGACATCTGTCAAGCGTCCATCAAAACTGCCAGGTTCCATGAAGTGTTCCGACCATATTTCACTCTGAAGGTGACAACTGTTGCCAGGTGTAGTGGACTTTCAGCACCCCCTGCATGGAGTCTGGGTTTGAAGTACAATTATTTCTTGGCAATGGCAAAACCAGGCACATTAAAGGCAACCAAAGCAATATTAGGGTCAAAAAATGGAAATGAAAAAATGCTGAAATCTTTATGGTAGTGACATTTACTAACATTGTTTAGCACATTTGCGTAATAACTTCATACTTTGGGGATTTTAAAACCACGCAAAATTGTGCCGTTCAATGATCCCCTTAGTTTCGTGAGCCTACAAAAACTCATACCACAATTTTTAGTGAGTTCTCACATCACAACAACGTCGTATTTTTGCATCATAGACGTCGCTATACATTGTGATAGTGTTGTTTGAACTAATCATGTATAGAAATGAATTGACTAATATTACTAGGTATACAGCAGTTTTCTTTAATGCTAATTTTTGTAATTTTCCATATTTTCAATCAGGCTAACACTCCATTAGTAATAGGGTTAGAATGGGGTTGATTTCACATGGACACAGATACTGGATATGTGCTAATGTATCTGCCTTACAAAAGACTGTGGGAACTAAAATATGATATACTGTGGAAAACCACTGGACTGTGCTGAAACAACAAGTTCCCAGGGTAGGAATATCATAATGATTAGGTAGAGAACAATGTCTAAGGAACAATTCTTTACTTTTGCAAATACAAACTATTACTTTTAAGTTTTCAGTCTATATGTATGTACTATAGATAGAGTCAAGTCTCCATTTTGGTGGAAAACCTTAAACATATGTGACAAAGAATACTTTAGAAGTTCTCTAAAATGACCTCATTCTGTCCATTGTGTGGTACTCTGAAAGCCCTGCCAGTGTGGAACAAAACATGTGTGTCAATGGCTGCCACCTTTGACCTATAACAACTGTGGAGACTGCTAATTTACCTGATGATATGGTTTCTCCTCTGGCATCAAAGTTTCAAAGGAGGAAAGAAAGGAATATTGATAGCAACCTCTTAGGGCATCCTGACGAAACATCATAGACTTAACTATTACTGAATATTCTTGAAATTTAAGTATCAGAAAAAGCAATATAACCTTTGTTGTACTTAAACGTATTACTTGTTTCAAGTTAGCTACCAGTTTAGAATTACAGATTGAAGGCAGTTGGGTTTGTAATCATGTTTTGTTGACATTCTACCTTATTTTATGTTGTGCGCACCCAAAATTCAGTTTCTGTGTACCTAGATTTATAGGTTGGATGCACCAGTGCGCCTGTTCCCAAAAATGAATTTTGGTCCTTGCTATGTGTTTCATTTCTTCAGTAAGCCGTGTCAGAACTGTACAGAAATGTACCTCTTGGCTGTTCCTACAAGTGTTACAGATTAACCCCGGCTTGTCTGTCTACCAACATGGAATGTTTAGATGGGAGGAAACCCAAACAAACTAAGGTGTCCAACAGGACTGTAGTTGTACCTACCCCCCTGTCAAAACCTGCTGGGAAAGTTGTAAGAGAACACCCTTTCTCTCTTCTTCTCACAAACTTCTTTCAACGCCCTGTCCATCACATAAAGTTCTGGACAGGCTCTGAAAAATATCACTTAGTTTTTGTTTTGATGGTATACATTTTGGTAGACAATTTGTGAGATCTCAGAAGCTTTGTTTTGATGGTATACATTTTGGTAGACAATTTGTGTGATCTCAAAACTTTTGTTTTGATGGTATACATTTTGGTAGACTGACAGTTTGTGTGATCTCAAAACATGTACAAGAGTTTCTTGTGGAAGTTTTGTTTTACAAGAAAGGTTATCTAATTACGTGGAAGGTTATCATATCAACTGTCATCTCTTCAAGATTAGTTAGAATAACACAGTTTTATTGTTGTTTTAAAGACCTTGAAAGACAATAAAAAACCTTGTAGAAGAGTTCACTTTGACAGTCTATTTATAGATAGAAAGGGAAGCCCTTTAGCATGATAAGATTAGCATTCTGCTCTTGGAAAATGCAGTCTTCTTTCAATAGTTGTCAATATCATAGCTTCATTGTGGCATATAAGAACCTTGAAGAGTTTTTTTTTGGGGGGGGGGGAGGTCTTGAACTTTCTTATATGTTCCATCTTGAAACCCTGTCAACTTGAAATATCGCTTGCCAAAACAAGACAAACTCTTTTTTCATCAAATATTGGGTGTTAGGGATCTTAATAAGACACATGATATAGTAGTTGATACAGAGTGCTATAGATAGACCTTTCACATCTGGGTGCTAGCAGGCTAATCTAAACCTCGGCTGTGTTTGTATAAGGTACAAATGTCAGAGGTCAGGCGTACGTTGTTCATTTCACACTTTACTGAACAGACTTTGTCGAAAAACTGCATGTAAATAACGTAAGATTGTATTGAGGTTCGAACCTTATGAAAGTTGTCAAGATATCGTATGTACTGTACCGTATTTACAAGGTACTTTAACAGTTTTCATAGCGCTTGGGCCACCGAAGTTGTTATCGTAAGTGAAATTGTATCCTTTGGTTACACATGACCCAGTGATAATTGTTTGAATGATGTCATGGCTTGCGAATGTACAACATGGAAAAAACAAATCTACCTGTTGCCCATTTGAGCTGACAACTTGACTTTTGCAACAAAGGTACGCATTCCAACCCGATCGCGTTGTTGTCAGCCTGTGTATTAAGTGTCCGATAATGTGCCGGCTGGAAAGGAATTAGGGGAATCGGAGCGGGCACTGGTTAGCGCCTGTCGTTTCTGTTATCCTTACCATTGTTATAGCCCTTTTGAACGATAGTTCCCTTATGAGGACATGTTGACAAGTTATGGGGCCTACGGCATTCCTCTAGCATTTCTGGTCTGTCATGTAGGCTATACCCTTTTCATGTGAGGGTCTGTATGCTCTTTTTCTGTAAGGCGTAGGCAGCTTATTTTGATTTATCTTAATTCGTAGGGAAAACCGTCTTATTCATCTGATTCAATCATAGCGACGCCAAGGCGGCCTTCCCTGTTTATTGCGTTACACGTATTGGGTTCTTCTGAATTCAGCGTAAAGCGTTGTTAGCCCCCCATGCAGACCCTCTTGTGTATCTTGTTTGATACCCTTATCCAGTGGCAAAATATGGAAAGAAAGGGGGCAACGCTACACAATTTGCAGGTCCTAAAGATCGTTTTGGTCTTTGGAATTCTTGGTATAACTCATCATATCTGTTCAAGTCTTGCTATATCTATGTCTGTTCATAATGAACATGGATTACTTTTCATATGAGATATGGAAATGTTCATATCTATATAAGTTCTTGTAGTACTCTGTTTACTAGGCGAGCTGTAGCGAAGCCGTATTGCTCTGCTAGCTAACGTAAAAGCGATTCAAGTAGTTACATAAGCATATTTATTTATTTATTGGTTTTGCTGTTTTGGAAACACAGCCAGGACTGCCACAACACAATGCATACTATAGTTCCGAGTTCCTTAGAAATGGAACAAAATGCTGCAAACAGTCATAGTCATAGTGGGTAGTGAAACGAAGCCAAACAAATGTGACCTCCCCAGCACTGTAGTGTTACCCCAGACATTCCTTCAGAAGAAGCAGGGATTGCCTTACAAGGAACCCAAACTGTAGGTTGCCATTTGAACCATGTAAAGGTCACATCAGCTGTATCCAGTAGGCAGACAAGTGTGGGAGGGGGGCAGCTCCTGAATGTGTGAAATGTTGATTGGCCTTGGGGCATTGAACACCTTTGAGTAGAACTCTTCACAGCAGAGGCTATTGAACTGTAGTCCTAAAAAGGTAGGGACAAAACGTAAAGGTAGTCCCATAGACATTTTGAGGCCGTAGGGGCAGTGGGTTGTTATCCACTGTGTCTAGTGAAGCCCATCCACCGCCCGTTACCTCCCCAACCGAAGTCAGGTACCCATTTTTACACCTGGGTAGAGTGAGGAAAGTGCCTTTCCGAAGGATACAATGTCCAGCCATGATTGCCAGGGATCAAACCCATAACCTCTCGAACTCCTGCACGTAAATAATGTAAGATTGTATTGTGCTTTGAACCTCATGAAAGTTGTCAAGATATAATCGTATATACTGTACATTTATTACAAGGTCTTGATAGTGTTTGGGCCACCAAAGTTGTTACCGTAAGTGCTGAACCCTTCCCCAAAAATCCATTGTATGACCTTGGACAGACTTGACATTGTCTGACCCCATGAGGAGGGGCTTAATGGATTAGATACAATCTTGCAATCAGACTGGGTTTGGCAGTTTCCCTGGTGTAATTTGAATGTCACACCCACCAGGCTGCTACCTTACACATGTGGAGTTGATAAAGAGATCTAGGAATTTCAGAGGATGTGTGAGTAGCACCATGCACTTGGTGGTCTTTGTAGGTCAAAGTTTTCCTGGGTCAAAGATGTTTTGGCTCAATCATCAGTCCATGTGAAGATGTTATTGTATGGAGAATTCAAATTGATCATAAATAATGAACAAGACAATTTAAGTGGGTTTTGCTTGTACTGTATGTACATAGAAGGAAGTTTTCCTTAGGCAGATACGTTTCAGCTCCATGTAAAGATATTAATGATATGGAGAATCGACATGAATCATAGATGATGAAGAAGACAATTTAGATGTGTTTTAATTGTATGTACATAGAGGGAAATGCTATAGGTGTAATTGTGATCTTTTATGTCATGATTTCCTCTGAACTATGTCTAGCAATGATACAACATAGTCAAATTTCTTAGTTTGATGGTGATGATGTTGATATTTGAAAAGAAAGAAAGACCTAACGGATTTTTGATTTCTGTGCCCTCTCCAGAATGTCCTTGCCAAGGCACTGTACGACAACATCCCCGAGACTCCTGACGAGCTCGGCTTCCGCAAGGGTGACATTGTGACCGTCCTCGAACAGAACACGCAGGGCCTGGAGGGATGGTGGCTCTGCTCGCTGCACGGTCGCCAGGGCATCGCCCCCGGCAACCGGATGAAGCTCCTCGCGGGGATGTACGATAAGCCGTTCTCGCCCACTCCGCAACAGCAGCAACAACAGCCGTTGTATCAGACGCCGCCGAAAGCGGCAGGCTACCAAGTGCCTCCCTCGCACCAATACCAGTCCCCTCCCACACACCAGCCTTTATACAAGGTCCCCAGCTCAGGGGGTAGCTACTCTACCCCCTCCCCTTTCTCCCCATACTCAACCCCCTCCCCGCACGCAGTATACAACGTGCCGACGTCCCACAGCGGGTTTGCCTCCACCTACCAGGTCCCGCCGAGCTCGGCCGGTTACCAGGTCCCTCCAGGGGTGACGACGTCCCCAGGTTACGGCTACCCGGCGCAGCAGACCAGCCCCGGTTACCAGGTCCTGCCGGGTGCAGTCAGAGAACAGAACTACCAGGTGCCACCCTCCCTACAGAGGCAGAGAAACTCAGCCACTAACATTAGTACAAACAAGGTAAGCCACAGACGTATATTCTTCACAGTTTTGTTCTTGTTTTGTTAACTTTGCAACTTGAGTACCGTAAAATGCATTTGAGTTTGAGGTAGTTTAATTGGTCACGATTTTTGCGATCACCTCTTCACACGAACATAAAACCACCACGAAAATGCTTCTGCGAATATCAACTTTCTTTCAACCACAAACTAAAAGCTACCGCAAACACTCCATTTTCTCTCTATCGCAAAATCAAATCAACACAAACTTAAACGCATTTACAGTGTTCCATCCTCTTCTTGCTTCTTCATCCCAAATATTTTGGTCTAAATTTTTTGCTCTCACATTTTTCATTAAAAACAACTCTTTCACTTTCAAATTGAGTACGATTAGTCTACAATTCTAAGCTGACAATCATTTTCCTAAAAGCCTCTAATCTTTCCCTAGACCAACTGCTTGTAGACAGATAAAAACAACATCCATAGCACCAAACATGGGGAGTCCAGTCCCGCTAAATGACTAGATCAGGGATCAGGGGAAGATAAAAGACCTGTCTGTGCCAGTGCTAATGGAAGCTGTTAAAGCCTGTGGTATGAGGAATGGGAAAATCAATTTTTACCGGACCCAATCGATCAGGGACAGGTGGACGGGTTTAAACCTCTGACAGGAACTCCACTTGTCATCCAAACATGGCACCAACAACGCCACAGCAAGTTATCTCTTTGGTTATGGACATTTCAAAGAAACAAGAGCTTTTAAAAAAAGCTGGCGTTTCGGCTACGTTTATGAGTGTGAATTGTCTTTTCCCTTTACTTGAAGTAAAATCTGCCAGAGGAAGTCACTCAAGGGCTGTTCAGTCTATAAGAAAAATTGTCATTTTGGGAAATGAGTACTGTTTTAATAGAGAAAGGCAGATTGGGGAAAGCAATTTTGAAGTTACGTCACTTAACTTAAGTGCTTTTGAAAAAGCTGGTCTTGGCCTACAACTTGTACTTATTTGTAAAATGTATAATAGGCTCATTATAAAAGCTATCAATGTAATTATGTACATGGCACGCAATAAAACATAAAATTTGAAAAAGCACCATTGAATCATCAGCACTATGGTAATTAAGTGAAATAGAAGTTCATAACAGCTAAGGTTCTATCTAAAATGACTACCAAATGTCAAACAAATCAACAGCTACCTCATCCGTATTATTCTGGTTTCCGCATTTACAACATTTCTTCCTTATTTTCCTGGGTAATTTTGCTAAAATTCATGAAAATTCCCATAGTTTTGTGCCGAGGGGCGCCACTTTCCACGTCCGTGTTGTCTGAATGAAGTCGATACTGAACAATGGAGCATTTGCTACTGTAACAAAGAATCGCTGTTTTGCAAACAACATCAAGAGCCTCTGTTTACATCGGGGATAGAAGTTTAGTGGCGAGTGTTTTGCAAGAATCATCTTACCGCGCATAGGAGCCGTTGCACGGTATTTTCCATTACAATGAACAGAAAAATTCGAATGCCGGGTTTGGAATCTATGAAGTCCTGTTCATAAGACAAAGGCCTTGTATATATTAAATGAATATTTAAAAATAACAAATATAAAATATTTCTTTATTTATTAATGAAAAAAAATGATATTCATAAATATGATATTGATAGATTAATATAATATCAATATATATTTTTGATATTCAATATCTAAAAAGAAAAAAAAAATTCATGCACGGACACGAACTCGGATCTTCTGGGTCCTAAGTGCTTCGCGTTGCCAGATCGGCCAAGCTGCGGTACGTAACTAGTTACTCTGGACGTAATGCTATAACCTCACTATATGGTATCATTTATGCCGATATTTGGTCGTTTTCTTGACGAAATCATTTTTTTTCTTCTGCAATCTTGTGGAATAGATGTAATATGGTCATTTTTCAGGATATCAAAGTCCGAAACCACAATGCAATGATATTTCCGAACAGTTGTAGCAGTTACATGCGGTCGCCCTCCTGTGTCACATGCAAATCTAGCCTGCCTGCCTTTTCGTGCTCTCTTGCCATATAAGGCAACGGCTATACAAGGATTTGGGAACGTATTGCCATATAAGGTCTTATTGTGTGCGACACAGTGTTGAACCAAGCTTCCCTGGTTCCTGCCTGCAAGGTAAAAGCCAGGACAATGCGTTCCGGCGCCCATGCGCCGAAACGCAAAAATCAAGAAGATGTGAGACGAAACAATGGCTACCTCTTGTCTTCCCAACATGGCATTAGCAAGGCCAATCCAAGTTATGTCTTTGGTTATGGACATTTCAAAGAGAAATTCAAGCAAGATGATATGAGACAAAAATAATAGGGATGTGTCTATATTTTCTAGAAAAAACTTGGTGCACCAATTGCATATAGATTTGGCCCTCATACTTTGTTTTTATCGCAATTTGGTACCAGGTTTGTATTGGTAAAATTGTCAAAAGATTCTGTATCTGTTTCTCTATAGCCGGTATAACCGTCCTTCAGCGTAACACACCAGCTCAATCTGTGTCTACATAAAATTGCACAAAAAAATACATTTTACTTTAAGGAGCTAAATGGACAGTCATAAAAGGAAATCACGTCAAAGCCAAAAGAGTATCTTGCTTCGTTTGAGGTTCGTCCGATTTACCTTTTTTAAAAATCCATACTCACAAGGTTTGAATCATAGAAGCTATGTTCCACCACAGTGGAATATATCGTAGGCCGGGACAAGTCACTGACCACAGTGGAATATATCGTAGGCCGGGACAAGTCGCTGTAGACAGAGATGGATCGGTACTGGTCTCCGCAAATTGAAAAGTGAATTGAGTCGGACGGATGTTGACTGATCGGGAATTAGTGGTGATGATGGGAATTGATTTTTACTCACCTTCCTGGTAGACCCTCTAATAGTAATACAGAGTACATGTGCTCAATAAAAACACTTCCATAGGCCGTTGTATATCTTGCTGCTAAAGTGAGAGTAATAGTTGTCTTATAGGATCAAGGGAAGAAGCTTGAGGTAAATTGATGAAAGAGGAAGATGAAGATAGATCAGTCAAAAGACGGAGGAATTTTCAACAACAAGTCAAAACGAATATGTCCAATGGCTAACCCTTTGAGCCTTTGGCTAGTTGGGTAGCCCTGGCTGTACTTTTTTACAGTCAAATAAATCAAATCAAAGTTTTATAGACCATTTAGGCCAAATATCGCAAATGATATGGATTCCCTTTTGACACTTACAGGACTAGTACAAGGTACTGTAACATCATTACTTGAACATAATGTTTCATTTTGACTCATATCTTTGTTATCAAGGGTTATAGAGTAATTGACATGGTGAGAGGAAAAGGGGGCAAGAGACAAATTAGTTACTTCCTTACCATTGGTTGTTGAGTAAATTAGGTTAGATAGGCTCCCAGTGCATGGAAGTTGATGGACAAGTCAATAGGAAAACCTCCAGGCAGGACTTAATGGACTTTCCAATACTGGTTTACACTGAAAACACCCATTCTCAATTTGTGAATTCTAGGGAGGGTCTCCGTAAAATTATTCTTCATCAATGGGGCTTGAGGCCTGCAGATTTGTTTTGACTTTTAGGAGGTTCTTTGAAGGTTGATGGTGTGTGGAAAAATCTAACTTGAAACTGAATTATGAAGGAATGTATTGGCAGGGAAACCTTTCAATTGAATCGTATTATTGATTTCTTTCTCGGAACCCCTTTTGTCACAAGAACATAGAAGCAAGGAAATGCCTGAAGGATTTCAAGGAATTGTTTGCATCTGCTTCGTGACTCTCAATGCAGTAAAGAACTTGCTGTGTCATTTGCCTACGATTTGATAATGCTAGTCACATTTGTACTGGTGCCAGTAAGGGGTGTAGCCCCAGCTTGGCTCTGAAACCACAAATTTGTCCAGGTAGACTGCCGGATACAAGTACCTCTCGTGTGTTTCCATGATAATCTTACGGAGACTATTTGTGGCCGGGTCCCGAGATGATTTTAACTGTGAGGTTAAAAAATCCAGGGACCTGGCTGTGCCCAAGAATAGCCCAGTAGCAGGGTGTCCCATTGGTCCATGTAGGGGTCACACCCGAAAGTGCAAAAAATTTAGCCTGCAAACTACCAGGAGGGGCCCATTTTTGCAATCGTGACTGTTAGCATTACTTGTTCACATTAGACATGGCGCCCACACCTGTACCAAAGGTTATACCAAATGTCAGAACAGAGGGAGCTACCAAAATTTATGTTCCATATCCTCCTCCCTGTCACACCTCATGTCACTTGTCAGTCACGAGACAATTGTAAATCTCCACGCATTCTCCAAACCCCCTCCTGTCTGGTAAGGGAACAGTACAGGCCTTTTAGTTTACAGGTCAGCTCCCTTGACCTTCAGTTTGTTTGTTTTCCTGGTAAAATATGGTCCAGAGACAAGGTTATGTTGTAGAGAACAGGGTGGCCCTGTCTGTGTGTGGAGGGACCATGTGACGGGACATGACAGTGACATATGCAGGAAATGGCAGGAAGGGGGCAGTGAAGTGGACCATGGGGGTCTAGGGGTCACATTTGTCACAGGCTGCTATAAGCCAATAGCTTGTTATCCATCTTTTTTAGCTTCTCACTGGACTGCAGCACATTGGCGGCCTCGCTGCGATCTAAACACTGACTGCTTTTGGGTTCATGATAACAATTCCCTGCAACCGTTTTATTGCAAACCGTCACAGACCACCTTCAGAGGTGGTTCAGAATAAAATGGATCGAAAGTGGAAATGGAGCGTTCATGTTCACCAATAATTTGACTTAAACTACCGAAACAAATCAAATTGTTTTGATTTTTGCATCATGAAAGAACAGGCCTAAATAGGATGGCACCAATGCTAATCCATGTAGTGACCTCACCACACAGTGTCCCCCTTGGTCACCACCACAGCATGAGCTGTCAGGTCCCCCATGACTCTGTGGTGCCATACTGTCTGTTCCCTGGTCCACCAGAGGTCCCCAGTCTCTCCTCCATTCACCACCATTTGGGCGGGTCAGAAATGGGAATCTTTCCCATGCAGGGCTGTCTCCAGGACCCATCCCTCTGTCCTGGGACAGAAATTTGTTGGCTCGGAAAAAAAAACACCCACCAGTCCTACAAAAGATGGGAATTACATGATTTCAAATTGTTGAAATTATATTTTCTTCAACAGAGAAAAGCAAGAACATGGGCTTCCAAACAATGAGTGGGACAGAAAAAAGATTCAGCTTTTGACAGCCTTGCCCAATACTGACCATGACCTTGTATGTATTCCTATAGAATAGCCTGTATAGCCCAACACTATAGGTTGTGAAAGAAGAAAAAATATGAGTATTAAAGATGAATACTGGTAGATTATCAAATATTCTTTTAATCAGATATGTTTTTACTGTAAATTCATGGAAAAGTTGAAATGATAAAAGTGCATGATTAGATTTTCTGAAATCTGGGTGTCTATCTAAATTCAAAGTGACTTTTATGATTAATGGCATATTCAATTCATATCTGTCACTTTCAAAACTCTATTACCGGTGTAATTTGTGCAGTGTCACAAAGATAGTGACCAGTTAATGGTCGTGATTATTTTCCATATTCATTCCCTGCCCTGATTTCTCATTTTGTCCTGACCCCTTGCCCCCTGAAAAATTGATAACCAGTGCGGCTCAGTTTACGATGAAAGAAAGGAAGACTTTTTGTGTCTTTTTGTATCAGTGTGACTGCGTGTAGAATCGATTCCTTTTAATCTATACATTGGATGATTGGTATTATCCTCTTTCAATCCCAGCTAGCACTGTGGTCTAGTAGGAGTTGAAAAATCGCTAGCACCGAACAAGAAAGAAAGTTTTCGTGCCTTTCTCCCAATTGTTGTGATGCATAATATGTAGACAACAAAGGACCTCTTAACCATTGTCATGCACAGATAGCAACAGCTCGTCCAGAAATAGAACAGAGAGGAACCGTATTATCTAACGTCCTTCCTCACTTACACAGATATCGCAACGATCAATTCCAACTTCCCCTCAAGTTTGAAGTTTTTTCTATTCATGTTGTCATCTATATGCATGTAATACTTGCACGCCAACAAAGTATTCTATTAGGGGTATCACTCAACCCTTGAGATCAATTACGGAAAAGACTCTTTATTCTTTTTTAATCTGGTAACTTGATAGATCAGTGTATATTAACCCCATGGGAGCATTTCAGCCAACAAGATGCCCAAATTTGTTGGATTGAAATTACTCGATCCCGACAATCGCAGTGTCCGATGATCCTATGTATCATTTATAGCACTTTACTTAGAGTACCGTTATTGTTAACACTTCGGTGTGGTTATAACCCTTTCCTAATGTCTAAACGTTTGTTCGTGAAAATTAGGACTTTTGGAGTTATGGGCAACGGGAATAGTCCGTAAATGCGTTTACAGCCCCCGAAGGACTTGGCTATTTCGAGGAGCGAACTGAAAGACTGAAATTGGAAAAAAAGCTGTTTGGCTAGCAATGAATACTTCATGTCCCTCCAGACTGGGCTGTGTCTGTCTCTATCAGATGATGCGGTAAATCAAGTGTTTGAATTAAACTAGAGATAACACTTGTGATGGTTAACCTTCTCCCTGCTGCCTAACCCAATAACCTGTACAAATTTGGTGCCAAAAGACGACTTCAGTAGAAAGAAAGTTAAACTTAAACTACAGTTTTGCAGGTGCATTGCAGTTGTATGGAAAACCTCAACCATTCGATCCAGAAGCTGTGACACTGCCCTCCGAATCTTCCCTTGTCAAGGTCAAGGACAATATAAATGTGCCAAGCCAAGGTCAAATAAAAAGATACCACCACTGACCGGTATCAGTTCTTATTCCTGTCTGCACAAGGCGATAACAGGGGAGGAAAGATGAAAGATAGAAGAGCTCCCCAACCTTGAATGTTTTGAGATAAGTTTGATCTTTTTTCCCATGATGCCTTTGTACTGGAGGTCAAAGGTTAGGATAGATTTTTGGTTTACAGATGACAAAAAGATAATCTTGATGTTGTTTCAAGGTTTGAGATTTTAGTCTCAAGTTGTACACTTTGGTTGAGATTTTTGTGGGAAATTGAAGTACACTAAACTTATGGGTGCTGTTTTATCCAGGGAAAAGGAACTGTCATTTGTTGTATTAATTTTTTGCACAGATGATTAGTCTCATCTGGTGGCTTGATGTGGTTTTGTTCCACTCTATGGATTATTGGAGATTAAAACCTGCATAACCAGTGGTGAGGAACAGACTTGGCAATTGGTCGAATTACTATGCAGATGATAAAAACTGCAAAAAGTTGAAACAGAAGCGATGTCCCACAGTTTAACAAAAAGTTAAACATTCGAATTTTCCACATTGAAAAGATGAAATAAAATAACTTAGCCTGTTTCAATATCACAAAAAACAATAATCAATTGTATCAGATTTTTCAGATTGAAAATTGATGTTCGCATAGATGTCATCCATAATGATCATGTCAGTTAGGCCTTTGTTAGACTGTTGTTGTTGTATTTAGCCAAAGAATTGGCTCGCAAAAGATGCTGAAGATTTTGCACAAGAAAGTTTATTGTCTAAAAATGCTGACGTAGAAAAATTGTTTGTAATAATTTGTCAGAAAACAAACAATATCTCATACAAGTCCACCCCCCATTCACCCAATCCTTCTCAGGAGCCTTTAGTACCAATTAACATGCTGGGTTTTAAAACAGCATTGATCAAACAGGCGTTCTGGGAACGCGGGAAACCGACATACCCACGTACCCGCCATCTGTTAAACCCACGGCACAATCGCCCGTAATGTCTCCCCTGTGCCAGCGGGCTATACCAAACTAATGAATAAATGTCCTGCCCCTAATCCCTACCTACGTACTGTAAGTTCAGTTACTTTCGTGGTGGTTTTATTTCGCAGAAAGGGAGGTTTTTGTGGTGTCTGGTGACCCTTTGTCCAGGGGAGTTGTGGGTACCAGACATGCATTTGATCTGTGGTGTGTGCCATCTGTTCTTTTGGTTGGGAGCCAAGACGGAAGACTTGTCCACAATGCGGCACAGTCTTTAACTTAAGTTGTGTGGAGGCTAGGGTGTCTTTCTGTCATCGTTTTTCCTTTTGCACTTCTCTTTGCGTGACTTGAAGCCATTTGGTTGAATACCACTTTCTGCAAGCCGTACTTAGACTAAGTTAGAGGTTGCACAGAAGTTCATGCTACTTAGATACAGTAGATCAAGGAGGTTTAAAATCAAACCTCCTTAATTAGATTAAACTAATTTAAAGGATCTTATGTCAAATTGAGCAGGAGTTGGTATATGTCGAATTCAAGGAAAGAAAAGGACCTAGTATTTTCAGTGAATCATTCAACAAAGCATTTGGTAAGATTATGTTTCAACTTCCCAACATGTACGGTGAAATTTTATGTTCAAATTTAAAGTTATGGAATGTTTAATTCTATTGATAAATGGCTTAAAAGTTCATCAGCAATATCCATTACTTGATGATGATTATGATATAGTGTTGTTGCATAACACAAGTTATCTGATCAGGAAACCAGCAAGTCATGTGATTGTTTAAATAGAGTTTGCCCTATCTGGCTTACTGTGTCCATGTTTGGCCCCACTGTTGTAGTGTTGGCCACAGAACAGTAATTAAGCTTCCTATCTTAATATATGGCAATCATGTAAGAAAGAAGCTGTCAAAAGTCACCTACCAGAGTTTTAGTCCATGAAAAACATGCATTGGCAGGGCTGTCAGGCCCCCAAAGTTTCAATCTAGAGCAAAATTTCAACTTTCTAATCGGCGGAACCCCTACGAATCCGAGCTTGTTTTCCAAAGTTGACCTCTGACCCCCTTCTCCACCTGATAATCACACAAAAACAGCAAACTTTGCAGGCCTACAGACACCACAAACATGGATGAAAGTCTGATTTTTCAACTTAATAAGAAGGTAAAAACCCTTACCTGTAAAATCCAGCTACAAAATATCAACATATCCTGGAAAAAAGCCCCTTTACAGCTACCTTTACCAAGGGTACCAAACCTATTTCCATGGGCTAAAAGTTGGCCTTCTGCGCCTGCGCCAATTACCGGTCTGTCCCCTGTTAGGCCCCACAGGTTCAAGATTGACAAATTTCAATCACTTCACATAGTGCGGAGAAGAGTTGTCAAGCACCAGACCAAGTTTGGAAGATCTCTGACCTGGAATGGTCCCCTGGGAATACTTTGGGAGACAGGTGTCAGAGTGCTTTCCTCAGAGCTGTTTCAGTGGTCTGAGGCAAATGAAAGGTCTCATATTATTTAGAGAAAAGTGACAGTAAAAGAAGAAAAAGTTTAAAGCTGCTAACCCTGGCATTAGGAGATTACTCTTCCACATTTAAACCATCTAAAGTTGTATTCAAAAGCTGCCAGGATAGACTTTGAAGCATTCAATGACACCGCACACTGCACTGTCACTAAAGGACATAAAATCTCTTTTAAATGGCCAAAAATCACTAAAATGGAAGAATTTGTAAATAAACCTGACTCAAATGAGTCAGCCCTGACTCAAATGAGTTAGGTGAGGGCTAACTCTTGGATACCAAGCCAATTTCTGGGGAAATATAAGCCCCAATGGCTCACCTGACCCCCCCCCCCCCCCCATGCACTCTCAGTATTGCACTCTCATTACATGTTTCAAAGTCAAACCCAAAGCTTTTAGATACAACTTGAGGTGCCTAAACGGATTGGGAGCAGTCTCCTTATGCCAGGTTGAGCACCTTTTGGCATTTTCCCCTCTATATATCACTTTTTGCTCAATGATATGGGGCCTTACCTTAGCCTCAGAATACAGCTATGGCCCTCCTGACACCTGTCTCAAAAAGTACTCCCAGGGGACCATTCCCAGGGGAATGGTCTCCGGGACATTTTTGAAACTCGCGGTCTTGCCCGACAACTCTTCCCCACATCACGCGAAGTGATTAACGGCTGTCAATCTTGAAGCATGAAACCTCGGCCAAATGCTGTAGGCCACAGAACAGTAATTAAGCTTCCTATCTTAATATATGGCAATCATGTAAGAAAGAAGCTGTCAAAAGTCACCTACCAGAGTTTTAGTCCATGAAAAACATGCATTGGCAGGGCTGTCAGGCCCCCAAAGTTTCAATCTAGAGCAAAATTTCAACTTTCTAATCGGCGGAACCCCTACGAATCCGAGCTTGTTTTCCAAAGTTGACCTCTGACCCCCTTCTCCACCTGATAATCACACAAAAACAGCAAACTTTGCAGGCCTACAGACACCACAAACATGGATGAAAGTCTGATTTTTCAACTTAATAAGAAGGTAAAAACCCTTACCTGTAAAATCCAGCTACAAAATATCAACATATCCTGGAAAAAAGCCCCTTTACAGCTACCTTTACCAAGGGTACCAAACCTATTTCCATGGGCTAAAAGTTGGCCTTCTGCGCCTGCGCCAATTACCGGTCTGTCCCCTGTTGACATTGATCCTGTGCCAACTTCACCCCTCCCCATCTGTTGGGTCCATCACATGTCCCAGTGGACGAAAGGAAAACACAGTTGGTGGTACTGAGACCTGGCTACTGTTGGAATTTGGTCCCTCCGCATACTAACGGTAGAGGGTCTGCATGGGGGGGGTACCGACAACGCTTTGTATTGAATTTAAAAGAACCCCCTTCATATTGCGCTACAAGAGAGGAAAGCAATTACGCAAAATTTGGTCACCCCGCTACGGCTTTCCGTACAAATTACAGGAAATCAAAATTGTCTGCATACACCTTTTGGAAAAGAGTATGCAGACCCTTGTTGTAATGCCTCGGTGCAGGAACTGTTGTAAAGAGGAGGGACTTTTTTTTAGAAGAAGAAATTGTTTTTCTTCCATTCAGCCATTTTTTATAGTCGCAATGATTGGTCACATGGGAGAAATGGGAGTCATATTGAGGCTTCAATTTTGTAAAGTATGACTTCCTTTTTGGGGAAAGAATAAGGAAAAGGGAGACCTTCTTTTGTTCATGCAAGATGTTTCGGTAAATGTGCAGGTGTGTCCTAAAAATGGATCCTTACCATTTACCAAAAACATCCTTTGACGTAAGCCAAGTCTTTACTGGGAAACAAGCCTAGAATAGTGTTACAAAAATGATCCGCTTGCTATACACTCCACTGTGCACACAGTCTTGCAAAATAAAAGGCTGGCCAGAAAATCGTATACAGTTTCACAATTCCTTAACGTCAGAACATTCCGCGAGTTGTAATCGTCTTGGAAGTAAACTGTTTAGGAAAACTTGAAGACAAAGAGGTGTGAAAGCGAGCTCTTAAGAAACCGTTCCTAAAATAGTTGCCGAACAGTTGCTTGCTTTCTTTAAGGAAAGAGCTTGTTTAGCGGTCAAGCACAGGTGCATATTTTGGAAGCAGTTTTTTTTTCTTAGCCATCAGGTGTGGTCCTTCAAGTTCGACAGATGTACTGAGCGTTCTTTCTTTTATCTGTGCCCAAGATCACTTAATCCTTGAGACTCAGAGATAAGAATTTGTTAAACCAGAAAATTTGCATGTTGGACGTTGCATGGCAGAGGACTACAGTAAATCTTGTTCCTTTCACTGAAACTTAATGTTCACTGTTTTCACGGTCACTTCTGTACCATGAACTTATCATCATTGTGAAAAACCTGTTGTTATTATCTATGATTCCTTCACTCTGTAAATCACTTGGTGCTATCGTGAAGTTAAAGTTCAGTGAAAATGTCCAGTTTCCTTACACTGTGAAATTTTGCTACCGTGAAGATAAAGTGAATTACAGTAGCACAGTCAGTGTTGCAAGAGACTCTCCAAGTTTTTGTCTTACGCAGACAAAATAATAAAGCAGCTAGACAAAGTATTTCAACTCCTGTTTTCGAATTGAGAATCACAAGCAGCATGTTTTGCTGAGCGCAGCTGGATAATACGTGAACACAACAACACCCCATAGACATGATGTCACTAAGCTTAAGCTGAATCGACAGATAATCAATGGAACAGAACAACTAGATGATAACATCTGTCTGGAAATGCTGAAGAACACCTTTTGAGCTCAGGTCTTTCTACACCGGTTTAATCTATGTGCGAACAAAATAACACCTGCATTCATTTGTTTCGAAAATATCAATGTCAATTTCACAGTCAAAACAGGATCTCAACCACCCACCGTACACAAATGTGAAAGGACAATGTATAGATATGAAATGTTTTCAAAATACTAGTTCCTCACATTTACAGAAACGTTCTTGTTTTTGCTCTATGGCAGCAACAAGGACATAAGAAAAGGTTATCGCAAGCACAGGATTTAAAGAAAACAGGTATTTTGTTACAGGTGTTAGTTACGTGTTTGTATTGCTCCAGATGTATGGCATACTTCGCTAACTCGCTAGACCTTCTCGATAGCATCGCTGTCATTCTTTAGAACATTGAATGAGCCGTCGCCATTGCAAGCCCTACAAAATCGCTGTTCCATGTTATACCTGTGATACACCTAAAGAAAGATTTCTCACACTTATAGACTGATAATGCAAGCAGGAAAGAATTCCTTGAACTGAATGGAGATTTAATGAGTTTGCTTTAGACTGTTGATGGTATTTTTCCCGCGTACATTTGTACATTGGGTGCGGAAGCGGGGTCCAGTGTACACTGTTGACATTACACATACTTGTCACATACTGCGCAAACATGCCAGCACTTAGGTGTATCTTCCCTTTCCTCAACAAAGATGCGGTTTTGGAAGGAATTCTTCTGTTTACCTTCTTACGCTGTTAATCGTACCAGATTTTTTCTCGGGTACTTTTTTTCTGTCCTACGTCACCTTGAATACTTCCTGTTAAACACTGGAAGTTGGCGGACATTGAACCGTGTTTGGCAACGAAATTCTTTTCTGCGTAGATCATCGAAGGCCCGGCCAGTTTAAAAGCTGTATACTTGGGTTACATAGAACCGGTGGCGGTAATTAGATGTCCTAAAGCAATTATGCCTGCAAATGGAGCGTAATTGATGACTGAGGTAAAGCCAGGTGTTTTATCAGTAAACTTAAAGTAACAGTCCTACATGTACATGCAGGTTGGGCAAAATGGTTCAGCTTTCTAAGTACTGGAAGAAAAACCTCGGCAGACATTGTCAATTAATTTTATCAATTGTACACACGTCTATGTTTAGTGTACATATACATGTAGTAATTTAATTAGGTGCTAATTCTGTGTAGGGAAACAAAAACTATTATTCAATCTGAAAAACTGCAGTCTTATTTTAGCTGACGTCATTGAAAACTAACTTGGTTTGTAGAGTTGTAGTATGGTATTTTTATACAAGATTGATAGTAAGCTCTGCAATTATGGTGGTGGTATAGGTGAATGCTATAAAGGTGTTTGACCAATTTTTGGGGGGGCTGTAAAGAACTAGGAATCGTAACATTTGGCAAATACAGTCAAACCTGCCTAGGCGACCACCTTTTCAACGCGACCACCTGGCCATGGCGACCGCTTTTTCTCGGTCCCGAAAATTTTCCCCATTGGCACAAGCATTAAGCTGCCTGCCCAAGGCGACCACCCGTCCAACGCGACCGCGACCGCCACGAATTGGGACCGCACAGAGCACAATCCCTGCCCTTGGCGGCCGCCTAATTTTCAAGCGTGTGGTAACATCGGATCATTTTGCTGTCGGATTTCACAGAAATGTTTTTAAGACTTTGAAGGACAAAAATAAGGACAAAAATATATGGAATAGTAATGTTATAGCATCGATTCCTCCATGAAGTGTTTAATAAAACGTTCCCCCTATAAACATTTGTAAAGACAAATGTTAGTGATGTTGTTGTGCCTATCGTAATCTTATAGTTTACCGCAAACTCAGTTTGGTTTAAACTCAATTTTCAAAACGAATACGTAGTGAATGGCGTCAAAAAGTCAGATTTCGCAGAAACTACTATCTATTTCTTGTATTTTCAACAAAAATCCGTCTGTGTCTTACTAAATTCCGCAGAAAAATGACTTCGCGGCGGACAAAACATCGGGCGAGAAATATTGTTCCTTGGTCCCGACACCATCTTGGATTTGGCGCGGCCCGGATTTGGCGTACCACTGACCTTTCTAAAACACGTTACTTTTGTGTATGACTGAGAATTGAACCTGGTGGGGGTCATGTTGTCTAAATTCACATAAATTTCCATCCATTTACGTACTGTATTGAAAACCTCGACCTGGAAATATGTGAGTGGAATCCTCTTCATGGCGACCACCTGTCCATCGCGACCGTTTTTGCTCGGTCCGCCGGGTGGTCGCCTTGGGCAGGTTTGACTGTACCTCAAAAAGTGTTAAAGCATTGTGGAAAGTCAGCATTAAACTAATTCAAAGACACATCAAGATAATGTTAAAGCACTGTAAAGCCATAAACGAGAGTCGTAAAGTCGTGACAGTGTATAGAAGTCTCTTTGTGGGTCGTAAAATCCAGTTAGCTTACGGAATGTTTGTAATAATAGCCTATGATAGTAGAAGGTGGAGTTTTGAAGCAAAGTGTCGCTAAACAATACCCGGATTTGTTGGGCTAACCACTACCTTGGAACACTGTCCTTTTCTGAGTGGTCAGCTGGGTTTTGAAAGATGACCTGTATGTGGAAGAATGTTGGTAATAACAGGTAGGGATGGTAGGTAGTGGTTATCACAGGTTTATGGTTAGCAGCTGGCCACTGGAGGAAATCCTGACCATTTTTCACTGCTTCCTTATTGCCTATTATAGAACTTAAATGATGCCACTTAAAGTAATAGAATTCTGCAGTGAAGAACAATAAAGCAAGGTGTACCCAACAATATGAAAGTCTCAAGAGAGGACAATGAATTAACATAGCTTTTTCAAACTGATGATGATGTCCGTACGTTGATGGAGACTTCGACTTCCAGGGCTCGAAAATTGGGTGCATGTGCACCTTTGTGCACCCAGAATTTGAACTTTGCACCAAGGAGATTTTATCCAACCTCTTTGGTTAACTGCATTGCAGGCTATTTATGAAAATTTTATGTTTACAGGCAAATTTGTATATTTTGAATGGATTTGCATGATTGTTGTTGATTAAACTGGCCAGTCATCAGAAGAAATGAGAGCCCAATATGATGAACATTTTCATGAACCTCAAGTTTTGTTGTTGATTGCATCTAGTACAATGCTGACCTTTCACCTCTCTGTTGTTGACCCAGGTGGTGACCCCCAGACGAGTAGGACAGGTGTACCACTACGAGTCTCCGACCAATCTGGAGCAGGAGACGTACGACACCCCTCCCCAGCGCAGCCAACAGGCCGCCCTCCACAACAGGCAGCACTCCGGCGGCCCGCAGGAGTTCTACGACACCCTGCCCAAGAGAGACGACGCGCCGAGAAAGCAGAGGCCCGACATCTACGACAGTCCGTCCAAGATGTCCAAGCCGCCGTCGGAGACGTACGATTCGCCGCGATCCAACCGGTCCAGCATGGAGATCTTGGACACCTACGACATGCCAAAGTCCAATAGATCTAGTATGGAGATCTTAGACGTTTATGACATTCCTAAGTCCGACAAGCTGGCGTTCGAGCCAACGGAAGTTTACGACGTTCCCAAGTCCGCGCTGGGCGGTGGCGAACATGGCATGACGTACGACACTCCTCCGAGGCTGAAGCGAACGCAGCGGCTTCCGAGCGACCTGGAATACGACGTGCCAGACTCTCCGAAGAAGAAATCAATGGATCCAGAGGACGTGTACGACAAGCCTCCACCTCCTAAGGAGGCGTATCCACAGGATGTGTACGATATTCCAATGAACAACGCCCCTGCGGAGATCTACGACGTGCCCAGCAAGGATGCAGGTGTCAAAGTCATGGCCGTTCCGCCGCAAAAGGTGGGACACACCGAGGACGACTATGACGATTACGTGTACGACGTTCCACCGCAGGTGTCGCGAGATCAGTCCAATGGGACAGCGACATTCGCGAACTCCCGACGCTCTCTCGACGAGGTTGACAGCGGTTTCAATAGGCTATCGGTGTCCACAACATCGTCAACATCATCAGAGTCCCTGGCCATGATACCCCCTGGTAAGGAACTGAACCTTGACCTGCACGCTGCCATGGACTTGTTGGGAAAGCTGCAGAACGAGGTTGACTACGCGGTCTCGCGCTTGCTTAGCTTCGTCAACAAGGACTGGCGCAAGAGGGAGAGCATGGAGAAGAATGGCGCGGAGGTCAAGACGAACTGCCTGAAGGTTAAGACGGCGTTGGGAGAGTTCATCGAGTTCGCTCACGGTGCTATCGCCAACTCCATGAAGGCGGCCGACCGCAGCCTGCACAAGAAGTTGTCACGGCATCTCATGCCTCTTCAAGACACGCACGACGCTCTCGTCAAGACAAGCAAAGCCCTCGAAGCTAACGAGTGGTCGATGGACTGCATGGTTAAGAACCAGATCACGACGGTGCCGGACGACTTGGACCAGTTTGTGTCCGCTTCCCGCGGCGTGCCAGAAGATGTGAAGCAGCTTGCGTCCTTCATCCATGGGAATTCCCTCCTCTTGTTCAAACGCGCCAAGACGGCGGCGGAAATGTCGAAGGGTTCGCCCCCACTGTCTCCCGACGCAGACAAACCTGCGCTCAAACCGAAGCCGGTGTGGCTGAAGCGAGGAGACAGTGCCGACGGAGAAACTCCCGCCTCAAAACCCTCCAGGGAAAGCTCAAAGAAAGAAGTCCAATCTCGCCCACTCCCCGCACCTCCCCAGGAGAAGAGCTCGGACAACGACTCTTGCATTGCCGACACCGAGCTCGAAGAAGAAAACCTGTACGAAAACGACAGTAAAGACTGGATGGAGGATTACGACTACGTGCACCTTCAGGAAAAGGAGGCGTTTGAACGGCAGCAGCGTAAACTACTGGAACAACAGAGGGTGGAGAAGGAAAACTTGGAGAAAGACCAAGTCCACCAGTTCGAAAAGCTAGAGCAAGAGGTGTCCAGGCCCGTAGAGTCCCACATGAATAACTGGACGCCGCCTGCAAACCTGGGGCCAACGCGTCTCTGCCGCACGGACAAAGAACTCCTCGTCTTCTATAGCCAACAGATGAACTCTCACGTGACAACGTTACTGAACGCGATCGACGCGTTCTTCACGTGCGTGGAAGGTAGTGAGTCGCCTAAGATTTTTGTTGCACACAGCAAGTTCGTCATCCTGGCGGCACACAAGCTGGTCTTCGTTGGAGACACCCTATTCCGTTCCATCGAACACAACGACATTCGCAATAAGATCATGCACTGTAGCAACTTGCTGTGTGACACTTTGAAGATGGTGGTCGGCGCTACGAAAACGGCGGCGCTACAGTACCCCTCGGTCGCGGCCCTGCAGGATATGGTAGACCGCGTGACGGAAATTTCTCACGCGTCGCAACAACTGAACATTACAGTAGGCCAAGCAGCTACCTTGTAACCTAACATGGCATAAACTTGTACAGTACTTACAGGAATATTTCTCCGTAAATGGGACAAATGGGACATATGTCCCAGTTATTCCCACAATGAAAATGGTATTTACTTACCAAGAATTTTTCTTAAGGGGTAAACAATGTACATAAGGAGATCACGCTTAAACATAAAAGTTGCATTGAACATTTTGTGCTCTATCTTTTGTTTTGTGAGAAAAAAAGAAGATTTATTGAAAGAAATGTATGTTTTGTGCAAAGTACTACTACTACTTATGATAGAAGATGATCATGGAAGTATATTAACGCTTTCAAATTGGAATAGAACAGAAAGTACTTAACTAATAATCTAGACTATTTTTGAAGAAGAAAAAGGTGTGAAAACAGAGTTTGTATTGGAAAAAAAATCTGTGGTTGCATTTTGAGAGTTTGAGATGAGATGCAATATTTGGGAGTTTTTGGCGACGCCTCTGGGGCAAAGCCATTCTATATATCTATACTGAAACAGTTGTTGAGAGCTAGGCATATAGGGTAAGCCAAGATTGCAATGTAATTCTCGAATGATTAATGTTTGTAAATCAATGTACATAAACCTAACATGGTTATGTTGGAGATTTCTTTCAGTTCGGTTTACCTTCACTTCAAGTTTGCACTTAAAGAAAAGCACTGAAAAGCCACATGATTCTTAAGGTGTCTTCTCAGACGCTCGGAACTTAAGGAGTCTTACCACTGTACAAACGATCTCAAAAGCACTGTATGCCATCCGTTGAGAGAACTTGAATTACTTAGACTAAGATACAGCTTTCTGTGACAGCCACTTGTAGGAAAGAGCATTAATTAACAGAGCATCCCACAAAGCCGCTATCAATGTACTGTAAATGTAGAAATGTTTGCGGGGATTTAATTTAGCGGTAGGGAGAAAATGGAGTGTTCGCGGTGGTTTTAAGTTCGCTTTTGAAACAATAGTAGCGCTACAGTTACACAATGTAACGACTTATCACTGTGGTTTTAAGTTTGTGATAAAGAGTTCACCATAAAAACCGTGAACGTAAAACCACCGTGAACATTTCTGCATTTACAGTAATCCTAAATACCCTAGTAGGTTAACATTGGTAGTTGCAAAGTGGGGTTAGATAGCCTTGTAGAGATTTCACAATGGACTAAGGACATTCTCTCCAGCTGTATATGGCACCGCTACTCACAGAATAATAAACTGTTAATATTGAGCACTGTGTCTGTTGTCTGTGTTTTGACATGAAAGCTTATCAGTATGGATAGGGTGTTAGATTTTAGATGAGGCAGCCCTGACTGTATTGAATAGAAATGAATGAACAAACAAGATAGAAGTTGATTAATAAACTTTTGCTTTGATATATCAAAACTATAACTCGTCAAGTTTTCAACTGATGATACCATAAAACGAAGTTAAATGGGTCAGTGTTCTCTGAGGAAGACCAAGGCAAAAAATCAGTCCAGAATTAGTTTTCTTGTGTTGCATCAAAGGGGTGAATTTTAGTTTTGCTTCTACATTTTCAATTCGGCGATAAAGGTAGTGGAAGGGTTCTTTTTTGGCGTCACCTGTGTGGTGGTGCCAAAAGTGGCCCGTGCGTTCAGTTGACAAAGCAAACTTTACAGATAAGATCATTTAACAGATTAGTAGGGGAGCATTAATCCAAACTCAAGTTCAGTAGGTTTTGCTACCAGAAAGAAACTTTTCTTAAACCAGACTCAAATGTCGCTAAGTCCCTGGATGGTAGCCTGGAGTCCAGCCTTGTTAGCTTTGGTCCGCTCCCAACGTCGCTACCCTGCCAACATGACTGGGCGGGGTGGCGACGTTGTGAGCCGACCAAAGCCAACAAGGCTGGACTCCATGATCCAGGCTATCTAGATGGACCTATCATATACCAAAACATTCTTCTTTGAGTGTGTCTGTGTTTCTGACCTACGTCTACCTGGGGTGGGGTGGGGGGGGGGGGGGGGGGGTTGAAGTCTGCCATCTCTGATTGCCCTCCTCTTTCTGTGCCGAGCTATTAGACAGTCGAACCGCAGAGCTCTATGTAGATACCAAAGTTTATGTACACAACAACAGTCACCTTCACCATAGAGGTCACGTGTGTTCCAAGCGTTCTGCGCGTTCCAGAATTGGAACGTCACTAAGGTGTTCCACGCCTAGCAACCCAAGAAATAAACATTTGTAACGCCTCACGTCTTCAAGCAAAGGGACCAAAATGGTAGGAAAGCTCCTACATTGTCCTATAGGCTAGGTCAGTTTTTCGCTGTCGGAAACAACCAAAGATTGGTGTAACTTAAGTGAAAACGTCGAAGAGAAAGATGTTGTTGTAATCGTAATAGAAGTTAAAAAGGAAAGGAAATTATATGTGCGTGCTGTTGATGACTTTATCATTATGTTCATTTGTCGTCACCCTCCGTTTTCAATTTATCTCGAGTACGAGACACCAACAAGATCTTCTCATCATCACAAGACGTTAAACAGTAAGAATACTCGCAGCGTTGTAAAAGTTTCAGAATTGTGTGTGTTAAATACGTTAGGAGACTTTGTGTCCGCAGCGTTGTTGGTGAGGTTGTCGGGGCAGGAAGTAAGGGAAGGCGGCCAGGGAGAAAGGACCCAGAACTGACTCGAGATCTAGGCGGTTTTCGGGTTTAGTGTAACCTTAACTAGTGTTGCGATGTCTCTGGTGGGAAGGTAGGGCGTAAGAAAGGGTCTTTCGAACTCGAAGGTGACGTTAGCAATAATTTGTGCCTTCCCTGCCTGGTGAGTTAACTCTTCTAACCACAGTTTCAACGTGCACGTGTTTGTAACGTTACTATATAGTGTCTACAATATTCAGACATCGCTGGAGTCTGTTGAAAACTGTCTACCATCCGCCAACGGGAAAGTCGATTGGATGGTATTCGACGTGAAATTTGAAGGACAATCGTTTCTCCATGGGCCACAAATGTCTCTGCTAGGTCAGGCGCCCCTTCTAGCGAGATCTTGGATTATTGCACATCTTGATCTGACCTTCCCTGTATTGGACATGGGTGATAGTTACTAGAGGTGAGTGAACTTTGTCCTCGAACAAGCTGATCGTGCGCCATGTTTGACCAGTTACACAAGTACAGACCTCAGAAATCACCACTGGTTAAGGTAATGTGCTTTGTATACTTTCAGATCCAGCCAGTGTGTGTGTGTGGTGTCGGTGTGTGAGTGTGTGCGTGTCTGTACAAAAATGTATGTATGTACGCGTGTGTGTGTGTATGTATTTGTGTGTGTGCGTGTTTGAGTGTGTGTGTGTGTGTGTGTGTGTGCGCGCGCGCGTGTTATGTCACAGCCTATGTCAATGATGTGGTTGTTGTGTGTGTTACTTGCTCGTGTTGATACTGATTTCCTCACAACTTGACCGCTACAGTGACCAATCACTGCTCACAATGGACAAGGAAGTCCAGATCCGAGAGATGTCTCCAGAAGAGACTCCACAATTAGCTGACCTACTCGCCTCCTCCCTTTTGGGGGAACATTCCAAGAGCAAAGCCATCCTGAAGCTACTGGGGAAAAGGAATTCCGTATTGTGGATGGTTTGCCTGGCTATGCTGGTTTACTGTTTGACAGGATGTCTGCCATTAGCCTTTGTTGTACCACCGGTTGTAGTCATCTCAGGAATTCTTCGATCATTGGCAACTTGGAGTTGTACGGCACAGGACGTTTTTAGAACTTCGGGCTTCTTCATACATTGGCCCAGAAGTACATGTACAAGGTTATTTTTTTCGTCTCTTTGTTTATTTTTATTTCATTTTCTGTGTGCCTTTTTATTTTCTGTGTGCATTTTTGTTTTCTGTGTGCATTTTTAAATTTTCTGTGTGCATTTTAATTTTCTGTGCAGTTTTATTTGCTGTATGCATTTTTGTGTGTGTGCATTTTTCTTCAGCTCATGTGGCAGTACAGACCGTAGAACGTGGGTTGCGGTACGTGGCAGCACTGTAGTAGGTTCTGTGACGTTAACACGTCACTCTGACAGCGTGGCGGAGCTGAGTCGCATGCGTGTGTCTTTGGAGCACCAGGGGAGGGGGATAGGGAGGAGACTGGTGGAACATCTGGAGGACTACTGCAGGGGTGACGGTATCAAACAGGTAACAGTCTATGGCAATATATCTGTTTCAAAAATACGGAGACAAAAGACGTGACATTTTTGCAAAATACGTGACGTTTTTACTTAATTCACGTCACGTGTGGCACTAAAGACGTGACTTACGGCACGTCACACTTTTGTATACCACGTGTGACTATTTTTTGCGTACGTATGACTTCCTTGTATCATTAACCTAGTTAATGATTTGTATGACCGCAACAGGGAACAATAGTCACGTCACACTTACTTTTCAATTCACGTCACGTGTGAAGTCATCGAACACGTCACACGTCTCGCATGCGCGACATAAAACACGTCACGTCTGACCTAACATACACGTCACACGTCATGTGTTTTAATTCACGTCACATGCGACATAAAACACGTCACATCTTACCTGACTAATAAAGGTACTAGTATCTTAATTCACGGGACAAAAAGTGCCCGTGTCTGACCTGCTAAAACACGTCACATGCACACTTCAGCGTACGTCCCACTTTCTAACGCGCGTAAAACACGTACCCTCTCGGAGCCAAAGCAGCGACGCCTGGCGGACTTCGTCTTCGTGTAGAAGTCCCACATCCTTGTTGTGGCTACAACAAAGCAGCGCCGGCTGGCGGACTTCTCGTTTGCGTGCAGAAGTCCCATATCCTTGTTGTGACTACAACAAAGCAGCGCCGACTGGCGGACTTCTCGTTTGCGTGCAGAAGTCCCCTTCGTACCCGTACTTTCAACAGGGGACATGCATTATGCCCCACTTTCAGGGCAATCTCGAATAGGGGCTCCTGAGTATTTATTCCTCACATTTAACTAAAACAAACAATTCAAAAGTAGTTATTATTTGTCACGGGTTTCATATGTTGCAAGTTGCGTTCAAAACATGGGACCTCAAGTCCCACACTTTCACACTTTCAAGAGCAATCGCCAAGCGTGACGCCTGGCGAATTCTGTTTTCATTTTTGATAATCCATGTGCCACTTTTAGTCCAGGAAATGCCGTGGCCCGGTCAATGATTTATTAGACAACAAGATGTTAAAAAAAAAACTTTTCGCTACATATTCTACTCTGTACTAATTTTCGCTCCATGTTTTGCAATTTGATATATTGTAATGTTTCACTCAAACTAGTGTTGTATGCCACGCACGTGGTCTCAATATTAACCAAGAAGACCGTGAAATTCATAGAATGTGCGCCTGACAGCAGATACCCAGGTAATAAATCAGTGTGACATTACACAAGGTGCGGTCGTCTCGCCAGCAAGGGAATCTTCTTGTGCTTTCTGGGAAAAGTGAGGTTAAACAGACCTCCTCGTGACCTACACAAAATGATGGATCAAGAGATGACAGGAGAACCAAACCCACAGAACTTGACACGTTGTACACTAGTTTTAAATTTTGGGCCCCTAGCAGCTTCGTCTGGTTTTGAATTTTTTTTTTGGGGGGGGGGGGGTCTATTTGACACACAGACCTCTCTGGCTTTATAATCAAAGTCGAGGGCTTGTTTCAGAAATAAAATGGCTAAGTTCTTCCCTTGAGAGACCGCTCCCGTCACACTGGATCCGCGACGCGTTGGCGATCTCGATCCTGAGATTTTTTTGCTTTTGAAACGTTTGCAGTTGTGTCCAGTCTTCAGAGAAGCGCCTTCAAGTTGAAAAACAATTTCCAAGTCCATCATAAGAAGCGTTGTTGACTTTCCTATGAGGGGACGGAAAATCCCCGCTAGGTCTAGCCCGGGGAAAAATGTGTCCCCCTCCCCCTAAAATCCCTCGTGATAAGAGACTCGTGATAAGTGTTGACCGCCAAGTTCGCCATGAACTCAATGAACGTTCGAAATTTTTTAGATCATTCGCCCAGAGGTTTTCGCTGGAAGCGTTCGCTTAATGAGCGCTGAGAGATCGCTCAGCGAGCGTTCAACATCCCTCAAAGATCGTCATCGTGTTTCCACTGATTCAACTCTTGGGCGACCGCTGAGCGACCAAGCCAAGTACAACGCTCCAAGCTCACCATGATCACCTTAGTTTTTGGTTGCGCCAAAGAATGAAAAACGATCCATCACATAAATACGTTAAATCATATACTTGCTGTGTTTGGGACAAAGAATTCGTTGTGTAAAAAGACATTTAAACTCAACATGTTGATCCATTTATATACTTCTATGGTCTTTAATGACCTTTAATGCTGCTTTATTAACTTGCCGATGCTAAGATAATCTATTTAACCCATTGAAGGTCCATTCTGAGAGTGTGGGAATGACGACTCATTGAAATGTTCCACTGCGGTGTTGCAATGCGAGTGACGGAATTCTGCGACTTGAAAAAAAGGTAGGACATGTGAAGAACAATGGTATGGTGTTTCCAGCATCGCAAGACGTCAGCATATGTTTCCACTTAGAATAAATAGATAGATTTCGTAGTGGCAAAAGTGTTAAGTCTCATGTCTGTTCACTGCTCAATATGAGATCATTCATGCGAAGAAATAGGAATGTGTTCAAATATCATGATACACAAATGAACCTTTATACGTTGAGAAAGATACATCAAGGTAAGTATAATTTGGCGCCACTGTAAGATGAGTGTGATTAATCTCAGCTTGAGTGTTTAAGCTACGGCCGCGTGGCGCGTTGGATACACCCGATCCCTCGATCTCGGAAGTTAAGCAACGCGCGGTCCGGACAGTGCTTGGATGGGAGACCAACCAAGGACGTCCGGATTGCTGTAGCCTCACGAAGCTTTCCACGAAATCGTCTTCCGGGAGGGACGTAAAACGGGGGTCCCGTGCTCGAGGAGGTGCCTCAAACACGTTAAACAGCCTCATTACCCTACACATTGGGTACCTGCCTGTGGCACTGGCTGCAAATACACCTGATATTATTATTATTATTATTATTTTATCTCCAACAACAATCGCATGTGACAAATTACCCCATCTGTTGTGTGTTTGGAGATAGAGCATAGAACAAGTCTCCCTCTCTGCACTTTAAAGGGTACTACGAATATAAACATGGCGTTACTTTTATGTTATTTCTACATACAGTCAAACCTGCCTAGGCGACCACCTCTTCAACGCGACCACCTGGCCATGGCGGCCGATTTTTTTCGGTCCCGAAATGCACAAGCAATTCCCGAAATGTACCGCTACTGAGAGACCCATGGTGCGCAACAAGTGGTACAATCCGCGTTGTGTAAACAGTCGCCGTGAATATTAAAGGCGAGTATGTGCGCGATGTAGCCTAGTAACAGGCCTCTAAAATAGGTCGATGCCCATACATACGCAGTTGTATCCATAGATTCCATATGAAGGCCGAGACAGTATTTTTTCTTTAATCAATTAGCCACGACCATTGAGAGACCGCCCCCTCACACTGGACCCCCCACGCGTTGGCGACCGAGCTGCGATCGACCGACCGATTTGACACTGCGATAAACGAATTTTATCGATAAAGACGAATATGTTTACGCTTTTTGTGATTTGTTGTCCCTTTAGTCATACTTGTACGTTTTGCATGGTATTCCCATTGTAAACTCGAGACTAACTGAAATTCAATCTATGACGCACCGGGGTCGCCAACGCGTCGCGGGTCCAGCGAGAGGGGGGCATCTTGGGCGACCTAGAATAGGTCGTGTTGCTCAGCCAATGATAGTTTTTCATTCATTATGTTTAGCCATAAGTATGGCTAAACATATTGTTTTCTCTCATGTTTCTTCTCCTCCTGTCAAATCTTCAAATGGATTCGTTACTTTCACTTTCCCACAGGAGAACCTTGCTGGCGAGACGACCGTCCCTTGTGTAATGTCACAATGATTTAGTAACATGTGCAGGGATATCTGTTGTCGGGGCGAGCGTCGAGAGAGTATTTGCGCACATTCTATGAATTTCACGGTCTTCTTGCTTAATATTGGGACCATGTGAGCGGCATAGAACACTAGTTTGAGTGAAACATACTATGATTACAATATATCAAATTGCAAAACATGGAGCGAGAATTGGTACAGAGTAAAAGATGCAGCGAAAACTTTTTTGAACATTTTGTTGTCTACAGATTATCGGCCGGGCTACGGCATTTCCCGGACTAAAAGTGGCACATGGATAATCAAAAATGAAAACAGAGTCCGCTCTTGAAAGTGTGGGACTTGAGGTCCCATGTTTTGAACGCAACTTGCAACATATGAAACCCGTGACAAATAATAACTGCTTTTGAATTGTTTGTTTTAGTTAAATGTGAGGAATAAATACTCAGGAGCCCCTATTCGAGATTGCCCTGAAAGTGGGGCATAATGCATGTCCCCTGTTGAAATCTTAACACGGGTACGAAGGGGACTTCTGCACGCAAACGAGAAGTCCGCCAGTCGGCGCTGCTTTGTTGTAGCCACAACACATGGGACTTCTACATGAAGACGAAGTCCGCCAGGCGTCGCTGCTTTGTTGTCTTATGGCAAGGATGTGGGACTTCTACATGAAGACGAAGTCCGCCAGGCTTCGCTGCTTTGTTGTCTTATGGCAAGGATGTGGGACTTCTACATGAAGACGAAGTCCGCCAGGCTTCGCTGCTTTGTTGTCTTATGGCAAGGATGTGGGACTTCTACATGAAGACGAAGTCCGCCAGGCGTCGCTGCTTTGGCTCCGAGAGGGTACGTGTTTTACGCGTGTTAGAAAGTGGGACGTACGCTGAAGTGTGCATGTGACGTGTTTTAGCAGGTCAGACACGGGCACTTTTTGTCCCGTGAATTAAGATACTAGTACCTTTATTAGTCAGGTAAGATGTGACGTGTTTTATGTCGCATGTGACGTGAATTAAAACACATGACGTGTGACGTGTATGTTAGGTCAGACGTGACGTGTTTTATGTCGCGCATGCGAGACGTGTGACGTGTTCGATGACTTCACACGTGACGTGAATTGAAAAGTAAGTGTGACGTGACTATTGAACGTTTCCTGTTGCGGTCATACAAATCATTAACTAGGTTAATGATACAAGGAAGTCATACGTACGCAAAAAATAGTCACACGTGGTATACAAAAGTGTGACGTGCCGTCTTTAGTGCCACACGTGACGTGAATTAAGTAAAAACGTCACGTATTTTGCAAAAATGTCACGTCTTTTGTCTCCGTATTTTTGAAACAGATATATTGCCATACAGTCTGTTGTCCGAGGTCTCAAGTCGCTCATTCATTTCTCACTACCTAGTGAAAAAAATATGTCTAAACCATAGTAAAATGTCTTGTATCTCAATAAATGGCTCTTACAGAACTTACTATGGATCATTTTTTTAAACTTCCCGAATGGAGGTATGTCTACTTGTTTGTCTGTATGTCAGTGTTTCTTCTTGTTTGTTTGTTTGTTTGTATGTGTTTCCGCATTATATGTTTTCCATGAGCTATAGTCACATGCAGCGCAGTGACAGGAAGTAAAGGTCAGAGTTGCTAGGATTGGTGATTTGTGTGACCGTGACTGACAGGTCACGGGGTCAATGAAAGAGTCTGCTAGTTTACGAGGAACATTCCTGTTTGCCTGTCTGTCTGTTTGTTTGTTCGTTTTTTTTCTTTTTCTTTGTATTTTCGCAGTTATATTTCCTCCCTATATTCTGCACTGCACAGCTTACATGGGTTGTTTTAATTCCAATTTTCAAACATTTCTTTCAGATTGTGCTGACGACTTCTGAGTACCAGCAGAGCGGAATAAGACTGTACCAGAGATGTGGATACATCAGGAACAAGACCGGAGACTACTCTAAGGCTTTGTTCCCCAGTTTAGGACCCCCTGCTATGAATGTATCAGTGCAGGTTTACTCCTTCAGAAAAGAACTCATGTTATAGTATCATAATGATAATCGTACCATACATAGGGGTTTAGGGAGTACGTTGCTTTTAGCCTCGAAGCAATTTGTTAATATCCAAGTGCAACTTATATGCAGGTATGCACGTGCAAGAACCCAACACACTATCGAGAAGAGTAGGGGTGACCCGGTGTGCTTAGCTACATACTAGCACGCGAGCCGTAGCGAAGCCACATTGCACTTGCACGTCCGCAGAACGTAAGCGTTTAAGGTCGTGTTCGCGTATTTAATATATAATATATAGGTTCATTTAGTTGTGTCCAACGACATATCTTATGCAACGGTTGTATAACTCCGATGCAAAATTGACCAAAGAGAACAAAAGAGATTCGCGGCAGTTATAATACGTTCTGCAACTTAAATAACAACTTTTAATCAGTTTTATCCAGAAAATATCTCTGCTGACAAAATGTTGTCGTTGATGTTATTCGGATGTGTCTCGAGCTAGGCTCTTCGGCTCCTTGGATACATAACATGCATAGCAGATATCCCACAGTGAAAATAAAAACCTAAACTGAAACGAGCACTAGTTTACGTAACTATGAACATTGAACCATACCTGGATAGAACTACATGTAGTATATATGACAGTATCTAGACAATAGATATCATCTTGCATAAGGAATACCATAACGTTGAGTTAATAATTGAATTTTAAAACTCAATTGAAATGTACATGCCCTAACTGATTAAGAAAGGACACAGAGTGTTTTAACTGTGACTATCATAGCTAAGCTCCGTTCACAGAACACAGAATAAAGCTTTCCTGATTCATTCAAACCATCCTCGTCCACCAGGACCTTTCCGCTCTACGTTACATCGCTCGCGGAAAAGGCCCTGGTAACACGGGGTGGCATCCATGGTTATTGCAGGTCGACGAGACTTGCTCATGAATAATTAATGAGCTAACCCTTATTTGGCACAAACGGCAGTTGTACCTCATGAATAATTAATGAGCTAACCCTTATTTGGCACAAACGGCAGTTGTACCTCATGAATAGTTAATGAGCTAGCCCTTATTTGGCACAAACGGCAGTTGTAACTCATGAATAATTAATGAGCTAGCCGTAACACGTAACCTGATTGGTTGATAGCTTCCCAGCGTTCTTTGCGCGTTTGCTTCCGATGAGTGGAAGCAAATGGGTTTTAACCCCTCTGATTGGCTGAAGCTGTTTTGGAGGCTCGACCTGCAATAACCATGGATGCCACCCCGTGTTACCAGGGCCTTTTCCGCGAGCGATGTAACGTAGAGCGGAAAGGTCCTGGTGGACGAGGATGATTCAAACCAATTCTATCAGAGATCAAAACAGTAAGGTTTGGTGACACTTCGTTTCTTTTCAAAAGCACTTGCTTTTCTTCTTTCTGAATTTCTATCTTACATTATAAAGGAAGAACTGAGAAGAGCCAACAAGCGCGCAAGCTAAGTGCTAGCCCTGCGCCTACTGCCAGTGTCACTGCTGATGACGTCACCGTGGCGGCGCCCACTGCCAGTGTCTCTGTTGATGACGTCACCCGGGCTTCGCCCACTGCCAGTGTCTCTGCTGATGACGTCACCGTGGCTGCGCCCGCTGCCAGTGTCTCTGCTGATGACGTCACCGTGGCTGCGCCCACTGCCAGTGTCACTGCTGATGACGTCAACGTGGCTGCGTCCACTGCCAGTGTCACTGCTGATGACGTCACCGTGGTTGATTCGGACTGACTATTCGCCAGGTAGGTCTGTACGTCACACTCGCATCTCGTCATCGCCCCGCTATTGGTCAGGAGTTCTCCATAGTAACAGCCAATGAAGTAGGGGAAGTCGGAGGTCATGTGGTACCTGTTGACAAGAAGGGTAGCCGGTGGTCATGACATGTTCATTGAAAGCAAGGGGGTTACATATGAGGTTATATATGCCCACAGTGAAACCTATTATTTCAAATCCGACAGTTTCAAGACTGCAGTACCGTCATGTATTACTAGTCGGCGCTTCAGCACCGTCGATTCGCTAAAAACTAAAACTAGAGACACACTTGGTCTGCCAGATCACAAAGATAAGACTACTATCCAAGTACAAGAACAAAGGGTAACTGACGTAAAAGAATTCGAAACCCAGCTCGTCAGAATATTTTGAAGCAACTAATGCCCAATTTGCACTCGTTCTTTGAAACTGTAGTACTACAGTTAAAAGAACAAGTGTAAATTGGGCCTAATTCGCACTGAATTGGCAACTGAATTCGCACATGATGGGTGCAAAAAGTTACGTCATATCACATGACTGCAGATTACTCTCTACCTGTAAGTTCCGTTGACGGTGATCCCGTGGCAGGCGTCCAGGTCGTTGTGTACGTACAGGGTCCCGTCCTCCTTCCGCGGGCCGTAGATGGCGATGCCGTCAAACGCCACCCCGACGATGCCCGAAGCACCCGAGTCGCTCTCGGCATTGTCCGGGAGACAGTTCGCCTCGTGGTGGTAGTGGTAACTTCGGAGGGAAGAAAATATGTAGAGCCGTGCTTTGTATTGTATTAGATTCCAGTTATTCAAACCACTGGTATATTTGGCCAAGCGACAGCTCCACGGCTGCAATACAGTCATGTATCACTAGTAGGCGCTTCAGCACCGCCGGTTTGCTAAATACTAGCTATTTTCAAAGCTAATCTTCCGAGGATGTTCGCAGCGGTACTTGGTTACGATCAAGTAGCAAAGTAAAGCCCCTGTCACGCTTGTGCGTATAGACAAGTCCGCATGAGTTGCGTATCAACATGTTTCTGGTTAAGGTTAAGTTTCCAGCCGAATAAGTGATTTCTCGGATTCGATATCTGAGCTGTACAACGGTGGGTCAAAGTAGAAAACAACTTTTTCCCAGCAAACCTTACTTAAACCTACAAAGTGTTAATGCGCAACTCACGCGCACTTGAATATACGCACAAGTGTGACAGGACCCTAAAATACAATCAATTGTATTCCCAGTTCGATACAGTGCACGTGTTGCGCGCACTGCGAAACTGTGATATTTTTAATGAAATGAAATAAACCAATTTATCATCATCACCAGATGTCTAGATGTAGAGAAAATTAAATTTTAACACCTCAGTCCTGAATCATTGACAAATCTAGCTAGTATTTGTATTTTGAACTGGAGCTAGAGTAAGATATATTCCAGGCTACTTCTAAAGCCCCTGTCACACTTGTGCGTATACTAGTATACAAGCCCTTATGAGTTGCGTATTAACATGTTTTTGGTCAATATTGAGTTTTCAGCCCAATAAGTCATTTCCTTGGTTCGATAACTAGGCTGCACAACGGTGGGTCAACGCAGAAAACAACTTGTTCCCCGCAAACTTTATTTAAACCTAAGAAATGTTAATGCGCAACTCATGCGCACTTGAATATCCGCACAAGTGTGACAGGGCCCTTACTCAGCGCCCACCTTACGTAGCTTGGTTGGGAATGATTGTTTGTAAGAAAAGTTGTGGGGAAGTCCTGGATGTACATGTGTAACAGCAAACTGAGCCTCTACCAGGCTCCAGAGGTGGCTGGTAAGAGTAGACATTGGCCAAACTTTGAGACAGATAATATGCCAGGGGACTTTTCTGTAGCCTCTAGCAGGCCCCAGACGTGGCTGGAAAGAGCAGAAATCGGTCAAATAGAGAAGTTGGGCCAGCCGATATATACACTTTTCCTATTTGGCCGATTTTTATTTATTTATTTCGATTTACCACATTTGTGGAAGGATTGACATAACAGGTGAACTATCACCTTTTCAAGATGTCATCCCAGACCGGACTGTAAGGTTTGGACCATCGCACACCGGGGCATGCCCCTACTCTTTTTCGAAAGGTGTGGTGGGTTCTTGAACGTGCGCGGGGTGTGGCTCTCCCCAAACACGGGACCTCCATTTAACGTCCTATCCGAGGGACGTCCCTAACCGAAGCTAGGTACTCATTTTCACCTGAGTGAAGTGAGGAAAGTCGTGTTAAGTGCCTTTCCCAAGGGCACAACGTCGGCGCAAGTTCGGGCATGTCTCTGGGCACACCGGAATACGAACCTCAGACCGATTGTTTGACAGCCGAGTGATCTACCACTGCGCCACACGGACGCCACGATTTCTACTCTTATCAGCCACCTCTGGAGCCTGGTAGAGGCAGTGTTTTCTGGCGGCCGCGCACAGTTTCACTCCCAGGCTGGCTAACTCCTCTTGCATGCTTGAAATCTGTCTGTTTGGCCAATTTTTACTTTTTTCAGCCACCTCTGGAGCCTGGTAGATGCTACTCCCAGCCCTGCGCTGACGTTGGCTGGGGGTTGGTCGGGAGAAAAGTTGTGGGGAGGTCTTGAATGTGTCGGACAGGGGGCTTTAATGTGCGGGAGAAAGTTGGGGGAGGTCTTGTATATGCCGGACATGCGCTTAAAGGTGCGGGAGAAAGTTGTGGGGAGGTCTTGAATGTGTCGGACAGGGTCTTTTTCTTACTTTCCCCGTTGAGCAGGATGTCCATCGCAGGCGTCCAACACTTCGTTCTCCACGGCGTCCAGACAGTTAATGTTGAAGGGGTTGTAGATCGGGACGCCGTTCACGGCCATGCCGATCGGCCCCATGCCGAGGCAGCCGGGAGAAGAGGCCGGGGTGGGGGTCACCGGGATGCGCCACGTGTAGCTCTGGGAGTTTGGAAAAATAAAAGTCAGACCATGGTCTCTACGCTGGCTATAGGAGAATATTTGCCAAGGCTAGGGGTCCTAGGGGAGTTTGTCCAAAGTTCGGACGGGAAAATATTAACATTCCCTCTAGCTATAGTACTAGTATACTAGTGGACCGTACCCCCGTAGAAAGTCGGAGACTAGTCGGGCCAGGGGAGGACTATTATCGTCAAGACGATGTGTGGCTCTTGTATGTTTTGCACGTCTTGTTTAGTGCTTCTCTCATTATCTTCCTCTTTTCCCTAGTGTGCACGTAGTCAGTTGAAACAAGGAGGTTCTCCGGCCTTGGTTGAAAAGAGAAAAACTCGTACAGTCATGCATAGAGACGAACAAAACGCAACAAACCGTTCATTTATTACTCGAAATAGGCTGCAGAATTCATGATTTCCTGCGTGTTATCACCTATATATGCCGTACAAAAGCTTAGATACAATCCTCGTCTTAGCATAAAGTACAAGTGGTATGGGCGATCCCCTTAGTTTCGCGAGCCTACAAAAACTCCGGCCAGGATTTTTAGGGAATTCTCACATCACAACGACGTCATATTTTGCATAATGAACGTTGCTATACATTGCTATAATGTCGATTGAACTAATCATATATAGAAATTACTAGATAAATTAACTTTCAAAATCCAATTTTCGGGGCTTAATATTGCTTGGGTTTCCTTTAAGCACCTGTTTTACCCGCCCTTTCACATTATCTATGATTAACTAAAATAATAAAAAAATGTCCATTTTCTCACCTGTTCCCTTACATCGTTCGGGTTGCCTCTGCTGGGGAACGTTGACGTAGCGTGGTCAGGGATCCCGTTGGACGTCAGGACGAGCACGTCCCCGTCCTGGGTGACGGACACCGTCCCCTGCTTCCCCGAGTTGCGCTCGATGTGGGTTCGGGCCTGGAAGGCGGCGATCTCGTCTGCGGAGAGACCGAGAACCGTGGCCGGGAGGATGGCTAACACAAGGGTTGCATACAACCGTAACATCACGGTATACAGAGCGTACCTAACGGTAAATAATAAAAAAGACAAGATGTGACATTTGAATAGCCTCCATCGCAGACTTCTATTTCGGCTTGGGTTGACAACCGCCTTGTGTTGACAAAACAGGCCTCACTCTAACTGTGGAACATTGATTTTGAATTCAATAGCATTTCGGTCATGCACTCCCTTTGCGTGTACCTGGCACTAACTTTTCTCAATGACCCACAGCCATGTGACCCTGCTGGAGCCACGGTTACACACAGCATCTGTACCAAGGACACCTATGAAAGCATCTGTGGTATGTGTGACGTCTTTGCGGTCCACCCTTTCTGTGTGCCTGGCACTGCCTCACCCTTAACAGTTAGTCTAACTGTTTTGGGGGTGGCTAAAGCGTAACACAGTTGGATTCCAGGCTATATACAGTACACAGATACTGTTCAACAACACCGGGGCCCTTTTTTCACCTGAGGGTAGCGTTTTGGCCGGAAACCGTTACGATCTTTCTTTTTTATATCTGCTTGGGAACTGCGGAAGTGCAGTCCAACTGACACACAGAACAAGCCCTAGGATACTAGTCCCGTAGTGCTCCGTTGCCAATTTTACTGATTCTGTAACTGCTAACGTGATTCCCGTGTTTGACGAAGGCTTTTTTTAATCAGAACACCATGCTACGAGAGCGTACTCGGCCAAAAAGAAAGTGTAACTGATAACACAACATGCGTCTTTCTGTAATCAGTTGGCCAGGTATTTTTTTCCATCCAGAGAGATTGTGCACGTTGGTATGCAAAATGATTATTACATCTTAGCTATTACAAAAGTCAGAAGCCTGACACGGCCAGTGACACTAAGCCTTAGGTCAACATTTACGAGCGCCGGCGAACGTTAACTGTTTTTTTGGGTGGCTAAAGCGTAACACGGTTGGATTTTAGGCTAGCTAGATACAACACATCGGCACCGTTCAACAACACTGCCGCCCGTTTTTTTCACCTGAGGGTGGCATATCGGGCGGAAACCGTTATGATATTTCTCTTCCAAATCTACATGGGAACTGCGGAAGTGCACTCTGACTGAGACACAGAACAAACCCTAGGTCAGGATAGTCCCGTAGTAGGCTCCGCTACATTTTTACTGATTCTGTAATGATTGCTAACGTGTTTGACAAATGTTTTTGTTTTTAATCCAGGAGTCATCAGAAC
The DNA here is from genome assembly GCF_035083965.1 of Branchiostoma lanceolatum. Lineage (NCBI taxonomy): Eukaryota > Metazoa > Chordata > Leptocardii > Amphioxiformes > Branchiostomatidae > Branchiostoma > Branchiostoma lanceolatum. The sequence continues at coordinate 16,023,488 of NC_089728.1, forward strand.
ACCATGCTACGAGAGCGTACTCGGCAAAAAAGAAAGTGTAACTGATAACACAACATGCGTCTTTCTATAATCAGTTGGTCAGCTATTTTTTTGCCATCCAGAGAGATTGTGACATTTTGCCTATCACGAAAGTCAGAAGCCAGACATGATATAATAACGTTACATTTAGTAAGCGTAGACACACCTGCAGAGAGAAAAGAAGTGCGAGTGTTCTTGTCCAATGCAATCCGCAGAATAAACACCCGGGGAGCAAAACAAAGGATTCACCTGTGGAGAAAGTAATGCGCATGCGTACTTGACACGTGAGGTCTTCTCATGTGTCAGGGAGGACCCGTCCATGGCGGGTACTGTAATGTAATGAATTAATTACATCACATCATCTTCTTTTCCCGAATAGCACATGTTGATCATAGTATGTATTGTCTAACGTAATCTAAGAGCATGTATTTTCAACAATGTAGGTTATCTTTCAGCAACTATGAAGATCATGATGGACCGTGTGGCCCGTACTAGACCTTCAACAAGACATCAGGGAATGAATTACCCGTGTTTTCGGTTGTTTCTTGTTACGTGACGTATTTTCGTGTGCACGGCACGCCCGTCTCCACACATGAGACCGCCATCTTGTTTTGGTCGCCATGGCGACACGCCTACCTCGTACCCGCCAGGGACGGGTCCCCCCTGACACCTGAGAAGACACGCACATGCGCATGACCTTCCCCACAGGTGGATCCTTTGTTTTGCTCCTTGGGGGATCATTCTTCGGATTGCAGCGAACAAGAACACTTGCACTTTTTTCTCTGCAGGTATGTCTACGCTTACTGAATGTAACGTTATATATCATATATGTCTGGCTTCTATCTTTAGTGATAGCTAAAACGTAGTAATCATTTTGCATTTAACGTGCACAATCTCTCTGGATGGAAAAAATAGCTGGCCAACTGATTATAGAAAGACGCATGTTGTTACACTTTCTTTTTGGCCGAGTACGCTCTCGTAGTATGGTGTTCTGATGGCTCCTGGATTTAAAAAAAAGCATTGGACAAACAAGGGAATCAAAACTCGTTGGCAAACGTTGCAGAATATGCAAAACCTACTACGGGGCAACACGTGTTGTGTGTCTCAGTCGGAGTGCACTTCCGCAAATGAAGCAGATACTAGGAGGAGAGAAAGATCGTAATTGTTTCCGGCCGAAACGCTACCCTCAGGTAAAAAGACAGGGCCACAGTGTTGTTGAACAGTGCCGATGTCTTGTATGCAGCCCAAAATCCAACCGTGTTACGCTTTAGCCACCCCAAAAACAGTTCGCCGGCGCTGGTAAATGTTGACCTTAGTGTCAACGGACTGTGTCAGGTCAGCAGGTAGAGTGAGGCAGTGCCAGGTACACTGTAAGGTTGACGGAAATGACGTCATAAAAAGAACAGGTGTGGTCTGACAGGTGTCCTTGGTACAGACCCTCCCCCCCCCCCGCCCATTTTGTAAATTGACGGTAATGTTAGGCCCCGGTTACACATAGCAAAGCATGGTCCCCGACCACCAGCCAACCAAAGCAGTCTGACCAATTCCAGATTTAGAGTCATATTTGACTCCAAAAAACACCATAGCTGACCACTACTGACGTATTCCCAACCACCAGAAAGTTTTGAAAATTTCAAAACATTCGGCTGGCGCAGCCGAACACCAGCCGACCGCGCCGAACACTAGCCGACTGGCTCGCGACCATAGCCGACCAAGCTCCCAAACCTCTCCTAAACCATGGGGGAAGGCCCGGGGCTTTAGGGTCACATGGCTTTGGGTCATTGAGAAGATAGTGCCAGGCACACACAAAGGGAGTGCATGACCAAAATGCTATTGTATATAGAACCAGTGTTCTACGTATACACGTCTTGGTACTGATATAAGGCCTGTTTTGTCAACCCAAGGCGGTTCTGAAAGGGAAGCCGAAATTAACACCTTGTCGGAAAGACAATGCCCTAGCCTTGGATTTTGGAACTGAGCACTTTGCGAGGTAACAGCTGGTACACTCTTGTACCTGCAAGAGATATTCAGAGAGATAAAGGTAACTAAGCCTGACTAAATTGCGCTCCTAGCGACTCTATAGTGAGCTAGAGCCTGAGAGCTATTTGTCATGCGCGGTCATGGGTCAGAAGGAATCAGGTGATACCTTCACACTATAAAAGGCAACGTGTAACCACAGCTGGGTGTTAGTTATAGGTCCTCCGCCCGCCGACGGAGTCCCTAGCTCTTCGTCTACGAGATCAACCACCCGGAGAAAATGTCCAGCAAGCGAAGCCGAGGAAAATTGTCTGCAAGCCGCGAATGCGTTCGGGCACGTCTGTACGGCAGTTTTCTCTCGGTTGTCCCTTCTTTTCGAAGGGAGAGGATAGGTTTGTTAGTGGTTATTTGAACTGGTAGGGGTGAAAGTTTTAGCTTTTACTTTGTAGTTAACGTTGTGTCGATTTTTTGGCTTGGCCACGTGTTGCAATATCTTATTTTTGAAAGGCTGTGTTCGAGTGACTCCAGTCTTTGTGTTGTGTATATGTTGTTTAACAGTTGCGCAAGATTTTTTGCTTGACTAGAGCAAGGAGGTCTTGACTAGAGATAGCCGGAGTTTTATTCTCGTGCTATTTGGTCATTTCCTTTGTCCTTTGTTCTTTGTTCTTTTCCAGCCACGCCGGCACGCGGCCAGGTGCCTACATGTGTGACCTAATTAATTTACGTTCCTTTTCAGTAGGCACCACTCACTTGTAGACACTCGTTGATTGGTTTGGACAGCAGGGTACGTTTAACCTACGTTTGTTTGCAGATATTTTAGGAACTTAGCAGGTTAAACTTCGGGAAGCTGCTGCCACGAGGCCAGGACTTTTCCCTTTTCTTCGTACACTCGTTGCGTTTTCCGTGCGTTTTGTTTCCTTGTGTAGTCTGCTCATGCAGACAATGGTTACAGGTATGCGACACCTGGCTGCACGTGGAAATGCCATGTTTTTCCTTCCTATTGTCTTTTTATTCAGGTAATTGGTTTGAATGCACATGTGTTGGACTAAGTGTAACGTGGTGGATTATTTTCTGCTACTTGCTTTTGTACTTAATTGACGTGTGTTTGAACCATACAGGTCTTTGTGTGCGAGTTACAGCAATGTCAGGCCTGGTCTCTCGAACGGCTCCAGTCAGGTAGGTAGCGGCTCCGGTACATCAGGCACCAATCCCGGGTCCGACGGCGGCGACGAGTGGGTCTGGTCCAGCGAGGGACAGCTCAGGCGTTAGACCAGGTCGTCACGCTGCGGAACCGTAACGAGGAGTCACCTTGGCCATCCAGCAATCAGTGGGGCTGTGCGACCTCATTCAGATTCCCGATTTCCCGGTAGAGGGGGCGGTAAACATTTCCTGTTCTCTAGGATTTCTTTTGTTTGTTTCCGGTTGAATTTATTTCAGACGTTACGCGATTGATTGTGAGATTCGGTGTATGGTTGCTTGGTAGTTTGAATGCGTGTATTAGTGGTGGTGAAAGTTGAAAGAAAAAAAAAAAAAAAATCGTCTGAATGGCCCGGGATTGTTCACGTAATCGGCACGTTGTTGTCCTGTGGAACCCGGGCAGGGTATTTGGTTTGGATGTGGTGGCAAAAGTTGGTTGAGGAGGAGAAGAGGATTGTATTTAATGCCCTGTTCTTAACGTGTGTTTTAACTATGCAGGTCTTACCGCAGTACCAGGCCCGTCCTCCCAATCGACTCCAGTCCCGGCTCAGCAGGCAGCTTCGTCCGCGACCCAGGCAGCCCCTGCTACTGGTCAGGCTGTAGTCCCGAACCCGACGATGGCGGTGCCCAGTCCAACCCAGCAAGGGGTTACTTCAGCGCAGCAAGCGAGACCAGTACCGAGATTGTTCCAGTAAACGGCACGTTGTGGTCCTTGGGAACACGGGCAGTGTGGATGGACATGCAAGGATTTAAGATTGTTTTTTCCTTGTCTTGTTGCCTTGTGTTTTGGGACACATTCCTCAGTTCTCTTCAACGTGTTTTGACTATGCAGGCACCTTGTCAGAGCTTCACCATCATACGAGCCCGTTCTACCTCCGGCAGTTCCCTTGACTTTGATGCACCCAGGCAACCCAGGGGATCCTGCCAACAGCTACCAGACGCCAGGCAGGCATCATGTCAGAGCTTCACCGTCCCACGAACCCACTTTACGAATTCTCACCAGAGTTCCCTACGGTTTCATGCCGCCCTCTATAGTTTTGATCCACATGATTTTTGACTAAATTATCTTTGTTTTTATTGAGCTCTATATTATTTTGTGTCGTGATTACGCTTCTCTAATGTTTTTGATTGTTTGATTGTTCAAAATATTTGATTGTTGTTTTCCTTTCCCCTTTTACGTTGTGATTGTTTTTTGGTTGTTGTTTATCTACTTCGGCCTTTCGAAATTTTCCCTGTTGTGTGTCCCGGTTTCGGCAGGTGAGTATGTGTTATTTTGTGTATATGTTAATTTGTGCATGTGTTCCCGGTAAGGCATTAAGCCAAGTGGGAGTGTTGTATTATTTCCCGGTTTCGGCACTTTGTCGAACGGGGTATGTGTTAATGTGTGCGTGTGTTCCCGGTAAGGCATTAAGCCAATTGGGAGTGTTTTTTTTTCCGGGTTCGACACTTTGTCGAACAGGGTATGTGTTGTTGTGTACATGTGTTCCCGGTAAGGCATTAAGCCAAGTGGGAGTGTTTTTTCCGGGTTCGACACTTTGTCGAACAGGGTATGTGTTGTTGTGTACATGTGTTCCCGGTAAGGCATTAAGCCAATTGGGAGTGATGTAATATTTCCCGGATTCGGCGCTTTGTTGAACGGGGTATGTGTTAATGTGTACATGTGTTCCCGGTAAGGCATGAAGCCAATTGGGAGTGATGTAATATTTCCCGGATTCGGCGCTTTGTTGAACGGGGTATGTGTTAATGTGTGCGTGTATTCCCTGTAAGGCATGAAGCCAAGTGGGAGTGATGTAATATTTCCCGGTTTCGGCGCTTTGTCGAACGGGGTATTTGTGAATGTGTGCATGTGTTCCCGGTAAGGCATTAAGCCAAGAGGGAGTGTTAGATATTTCTTGTTTTCGGCGCTTGTGAGTTTAAGTGTTTTTTTTTTTTTTAACAAGCTGTGAATGAGCGTTGTTAACTATACGTTTCACCAGGTGAAGGGTTACCGCCAGGCTATGGAAATCGCGGGGGCAGGTTCTGAGACATTTTGTAATGACTTATTTCATTTGGTAAGATGTGGTTTTAGAGTGTTGTATAAATTGAACCGGCTCGGACTCTGATTCTCGGCATTTATCCAACTGTTTTGTGAAAATAAAGTTTATAAAGAATTATGTTAACAAGAATGAATAAAAGGTTTCAGCGCTTTTAGTATGCTACATGAAAATAAACAAAAGGTGTATTCTGGTTATTTATCAAGTGTTGGTATTTATGTTTAGTATTTTCAAGGGCTTGATAACATATAATTATATTTGATGGGTGTAAATTCGCATCATGTTTGTCCCTTCTTGGGCATATTTATTAAAGTCTGTTTATAGTCTGCCTGTTGTGTTCTATATTTTGTCACCGATAAATGTACGCATATGTACTGAGGTACGTTTACGTATATGCGTATTAATGCATTGTCTTATATATATATATATATATATATATATATATATTAGTTAAGCTGTCGGTACGTGTACACGTTTATACGTATGGTTTAATTAGTGATCTGTTAACTAACTTGATTTAGTGTTTCAACGTTCGATATGCTTCAGCCAAAGTTTTTCGTAATCGTTTATTTTCACTTTTAAGGGATGTTATAATGGAGAAATGAGAATGGGAAGAAAAAGAGAAAGCAATATCAAGGTTAACTTATTACTGAAGTGGTTGAAGTAATTCGAGTGAGATTAAGGCACATTGAACATGAGTCTTTATCAAAGGGGATGGCAATATGCACTTTGAGCAAAAGGGGCGAAGAATAGATGATGAGTGAGGGGAAGGAATGAGATATCAGTTGCAGAAGGTTAGCAGTAGATAGAGTTAGTAAGGGATAAATGTGACGTTGTGATGAAAGTAAAAGGTAAGGTAGACTGACAGATACAGCGTTGGCGGAAGACGGCAATTTCCGCATCACCCATTCCGGAGGACCTATGACTGCGCATGACAAATAGGAAACTATTTGTCATGCGCGGTCATGGGTCAGAAGGAATCAGGTGATACCTTCACACTATAAAAGGCAACGTGTAACCACAGCTGGGTGTTAGTTATAGGTCCTCCGCCCGCCGACGGAGTCTAAAGCGACCCACCCACCCAAACCCTGGGACATTTTCTCCGGCGGCATAGATATCCGCTCAGGGGCGTTCGCCTCAGCCGATATGAATCGTTAGGCTCCAGACGGCAATTTCCGCATCACCCATTCCGGAGGACCTATGACTGCGCATGACAAATAGGAAACTTTTTTTTCTCTCGATAAGTCCAGGATCGGTGTCTATGTACTAGTATGTAGGGATACGTACTTTCTGCCACTCGGAAGTTGCCATATATCAAAGAAATAGGACTTATTTATAAAAATACACTTGTAGCCCATAGCCATTCTGTTGTAGCGCTCAAGATTATCCTTGCAACATTTCCTCCGTGACCCCCAAAAGTGCCGAGCTTGCCGCTGAAGCTTCTGTTTGCCTAGTTCATGGAGTAACCACATAGGTATATCATCTCACACTAGCCTCTTCGAAGACTTTAGGAGGGTTTATTGTTGGGGAGAGCGCTGATTCGCGGTTTTCAAATGGGCCAGGATCTGCACTCCTTCGCGTTCAAAAAATAAACGCCAGGGCTCCTTGAAGTCTGTGATAGAGGCTAATCTCACATGGTGTTTCTTTAGTATTTACCGTTAGGTGCTCTCTAGGCAGGTTCTCAAATGCCGCTCGCCAATGGTTAAAAATAAGCTGGCCAGCGCTCTTAGAAGTCTGAGGTTAATTTCATATGTTGTCTGTCTTTTATCATTTATCGTTATTTATCGTTAGGTACTCTAGGTACTCTAGCCAGGTTTTCAAATGCCGGGGGAGACAGTTTCCGCGCGCCTGGACTTCAAGAAACTTAACGCAGACGCTCCTAGAAGTTAGCCTGGATACCAGACCTTTCGCGCTAGTGACGATGACCCCTTTTTGACTGTGGAGAACATATGCGATATAGAGTTTGCACCCGGTCTCTCTTGACAGCCGATCTCTGGTATCTATCGCACGCGAAACATAATTAGGGGCCCGTGTGCTAACTGTGGTGGCGGGGCAAGTTGCTTCCCCTGCCGAAGGATTTATAGCGTCCTCAGCGCGGTGGTCTGGTACCCAGGCTACTAGAAGTCTGTAATAGAGGCTTATCTCACACGGTGTTTCTTTATTATTTACCCTAATACATTATACTCTACAGCTAGTATGATGTTGCGGTTCTGTACAGTCCTAGTGTTGGCCATCCTCCCGGCCACGGTTCTCGGTCTCTCGGCGGACGAGATCGCCGCCTTCCAGGCCCGTACCCACATCGAGGGCAACTCGGGGAAGCAGGGGACGGTGTCCGTCACCCAGGACGGGGACGTGCTCGTCCTGACGTCCAACGGGATCCCTGACCACGCTACGTCGACGTTCCCCAGCAGAGGCAACCCGAACGATCTAACGGAACAGGTGAGACCGTGAGATCATCACGTTCGAATTACTGAAAAGCTAATGGTCGTAGGAAGAAGGACTAAAGTCACAACAACTTTATGCAACTTTATTTGCTAATTCATGCCCGTAGGCTAATTGAAGTGGTACAAACAGTAAAAAGGTATACATCTATCTAATGTTTCTTCATACATTACTGGCAGGTTTAACTTCTTCTTTGGAGGCAGTGGCTACTGAAAAGTTACATGCATGTACGGCTAGCCTTAGTATAGCATAAATCATAGTTTATGGCAGTTTTTGGCATTTTCAGACCAAAAATGTATATTTTGGGCTCCTGTGCCCTGGTATTGAAACAAAATGACCTGAAATTTGGTACACTGTATAGGGATGAGTATACTCATTTTTAGAGACAATGGTCCGACTGTACTCTATGATTTTTCCCCAAACTCCCAGAGCTACACGTGGCGCATCCCGGTGACCCCCACCCCGGCCTCCTCCCCCGGCTGCCTCGGTATGGGGCCGATCGGCATGGCCGTCAACGGAGTCCCGATCTACAACCCCTTCAACATAAACTGTCTGGACGCCGTGGAGAACGAAGTCTTGGACGCCTGCGATGGACATCCTGCTGAACGAGGAGAGTAAGTAAAGCCCCTGTCCGACACATTCAAGACCTCCCCACAACTTTTCTCCCGACAACCCCCCAACCTAATCTCCAAGCAGATCTACGGTGGCTATAAGACCGTATCCAACTGGCAAATTAAGTTTTCGTCGCCACCTACGGTGGATATAAAAACTCCTTTGCCAGTTGGAACTTGGATACAGTGTTATATCCACCGCAGATCTGCTTGGAGATTACCCCCAACTAACGCCAGCGCTGGGTTGGGAGTAGCCTCTACCAGGCTCCAGAGTTGGCTGGAAAGAGTAGAGCCCAAATAGACGGATATGAAACGTGCCAGAGGAGTTAGCCAGCCTAAGAGCAAACTGCCACAAAACTCCCCTGGCATGTTATCTGTAGATTTGGTCAATTTCTCCCGAACAATCATCCCCAACCAAGGTCGGCGCTGGGTTGGAAGTAGCCTGGACTCTATCTTGTTCTAGCTCCAGTTCGCTCCTCTGATAGCATCCAAGTGCAAAATACAAATACTAGAGTTATCGGGTCAGGACTGAAGTGTTTAAAGGTTAAACTTACTCTACATCTATGTTAGAATGGGACTCGTCGTAACTCGTGGTAGTATTTAGCAACTTGGCAGTACCGAAGCGCCGACTAGTAATAAATGACTGTAATGCAGCCGTGGAGCTGTCGCTTGGCCATGTATATCGTAAATGACTGAAATTTAAAAAGCACGGCTTTTAGAGTGACATATTTTCTTCCGTCCGAAGTTACCATTACCACCACGAGGCGAACTGTCTCCCGGACAATGCCGAGAGCGACTCGGGTGCTTCGGGCATCGTCGGGGTGGCGTTTGACGGCATCGCCATCTACGGCCCGCGGAAGGAGGACGGGACCCTGTACGTACACAACGACCTGGACGCCTGCCACGGGATCACCGTCAACGGAACTTACAGGTATAGATACGCCAGATGACAGTAACTCAAGCAAGTGGATAAAACGTTTAAACAATCAAACGTTTCAGACAGCATCCGCTGGTCAGTGATTAACAGAGAATAACTGGAGAACCTTTTCATACCATCTATAGGATGGTTCAATAGAAGACTAAGTACGCTAATAAGTCGGATATATACGGGTATAAAGTGATTTGCAGTCACGTGATATGACGTAACTTTTGCACCAGCCATGTGCGAATCAGTTGCGCTATTATTGCGAATTAGTTGCTTCAAAATATTTTGATTAGTTTGCAATTGGTTTCGAATTCTTTTACGTCAGTTACCCTTTGTCCTGTGTACTTGGAGAGTAGTCCCTACTCATTCCCGGGTGACTTTTCTTAGCGATGTCTCTAGTTAAAATTTTTAGCGAATCGGTGGTACTGAAGCAGCGTCTACTTTCAATTTATAACGGTACTGCAGCCTTGAAACTGTCCGACGGGATTTGATATCACCTCCTTGCCCTTCCTGTTAACAGGTATCACATGACATCTGACTTCCCGTACTTCATTGGCTGTTACTATGGAGAACTCCTGACCAATAGCGGGGCGATGACGAGATGCGAGTGTGACGTGCAGACCTACCTGGCGAACAGTCAATCTGAATCAACCACGGTGACGTCATCAGCAGTGACGTTGGCAGTGGGCGCAGGGCTAGCACTTGGCTTGCGTTTGTTGTCTCTTCTAATCCCTTCCTTTATTTTGTAAGATAGAGATTCAGAAAGAAGGAAAGCAAGTGCTTTAATAAGCCTTTTGAAAAAGCCGAAGTGTTACCAAGCCTGACTGTTTTGCTTTCTGATAGAATTGGTTTGAATAAATTAGCAAAGATTATTCTGTGTTCTGTGAACGGAGCTCAGAATAGTCACAAAGAGAATGTTAGTTGACTAGTATAGTACTAGTGCTAGTTCCGAGTTTCAGTGTAGATTATGCTTCACGGTGGGGTTTCTGTTTTGCATGTTATGTGTCTTGGTAGCCAAAGAGCCTAGCTCGGGACAAATCCAAATAACAACAACATCTTGTCAGCATTGATATTTTATGGATAAAACTTATTAACAGTTGTTAAAAGTTACTAAGAAACGTAGTTGAACGTACCAATAGTCAGTTTCCTGTCTATTTTGGAATGGTTACATAGATATGCTTGCTGCATGCTATAAAGTAAGCGTAGACTGCGAGGATCTCTAAAATTATCATATAGAATATCTCTCATTGTTTCATATCTAGATATCTCCTGGGCCAGGAGGCTAATAAACTGGCTTTTTTGTGTGCACGTGACTCGCTTGGCTTCAAATGGGATTGCTTATTCATGATCTCTAAGAATATGAAATGTCAAAAACATTCCTATCGGACAGGCGTACAGGTGTTTGCACTCACGTGACCCATGACGTAATTCTTATCCGCCATGCTGGGTGTTTGGAAAATGCTAGGCAACTCTGAATTTGTCGTTACTGCTTTAACCCCCCAATATGGCGGCTATGACGTCACATGTAAACATCTCGTAATTTGTAGACCTTAGGTAATCTCCAAGCATATCGTACGGTGGCAAAGACCGTGTCCAACTGGCCAAAGGCGTTTCCATAGCCACCGAAGATCAGATAGATCTGCTTGGGGATTATGAAAAGACGTCAAAAACAAGTCGAGCGAAACCTTAGCTATTCGATTCCTGATTCGCATAGATGGGTGACTATGAAATGGCGCCGCCTTTTTACTCTGCTAGAACTGCAGCAAGTCCTTATTGACAGAAAATTCAACATTTCAACGTGTCTGTTTGTTGTCATCAACTTTCTGGCCGCTCGGTGGTAGGTTTGGGCATTGTGATCTCCTTGGTTTGGGAAGCAGCTGGCTAACATGGAGCCTCCCTTTTCTTCAAGACTACCCTACTGCAGTTCAAGCTGAAAGTGCTAGAAGGCATCTTTGCACCATCCACTGATGCGATGTGTGATGTAGCAAGCAAGAAGCACTAGTGCTGTCTCTCATGTAGTTTTGTAACTTTGTACATCATCATCATTATAGCCATATTCATCATATTAATCATCATGATTGTTGCCGCATAGCAGTAGCTATGATTATAGTTTATACCCCTCACCCTCGATTATTCCATAGTGCTGCGTAACTAAAATCATGTTCAGGTTCAGGTCCGGATTCAGGTCCAGAGGTTCCGGACCTAAACCCATGGCATATGTGTTCTAGAAATACTTAACGGTTATATATGAAATTGCATGTTGGCATGAATTTTACATAAAATGTGATGAACATACATGAAAAATTATATACAGTCAGTAGTTAACACAAACACAATAAACATAAGAACAGCAATGTTTTCGTCTTTTTCCTGACGTGTGCAAATTTCAGAATCTATTAGAAGTTTTTAGATGGTTTAGACCACAAAGGAGAATTTAACTTTTATAGTATAAGCGAGAGATAGCTTTTTGCAAGTCCGGAACTGGTCGACGTTTAGTCTTTAGAAACTGAGCCTAAACGTTTTTCCAGGTCCCGTCCGGTGTACAGGTACGTAGCACCTAGCCTCCGTTGCAGGCTTCCCCACGGCGACTTTTCAACTTATCGGGACCAGGTTCTTTGGCTGGGGGGCCGTATCTGCTTGGGGACCGTATCTGCTTGAGGCCCCGTATCTGCTTGGGATCCTGTAACCGCCACAAGCAGATACGGCCCCCCAGCCAAAGAACCTGAGCCCGATAAGCTGTTAAATCGACGTGGGGAAGCCTGCAACGGAGGCTACGCAGCACTACTTCCAGGCCACCCCTAGTCTGGCGTAAATAATCCCCCCTAGTTGTTTTCTCTCGCCGCTACAGAAATGCCAAGCATGCATGTAGCGTTAAGACCCGGTCTGCGCAGGGTGTATTTCCGGTACCCGACCATGTTCTCAGCACACCCAGAACAAAACAAACCTCATGTAGGCATTTTTTTAGAGAACAAAGTAAACGAAGTATAATATAAAATACATGTATAAAGAAATATAATAAACTTGACATACACAACAAAGATACAACGAATTCTGTAAGGCCTTTTATCGCTACAGATGATTGGTAGATTTTGACATAGTATTGATAACAAGGTATGTCAATCAACCACCTTACATTCTACAGTTTGATAACCGACGGATAATTCTTCAATCTATTTCCAAATTTATTACAATGTAAAGATTGTCTCCTAGGAATTATGATTGAATTTATCTGTAAAATGAAGTGTATCGAATTCTTTTAAGCAGGTGGAAAGAATAGTTGAGCGTTTATTTTTAATTAGCACAATATTTTGAACAATCCGTGACGTAAATTGTTTGTATAGAAGCTGTGGTCATAGGAATTGTATGGTTATATTTCAACGTACAATTTGAATCACCGCTCTTTAGAAAAAAAGTTTAAAACCTGTTGTCTTAACCGTTGTTGGCTATGATTCTTTTTTTAAACTTTTATTAGCTTTTTTTGACATTTCTCTGAACAAATAAACCCTTTTGCCAGTTCCACTCTACAATACGCCTCTTTGTACAGTGTACAGCTACTACAGCGTCTTTCTTGTCAAACTTGATACCTTCACGCAAAATGTATTGACTATTTTACACCACGAGAACTTTGACACACAAGGATCTCTTACATAGTGGGTAATGGAAAAGAAAACAACAGAAATCCAACACCTTGTCCTGATGAGGGGTTCACTTAACCTTCTCCCTGCTGCCTAACTCTGTAAACAATAGAGAATGGGGTGCCAACCGGCTACTTCAGTGTGCTAAAGGTTAAAACCCTGTCACACATTTTGACGGTATACTGGATATATGGAAAAAGGATGGTTAAATCGTGAAATATTCGCGGTGGTTTCTATATTCGCGGTTTTTCGGGGTGTCCTCTCACTGTGTAATCTTCAAGAACATAAGGACCCAGTTCATTCTCCGTGTTTCACGTTTCTTTTTTTTGCAACATTTAGTTCTCTTTTCTTGTATTGCACTGTTTATAACGGTTCGCCTACTATCACGCTTAGTACAGTACTATAAAAGAGTAGCACAAACAGGTGCAGACACTGAGAAATGAGCCGAATCTTCATATCTGCTTAGAGATTATCAGAGCGAACTCAACGCAACGGGAACATGTACACTGCCAAGTGTTGCGTTGCAGCGACTGTTTCAAACGTCTTTTAAACCGCGCCTTGAGCAAATTTCTCAAGTGGATATCTCACTGGACTGTGGCACGTTGGCGACCTCGCTGCGTCCTAAATTGGTTTTGTGACTTCATACACAAAGCGTAAAAAGATTAGTTTTTATCGATGAAATTCGTTGAGCATTCTGTCAAATCGCTAGGTCGTAGCGAGGTCGCCCACGTGCCGTAGTTCAGTTAGATATCTGCTTTATCAACGTCTTGCACATAGTCGCCGTTTGATAGGTCTCTATACAAAGGTCAAAGATCGTAGAGTTGATGTGATATTTGTCTTACGTGGTCCTCCTGACAATAAGATCGCACAGACATGCCTTTGTCTCACTTATTTTGGAAATCTTTACAATTAATTTTGCAAAACAAGTCTTACGAAAAACGCTAGTACTTTCATACGGCAATAAGAAACTTTTAGACATAACATAGTCCAAGGGACTAGCATAGCGATTGGATAATGTCCTTGGGTGGGGAGGGGGGCCATGGAAACACAATCAATACATGTCAAAGTGCTTTTAAGGCAACAGTCCGACTGCCAGCACTATGTATTCTTAGCAAATAAGACCAGGCAAAGGAACGCTTGAAAGGGTTTGAATCGCTAGCACGTACAGGCAAACATATCTGAGCGGCACCGGTCTGTTTTGGGTAGAGTTTTCTTGAAATCGAAGAAACCTTCTGAGATTATTTTCCGATTAGTGCTGTTGTTTTAACATTACGGATTCAACTGTAAATATGACTTGGTGTTTGTGTAATCTCGTCAACCATGTTACTGTTTTTCTACGGATGTTTTAGTTGTGCGGTCTCAAAACATGAAACTTAACCGTAGCATCTTAGTTTAATGATAATAATAGTCTTTATTGCATATTTCAAAAAGCAATTACTCAAACAACTGGATATGATTTTGGAAAGTTTGTTTGAGTAATTGCTTTTTGACGTATCTTATTACCTGGATGTCTAATCTTCATCGACGTTTTAGACATAACATAGTCATCGACGTTTTATTGCATATTCCTGCCCAGAAGGGCTAAATGCACAGAAGACCACACGTGGTCTGTAAGGAACATACTGTAAAACATAAATTGATAAAATGCTACATTCTAATGCTAAAAACTAAAAAAAAAAAAAAAAACATACAAACTGTGGGATATTGCTAAACTAAATGATGATCACCTAGTAGTTTCTTCTCTCTTTTTGAAACATTTGGAAATATGACTACATACTTTGTCCATTATATATTCGTTCTTACATGACATCAGGTATATAAAAGTATCCTGTTTTGACATTTTTGTACATTTCTTGTCTAATTCTATTATCTTAAACAACGATTGCCGCTCATCTTTATATAAGGAACAATCAATTAAAAAGTGGCTTTCATCTTCAACATATAAATGAGAAAATACGCACATTTTATGACCGCGTACCCAATAAACGAACAGTTTTTCTGGAGATTTGTTGCTTGTTATTTCAAGGCCGTACATGTGATTTTTATTCCATAAAGAAATTTATCTCCAAAGTCCCTATAAAACGATATTTATGGCATTTATAACTGTACTTAGCCACTATCGGCAAGAGGCCTTCTCGCACTACTAGTGGCAATGCCTGACCCCAGTACTCAAGGCACGAAAGCGTACACATCCGACCTATCGCTCGGATGACGAAACTTTCCTATCTAATCCTGTCGGTAATAAGCAAGTTTTCATCTCAAATAATTTTATATCGAATGGTATTGATGAAATAGAATTTATGATTGACCTAAACATACGATTTTAGGGCCCACTTAATTTTGTAGAGTAGAGCGGACTCTTTTAGGTAACGTTACCCGCTCGGAGTAATACAGGGACGATACGTCAAGGGTAAGATTCAAATTACCACAGAATGACCTGACCTACAAGCTTTTTTCTTCGGGTCAACTACGATGAAAATGGACCATAATTGAGCTTGAAAAGATTCAGGATTACTGTATGGCGTTCCATAATTTCAAAACGATTTAAATCTTGGAAGGGCGTCTTTTCACATGCATGGGACAAAAATTGAGCTACTGCTACGTTGTTACATATGGCTTTGTGGCTAACGTAATCTATAATTCAAGGAGACATTTGCTATAATAAAGGAGTCTCATGCATTCATAGGGTTTTCCATGACCTGTACCAAGTAATTTATTCACAATGGCACAATGGCGACGCAAACTGATTAGCATACAAACATAGCTAGTGGTACATTTTGTTCTCGTCGACAAATATTTACCGAACTGTAAGAAAGTAACTTCATTACTCTTAATTAGTTACAATAGTGTGCTATAGATCGATTATGTATTTAGAGTTGCACAAACCAAGGAGGTTAAGCAATTAACATGATTTTTTCTATACAAGGAGTAAAACATGGGGTATGTTTTATTAGTAATGAGATTACGTAGTGGAATTTAGAGCACCTTTGATGAAACGTAAACAACAATTCCAGTTAGGAAAACAAGCCGTAATTACAGAAGTCACCTGTACCGTAAGCTAATCGCTCCAACAAACACAGTGATCTTACGAAAACAACACCTACTCCTATCCCAATCACACGATATGCAAATTACTAATAGTGGTAGTAATAACAAGGCTCTAAACTACATTTGCATACAAAGGCATAAGTTTTGGACACGACTTAATTGCAGCAAAATAAACAGACATAAAGTTGGGTTGAGTTTAAGAAAGGAGGTTTAAAATCAAACCTCCTTCCTTTAAGTGGGTCGGCGGCATCTCTTTACAAGTCCCACAACTCAAATATGTAAACATGAACTTTATACTCTAGTTAACGATTAATCAATTTGCTCCAAAGCATGGTTATTGGTCAAACAGTGTGGACTCTATCTATATGGTGTCCAGGCTTTATATTATCTCGCTACGGTCAGTGGTGGGTGGACACGCTGTCGTGCCGTGGCCAAAATGGAACGTTTTTATCAAAGGAACAAAAGAGGAGGGTTTTCAGTCCCACCTGGTGAAAAGTCTACTCGCCTGTTGTTAGTACACGAAACATTCCGACCTAACGGTGTCAGGTGTCTGGCTTGGAGCTTGGAATGTGCGCGGTGTGTTCTGGTGCGATTGTAACGTCCAAGGTATTTGTTCACTGCGCCTGCATACAGTACCGAAGTTGGCCTAGTTTTCGTCTCTTGAGCTGTCCGTATTTTGTACCTTCTTGAGTTGTTGTTCTGTTTCCGTCGTTTTGTCTCCCCCCCTCCCTGAGTGAAGTTCAAATTTGGTCCAGTTTTTGTAGTAGTTGTAGATCTCACGAAAACGTCGATTGCTCCCCGCCCTCCCTCGCAGTTACGTGGTGCTTGTCCCCAGTAAACTTGACGTCCCTTCCCCCTCGTGGTCACATCTCTATTCCCTGGTCATCTCTTCTGTGGCCGCAGGTTGTGGTGTCTTGACGCTATCCACTTGTTGTGCCTCTTGCATGAGCGCGCAGCATGGAACCGTACCGTAGATCAATACGTTGGTGACGAAGTCGGCTGGAAGGCCCTCCTTCTCGGCCATTTTCGTACGGGTGTACGCCATGCTGTACATCCCGACCGGACCCAGGCAGGAGTACAGGCCGAACCTGAGGCAGTCCTCCCCGACGGCCTCGGCGTTCTTTCCCGCCGTCACGCACGGGCAGCAGAAGGTCAGCGCGCACAGCCCGATGTTGTCGAAGCAGCTGAACATGTCCACCTTCCAGTTACTCTTTCCGGACAGGGCGAGGGCTTGGCCTGGATCTCCCATCTTTGAACAGTAGAGAACTACGTACGCGGTTAAGTAGCGAAGGACAAACGGGAACAGACGTCTTCAATGTTCTGTAAAATCGTTCTGAGACAGAGGGTGGGCGGAACTATGCTGGTCAACACACTTCCAACGGTCTGGCGCTCATAGGGCGTGTCCAAGGCCCCCCTGGTGTAAGCCACGCCCACGCGATAAGCTACATGGTAAACACGGCCGGAATGTAGCGGACCACACCTGCCGCAAGGTATGCTAAGACGGTATGTCTTCGCACTTACCTGAACCACGCGCTGCATTAAGACGCCCTCTAACTCAAGAAGCAATGAGGAACTCTCAAGCACTAGTTTCTATATAAAAAGCCCATACGTTTGAGAAAAAAGGGCAGAAAGATAGTCAGTCCAACAAACGACGCATTGTATATTTGGACCAAAGGTCAAAGAAGCATGCAGACACTTGAAAATCAGCCTGACTGAAATCTATATTTTCTTTTAGTGACAAACCCATTCATGGACTGATATTCCCAAGCCGTGTAACTTCTGCAAACATTCTTACTGTACGAAAACTTACAGCTGTTAGAATAACAAGTTCAAATCCCAAGTTCTCTAAGTTCCCGCGATACAGTTTGGCACAACCTTTGGGGTCTTTGTTACGCCCCGTTGCACCCTGGGTAAATGATCGGTCATTAACCTCTAAGAACGCGTTACCTGATGACGTCATGGCGTCGCGTTGCATGGCTGCGGTACGAGTAACTAAACACGTAGGTCCGCTTTGCATTGGGTATAGAAGGCGTTGAACACGAGCTTTATTCTACGTTGCTGTGTTTATGTCCTTACCGTGCATATGGACAGTTATATAGAAAAGGACCACAATTAACGTTGATCGAAGATGTTGCACTATCTTAGGGCCCTGTCACATTCAAGTGCGCGTGAGTTGCGCATTTTTTAGATTAAAGTAAGGTTTGCGGGGAAATAGTTGTATTCTACTTTGACCCAGCGTTGTGCAGCCTAGTAATCTAACCTAAGAAATCACTTCTTCGGCTGGAAACTTAAACCAAAAACATGTTCATACGCACCTCATGCGGACTTGTATATAGTTATTATGCACAAGTGTTCGACTCGCAAGGCTCCTGCGTGAAATTCTATATGACGTTTCATTTCTAGTGTCTAGATAATCTCTTCTACTTTATGAACAACTTTTTTGGGGGGATGAAGATGTCATTTTGAAAAATACTTTCGTATTTTCCTAGAATTATCGTAGAGTGGAATTCGTTATATTACAAAATATAGTAGGGGCATCTTCGCTTCATAGCTGTAAACAACAATTACAGTGATATGTATGGCAGGTCGTTTACTGTAATATAACCAGCTGCTCCCGCGCAGCGTGCCTGCAAGTCTGGTGTGTTACACCGAAGGGCAGAGAGTTATACCGGCTATACACATACAGATACTTTTTAAGTTGAAAAATGTACCTCTAGACCTGTTGTTACATTTGATTTATCGTGTCTTAGCACACTAATGCGCCAGCAATGGTGTGCTAAGTTACAGCTCATTTGATACATGTACCTGCTTTTGTGTTAAACCTTCTGTCCCTGACACTCCCGACATGGAAGGTTGACCTTTTGACATTTTTCGAAACGGAACATTCACTTTGTGACACTGTTTCGGAGCAAGAAAAATAGGATGTAAAATCATTCTTTATTTGAAAAGAAAGTAGGTCACAAAGCCCAGGTCACGATGGTCATCACGATGTGGTGACCAAATGTGCAGGGACGGACAAATTACAAATACAATTCACAGTTAAAATCCGAATACATATTCACTTATTTACAAAGGTTATAAATTGATATTGCACTTAGGGCAGGACTACGGCTGCTTCTACATTAAAGTGTACATGTCTGTTTCCCAGTGCGGCTCGTGTCGCGCATTCCATATGGCATATGACGATAGAATGGCTATGCGGCTAATGTCTCTGAAAAGGTTCTTAGGCACTTTTGCCTGCACTACTTTAAACATTGTCCGCAGTCTGTTTTTGTTGTCTGGTGTGATGAGTCCCCTTGATCCAACCTCGAAGCAGGTAAGTGTGGCTGTGGTGCCCGCAGCTCTCAAGTCTGTCGCTAGGGCTGAATATTTGTTTACCTTTCGTTCATGGCTTGCGTTAATGTTTTGTTCAAAGGCCACAGTTAGTTCATGTATGTTGATTGTCCTTTGTTCTGGGAGATAGGTGACTAAGTCTGGTTTCTGAGTTGTAGGAAGTATGTGCGCCGGCACAGTTCCTCCGTTGGTAGTGTGTCCTTGGATGTCTGCGTAGACTGTAACGTTGGTCTGTGTGGGATCAATAGCCTCCTGGCTGCTGTCCATTATGTACTTTAATATGGCGTTGTGTCGGAAGGTATATCGTCCTTGCTGGAGAGAAACACTGCAGTGGTTCAGGACGTGGTGAAGCGTTTCTCGGTTACCACACAGTTTGCATCGGTCACTGTTACGTTTTCCCCAGGTGATCAGGTTACAGAATGTGGGTAGGGCGTCGATCGAGGCACGTACCGCAAAGTTGAGAACACTTTTTGGTAGGTTGTATATGATCGACCGCCACGTGAGGTCACATTTCTCTTCTTCCAAAAGTTGAAGCATGCGCCCTTGCTGTAGTAGGGTTTTCTGGTGATCGCTCCAGACGTTATGACGCATATCTGTCACCTGTTGTTTGATGTGTTTACGCACAGAAGACCATTCTGAATCTTTTGCTGCATGTGTGGCCTGTTGGTGGATAGTGTGGGACGTTTTAATACCACACTTCTGCATCTTCCTTGTCCATTGCGATTCACGGTCTAGCTTAGCTTGTACAGCATGTTTTACTCTCTCGTCGCCTTTGAGGGTTGATCTACTGTAGGCCAGGGTGTGGGCCTCTAGATACAGGTTTGAGATGGTTCTATAGTTGAGACCCCTTGTGTTGTACAGGATAGCGTTTGTGGCACCAGGTTGCATTTTAAGCCATGTCTTGATCGCCTTTGTGTGAATGGCATCAAGTTTTTGTAACTGGGTGTCTGTTAGGTCATGTACCATCAGCATGTACCTCCACGATGGGAAAGCGTACTCCATGCATACTCTCAATTTGTATTCATTTCTTATGGCTGATTTGTTTATATTTTCAATAGTTGTTTCTATTGTCTTGGCAAGAATGTCGTATGTCTCTCTTGTCTTGCTCAGGAAGGTTATGTAGCCACCTAGGAACTTCTCCGGTGCATCTTTAGTTGTTTTAACAGGATCGCCATCGATCATGAAGCTAATGTCCGATGGCTTGCCGCTCACAATGGACATGGACTTGCACTTTCGCGGTTTCAGGGATAAGTTCATCGATTTTGTGTTGGTTGATATTTCATTAATGAGTTTCTGGTGCTGTCTCTTGTGGGTGGATATGAGGCAAAAGTCGTCTGCGAATGGCAGTGTGACATAGTGCTTGCCGTTTAGATTGTAGCCATATTGTTGTTCCACCCCCTTGAGGTGTTGAAGGATGGGCTGGAACACCGTTAGAAAGATTATAGGTGAAAGGTTGTCTCCTTGGAATACCCCTCTTCCAAACGGGAAGGGGTCGGTTTCCCAGCCTGGGCCTTTCACTTTCCCTTTCAGGTGAGAGTACAAGTTCTTAATGTACGAAATAATGATGGGTGGGAATCCGTTCCTCTCCATTTGATAGTAGATGAGTTCGTGTTCCACAGAACCGAAGGCATCCGCGAGGTCAAACCACGTGATGTGCACTGTGCGACGGTTCTTCCTGGCATGTGCTATGATTTCCCTCATAACTTGTATGTGTTCCACACAGCCATTAATTCCTGTTAGGAATGCCTTCTGTGTTTCTGGGTCTATCAGGCCATTACGGGTCATGTACTTTGCCCACCTTTCCGAGAGTATTTGGTGGTAAATCTTCGAGACACAAGAAGTAAGACATATCATTCTGAAATTTTCCCCGACTTCTGGACTTCCATCTTTGTGTATGAGTGATACGTTACAAGATGACCATGATGCTGGTGGGTCCCCCGATGACAGTAGTTTGGTAAACAGTGTGCTGAGGAACAGGTGACATGCTACAATAACAGCACGCCAGACTCTGACAGATACAGTTAAGCAAACTTGAAGTTGGACGCTACATGTCGACGTGTTGTAGCTAAACACACAGAGAGACCGCGTTATTTGAATAGTATAAATAGAATAGGATTCAACAAAAGTGTATGGAAGCATATAGGTCGTTAGGAACCGTTCACACGTGCGTATATTCAATTCCGTATGGGTTGCGTATTAAATTGACATCGGGGTTAGGGCCCTGTCACACTTGTGCGTATATTCAAATGCGCATGAGTTCCGCAGTAACATATTTTTTTGGTTTAAGTAAATTTTGCGTGGAGGAAGTTGTTTTCTACTTTGACCCGTCGTTGTGCAGTCTAGTTATCAAACCAAAGAAATGACTTATTCGGCTGCAAACTTAACCTGAACCAAAAACATGTTTTTAAAATACGCAACTCATGCGGGCGTATATATACGCACAAGTGTGACAGGGGCTTTAGAGCAACGTTTGCGAGGAAGAAGTTGTTTTCTACTATGACCCACCATCTTTCATCCTGGTTATTGAACAAGAAAAAAAAAACACTTCTTCAGCCGCAAACTTTACCTAAACCAAACAAAAAAATGTCAATACGGAACTCATACAGAATTGCATATACGAACAAGGGTGAACGAACCCTATAGTACGACTGCCGGATAGCCAGATATCGGCATGCAAGCGTCGTCTTAAAACTACCAATCCATCATTCTGTAAACAAATGACGGATTAAATGACCTTGAACAATTAAACATTGAAAACGTCTCAGCGTGTAGTCATTGGAACCGAGGGAGATGACATCTCCTCATCAGTTCTGGAAACTGCACTCTCCAGGAAGACGTTAAAATGAGAGGTCGTTGCCTTATTTTGATCCCTAGAAAATAACCGGCGCTAATCAGAAGAAGGTAATGACCTCTCAGTTCAACCTCTGCGTTGAGAATATGGTAAAACTCAGTTCGAAATAAACCGTTGGCGCCAGCGTGGCTACGTTTTCTCCTACCTGGGGATTTTCGTGCGTCTCTCGAACGTTTATTCAAGGGCAACGAAATAAGCAACAACTCTTTCGGGACAATAAGTTATTCAAGGACAACGAACTAAGAAACAAGTCCTATGGGACAGTAAGTTTTTCAAGGACGACGAAATACTTGTAAGCAACAAGTCTTCCGCACGGTGGTCGAATTCATGCACAGAAACTCCCATGTCCAGCCGAATTCGAACGTTGTTCCATGATGTTCGAAATGACGTAATCGATCCGAACTCGCGTTCGATTTTGGGTCACCTGCGGTCATTGCATGTCTTTACTGTAAACCAGCGCGGTCCGGCCCCTTTCCCCGCATCAGGAGAAAAAACTACTTCTTTTACAAATTTCACCTGTTTTCTGGAGAGTATATCTATGCTGGGACTTTGTTGTGGACATCTAACATGTAACGAAGCTGCTGGCGTCATTTTTGCTGACCTTGGATATTAGAAGGATTGTTTACGGCCATGTAAATTACCCCCTCCCCTTATCCGAGCGGCACGACATGCGTTCAAACATCGTTAAGGATCAGCATCAAAAAGTATCCACCTTACCTTATTTACAGCTCAAAATGACCGTAACGGTCTTCCCGAGGTTTGTGTTTTTGGGATTTTTGAAAAATGCCTTTGATTTTGAATTATGGGCAATTGAGTGTGAAAAATGTCAAAAAATGTCATTTTTTCACAGATTTGTCCATATTAACTATACTTAGAATCAGAAATTAAAAAATTCCAAAAACACAAACTTTTGTTTTGTTCCTGGTCGACGAAAAATATGAAAATAAGAGATATTCATTTACATTTGAAGCCTGGCCTTTGCGATGTGTGCCTGAAAAAACGGGCTCCCTCAAACTTGAGAATTATCGTGTTTGGGAGCAAAATATAGAAAATTCAGCCATTCAGCGCAAAATTACAACATTCAAAGTTTACAAAGTCGCCAATTTCGTTTTATTTTGAAAAGATTTTCCCGTCCCCACTATTTTGTTTATTTACAAATGTTTTGCCGTTAGCCAAAATGTTGCCCCGTGTAACCCGATACCTTGTCGAACCCGCGTAGCAACGGGAAAGAATACCCTAGTGACAGACCACCGTGTCCGGGCCAATCAGTGGGAGGGCCGCAGGAGGCGCTGTTTGGTTACCATCATTCATCTGTGCAGAACATGTCCCCACACATGCAATCCCGGAACAGGCTGGTAGGGAGCGCTGCTGCACTGGCACGCTGTCCCCGAAGGCTAGACTTTGGCCACATGACTCTCAGGTGGGGCGAACCGCAGCAGAAATTAAAATATAAAGACCAGGCGCTTTGCACACAAGTTGGGCGGAGTCAACTCTAAGGCCCGATTTACAGGCGCGTTTTTTAGTTGACATGGAGTCGATTTAGGACTGTGCAAGGAGAACCCTAGGCCACCCAACTAGCCTTTTCTGGTAGGAAAAATCTATTTGAGCAGCCCTAAACTCCTCACAAACAGCCCCGAGTCAACTCCGAAAATGCGTGTGTAAACCCAGCCTAAGTCGACTCAGCGTAGTTATTCAGCACTATGTAAAGAGAACTTTAGACCACTCGAGTATCGTTTTCCTCGAGGCGCTCAGCTAGAAGGCCAAGTCGCGTTTTTCGTGTGTGTAAAGCCGCGGATTCGACTTAAAATGAGCTCGCGCCATTTTCTCCAAAATTTCGAGCAAAGTCTATCTAGTAGTTCGATTGTACATAATGCATACACATGTCTAACTTGATTGTTTACATCCAACAGGTTGTCCATCGAATGAAATAGGAAACTTCAGCAAGAAATATGTGCCTTGTAAGCTTATAAGTACTTGTGAGACTGTCACGACAAAGGATCCTTGTCACAATTTGAAAGCACTCGTGAAACTGTCACGATAAAGGCTCCTTTTTTTTAGCTTGTCACGACCAGATGATGATAAAGCACACGCACATGTAGTAGAAAAATGATTTGCAATCTTTGACACAACGCCGGCAAATATTACGCGTTAACATCTGCTATTCAAGTGCATTTTGTATGAACATCGTGTACTTCAAGTGTTTGTTCTTACTCGAGAACTCACGAAGCTTGATAAACTTGTCAACTTGAAGAGAATCTGGAGGAGACTGGTGTGAATATTTGTCACCGGGGTTATATAGCCTCTTTTGCATGCCTTTTGGGTGGCGTCGACGTTTATTTGAAGGTGTGTGTGTGTGTGTGTGTGTGTGTGTGTGTGTGTGTGTGTGTGTGTGTGTGTGTGTGTGTGTGTGTGTGTGTGTGTGTGTGTGTGTGTGTGTGTGTGTGTGTGTGTGTGTCTTTGGGGGGGGGGGTCGCTGATTCACGATTTTCAACATATCGGGACCAGGTTCTTTTGCTGGGGGAATCGTATTGCCGGCCGTGGAATACGATTTCCCAGCAAAACAACCTGGCCCCAATATACTGAGAATTATCACATTGTAAAGATTCGTCTACTTTATTAATAATTTCAAGTATATGAGAGGAAAACATTTCACGAAAAACAACAACAACAAAAAAACAATCAAATTAGAGGGGATCTTGCAAGTGCATTCAATGGGGGGCATGTGTACGTAATTCGGTGTTTGTGTACTCGCATGTTACTCTCATGTTACTATGTTGTCTTTATTATGTTCTGTTATTCTGCTAAATAATGATTTAGAAAAAAACACAACGTGTCGTTATGATTGGGATTGTGAAACTGATTAATCATCATTAGTTTTGGGATTAGTAAACTAATTAATCAGAAGCAGTCCCTTTGTTTCATATATACCAGCTCGCAACGGTTCAGACTAAGCGATTTCCTCACAGAACAACTCTTTATTTGGAACTGAGCAACCGATTATCATTATACAGATATAGGTACATTGATAGTATGTTTCTCCATTGATAGAGAGCTTGAATGCTCGCTTCAGGCGTTTCAGTTATCTTGCATGCATTTAATGCCCGCGGTCTTAATGACCACCGTTCTGGTATGTTGGGAAATTCGTGTAAATTGACTTTCCGAAGAGCACAAGATCGGTGACACAGCAGGATTCGAACCCGGGACCACTTGGTTCTGAGCTGAAAACGCTACCTTTGCGCCACACGACCACACTATCGCATCGAATGATACAAATAGAATGCTGAGAGAAACTTCATCTTCATTGTACAGATATAAGTAAATTAATAGCATGTTTATTTATTGGCAAAGAGGCTGTCAGTCAGCTTCAGGCCTTTGGGTTACCGCATCAAAAGATACAAATAAAACGCTGAGAGAAACTTCAATATCGCAGTATCTATTGCGAAATTGTTTGATGAAATACGCCAGATTTAGGTCAGTACGCCGCCATTGATGTTTCTATGTGGGTACACTTTCAAAGATCGCCTCTGAAAGTTTGAGGAGCGCTTGAACATCGCATTAATGGTACAGCTGGCGTACCTCCGGTTTGAACATCAAATGTCAATCTCCATATTCATATCCAAGGATAGTCTCCGTTGCAGGCTCTGAAGCGGCGTTTTGGGGGACTAAATGATAAACTTTTTGCAGCCAGGGTTCAGAATTAATTCAGCTGCAGGTTCTTTCTAACGAATTCACATATGTGTCTACCCTAGGATGTATATTTGGTCATGATTTAACCCTGCCTACCCTCTAGTGTAGACAAGAGGACGCAGCGAGAACTTCGTTCACCAAGATGCGGGCAAGCGACACCACTTGCATTTCATGATCACATATGACAGAGAAGAAGAGACCGGAAGGACACTACGTAAAAATAACCATCGTTCGCTGCCAAAATGTAGAACAGAGACGCTAAAAAGAGATTTTCGCTACCAAGCTCCACAACAATTCTCTTCATCAAATAAGTCGTAAATCTCCGTATTGATTATACGTATTCTTAATATGATCTATGTATTTTAATGACGCATACTGTATTTATCTAATTATAACGTTTATAATTGTATAGCTGCTTTCTGTAATTTCAAAGCCGTTTCTTTTGAAAATTATGAATGTTTTTAAATGATTGTTCTGTGTAAATTAGCAATAATTCAGACTTTTGATTATCTGCCAAATGTTAATTATCAAGTTCCTTTTACATTTTATATTTTGCTTATTTCTAGTGTGTATACAACGACGTCATGGAGATATCACTGCAGCAGCTTACAGTTTCTTAACAGGACTTCTGTCTTTCGGATCGTCTTAGAAATGAATCCACACAAGACATCACAATTGATTATATTAACACAATATCTCTGTTGATAAAAGAAACCATATGCTATCTCTAGGCGTTTTGATTATCACATCAATGGATATAATATCTGAGAGAAACTTCAAAATTGTGTTCAGTTCTTTGATGTTATGCTTTCTTATTAAGATTCGATTCAAGAAGGCTTCATCAAAGTCTCTGCCGAGGGCCTAATTATTTTTTAAGAGGTTGCCTTCTTAGCTTCCAGCGTTTTGATTATCTCAGTATTGAGTTAAGATATCCGACACTAAAAATATTTGCCTGGATGATAACTGGTTTGAACTATATTTTACACATTGCCGCTGGATTTTCAGTGAAGTTTCGACTCCAGTGCACTTCAAACATCCATTTTCCTTTCGAACGTCACGACTCAGCTGCCTGTGACATCGTCTGGAAAATTGGTCCGGTTGCCGCCGGTCTGAGCCTTACATCTTCCAGAGGACACAAAATTGTGTACTGTAGTAATCATAAGATGAACAAGAGATGATCACTGATGATGAAGCTGCTCTAGGAAGTCTTTGTTCCATACTCACTAGCTTGTTGGAACTAGAGTTGGCTAGTAATACGCTTTATAAAGCGTTTCTTCTCCCAACAAAATTGAAACGTTTCTAAGCCTAAGACGGCCATTGGTCCTTGCAGTGTACATTTTCTTGTATAAAACGTAGGGTCCCGTAACTAACACGGGTCTCTAGTTTTGAAGTTAAAGATCCCAACTTCTGTGAAATTGTAGAACCCGTAGTAGCCATCGTTCCGTCTATCAATCTTTGTATCATGCGGTTTTGTTATTTTAAAGATACCATACCTACCCACGCCGATATGAAGGTTATGAGATCTTGGTATATAGTGTTTTCTACAAAATATATTAAGCAACTTTATACGGTCTCTCTCTATATATATACCAGAGTAAAACGCTTTTCTGATAACGCCTGACTCTGTTGTATATAGAGAGATTACCATCACCGTCACTGATGAAAGGCAATGGATGTTGTCTGAAATGTCTTTTGGAGACTTTTCAAGCAGTTTGATATTGATATGATTTATAATACCATATTTAAGGTGATTGTTGACGTCCAACGTTTTCTCTCCATCAAAAACCTCAGTACGAAATATGTGCCTTGTAATCTTAATAAAGTATTTCCGGTTTTTTGACACAACGCCGGCAAATACTAGGCATTAACATCTGCCATTCAAGTATGCACCCCGTGTAGACCAAGCCTTTATTTTCCTAAGGAAGCTTGATTTGATTAGGGCTGAGAGCATTTGAAGACTGCCGGGGTTACCACCGGTCAGAGCCCCAGTTTATCAAAGGAACAAAAACATGTTGACAAAAGAACGCCGATGTAACGAAATCACAGGATCAAAACATGTTTGGCGTCAGATCATAAACAGATTTCAAGATCATAAACAGATTTCAAGGCTTAGACTTGTTTTAAATCACCTTTCCGCTTGCATTTTTATTAAACACAACAAACAAACAAAAAAGCGAAAATATTTCGATTAACATGAATCAAAAACATGCGTGTGGTTAAAATTAAGTGAACTAGAAACAGACCGCGTGTCTACAGATGTAGGAAGATTAAACTAAATAGTCAGCAGTCCCTTTGTTTCATATAAACCAGCTCTCAATGGTCCAGACTAAGCGATTTCCTCACAGAGTAACTCTTTAATTGGAATTCAGGAACCAATTCTCATTTTACAGATATTAGTAAATTAGTAGCATGTTTATTCATTGGTATTAGAGAGGTTGTCTGCTCGATTCAGGCCTTTTGGTTACCGTATCATTAGATACAAATAAGTTCAATATCTCAGTATCTATTGTGGTTCAGACTAAGCGATTTCCTCACAGAGTAACTGTTTACTTGGAATTCAGGAACCAATTCTCATTTAGTAGCATGTTTATTCATTGGTATTAGAGAGGTTGTCTGCTCGATTCAGGCCTTTTGGTTACCGTATCATTAGATACAAATAAGTTCAATATCTCAGTATCTATTGTGGTTCAGACTAAGCGATTTCCTCACAGAGTAACTGTTTACTTGGAATTCAGGGACCAATTCTCATTTTACAGATATTAGTAAATTAGTAGCATGTTTATTCATTGGTATTAGAGAGGTTGTCTGCTCGATTCAGGCCTTTTGGTTACCGTATCATTAGATACAAATAAGTTCAATATCTCAGTATCTATTGTGGTTCAGACTAAGCGATTTCCTCACAGAGTAACTGTTTACTTGGAATTCAGGAACCATTTCTCATTTTACAGATATTAGTAGATTAGTAGCATGTTTATTCATTGGTATTAGAGAGGTTGTCTGCTCGATTCAGGCCTTTTGGTTACCGTATCATTAGATACAAATAAGTTCAATATCTCAGTATCTATTGTGGTTCAGACTAAGCGATTTTCTCACAGAGTAACTGTGTACTTGGAATTCAGGAACCAATTCTCATTTTACAGATATTAGTAGATTAGTAGCATGTTTATTCACTGGTATTAGAGAGGTTGACTGCTCGATTCAGGCCTTTTGGTTACCGTATCATTAGATGCAAATAAGTTCAATATCGCAGTATCTATTGTGAAATTGTTTGATAAGATACGACAGATTTTGGGTCAATACGCCGCCATTGATGTTTCTATGAGGTACACTTACAAAGATTGCCTTTCAGAGTTTGAGGAGCGCTTGAACATCGCATTGATGGCACAGCTGGTCTACATCCGGTTAGAACTTCCGGTAAGAATGGCACATCTCCATATGTATACTCACGCGTTAGAACTAAACTTGGCTCAAAACTTGGTCAATCATATTTCCGTTGTTTCTATATCAATCTTAATGTATCATATATCATTGTAAAACTTATGTGATTTGCTTTTGCTAAGATATCCCGACTTATCATTATTGCAATATCATGGAACGAGCATGCAGTAAAATGGCTAGTTGCTTAATGTCACGCGTGGCAGAAACACTGACAGGAAGTTAGGTCAACAGTCCAAGGAACGGTCCCAGAATATCATTGTAAAGCTTATGCGATGTCCTTTTCCTGTGATATCCAACTCATTATAATTGCAATATCATGGAACGAGCACGCTGTAAAATGGCTAGTTTCTTAATGCTATGCGCGGAAGGAACACTGACAGGAATTCGACGTTAGGTTAGTCCCGGAATAGGTTACAGAATAGGCGCCCAATTTCCTACCATATGTATGCATGTTGCCTTATGAGAGCCAATGGGAAAATGCATTAGACTGAATTAACGAGAAATTCACTGCAATAAGTTTAGCCCCAAAAAAGGCCGGTTCAGAGCCTGCAACGGAGCTAGGGCTTGATACGTCTTTTCTACACACACCAGACACAGCTAAGCGAAAATATTGTGTTTGACATAAATCAGAAAAATGCGTGTAGTGATTATAGAACCCGATAACCAAGGCCAATGGAACAAACAGCTCAGTTAAGTCATATGTACATGTACGTAGAATTATAAAAGTAACTACTTCAGCAGTTCCTTTCTTTCATATACACCAGCTTGCAATGGTTCAGACTATAACTAAGCTATTTCCTCACAGAATAACTCTTTAGTTGGAACTCATGATCAAAGTTCCGCGATTACGACTTGCTCGAGCAAACATCCTGGCCACCAATTTTCGTTGTGCGTACTTCCTTTCGCATACGTATATGTACGGTCTTTCTGTTGATCAAGGCTTTGATTGTTTGCAAACCGACTTCTTTCTTCCTCCTTGTTCTTGGTTTGAAATATTTGTTTTCAGTTTTTATACCAACCCTGACGGATGTCGGACGTCAATTGAAGTTTCTATTCCGGCTTGGTTCTTTGTTCTCGTTTCAGATATTTGTTTTCAGTTTTTTGATACAACCCCTGCCGGATGTCGGGCGAGGATGTCAATCGAAGCTTCTATCCCGGATTGGTTCCTTTATTGTTCTTTCTTTCTTTGTAAACTGACAATTTATGTAACACATTCCCTTGTGTGGAATCGGGTAACCCGTAGCCTCTACCAGGCTCCAGAGGCGACTGGAAAGAGTAGAAATTGGCCAAATAGACAGAAAACCACGAAAGAGGAGTTAGTTTGCTATATAGGCATGCTCTGAACCCTAGGATGGCTTTAGGATGGCATATTGGACCCTCTCTGCGTAGCTGACTCCCTTAGCATACTAGTCACTCTATTTGGCCAATTTCTACTATTTTTCCAGCCATCCTGCTCTAGCTCTAAAACAAGGCTTGGTTTTGTGATAAACCGTTTGTAATCAATCTGCGAAGAACTTAAATCCGCTGGGTGATGATCAAACCTCATGTGGTCATTTTGTTTCCTTCAAGTGCGTATCAAACAACGTACCCGACGCATTGCTGCGTCAACTTACAGTTTCTTAAAAGAACTTCCGTCTTTCGGATCGTCTTGGAAATAAATCTACATAAGACATCACATCGAACACCATGTCTTTGTTGACGAAAGAAGTCATTTGCTAGTTCCATGCGTTTCGTTTCTCGCATCAGGGGATATATCTGTCTGAGAAAAGCTTCAAGATTCATTTTGTTTTTGAAGCAATTTCCGTTCAGCTCTTTGGCACAATGCTTTCTGATTAAGATTCAAATCAAGAAGGCTTTATTCAAGTCTCTGGCAGATGCCTTAGGGTCTTTATATTTTAAGAAGATCTTGCCTTCTTTGAGTAGCTCAGTATCAAGATAGAGAATCTGATAGAAACTTAAAGATCCATGTTAAGATTAAAATGGGTATGTGCTATCTGGCACCTCGACTCTCGATTTGGAGTGAAGATGCCGCCACTGAAGGTTTGACTTTTGACCACTTCAAGCATCTTCCTACCGGCCGTCACGACTAGCTGTGGTATCGACTGGAAAATGTGTCCGGTTGCCGTCTCTCAAAATAAAGAGGTTATAATGGAAGCTCATCTGTGTTGGTAGTAATCATAATACAATGCTAAACTTTCTTCTAGAACTAAGGTATTCACGGATCAAAATTATTGATCCTGAAGAAGGCGACAGTGGTCGTTGAAAATTTGATCCGTGAGTACCTTAGTGCTGGAAGAAAGTTTAGCATTGTATTAGAATAAAATGTTGTTTGCTAACTCCTTGCATCCTGTTTATCACATCAGCGGATCAGAATCGTGTCTTTGATGCAATTTCTGTTCAGATCTTTGATATCATGCAAGACGTCTATGTCACGTCCGGAAGCCTTATTGT
Source organism: Branchiostoma lanceolatum (assembly GCF_035083965.1). Classification (NCBI taxonomy): domain Eukaryota; kingdom Metazoa; phylum Chordata; class Leptocardii; order Amphioxiformes; family Branchiostomatidae; genus Branchiostoma; species Branchiostoma lanceolatum. Next base: position 16,055,134 of record NC_089728.1, read on the forward strand.
TTTTAAAAGTTGTGTCTTTGATACAATTCAGTTTTTGGGTATCATGTTAAGATCTCATCCAAGTCCCTTCCGGAAGCCTTACTGTTTTGAAAAGTCGTGTCTTTGATACAATTCAGTTTTTGGATATCATGTTAAGATCTCATCCAAGTCTCTTCCGGAAGCCTTATTGTTTTTAAAAGTCGTGTCTTTGATACAATTCAGTTTTTGGATATCATGTAACATCTCATCAAAGTCTATGCCGGAAGCCTTATTGTTTTTAAAAGTCGTGTCTTTGATACAAATCAGTTTTTGGATATCATGAGAAGGTTTCGTTCAAGTCTCTGCCGGACGCTTTATTGTTTTATTAGGTTGCCGTCTAAGCTTCCAGCGTTCTGATTTTTCACTATTGAGTTAGAATGTCCAAGGGCATCTAGATAGGATGTATTTGGAATATCCGACACTTCAAATGTCTGGATGATTATTGGTACTTCATGTATTTACCACTGAGTGAAGTTTCGACTTCAAAAACGTCTTCCGTCACGACTAGCTGCATGTGACGCCGTCTGGAAGATTTGTCCGGTTACTGTCGGTCAGAACCTTACACTTACGTCGTCCAAGGAAGACAAAATTGTGTCAGCCAGTCTAAAGGGCTATGACTTAAACTGCACAAAACGTCATGGTACAGTTTAATCCTTAACAAATCAAAATCCAGTTCAAATTAAAAGCATTTTTTAATCCAAGTTTAATTTCGTTGTTCAAGAAGAGACAGGTTTTAGGGGCCTGCTTGGCAGCGCTGCACTGGTAGCATGTCGCCGGCGTGGACCCTCGCCCGCCCGTCCTTTCCAGTCTCTGTGGACACCCTCGGCGCTATTCCTCAACACCGGGCGACATCCGATCCGGTCACTCGCTAGTGTTGGACCCCTTGCCAATTACGGCGGCCATTTTGAATTTCCCGGGGTCAGCTCGGGGTCACGCAACAAAACGAGGCTGACGATGATACTCCTACTTCTAAGCCTGTACTGCAATATAGGTATGCCATCTTTGGTGGTAAAGTTCGATCCCTAAGGTGTACTGTAGTAATCAAAAGATGAACCGGGGATGATCACTGATGATGCAGCTGCTTTAGGAAGTCATTGTCCCATACTCCCTAGCTTGCTGGATATGATCTAGACTTGATAATGCGCATTTATAAAGAGTTCGCTGGTTCCAACACAACTGAAATAAACTCATGATCAAAGTTCTGCGATTACGGCTTGCTGAAGCCATTATCCTGGCAACAAATGTTCGTTGTACGTACTTCATTTCGCATACGTGCTGTCTCTCTGTTGATCAAGGCTTTGCATGTTTGGCAGTTTGTTTCCTTCATCCATGTTTTTCGTTTCAGATATTTATTTTTTGATACACCCCCGCCGGATGTCTCGTTAGGATGTCAATTGAAGTTTCTATCCCGGATTGGTTCCTTTATTGTTATCTTTTTCTTTGTAAGGTGAGTTTGGTGGTTCCAACACAACTGAAATAAGACGGCAATTGGTCCTTGCAGTGTACTTTCTTTGCTGCAAACTGACAATTACTTGTATATAACATAGGAGTCCGTGACGCCTACATGTCTCTAGTTTAGAAGTTAGAGATCACAACAATCTTCTACATTCAGTAACATTGGGGAGGCAGTAGCAGCCGTCGATCCTGCTCAAGATCTCTTTGACACGCGGCTTGCTTTTGATAATCAAAACGCCCGGAGGTTGCAGACAACCTCTTTATATTCACTAGACTCGGGTTTCTTATTTCGCTGCCATGTCTTTTGTGTAACGTTACTTTAGTCTCTATCAGACCTCATGGGTTGCTGGTAAAGTAGTAGAAATTGGCCAAGTAGCTGTAGACCGAATTATGCACCAGAAAAGTGAGGCGGTTATAGTCATGTCCCCGTGGGGCAAGCGGTAACGCAACCCACCCCGCTGCTTCGCCAGCTTCTGGATCAAATTCCGTGGATCCTGGGGCCCGAGTTCGATCCTATGGTCGACTCCAGCTCGGACATGTTGTAAGGGGTTGCATTCGTCATTTGGGATGGTGAAGTAAAACCGGCGGCTCCATGTAGGAGGAAGTTTCAGGCATAAGCCTCAAGCGTCAAACCTCTGCAAGCAAAAGAACCCAGCACACTTATCGAGAATAGTAGGGGTGATCCGGTGTGATTGTCCAAAAACGCGAGCCGCAGCACAGCCGCATTGCACTACCACTAGCTACTTGAAAAAGAATCATGCTTCACCTCAATTGAGGATGACTGCTTTAACCTTTTTTAGAGATACAATTTGTCCCCCACAGAGTTTGTCGGGAGTCACCATCTTCAAATTCTCCCATTATTCTAACAGCGCCGAAGAAAATCAGTTGGATAATAAATCAACCAGCATGTTATGACAAATGCAATTCTACTTCCGGCTGAAAGAAATGTTATTCAGTCTATTTGACAATTTTCTACAATATTTCCAGCAACAAACGGAGTCTAGTGAAGACTAACGTTATGCTACGGTCATATTTCCACACCGGGACCTGGCCGGGCTGCTTGCGGGAATGAACGAAAAATAAAAGTGTATGTACGTATATCAATGGATATACAAAGATTATGCTCATGGATAACTTTTTATGTTTTGTGTTTTTGGTGTCTTCTTTTATAATACTTCTCGTTCCCACAAACCTCCGACCGGGCGCCGGTTTTTTGAAATGTGACCGAAGCATTACATAACGGCTTTGCGGTGTTGTTGCTCACACGGCTAGACTTTCATCGTTCAAGATAAACTATTTACAATTGACACGGCGAAAGCGTCTGTACTTCGAGTAACCATTTCGATTGATACACACTGGTCATCACAAAAAAATAAGTGAATTGGTAACATAATCTTATTGTGGGAAAGTGAATTTTCCGCTAGCTCCAGGCCCGTTGGTTACCGCAATATCAATATAAAATACAAATAAGAGGGGTACTTCAATATCCCATCAGTATTTACTGTTAAACTCTTTGATAAAATTATGCCAGATGTTGCATCAGTAGATCAGAGACTTGTTTTTATTGTTAAAGAGGTTGTCTGGTAGCCTCAGGTCCGTTTTTGCCGCATCAACTGATCCAAATAAGGTTCTGAAGGGAACTTCAGTATCTCAGTATCTATTGAGAAATTCTTGGATAAAATGATGCCAGATTTCGCATCAGTAAATTAGAAACTTGTTTTTCTTGTTAAAGAGGTTGTCTGGTAGCTTCGGGTCAGTTTTTGCCGCAACAACTGATCCAAATAAGGTTCTGAAGGGAGCTTCAATATCTAAGTATCTATTGAGAACTTCTTTGATAAAATGATGCCAGATTTCGCATCAGTAGATTAGAAACTTGTTTTAATTGTTAAAGAGGTTGTCTGGTAGCTTCGGGTCAGTTTTTGCCGCAACAACTGATACAAATCAGGTTCTAAAGGGAACTTCAATATCTTAATATTTATTGTGAAATTCTTTGATAAAATGATGCCAGATTTCGCATCAGTAAATTAGAAACTTGTTTTTATTGTTAAAGAGGTTGTCTGGTAGCTTCAGGCCCGTTTTTGCCGCAACAACTGATCCAAATAAGGTTCTAAAGGGAACTTCAATATCTTAGTATCTATTGTGAAATTCTTTGATAAAGTGATGTCAGATTTTGCATCAGTAGATTAGAAACTTGTTTTTATTGTTAAAGAGGTTGTCTGGTAGCCTCAGGTCCGTTTTTGCCGCATCAACTGATCCAAATAAGGTTCTAAAGGGAACTTCAATATCTCAGTATCTATTGAGAAATTCTTTGATAAAATAATGCCAGATTTCGCATCAGTAAATTAGAAACTTGTTTTAATTGTTAAAGAGGTTGTCTTGTAGCTTCGGGTCCTTTTTTGCCGCAACATCTGATCCAAATGAGGTTCTTAAGGGACCTTCAATATCTCAGTATCTATTGTGAAACTCTTTGATAAAATGAGGCCAGATTTCGCATCAGTAAATTAGAAACTTGTTTTTCTTGCTTAAGAGGTTGTCTGGTAGCTTCAGGCGCCTTGGTTACCGCATCAACCAAGCGTTGGCGTAACCGAAAACATAATCTTCTCGGCGAAGATAATGACGAATGTTCATTACACAAGACACCCAGTACATTGCATAAGACGTAAGACGCCCTTTAACTTACCTGCAACAGATGGCGCACTTCAGGCACTTGAACAAACCAACACACATCTAAAATGCATGACCATGTGGAAATCGTGGTTACTTACATGATACAGAAGGTCATCTGCTTCCCGTCGTCTTCAGCTACTTTCCGTCCTTCCTCGGAGTTTCGCCCCTACAAGTAGTACTCCTCCGGGCGGCGGGGCAACAGCGCTGGCCGGGCGCTGCTCGACGGGTGTTCCTAGTTCTTGGACCTCTGTGCCCATACCCAGTAGGATGAGTCGGTGGCTGTCTCTGCTATCTTTCTGGTCACTTCTCTTCTTTTCTTCCCTACTACTCCTAGAGCGCCCAGAGCCTTCCACAGGGACTGTCCTATAAAACCACGGCATCCTACTTCTACTGGGAAGTACTGTGCCTTCCACCCCTTTTCCTTGGCACTCTTTACAATCTCCTGATACTTCATTAGCTTCCTCTCATGTGCCTCCTTTATCCGGTCTTCCCAAGGGACCGTTAGTTCCAAGATCACCAGCTGTGTTGTCTTCCTAGAAATAAGCAACACATCAGGTCTTAGGTTTGTTGCAACAATGTCTGTTGGAAATTCCAGCTGCTTTCCTACGTCAGCCTGTAACATCCAGTCGCTTGCTGACGCCAAGATTCCTAGTTGTTCTCTCTGTTTGCCCTTAGTCTTTCCTTTCTCTCCTTCCCTGACGAAGTTGATAAACGGACCTTGTTTTCTCCCCTTGACCTTCATCCTTTCTTCCACTGCACTGACTATTGCCTTTAGTACTTGGTTATGGCGCCATGTGTACCGCCCTCTGCTAAGTGCTACCTGGCAACTTGTTAGGATGTGGCTCAGGTTTCCTCTTTTCCCACAGAGCTCACACTTGTCTTCTTCTCTCTTTCCCCATCTCATCAAGTTGGCAGCTGTTGGCAGAAGGTCGTAAACAGATTTCAGCAAGAATCTTGTCTTCAGGGGTTCCCTAAACAATAGTTCCTTCCACATTACCCTCCTCTCACGGATACACTCCCATCTTGTCCACGCACCTTGGACCCCTTGACCTACTGCTCGAGCTCTCCGGTTCTCTTCCTCGCTCTGCCTAACCTCTTTCTGGATCATCTCTCTCCTCTGTCTCGGGTTAGCTTTGCCCCAGCTCTGGCTACCTTCTTTTCCTGCTCCCAGCCCTCTCCTTCCCTGGGCTACCACTCCGACAATATCTTTGTGTCTTAGTCTGCTTGTTGCCTCTGAAACTGCTTCTGCTGCTGCCCATTTCCTTGCAGATCTTAGCCTTATCCCTGCCTGACTGATCTTCTCATCCCTACTCTCTTGCAGCATCACTTGGGCTCTAGCCTTTGCTACTTTGAATTCCTCCTCAATCGATGTTAACGGTAACTGCAGTTTTGAAGACTTGCTGTACAGTCCTATATTCGTTAAGGCCGGCGGCACACCCAACCACTTCCTCAAGTGTCTGCTCACTAACCTCTCCACTTCCTCCACTGCTGTAAGGGGGATCTCATACAAGGACATTGGCCATACTGCCCTCGGTAACAGGCCATGTTGGTAGCACCAAACTTTGTATCTTGCTGGGAGTTCGCTGTTTTCTATGGCTTCCAGCCCTCTGCGTACTAGCTGTTTGAATTCTTCCACGTTGTTCTTATCACCCAGTGTTGCATCAAACTTTTTCCCCAGGCTTTTAATCGGTTGCTCTGCTATGTTTGGTACTTTCTCTCCCTGGATTTCTAATTGTATCCTGTCACATACTTTCCCCTTCCGCATCACCAGCTTCCTGCACTTTTTGGCCTTGAACTTCATTCGTGTCCAGCTGGCTGCGTTGCTTAGGCTTCTGAGCATGTACTTAGCACTGATCACACTTTCCGTAGTCACAGTCAAATCGTCCATAAAGGCTTTCAGGGGCGGTTGTCTTATCCCAGAGTTGGTCTTCGGCCCTCTAGCTTGGGACAGAGCTGGTTTCATCAACAGATTCATAGCCGTGACGAACAGTATCACAGAAATAGTGCATCCAGTAATGATGCCCTTCTGCAGGCATTGCCAGGAAGTTGTGTGACCGTTTACGGTGAATCTAATCTTCAACCCGTCTATGTACTGTTCAATCAGGTGGCGTATTGTTGCCGGGACATGGTACTTCTCCAGTGCTACTTTTATCAACTGATGTGGGACAGAGCCGTAGGCGTTCTCCAGGTCTAACCAGACTACTGCTAGATCCTTCTTTCCAGTTTTAGCTTCTTGGATGAGTTGGGACAGTATGCTTGTATGTTCCAGACATCCCGAACAGCCAGGCACGCCACCTTTTTGAATGGAAGTGTCAATGTAGGCATTGGCCATCATGTACTCCAGAAGCCTCTTAGCTACAATCGCGAAGAATATCTTGCCCTCTACTGACAGGAGGGATATGGTCCTAAACTGCTCTATTCTGTCAGCGTTCTCCTGTTTCGGGCAAAACACTCCTTCTGCCCTCTTCCATCCCTGCGGCACCTTCTTCTTTCGCCATACTACTTTCAGGAGACTCCAGAGCCTTTTTGTAAGCTTCGGGCACTTCTTGTACACCCTGTAGGGTATTCCACTCGGTCCCGGTGCCGATACTGCCCTTGCTTTCCTAATCACCTCTCTCACTTCTGCTAACTTCAGCTCGCTACAGTCGAATTCCCTAGTTGGTTGCTCTGGGTCTGGGAACTCTTCTGCAGGTCTATCAGCCAGTGGTGTTTCTCTCTCTGTGTCACCATGCGTCTTTTGCAGGTAACTCTCCACCTCTTCCCTGCTACACGTTAGCCTCCCACTTGTCTTGGCACCAAGTATCTTCTTTGTAAATCTGAAGGGTTCGACACGAACTCTGCACGCTTTTTCTCCTTCTGACGTCTCTTCTTTCTGGTTCTCTCAGCATTACTCAGGCTACGCAGCCTGGCACGAAGCTCTTCTCTAAGTGAACTCAACGCATCTCTCTCTTCATGGCTAGCTTTCTTCCATCTCTTCTTCAAGGCCTTGAGATCTTTCTTTATCTTTTGCTTCTCTCTCTCTCTGCGGTTCGGTACATTGTTCTGAGGTCTTCCTTTCCCTAGTTCTATCTCTCCGTATCTCTCCAGACCCATGTTGTACACGACTTTCACGAATGCCTCAAGCTTCCTTTCTGCGCTCCCTGCTAGTACACTTTCCAAAACACTTTCCAGATCGTCATCTAACTGCTCCCACTGCCTTTCTGCGTTGCTCTGGGGCCATTTTACACGTCCTTTCCTCGGCTCTTCAGCCTCTTCTACCCTAGGTTCACTACCACTGCGGCCAACCGACTCCCTCACCACTGGACTGGATCCCTGGGTGCCTGCTAGGTGCTGACCTCTCCCTTGGATACCCTGAGGGCTGTGGTTTGCCTCCTGCCTCTGGGTTTCCTCCGTCTCACCAAGGCCTCGCGGCCTCGAGCGTTGATCGAGGTTTCTCTGTTTCTGCAAGCACCCCATCTTTGTTTGGTGTATCTTAAGACCTCTGTTATTCTTACAGGTTTTACCACAAATACACGTTGTACCGGGAATCGTTGGTCCGAGATCAGTCCGAGTCGTCGTTCTTAGGTCTGTCCCAACGGAGCTCTCTTCCGCCCCCCCTCTCGGTAGCTCCTGGGGGTATTCTTCCGTCATGTCAAAAGGTGCAATGGTTTGAGTGCCTACAAGACTTCAAGCAGGCTGCAAGATTGGGCTGCGGGCCCGTTTGCCTCGGGTCCCAGTCTTTCCTGGGTGTCCACAGTCTCTCCTGTCGTCACCCATCTTTTCTAGGTTGCCAGTCGGTCTGTTCCCGGCTGTCACTGGTGTTCACCAGGGTGGTAACTTACATGATACAGAAGGTCATCTGCTTCCCGTCGTCTTCAGCTACTTTCCGTCCTTCCTCGGAGTTTTGCCCCTACAAGTAGTACTCCTCCGGGCGGCGGGGCAACAGCGCTGGCCGGGCGCTGCTCGACGGGTGTTCCTAGTTCTTGGACCTCTGTGCCCATACCCAGTAGGATGAGTCGGTGGCTGTCTCTGCTATCTTTCTGGTCACTTCTCTTCTTTTCTTCCCTACTACTCCTAGAGCGCCCAGAGCCTTCCACAGAGACTGTCCTATAAAACCACGGCATCCTACTTCTACTGGGAAGTACTGTGCCTTCCACCCCTTTTCCTTGGCACTCTTTACAATCTCCTGATACTTCATTAGCTTCCTCTCATGTGCCTCCTCTATCCGGTCTTCCCAAGGGACCGTTAGTTCCAAGATCACCAGCTGTGTTGTCTTCCTAGAAATAAGCAACACATCAGGTCTTAGGTTTGTTGCTACAATGTCTGTTGGAAATTCCAGCTGCTTTCCTACGTCAGTTAAAGTGTCGTTACAAAACAGCAATTTCCTTATTCAAGGAGACTAATTTCCGCAAACCATTACTTGACTAGATTCACCCACATCACCGTGCCGTGCACAAGTAATTTTGCCACAGCAGTTTATTGAGAGAATCACATGATTCTATACTCAGGAAATTACACTTCACAAGAAAATTGGAACTGAATACTCAATTGCCGCAGGCTTTATAGCTACTGCGACATCTGTGCTGACGATCTTAACACAACGAACGTATTACATATATCATTTGCAATTGTGGACTATGTAACATTTTTGCCAGGACGTTTGTGATTTTTTAAGTCTATAGACGCTTATATGTATATCTTGATAATAATTTATGTTGATACAACGATATGTCATCATATGATATCTGGTATGTCTAATGTAAGGCTCTCGTTGTCATAGATTTTAAAGCTGTGACGCTTAGATCATCATCATCATCATCATCATCATCATCATCATCATCATCATCATCATCATCATCATCATCATCATCATCATCATCATCATCATCATCATCATCATCCTCGCCATTCTGTCGGGCTGTTTGTGCTTCTCCTAGCATCTCTCTCACCCTCTCCCTCTCCCTCTCCCTCTCTTTCTCTTTCTCTCTCTCCCTCTCTCTCTCTCTCTCTCTCTCTTTCTCTCTCTCCCCTCTCTCTGTCTCTCTCTCTCTCTCTCTCTCTCTCTCTCTTTCTCTCTCTTTCTCTCTCTCTCTCCCCCCTCTCTCTCTTTCTCTCTCCTTCTCTCTCTTTAAGGCTTGGATAGAAGCATTGGGGCGAGGGGGGCGAGGGGGGTGGTCTTTCTACATGCTAGCATAGGAGCCATCTAATTACTACCGGGAGGTATAATCTATTTTTTAAAATCCTATAATCTATTTTTTTCAGGGACGCGAATACAGGAGCCCGGTAGTAATCGGATGGCACTCGCGCTATATATCCACATGCTGTTCTTACATAATCCTCCATGGATCCATCCCACAAACGCAAGCTAAATGGGCACACTACAGAGTCAGATTCAACTGCAGTCTAAGGCTCAGTAATACCTTAAGCGCGCAGTGCCCATGGAGATTCCCACTGTTGTGGTATTCTACCCCCGAGGCTTTGAACTAAACCATTTACCATTCGTCTGTGCCAGACATAGGTCTTATGGAGGATTGAGGAGAACAAAATACCGTGTCTTTCTTGATCCATGGGGCTTGTAAGGGAATTACCGAGACTTTTGCAAGAGGGTTGTTTTTTGATAGAGGGTGCGGGTAGCTTTGCTTTTGGTATTTGGTCTAGTTTTGGTATAGCTCAAGAAGCTATGGGTGGATTGTTGCGATATTCGGTGTGCGCTAAGATGTTAATATATCTGTTGTTCTGAACATGCTTTCCTGGTGCTTTTTGAGTCAGATTGTTCTTAGACCCATGAAGTATCGATGACAATTTGGTCTGACTGCAGGTAGGGTCTGGGACTTGACTGGGGTCTTTGATACAATTTGACACACAGCATGCAAAAGTCTGGCTCTCACCCTATAGAAGCGATGTAACATCGGATATAAAATTCGATACAGATTCAGTCAATTTCAAGACCAATGTCTTTCAATTCTTTATTCCTTTATGTATATTTTCCACATCCTTCGTGCATGTTTCATATCTTATTCACATTCGTCCCTCTATTTGCTTTACATTTTTACATCCTTTTTCGCGAAGCGACATGTATGTTAGAAACCGACAGTCGACAAGGATCTGCGACAACCGCAAGACAGTCGCAAGATGGCTAAATTTTGCAAGACCTACTGTACGTGGCGTCGCGTGGGGTAATGGCAGGATGTTTGGCCCAGAATCCAGAATTCCTCAGCTCGGATCCCTGACATGCCCTGTTGACGTTGTGCCCTTGGGATAGGCACTTTACACGAATTTTCTCACTTCACTCAGGTGAAAATGAGCGCCTTAGTAGCTTCGGTCAGGAACGTCCCTCTGATAGGACGTTAAATGTAGGTCCCGTGTTTGAGGACAGCCACGCTCCAGATCTTCATCTTTACATACATGTACGTTACGTAGTTGATTCAGTACAAAAACTGAAATAGAACGTTTTCAGACTCCTTTGCTTTGATATTGTCCTATAAATGTACTTTGAAAACAAGATTAGGTCTAATGTACGATATTGGTCGCGACTGAAAACGTATGACTAAGCAATGTCGATGATAATTAGTCAGCCTGCGATTTATACTTTGTAATACAATATTAACAACAAGACGTTCTTGTGTCTGCATGTATCTTATTTATCTCAGTTTTATCTACATCCAAACACGTATATACAATCAAAGTATTTTAGAATCTAATCTATGGTTGTGTGTGAATGTTTATAAAAAATCAACGCATTTCAGTATCATACATTATTTTGTATTTTCCTAGATCCTGTCGGTTCTTTTAGTAATGAAATTGAAATGAATTGACGTTTTATTCATTCATTCATTTACTTATTTATTACAATGATAATAATAATAATAATAATTTCATTGCACAACGATTGTACAAGGTACATTATATGTTTCTCCAACACAGTGGAATGTATGGTGGAACAGGTGTTCCATGTCAAAGGTCAGATTTTCAAGGCCGCTTGAGTTTGTCTCGCCATCGTCCAGAATGGCATGGATAGAAATTGACAGCATCCAATTTCTCCGTAAAACTATCCCTACGGCGGCAGTGGGGTTCCGGAGATATCAACCCCTTTTGTGAAATTGCCAGGTAATTCCACACCAACTCTGCAACGTGACCACTCTAATTACTTTCAAATTGCTTCAGCCTCCGGGGGTGTGAGTGAAATATCAAACCACACGTGTGACCTACTTGGCAGCTTTGACGCCAATCATTTTCTTCGCGAGCTAGTACTGTATAGTAGCCTGGTAACCGCACCACCGGGAGCTCTCCGGTATCTCTACGGCGTTGGAAGTGATTTCCGCCCGCCCAGAGAGATGAGTGCGCACGGGGTTGGTTTTACGGGCTTGGTTTAGTTAGGTCGCTCCCGACGGAGGTGATAACTCGATATGACAGCTAAGAAGACTTGCTTACAGAAACATGGGCCCAAATAGCAGACTGCCGGGCCCGGTAGAACACCACTTAGCCGAATCGTAGAGACTGGCGACCAGACTAGTACTGTTGACGCAGATGTATGAAAAGTATTGCCAGGGACGGGGGCGAGTCTGCATTGCAGCCTTCCTCACGGCGATTTTTCACGCGCCGTCCTTTTGTGAGACTAGCCTCTACCAGGCTCCACGGGTCGCTGGAAAAATAGTAGAAATTGGCCAAATAGACGGGTAACATGCCAGAGGAGTTAGTCCGCCAAAGAAGTTACAGTATGCGAACTATTTCTACCATTTTTCCATCGTCCTGTGGAGCCTGGTCGAGGCTAGTGTGAGAAATGTCATCATCGAAAACGAGCCCTTAGAACGGGCTGTAGTAGCTGTAGTAGCGTAGTAAGCATTGACAGGGCGAGACTAGCGGATAGGGCACTGCCCATTCACGGGACTCCCCGGCCTATGTATGCCGTTGGAGAAATTGTCACACGTGCGGATTGGTATATCACGAAACAAGCCGTAATGCAGTAAGTCGAACCACTCTACACATACACCCACTGGGACTTAACGGAATCTTTTTCTTGGAAGTCCGAAGCTCTTTCGCCCGGACTCACGCCAACACGCGCGTATAAGGTTAACATTTTCGTCAATTACTTTAACCTTTTAAAGCCCCTGTCATGTACATGTACCTAACGTTACCATGACGGCCATCGAGCCTGGTCGACTAATTATATATAATCCGTCGAAAAGTGCCCCAGAAAAACACACACGGATTTGGTGCGCGCGCATGCGCCAATATGCCAACATCCGCACATTTGCCACCAAGAGCCTTGATTATTTCCAAGCTCCTGTCACACATTCGGGACCTACCCACGAATTTTGCTCCCAACCAATCCCCAACCAACTTCGATCGGCGCTAGGTTGGGAGTAGCTTCGCTTAATTGATCGTATTAAAGAAGCATACACATGCAGTGGAAAATGAGATGAATTTTATCTGCGAATGCACCAAATTCAAAGTCGAAAGAAAGAGATTGTTCACGAAAGTATCCGAAATCCCTACAAGCTTTTCTAGATTATCATATCCACATAAATTCACATTCCTTCTGAAACCATCCAAAGCACTCATCATCAAAAACATGGGATTTTTTTTACTTTCCACTGCTTTCAAAGAAGAAACCAAACCCTAAATGAGTATCGTAGATATGTAACCTTATTGTAGACTATTGAACGTAACTAGTTTAATCTTCATCGCTTGTTTCATATGCCCCATGTATCTTCACTTAACGTTTGTGCATCGTCATTAATTGTTGTCAACTGGCAATTAGCCTACGGGCATGAATTTGCAATAAACTAAGCTTTATTCACATGGCCTATGGCTTTCCAGACTTATGAACTTTTATGGTCGGCTGGCGCAGATGAATTTAAAAGAAAAACAGGCAACTTCACTGATCAAATCCCAACCACAAATGAACTTGCTCACGACTAACTCCCAACCCTAGCTAGAGGATATTGTTGGTGTATGAATAGATTGATTGTGCGCTACGACTAGACAGATGTTATGTACTAAGTAGATAGATCTTGACGGATAAGAAATATAATTACTGATGATAAACGAAACAAGCACACTAATTGAAGGCGAGTGCCAATTACTAAGAACAAATTAGTTTTTCAAGCAAATATGGCAGTAAAACTAACAAATGCTAGGTTTTTCGTTTGAATCACAACTGGCAATTTAAACACAGTGACTCTATTTCTTGTATAAGAGATCATTAGTCAAACCACTAAAACTGAACAAATTACAGACTTACGCCATAGATCAAACCGTACAATACTAAATAAAAATGACACAACGATACAAATTGAAGAGAAACACGAAAGATTCTAAAAAAACTATTACGACAAAATAAGAAAACATGCTCTTTTGACACGTGACCCACTTTACTAATGTATTTACCTGTAATTTAAGGCCAACTTTCAGGACCGTCGTTTTTTTCTGAAACGCTAAATCCACATGAAGTAAAAAATTTCAGTGCTATTTTAACTAAAACGTACGGTGGCCCAAAAGTACAAAGTGTTTATTCCATTGTCATTTCTTGCATTTTAATTTTCTGTTCGTATTTTCATTTTCTGTCTGTCTTTTACTTTCAGTGGGTGAAAATACCCACAGAAAATGAAAATGGATTAAAATAGAAATTGTACCTTTGGGCCACCGTATAAAAGTGACCAATGGTAACTTGTCAACCTATCTGTGGCCACAGGTGTTCACACAGCTAAGATCCATTCCCTGCGATTAGTGTCCTTTTTCACCGGATAAAGGTCACCACGCAATTTCCTGAACTACTTACCGTGTCTTATTCCTTTAATGACGGATATTTTTGCCACCCCTGACCACTCAAAACCATTAGTACAGTATCACATTCTCCTATCATTTCCCGAATTATCACCCAAATGATGGAAATCTGCCTCCGCTTAATTGAAAATAAAATGTTTCTGTCTTAGATGACGCAAGACGGAAGTCCGTGTCTGAAAACGTGGCCATCTTAATTGTAATTCAGTAGTCCTTTAACTAAGTTAGCGAGAGAGAAAATGGTCTATGATTAAAAACTCTTGCACCACAGACGGCTGAATTTTTCTTTCATGTTTCACAAGCAGATTAACATATCTAAAACGTTAAGATAACATGACATGATAAATTAACGGTATGACTGCTACATGTTAAAGTCCACATACAGTCGACCCCGCTCTAGTGACCACATCTACGTATATTCTATATCTTCATTGGTTTTCTTGATCTTATTCACCTCCAAGAATCCAGCTTATAATGGACAGCACTTTACTGCGGCCATTTTTTAAAGTGCTTTGATTGGCGCGGCAACGCATAGTACACGGGTTTGCTTTGCTGTGTATTGTAACACGAGCGCCATGAAATTGATTTCAAGTAAACGTTTAGGATGTCCCTATAGCTCAACAGTAGCACTCCTGGTGAGTTGGTAGCTGGGAAACCCCGGTTCAATCATGGGCAGGCAGGGCATCTCGATAGGTAGGAAAGGCAAGGAAAGTGATATCAAACCAGTTTAGCTCAAATGAACTCAATGAACAGAAGAACTACTCTTCCACTTGTCGTGACAGAGAAGACAGACGCTATGCACAGTATTTACAGTTTCATTGTACCGAGGAAATTCCCCTGGATCTTTTCGACAAGTACGATGAACTGTGGACCACGGCTTATCGTCCCGTCCTAGGGACTGCGACCCTTTCCCGTAGCGTGCATGTCGGGTAAGCGACACAGCCGGGATCGAACCCGGGGCTTCTAGCTCCAGAGGCAAGATCGCTAACCACTGGACTACGCACGCTACAACAGATCTGCGTAGGTCTTTAGGTAGGAAGTCAAAGGGCGGTGCCACATCCTCGATCACGGGACCCCCTTGTCACGCCCCTTCCGAAATACCAATGCAGCTCCAACCAGGATGCCCTTCCCGAACCAGGTTCTCATAGCTACCAACTAATTTGAGGAGCTCAACTGCGAGGCTGCTACCAGTTGAGCTACGAGGACATCCCCGTTTATCGTTCTGTATGTCTTGAAGAAAAAGGGCTGGCCTTTCGTAACACCTGCGCGTTCTTACGTTCTCGGGAAATATGTCAGGGCTGCAAAATCACTCTTTATTGTTCCTAGAGTACGCGTTTGAATACGCAAGGACTGCAAAATCACTCTTTATTGTTCCTAGAGTACGCGTTTGAATACCATGCGGTCGTCATGGTGATTATAAAAGCATTTCTATGTGCGCTTGATTGCACATTCCTCTCTGAAATATTTTCTTTTCGTATAATAACAATATAATCCTACCATGACGATGGAGCGACGCGCACCGAGCCTCTCCGCTAATCTGTCTAGAGTTTGGCAAAAAATCACAATACACACGGATTTGGTGCGCCAATGTAACAACATATGCACATTTGTTACCAAGAACCGTAGTTTTTGCCGGGGGCTACAAGGCTTTATGCTGAGTATCAAGTTCGATTTTGGGTTTTGGATTTTCTGTTTTGGGTCGTGGCATTCAGATGCAAGTGACGCCATAACGCAAGAACTCCTGCAAACATTGCGCCACGGAAAGACCTCATAAGCGTAATATTGCAAGCAGCGTTTCTCTTAGAGGATCGTGCTCTCAAGAAAAAAAAAACCAAAAAAAAACGGCGACACACATTGTGCCGAGAGATCGGTCAAAAAAAGGCGAGAAATCCGCACCGGCATTTTTTGTTTCCATCAAGGACCATATAAGGCAACATTGGCGGCTCACACAGAGAGTCTCTCAGCCGAGGTCTTACGCGTGATAAACACAATTGATCTCAAACGCTTAAAAATTCAAATTAATTTGTATCAAGCTACTTCCATCTTGGCTCCCGGATAGCTTTTTTAAAAAGCGTTTCCTGTTTTGATGGCATTTATAATCATGGATTGACTTCACAACGCCGTCATGCTGCGGTCCTGTGTTATGCTTCGGTCCCAATTGGAAAAAGGAGCCCTGGCGGGGGGTAATTAACGGGCTTTTCACTTGCACTTTCGGGCGTGATCCCCTACGTGGCCTCGTGGGACACCCTGCAGCTGCCGGGATATTTTTTTAAATTTTCGGCCCGGCCGGAACCCCGAATCATTTTAACTGGCACCCCCTGTACCCGGCAGTCCACCGGGACAAATTTGTGGCTTTGGGGCCCTTCCGGAATTACATCCCCGATGGGCACCGGCGCAATTAAGACCAAAGCATCAGTGAGAGGCTACGCTTACACAGAAAGCGTCAGGAAGCCCTGAATCCAATCCATAAAACGTTCACACTGGAGAGAAACAGAAAATCCATGGAGTTGATCCTGCTGTAACCCCTAGAATTATGAGAGAGAACCATTGGCTCATTACTTAGCACTCGATCCAAAGGGGGGTAGAAAACTATAAGTTGTTAGGATTTCAGGATGAAAAGCAAACCATTTTGTGGTTTTGTAGTTTATTATGTAGGATTTGTTTGCGATATTGTCAAATCTGTCAAGCCGACCACCTGGAAAAGTCCACCAGTCCTAAGTCACAGTAGAACAGACAAACCTCACCATGTACCAAGTAAGTTATTTTTCGCGCGCGCATGTTTGTGCGTGTTTACTTGTTTCTGTGTGTGTGTGTGTGTGCGCGTGTGTGTGTGTGCGTCTGTCTTTCTGTCTTTGAGTGCATTCGATAGCTAAAGAGTGCCACGATGGATTACCTTGATACTTGTTACTGAATTAAAACATTTGTATATTATCCGTAGTCCTTATCCTGCTGCTTAACACTAAAAGCAATGCAACGTAACACTAAAAGGCTTGTGCAGAGTGCTTAAGGCTAAAGCTGTGGCTAATGGCCGTAGTGAAGTACCTAGTATGACCATTATTAAAGTTTTTGTTGTGCACGTAAAATGTTTCGGTGCAAGTGTTTTCTTTGCCATGTTTATCGGTACAAGTAAGCTAAATAGATGTATTTTGATACCTGAACGAAGTCTTCCAAAGTCAATGAAGAAGGTGTGAAAGAACAAAAACAATAAAGAATTTGTTGTTTGGTTTACAATGTCCCGTGTGTTCAGTTAGTCGTTCGATTTTCCTCGCCACTGTACTAAGATTTCCTAATGGGGGCAAATTTTTGGACCCCCTACTCTTTTTGTGCACACTCTCGCATCAGTTTTGGGGTGCCCATGTGGTTATCCATAGATTTTTTAATAAAAGCAGTATGGCCTTTTACCCCCATTACACTAGGGCGGTGACCGCAATAAAATTTGACATTTCACTTAACGATTGTTTTTTTTTATTATGATTTGTATTATTTGATTTCATGTATGAGCCGCTCTTCATCTCTAATGATGGCATCAGCATGAACCTGATATGGAAAAAAAGAAGAATTTCATAGATTAAAAACTGATTTTTTATAAGCTTTTTGTCTTTTGTAGTCATTTCAGTATAAAGTGGATTTATTCCTCGACCTCAAGCTAACCGACATTTTTCACACCGCAGTCGTCCCTCAGTAAGGCATCTGAAGCCGCGTAGTTCCTGTTTAGAACTTTTATTCGTTCTAGTACCAGTGTGTTTTGTGGTCGTTTCAGTCCTACATTTACATTTTTCATCATATCAACATTCAAGTACAATTTTGCAATCGCCGTCTTGTGTACAGGAAGCCTTACCGATCACACCCAATTTTCCCACTAATGCTACGGTCACATTTGCACCAGTGCCCGTGGGGGATATATATAGTCCCGGCCGGGCCACAAAGACACACATTTGTTCCGGTGGACTGCCGGGTACCGGAAGGGTACTTCTTGGTGTTCTCACGATTAGCTCACGACGTCTATTTGTTACCGGTCCCGCGTTTATTTTAACTCCGTGGTAAAAACTTATAGAGCCCCGGTCGTGCCCTAAAATTGCCGGGTAGCCACAGGGTGCCCACGGGGCCACGTAGGGGTAACGCCCTAAAGTGCAAAAGACAGACCGTGAATTGCCCGACACGGCCTCTTTTTCTGATTAGGGCCTAAGTATGACTTTTTGGAGCCGCACGTCGACCGCTTAACCTTTTATTAAAGTCTTTGACATGGACGTCGATAAGTGTTTTTCGGACGTCGTCTCTGAATGATCGCTCCGACACTAATAACCCCTTCTTAGAACTACGAGGATGCTGATTGGGTTCGGGACGCCGAAAGACCCAATAAATAGAATCGAGTTCCACCCTTAGTTTCCTTCGCAGACTTCTATAAGCGTCAGCTTAATTTCTTAGGAGAGCACTGCACAGATGAACGACTTAAACATGGGTAAGGCTCTTTTATGCTGGGGGAGATAGTTTCCGCTCCTCAAGGGAAAACTGTTTTCCCCGGCAGAAGAGAACTTAAGCCCATGTTGAAAATCGTTCATCGATCAGTGCCACCCCCCCCCCCCAAAAAAAAACGTACCCTAAAATAAACGCCGGCGCTCCTAGAAGCGTAGAGGCTAGTTCCATCTACGGTGATTCTTAGAGACAAATACATTAGAACACATTTCCTAACAGTCTGGTCCGATCCACTGTATTAGAGATTCAACTCACGCGATTCTCACGAATTAATATCCGGTGGCAATTATTCGTCTGAAAGACACCAGGATAAATGCTATCTACATTTCGCTTTAAGGAAAAACATGAATCACTTCTATTTTTATCACTTTTTGTTACTGTTAATGAAATTCACCAGAAAACAAATATGACTTCAAACGAAGAAAGAATTAGGTCATGAAATATCATTTCATTTATTTATTTATCAAATACCAATCAAGACCGAATAATAAATTCTTCTGCCTTTGAACCACGAATATATCTGAGGCGCACACATGTTGCAGAAGGTATTGGTTTTACAGCAAGCCAACAACGCTAAAATGACCTATCTACTTGTTGATACCGTTAGGTCTCTGCCCTACATTGTTTGCACGTTGGGTGTTCGACAACAAATTGGGGCAGTGTTGGGTTTGTCGTACATAATCCATAATTCATAATACATAGGGTCATCCCAATAGCCTCTCGCTAGTTGGGCAACCCTGGCATGTAACTACATGTTCCATGCTGAACCAGTTAATAAAATTACTTATCCATTTTTCTCGTAAATCCTTTGACGACGATTGATTCTGTCATATCCTGGTTAATAAGAAAAAAAAACATACCATGCATGAGTAGAGTCCAACGACCTCATATCTCCGCCAAATAACGTCAACCTTGCGAAAACATGCGTGTGTGTGTGTGTGTGGGGGGGGGGGGGGCATTGTATCACGAGTGTGTGGTCGTTTTTTTCCGGTTCGATAACCATGATGCACAACAGTGGGTGCAAAGCGAAAAACGATTTTTTTTCCCGCAAACTTTACATAAACAAAGAAAATGTCACTACCGAACTAATATGGACTGGAACATATGCACTCGTGTGAACCCACTGAAAGTTTGCGGAGAAGTCCGAGTTAAAATGGTTCGGGGTCCCGGCTGAGACCCAAAAATATCCCGACAGCCGCAGGGTGGCCCACGGGGTCAAGTAGGGGTCACGACCGAATGTGCAAAACAAAACGCCCGTCAACTATCCGGCGGGGCCCCCTTTTTCTAATCGGTACCTAAGCATTACACGCGTAACATGCGTAAACACTGGCACTGAGCCGTACTCTCGTATCTGCTTGGAGATTGACATACTACCTGAGCGACGATTAAAGGAAATAAAATGCACGGGACGATGCATTAGGAAGACGTCAATGGGCAAAACACTGTATTTCCATTTCACCTGAGTGACGCACATAACACAGCCAACACGTTATGAACGCTGCATCATATACGCTCTACTGCAGATTATACGCTCTACTGACGTCACTAATGACCAAACGATATACTGAGGTCAACTGTATATAGGGCGACCTCCTTCGCTTCTACCTTCTCAAACATCTTAAATTATCGAGCGGCCTCCTTGTAGAAATCTATTTTCTTGTAGAACTAATAAGGCAGTTTTTGAAAGAGGTTACAACCGGTCTGCAGGAATTTAGTTCGTCAGCGTTTCTTGCCCGTTCTTGGGCGGTAGGTAGCCCCCACCAGGCCTTCCTACGGGGGTACGGATCGCAGAATTCGGCCAAAAAGGGAAGAGTTGGCTCGGACAGTCAGCCCGCGGTAAGGTAAACTCCCCTGGTAAATTATCCAGCGTCGTCAGTCTGGTAGAGACTAGGCGGTAGATTGCGCACAAGCTTAAGATCCCTGTATAGATCTCTGTCCGGTTCGCGCGGCCATCTCATCTAGGTGCTACAGTTTATCACCTACAGTTGGCAGTTCATTTGCACCTTTCCAATAATCATCTATACCAGTTTCCCCGTGGACTTGTGCAACTTTTTACACCAACTTTGTCCAGCGGAGAATCGTCGGACTGACTCGGACACATTTCCAAAGACAGCAAAGAAGGTACAGTACTAAATTCATCTTCACTATGTTTTAATTCATGGCTGGGGGATATAGCTACATCTGGGAGGAAATGATATAGGTACGTTCGTGATATGATCTGGTGACTCTGCTCCGAAACAGTCGCTTTTTGGGGATCGAACCCGCGACCTTTACCTGCCGTATGCAAGGCGACCACTCTCTAACCCCAAGGCCATTGCAATGATAATGTTTTAGGCTTCATCCAAACACATACTTGGGAGAAAATCTACCGAGCAACCCTTTAAACTGTACATACTCTCGGGTAAGATATTGATCTGGTCATTTCCTCGAGGATGATTTTGTGGCACTATATATTTGCAGCCATTTCAAATGACATTCTCTGTGGTAAGGCATAAGAAACAAAATGTCGTGTTTTCGATTTACAGTAAAAAAAAAACACAGGGTCGGTAGATAGGGATTCTCTTAAAAAAAAACAATCGAACAAATACAGTTCAACAATGTAAAACTGGAATACATCAGGACACTGGTATTTTTAACGTTATATGTATTTTTTTTTTTTTTTTTTTTGTAATTGTACGGACATATACTGTGCAAGAACAAATACTGACCATAGAAGTACAATATTTGCTACACATTGCTAAACTGTTATGATAGTGTGATCTGTAAGAAAATTTGCATGACTGCTTGGATTCTATTTTGAATTTTTCATCACTCAGATTGAAAATATCACGTCCCTTGGAAGAGGTCGACCAAACAAAATGCTAGGGTCAGCAGGTTTTTGCTAAGAAAACTGACGATTATATACAATAAAAATTCATATGATATTCTTACTTATTCTTAGTTTCTTGTAAAGGAGAAATATGATTTTATTTGATGGCAATGTTCTACTTGTGTCGGCTCCATTGTATTATTCACAAATAATAAATTATATAAGATCAAATTTGGCAAGGGGAATGCCATCTAAAGAAACAAATTTAGTAGATCAGCACGTCTTTGCTAAGAAAACTGACAATGGTGTCTGTTTAGTATTTATGATTATAAATATTAAAGAATAGTATAATATTCTCACTTAATTTTTGTTTCTTGTCAAGAGGATATATGTGGGTGACCGGAAACACAACATGTTTTCCTAGGCCTAATAATATTAATATTAATGCTAGTAGTTTTCCCTCATTCTGCGGCCTTGAGAGGCCCCGGTAATGTATTCTATCCAAACTGCATGCGGTCGTTTTGGTCAGGAAATTACATACCGCACGGCACTGATGTAAAAACTATATCCATCACCAAGATATCGTTTGCTGGCAAATGCACCACATTTGCCTCAAGATTATTCCCATAAACGCCACTAACTGCAGCGCCTTGAAAAGGTAATCTCCAATTGCAAGCAGATCTATTTGTTGGCAAGGTAGTATCCATGGGCTAAAAATTGATATTATTTCAGCCCATGGATACTGTAAATGCAGAAAAGTTCGCGGTTTTCGCGGTGAACTTTTTACAACGTCCTTAAAACCAATTGCAAGCAGATCTATCTGTTGGCAAGGCAGTCTCCATGGACTAAAAATTGATAGTATTTCAGCCCATGGATACTGTAAATGCAGAAATATTCGCGGTTTTCGCAGTGATCTCTTTACAGCGAACTTAAAACCACCGCGATAAGCCGTGCCATTGTGTGACTGTGGCGCTACTATTGTTTCAAGCGCGAACTCAAAACCATCGCGAACACTCCATTTTCTCCTTACCGCGAAATCAAATCCACACGAAGACTTCTGCATTTACAGTACTGCATTGCTAACGGTAGATCTGCTTGGAGATTATCGAAAAAAGTATTATATACGCTACAACCTGCTATTTATATATTTTTTCACATCCCAAAGTAAAGACTAGGCAACAATAAAAAATAAAAAAAGCACTGAATTCGTTTCTTTAGATTCAATTTCCCATGACAGAATTTGATCTGATTTAATTTATTTTATAGTTGTTTTTTTTAAGATTCAGGTGCCGACACAAGCAGGCAATTGCCATCAAATATAAACGTAATTCCTTTCTCGATAAGAAACTTAAAATTAGTAGTAAGAAGAAGATTAGATTATTATCTAATGATACAATTTCAAGTACTAAGCAGATGGCATCGTCAGTGCCATTGCTAAAGATGCAGAGAACCTAAAGCGACAGTGCTTGCTTTTGCTCAAGTGCCTTTTGCCGATCATGATGAGCATAGCGTGCAACAGCTTGAAACGCACTTGTATCATAGCAGATTGAGATTGGATCTGAAGAGCACGGTCAAGGTAAAGAGCTAGTTGCCGTGCTGTTTTTTAAGTACGAGACCGGCTTCATCGGCCATTGAACTATAGATATTACGTTTGTGAATATTATTCATCCAGAAAATTGAAGAATGAAATTTTAATTCAACCTATACAAATGAATTACAATCTGACATATTTATACGTTTGTAGTCTTCTCCTTACATTTTTCATCAGTGAAGGAAAAAAATTAAATCAATAAATGATAACTATAATTAATAAATGAATAAAATATGGCTATCAATAATCAATACATATTGGATATGTATTAATGGCAACAAATTATTTCTTCATTTATTAATGAATCATTATTTATTAATTAGTTATTAATAACAAGAATTGATAATTAAATTTTATATATATCAATGAATATATTTGAATTATAATATTTATATATAAGGTATATTTTTCCTTCACTGATGAAAAGTCTCAGGTGGACACCTGAAACGTCTGATAATTTCATATTGTAATCCAGTTGTAAAGATTGAAATGAAATTCTAAACTATAGATATTTTGTGACAACCCAATTCCACTAAGAGGGCGACCTCGCTGCGACCTAAAATTGGATAGATTGCTTAACGAATTTCAAGGTTATAACAAAATTTGTTACGATTTACGTGTTTTGTTGGTTTTTCAGTCATAATTTTACATTTCGCACGATATTCCAATTATGAGTTCAAGGGTTACAGAAATCCTATTAAGGTCGTAGTGAGGTGGCAACGCGATTCCCGTCTAGTAGAACGGGGGTCTAAAGTCAGAGAGAGCTTGAAAAAAAATCAAGATGGCGTCTGGACGAAAATCAGTCCACGTCTTAAAACTACCAATGAGAACAATCCTTGGGAAAATGTGCATGCATTACATGTATAACGGCATTTACAGCCGAACTCTATGACAAATATCTTGTGATACTATCATATTGCAGGCTTTTGCTTTGTGATTGTTGTTTGTAGCTGTAGCTGGAATATCGGCCGCTTTTCAAAAACTGGATTCTTTTCCAGTGGAAATATCTACAATTCCAGAGTATGCATTATGTTAAGCTGTTAGCTTGTTGGGTTTTTGCCAAGGTACCGTATAACCCTTTCTATCCAGGGACACCGGGAAAACAGGTCAATGGACCTAAGTGCATCTATTGGTTAAGTAAGTAAACGAAATGGAAACTCACGTCTAGAGCTAAGCTCTTCTTTGAACTCCGTTCCGGTGGAAGCATTGATTTACAAGGATGCAAGCTCTTCTGTAGAGCAAATGAACCAATCCATTAACCTCTTACATAAACATTCGTTATATAAAGAAATGGAAACTCACGTCTAAGCTCTTCTTTTAACCCCTCTTCTGTGGAAAAGCATTGATTTGAAGGATGGAAGCTCTTCTGTAGAGCAAATGAGCCAATCCATTAACCTCTTACATACACATTCGTTATACAACAAGCTGGATGTTGTGTCCTTGGGAAAGGCACCTAACATGACTTTCCTCACTCTATCCAGGTGTAAAAATGGGTACATGACTTCGGTTGGGGAGGTAAAACGTGGTGAATTGAGGGAACAGTGGATAACAACCTGCTGGCCCTACGGCCCTGAAAATAACCATGGGAATACGTTTACCTTACCTGTTGTCTTTTCAGTAACTTTTGCATTTTACATGATATTCCAATTATGAAGTAAAGGGTTACACAAATCCAATTTAGGTCGCAGCAAGATCGTGGCACGATCGCCGTCTAGTTGAATGGGGGGGGGGGTGCTGTTGCGCCGCATTGTAACTTGATTTAGAAGCAATAATTTCAAAAACGTACGAACGTTTCATTTACTCCAATGAACCTTGTAATTTTCGTTAGATCTCTTTTCCTGTGAAGCAGAGCAGACGAACGAGAAGCACATCAAAAAGCGGCCTTTCACGTTTTTTAATATTACTCCTTTGATTGTAGCAGTGGAAAATAAGTGCTCCGGGCTTGTCCGCTAGTTATGATGATCTGTTTGTCCTTCACCAATGCATTAAACTGAAGATCATAGAGTACACTCAGGCTCACTCTAAATATACACTGCGTCGTGGTCGTTTTAATCGAGGGATCCACTGTCTTCAAAGCTTTCGTACAAAAAGATTCAAGGTTATTCCTAGAACTCACATTGGTCACTCCAACAAAGATGGCTTCGATCTAAAAAGAGCTAAGATGAAAGCAAAAACTGTAACCGTATGTAGTACATGTTCAGTTAGCATATGATTTTCTAGGATTCTAGATACGCTTTGACTTTGTTGCAGAGGCGTGTCTTCAGAGTGCTATAATGCTCGGTCACAATTACAAAAAGGCACGGTGAAAAAAGGGCCCCGCCGGGTAGTTAAGTTTTCTTTGGAGTAGGTTGTTGTGGTCAATGACCTAGGCTTCGCAGATGATATTGCTTTACAAGCAGAGAAGATCAGACACGCACAAGAGCTGCTATTGCGGTTGGAGAATGAATCTGCAAAAGTAGGATCTTAACGCCAACCTCATGGCATACAATCAGACTGCTCCCATCACGATCAAAACCAGGAGTTGAGGAAGTAAAGAACATCAAATACCCATGTTCAAATATGGACAGCTCAATAAAAAAGCTAAAAGGAACCTACACACGAATGCTTCTAATGTGTCTTAACGTCTACCGGGAGCAAAAACTCAGCAACAAATAGCTATATCAAGACCTTCCACCAGTCTCAGAGAAAATAAAAGTAAGAAGATTGAAATTAGCTACTCATTGCATCAGACTTCCTGATATCATAACCCTCCAGAGTATTGTTAAAGGCACCTTCATCAATAACCTAAGAGCTGACACGAACCTTACTGAAATGAAGGAAATCTAGTCTCTGGTGGAATTAAGGGTGAAGAGGAGAGCGCCTTTAAGTTAGGTTCGAGCGGGAGCTAGACCAAAGTAAAAAAAAATTTTTTCACTTTCGGGCGTGACCCCTACGTGGCCTCGTGGGACACCCTGCAGCTACCGGTCTATTTTTGGGCACGGCCGGGCCCCTGGAATCGTAAAACACCTTCCCCCTTCCCGTTTCCGGCAATCCATCGGGACAAGTTTGTAGCTTTGGGGCCCGGCCGGGGCTACACCCCCTACGGGCGGGCGCCGGTGCAAGGGAAAAAAAGCCGTGGTAGCCGAAAAGGCACCTTCATCAATAACCTAAGAGCTGACACGAACCTTACTGAAGTGAAGGAAATCTAGTCCCTGGTGGAATCGAGGGTGAAGAGGAGAGCGCTTTTAAGCTTGGTTCGAGCGGGAGCTAGACCAAAGTAAAACAATTTTTTTTTGCTTTTTCGGGCGTGACCCCTACGTGGCCTCGTGGGGCACCATGCGGCTACTGGTCTATTTTTGGGCACGACCGGGCCCCGGGATGTTTTTAACTCGGAGTTAGAATAAACCCAGTAACAAATAGACGCCGTAAGCTAATCGTAAAACACCGATAGGTACCCTCCCCCTTCCCGTTTCCGGCAATTCATCGGGACAAATTTGTAGCTTCGGGGCCCGGCCGGGGCAACACCCCCTACGGGCGGGCGCCGGTGCAAATTTGACCGAAGCATTACCGGATGGTTAACGATTACGATGTGAATCATCATCATCATCATCGGTCGGTCGCGCAGCGGCCGATCACACGTCCTCTCCACATCCGCCGGTCAGTAGCCATTTCAGTGATGGCCTCTGGGCCCAGGTCACCTTCAGCATCCCCCAGCAGCTTCTGGATGTAGGTCAGGTAGTTCGTCTTCTGACGTCCTGGTCGTCTTCTGCCATGTGTCGGGACATAGAGGGCGTATGTCCCGAGTGGCTCCTCTGTGGGCAGCCTGAGGGCATAACGTCACTTGCAGTCAAAGTCTCTGATGACAAATATCTTGTGATTCATATTCCAGGCAGGTGCTTTGTGCTTGCATGGTCATGTCTTTCTTTTTATAGCTTTGGTTAGTATATCGAATGCTTTAGTAAAAACTGGATTTCTTTAGTTTTTTCTGTGTAAATATCTACAACTCCAGAGTAGGGATCATGTGAAGTTGTTAGCTTGTCGGGTTGTTGCAAAGCTACCGTGTTACCATCGTCTAAGCTATTGATGCACCAAGGAATCCAACCCCCCTGAAAAAAACATTGATTTTTTTTTCATTACACGGAAGCAAGCCCTTCTATAGAACAAAATTGATCTGTCCATTAACGTCTTACGTAAACATTCGTTGTATAAAGTATACGTTTACATTATATGCAGTAATCCCAACAACATACGAACATTTTGCATTGCCCATATCAAATTTGTATTTTTCGTTAGCTCTCTTTTCAAGTGAAGTAAATCTCGTAAAGCATACGAGAATCACATTAGAAAGCGGACTTTCCTGTTTTTATGTTACCCCTTTGATTGTAGCAGTGGAAAATAAGTGTTCCGGGCTTGTCCACTAATCTGTTTGCCCTTCACTATCCATTAAACTAAACTGAAGATCATAGAGTAGACTCAAATTCACTTTAAAAATCTACTGCGCCGTGGTAGTTTTAATCGAGGGATCCGCTGTGCAAGCGCCTTCAAAGCTTTCGTGGAAAAAATTAGGTCAATGTTATTCATATAACTCACTGTGGTCGATCAAACAACAAAGATGGCGTCTGAAAAGGGCTAAGATGAAAGCAAAAACTGTAACCGTATGTAATACACATTCAGTTAGTGAACCAACATTAATTTTCTGAAGAGAACAAGGATTCTATATAAGCTTTGACTTTGTTGCAGTGGCGTGCCTTCAGAGTGTTCTAATGCTCGATCACAACTGCAAAAGGGCAGGGTGAAAAAAGGGCCCCGACGGGTAGTTAGATATTTTTTAGAGTAGGAAAAATAGTCATCACCCCTTTGTTGTGGTCAGCGACCTAGACTTCCCAGATTATATTACTTTACCAGCAGAAAAGATCAAACAAGCACGAGAACTGCTCTTGTGGTTGGAGAATGAGTCTGCAAAAACAGGACTACATCTTAACGCGAAGAAAGCCAACCGCATGGCATGCAATCAGACTGCTAACATCACGATCAAAACCAGGAGTTAAATTACTATAAATAAATGAATAACTTCAAATACTTAGGCTCAAATATGGAAAGCTTAATAAAAAGACTACATCTGGATGTAGGTCAGGTAGCTCGTCTACATCCTGACCTACATCCAGAACCTGTGGCTACTGGTCTATTTTTGGGCACGGCCGGGCCCCTTTATGTTTTTAACGCGGAGTTAAAATAAACCCGGTAACAAATAGATGCCGTTAGCTATTCGCGAAATCACCGATCGGTACCACCCTACCCCCTAACCCCCCCTAACCCCCCCTTACCCCCCCCCCCTGGTATCCGGCAATCCATCGGGAAATATTTGTAGCTTCGGGGCCCGGCCGGGGCTACACCCCCCTACGGGCGGGCACCGGTGCAAAGGTGACCAAAGCATTACCGGATGGTTAACCATTGCGATGTGAATGTCTCATTACAGGCTGGTATACAGCGTGGAATATTCGTAGGAAATTAATCGAAGGAGCCGGCATTTACCACTGAAGGGATCTGAGTGTATCTACTGGTAACAAATGAAATGAAATGAAAACCCACGTCTAAGCTATTCATGTGCCAAGGAATCCAACCCCTCTTCGCTGAAAAAGGAACGATTTGCAACAAGCTATTGAAAGCTCTTCTGCACTCTAGAGCAAAATGAATATGTCCATTAGTGTCTTACATAAGCAGTTCGTTATATAAAGTCTGCTGCATATATTTCACAAGAAGGGCGAGTGGCATCGGGTGGCATCCTGTGGCGCAATCGGTAGGGTGTTTCGCCCACAACCGAGTGGTCCCGGGTTCGAAAACATCGATATGCCAAAATGTTGTGCCCTTCTGAAAGGCACTTTTCATGACTTTCCTCACTTCACTCAGGTGTAAACGAGTACCTAGCTTCGGTTAGGGTATGTCCCTCGGCTATGACTTTAAATGGAGTCCCGTGTTTGAGGAGAGCCACACCTCGAGCACGTTAAAGAACTCACTGCACTTATCGAAAAGAGCAGGGGTCCTTCCCGGTGTGAATGGTTCATAACCTACAATCCTATGACCGTACATGGATTCGCCCTTAGTAATAGCCTCCAGCTAGTTGGGCAACCCTGACATGTACATGCTGAACCAATAAATAAACAAAATAAATAAAAGAAGGACGAATGAGACATGGTTGCTTGTTGCCAATTCTATTTTCTAAAGCAGATGGCATGTTGGCGGGGAACATTGATATGAGATATAAATCGGAGGATCTGGTGCAATGGCAAAGTAAATAGAGCCCTCCAATGCACCATCTGGAGAGCTCATGAGGGAAGGTCTAGATTAAACTATCAATGAAGAAGGTAAAGCAATGGATGTAAAGTTAAGACCATTTTTGTTTCTTTGCAAAGAAGATATTAATTATGGGTGTAACAACTTTTCCTCCTCTTAGTGATAACAAGTAGGGTTTTCGGGAGTTCCTCAGGAGAAGAAGACCATGCAAAAACATCCATTACTGTACTTACCTGACATTTACCACCATTGGTAATCGCACTTTTTGTGCAGTGATATGACTTACATGTATTTCGAAGTTTCCCCCATCTCCCAAGCAGCTTCCTCCACACTGCATCGTCCTCACAAATTGCCCATTATAGAGGGGATAATATTATGATGTATTGGCGAAGGTTTGGGGACCTCCAAGTGCTGTCTTGGCCAATGTATGTCATGGAATTAAGCCCCTACCACGCATGGCCTCCCGAAAATGCAACAGACCATGGATGGGTGTGAGCCCTAAGGTCACCTGTGGTTCGGAGTTGGTCGGCGAAGCTGCCTACAGGTCTGTTGAAATATAAAAGTTGTCTGCGCTAGCCGACTATCAATTTTGAAAAATCTAAGTCACGAAAGTCATATTCTGCTTGGGTGCGATCGTGGGATGGAGCTAGAATAGGATAGACTCCCAACCCAGCTCAGACCATGATTGGGGAGTGGTTGTGAGCAAAGCTAACGTTGTGAGAAGGCCCTGAATGTGTGAAAAGGTCAATGACCCCGTATCTTACTTATTCAAGCTGCGTCAGTTGGCGCCTCTATCTGGAAAACGAGCGTATCACAGATGACTGCGTAACAAATGCGTTAAGCTATGAACGTGTCTAAATGTTCATCACCCTTGGAGAACCATAGACTTCCTGGGGCGGAGCAAAGCTTCAATAGAATACCATGTGTTATCTACCCTTCGCTTCGCTAAGCCGCTGAACTCCATTTCCTAGACGAGTATGCTAAACAGATTTCGTTTTCCTGCGGTCTTTTAGGTTTAATGCCAATCAGCCAGAAAACGACCAATCGCAGAGCGTGTTTGAGCTGACGTCAGAGCAAATTTCTCCCAGTACCGTCAGTGAACATTAGGAAGAACATTTTGCATTGAGCAACCCACAGCTAGGACTTCGGTTGTGCTGGCTCTCCTGTAAGATTTGGTGAGTCCTTTTAAAATATTCAAATGGAGGCAAAAGCTGGTTTTAGGCGTTCAAAACAATGTCTTTCCTTAGATTTCATGCAAACAGGTCTATTTTAGCGAATCATTAATTGCCTGTCATTTTATGTTTGCAACAATTTTGATTTACGGTTGGGTAGCTGGCGCAAGTTGGATCGTAATGTTATTTTGAAAGGGCGCAGTGGCAATGACAGATTTGTCTTTCTTCGTTACAGTTCCCTAGATACATAAGACGGCTAGGGAGCTATTGTCGTTAGATATTGCCTTCCGGTTACAGACTTACCATACCGGTTAAGACAAATCATTCAGACCGCATCTCGTTTCTTGAAGCTACACTCTTCTCCATCTCTGTGATATATTACAACGTTGCGTGTCGGGAGGACTTAGATTCAATTAGAGATGTCCTTTAACCGTCCATAGTGATAGTTTCTATCATCTTTTTACAGATATCAAACGTCCTTCTGTTCTGTCATACGTTAATGCGAAAGTGTAAGTCCCATCGCCGAATTGGGCCGTATCTCCAGGCATTCCGCGCGGCTTTTTAATATTTCGCTTGTAAGTTTTGGACAGTAGGATCTATAAAGGGCAACCGTCCAACAGGGATAATGGAATTGGACCATCGTTAGCCAAAATTACCCCAATTTTCTGACGGCGATTTACGTCCTTTTGAATTTTGCTTTGGTGAGTCCTTTGAAAATATTCAAATGGAGACAAGAGCTGGTTTTAGGCGTGAAAAACACCGCCTTTTTAAAGATTTCCAGCAAACAGGTGTATTTTATATTTTCATGTTTGCATGCCTGTCGTTTAATGTTTGCAGCAATTTTGATTTAAGGTTTTGTAGCTGTCGCGAGTTGGATCGTAACGTTATTTTGAAAGGGCGCAGTAGCAAGAACAGATTTGTCTTTTTTCGTTACAGTTCCCTAGATCTAGCCATTGGCTAGGGAGCCATTGTCGTTCGCCCTTGCCTTCTGGTCACAGACTTACCATACCGGTAAAGACAAATCACTCAGACTATGTCAGGCTCGTTTCTCGAAGCTACACTCTTCTTCTCTGTGATATATTTCAACGTTGCGTTTTGGGAGGACTCATATTCAATTAGAGATGTCCTTTAACCGTCCATAGTGATTAGTTTCCATCATCTTTTTACAGATATCAAACGTCCTTCTGTTCTTTCGTAGGTTAATGAGAAAGTGGAAGTCCCATCGTCGAACTGGGTTGATGCATACCGCGTGGCCTTTTTAATATTTCGCTTGTAATTTTTGGACAGGAAGATCTATAAAGGGCAACCGTCCAACAGGGGTAATGGAATTGGACCATCGTTTGTCAAAATTACTCGAATTTTCTGACGGCGATTTGCGTCCGCTTTCACGCGAATTCATTGATTTTAAGTCTGCACGTGTTGCATATCTGTGTATATTGGTTCAGAAAAATAGCGACGAGGTTGTTGCTTGCTAATTAAATACCCGGTTACACAGCCGAACATGGCCTCCCGACCTTCTCCCGACCATGGTTGGGATTGGGATGCGATCGGGCTGTGGGGCTTGGTCGGATGTGGTTGGCTGGTGTTCGGCGCGGTTGGCTGGTGTTTGGCTGCGCCAGCCGAATGTTTTGGATTTTCTAAAATATTCAGCTGTGGACGAGATGTCTGGAATGGGTTGGCTGGTGGTTGGGAGTTTTAGTGGTCAAGGCGTGCTTGAGAGTCAAATTTGACTAAAACTGGTCAGACTTATCCGGACCTACCGCCAGCCTTGGGTGGCTAGTGGTCGGGAGCCATGTTCAGCTATTGTAATGCTTCAGTCCCATTTCCAATCTGGGGCCCGGCCGGGCAGCTTGTGGGAATGAAAAATAGAATGTAAAAGGCATCAAAAGACACAAAGCGTAAAAATACTCTTAGCCATACATTTGTGCATTCTATTGATATGAATTTGTATGTTTCGTTTTTTGGAAATGGGACAGAACTTCAGCGGGGTTTTAGTCTTTTGCATAGGCCATTTTTCACTTTACCACTTGCCGCGTTTTCAGCCGTTAATGGTTGAAAAAGCCTAAGTAAAGACCGTTGGCATTATTAACGCGTTGAGTAAAGAAAGAAGGATCTGTTGCTATGGACAGGTTGGTGTTTTTCCAAACGCTGCCAGTTCTACCGTCAGGGTTAGATGGATGGACGTAAGACACCCGTTTCAGACATGTTTGCTTTTCTCAGTTCATAATTTAGTCAAGGGAAGTCTCATGTAGCGCGAGAACGTGATCTGACTAATAATGCCGGTGTCATATGCGGCAAATATCCATCTCTGTCTGGCTTAGAAATGACCCTCAGGAAAAGATGCTGTGTTTCCGGTTACGGTCCTGAAAGAAATAAGGTCGGTAGGTGGGGATTCTCAAATGTATTATTAAACTGACCATAGAAGTGTTAAATAACTTACTACACATTCCTACATCAATTGTTTGAAGCCTTTATATGTTGAATGAACCCTCAGCGGTATACTTTCCCGGACTGATTAATCTGTCGACCCGGGGTCCGCGCGGACCGAATTACATGTACAGTTCTTTTTGCAAGTTTTTTTAATTAAGGTCTTCAGAATACAACTACCTTAATTATCTTCGCCGAGAAGATTATGTTTTCCGTTACTCCAGCTAAGGGGTGGGTCTGTATGTATGTCACGAGCATAACTCAAGAAAACTTTGATGGATATTCATGATTTTTGGTAGGTGTGTAGCGGTTGTGCGAAGAAAGGCCAAGTACAAATATCGTTCACCTTCCGTTTTCAAACAGTACTGCAGCGGACGTTGCATGTTTGTGTGTTTGTATGTAGGCAAAAAAAGTGACGAAAACGTTGATGGATCTTCATGATTTTTGGCAGATAAGTAGCGGTTGTGAGAGTAGGAAGTAAAGTAAAAAAAACATACATTTTTGAATACTTTATGCTGACACTTAGCACCGAAAATATCAAATCACATGTATTTTCAGGGCCTATGTCCATAAAATCAGTGATTGCTGTTATAGTGGTAAACATAATTTTTTTCCTGATTGGTGCTGAAAAATGAATTAAGGTAAGCACCAAGGCAGAAACGGAATATACTTGAAAGGAATTCCATTCGAAAGAACGGCTGGGATCCGTGTGGACCCCAAATAAAAATAAGTTATAAAAATTATGTAAATACATTAAACGGAATGATCTTCAGCGTGGATGGTGCTAACATTCCAGATGACAATGACTTAAAATACCAGACAAAAAACTTCAAAAATATTACAGAATATATAGTGCTGGCGTCCGCGTGGACCCAAGGTACACTGTTAAGGGCTAAAAGTGTATGAAATATTGAAATTCTTTAAGACAATATGCATGATTACCTGGATTCCATTTTACATTTTCACCACTTAGATGTCAGATCGAAAATATTATGTCCCTTTTTTTTTAGCGATCGACAGAAAAAAAAGGCTAGGGTCGGCAGATTTTGTCTAGGGGCGTCGGTCAGGTAACAGGAAAAACAACATTTTTTCCCGAGGCTTTATTTGATGTCTCTACGGGAGCAACAATAACAATAACCGCCGCCCGAACATGTCGGAACCGGGTGCAATTTGCATTGGTCTGATGAACCCTCCTACACAGTCTGGTGATAGACTTCTTGTCTTCATGGATCCGACATAGATGAAATTGGTTATTTACGCCAAGGAATTTGTGTGATGTGTAAGAACGTGATATAACGCATGCTGTCCTCACAATGATGGATTTCCACGGACACGAAAAGTGTCGTCCTATATTGATGTAACAAGGCCTAATGGTTGTTGTGTATGCGCGCGCCACAACTTTCAGTAAAACCACGGCGAGACAAAGAAATGTGCCAAATACTGCCACTAGTCTTCACGACTTGACATGAATCAACTTACAGGCAACATCAATGCTTTGTTCATTTTCCACAACATCTGTTATGTTTTACAAACGATGCACCACAACATTTTAGTGGTTGATGGCTTGGAAGAAATTATAGCCAGGGGATCGAATTCTTCCACCTGAAAACTGCTGTCGCCTGAGAGCCTATCAGAGCCTTTAAGCCTATCAATGTCTTCAGGATATTCTGTCTTAGAAAGTGTACAAGTGCATATTTGTAACATTTGCACTGGATACGTTTAAAGCCATGAAAACAAAGCTAGCCCACTCCTTTGTCAAACGCATCCGCTGACATTATCAAACGGATGGTCCAATTTGACGACTTCTTTCACAGTGCCTTCTGGAACCATTGCCATCAACCTGTTGGTCTTGAAAATGTGACAGGGGCTATAGAGAATGTTCAATCTATGCTGTCTGGCGGTCAAGTGGGTCAGTATTGTTGAGTTTAACCGGTGAAATAGTGCTTTGACACCTAACGATCACTGCAAGACGATGACATTCGGTAGGTCATAATAACCTTCGAAATGTAGGATGAAAAAGATCACCACAGTCACTCAGAACGTGAAAGTGATATCGATCCAGTTTCAGCTCACTGACGAGCTATTCTTCTGCTTGTCGTGTGAGAGAAGACAGTCACACTATGTACGCCATATTCAGAGGTTCATGTACCTGGAAAATTCTCTTTTCGACAAGCACAATGAACAGTCACACTACCGGTGAAATGGCCTAGTTGGTAGAGTGCTCGCCTTGCACACGGTAGGTCGTGAGTTCAAACCCCGGCCGGGTCATACCAAAGACTTTAAAAATGGTACATACTGCTTTCTCTGCTTAGCACTCAGCATTTGGGAAAGAGTATGGAAGTTAAACACACATCACTACCAGCGGGCCAGCCCCCTGCTGTAGTGACTTGCACAATGTGTGTGGCCCAAGGGCTATAGAAATGGAGATGGGCGCCACCCCGATGCGTCTTTTCAAGACGCCCGGGTCACTTTAACTTAACTTTAACAATGAACAGTGGACTACGGGTTAACGTCTCGTCCTAGGGACTGCAACTACGGTAGCGTGCATGTCCGGTGAGCGACACAGCTGGGATTCGAACGTACGGCGTCTAGTTCCATGAGCAAGGTCACTACCCACTCCACTAATCACGCCACCTACTTACAAACTTTAAGCGGCCATATACAAGACTGCGCAAATTATGGCTGTCCCTCGCGACCTTCGAAGGAGTGCAGCCATGAAGTGAAGAAGCATTTCAAGCAAATGAACAGGAAATCCCTACTTACCATACTCCTAACACGCTGCAGCGGTTCTCTAAGTGGCTCTTTCCTGCCTTTTTTGGAAGACGCATGGCCGAATGTACATAGTACTCAGGATTTAGGTGGGTGGAAGATGTATGCAAGGTTCTGCGTAGAGCCTGCAGCCCTGTTAGCATTTTCACTTTAAAAGGCCACAATTGCTATGTTGCAATTCAAAAAAGGAAAAAATGTAACTCAATATGGAAAAAAATAAAAATGAAATGAAATAGAATAGAAAGAATAAAGTAGAATAAACTAAGACAGAATAAATAAAATAAAGTAAAACAAAGAAAAATAAGATAAAATTAAATTAAATAAAATTAAATAAAACATACGAAATAAAATAAGATAGATTAAGATAGGATAAATAAAATAAAGTAGAGCAGAATAGAATGAATTGAATTAAAGTGATGTAAATTTTAGTAAAATAAAGTAAAGTAAAGTAAAGTAAAGTAAAGTAAAGTAAAGTAAAGTAAAGTAGAGTAAAGTAAAATACAGTTATGTAAATGAAACGAAATGAAATAAAACAAAGGACACGGTGCTCATTGCTCCCCTCTTTTATATTAGTTCATCTTGATTTGAACGGACAAAATGACAGCATACATTAGCTAGTTGGAGCAAGCCTATGGTTATGATACAGACAAAAAGACAAGTAAACATTGTATATGTCACAACAAAGAGCAAAATCCCTGGGATTCTAATTGAACTTTGGAGGCGCGATAGGCATATTTTGATGCCATATTGTCTCCCTCGGCTAAGCCATATGTCGAAACGATTATTCGAGGTTAATAACAAAATCCGGTCTTCATCGCCCTGACTGCCGCCTTGGCATTTCACGCTTCTCAACGCATCTACCCTATCATTGTCTTTATCTCTTGGATACACTGAGAAGACAGGCGACCTTTCATTTGAAGTTGAGCGTTTCGTCATTGAAGCTGGTGCAGAAAATGGACATCTTGTTCTAGGGTGACTGCTAACCTTTTGGAAATGGTAAACTGTTTCACGTCCACGGAGAAGGAGATTGCCAGTGGAGGATGCAATAAATCCATCAAAAGACCGTTTAATGGCGTATTGGTTTTCTATTTGACGCTTGAGCTGCTGTGAAGGTCATGCAGTACTGGGCACGTAGAGGCTGGGTTTACCATTGGTGCAGGTCGACGTGTATACTAAGTGGATTACTTAAACGGCCACGCTGCTAAAACTATGATCGAAGTCCCTCCGGTATCAATCCAGTTCAACGACCCCATACCTACCCAAATGATGCTAGCGTTTACTAATTTACTCTGCAAATAATGTCCTCATTTGCATATACTACATCAGTTGATATTCCTGTCTATCCAAATAACACAGATTAGTCAAAATATGGGAGTCCTATCTTAGCAAAGAAGGCCCAGAATGCCGATTCTTGAACATGTCCCTCGTCTTCCCAATACCTGCCCACCTACCCAAAATTATGAACGTACATCAACAGCTTATTGAGTTATGCTGTTGACACTCCACCATAGCCATATAGAAAATATAACCTTCTGTAATGCTTACCATCGTTTCAGAGAGGATGGATAATAAAGAAAGATGCTGACTTACTTATCAAGTCGTTCAGTGAATATTTACATTTGGCAACGAAGGAGCGGATGGTGTTGGTAAATGCTAAGATCAATTAAGCCCCTTCGGGTTGCTCAGTGTGTTCATTGATCTGACAGTCTTATCCGAGTATTGACCCAACATTTTCTCCACATGGTCTGAGACTCGTAAATGTACCGCTCAAAGCTATTCCCTTGTTAAAAAGGGCATCATATTCAACAATTGGCCATTACTTTTTGGTTTTGACAGTGTTACCTAACATTTTTGATGAATATGTTAGGTAATGCTGTCACAGGATGAAGGTGGCATGGTTAGTACAGCCATTCTGTACATATTCGATGGATTACCATAATCTATGCTTATCTATATCAACGCAGGTTGTGATAATTGGTTCCGCCGTATTTGATTCTGATGTTGCTAAGTCCATGGTAATGAATATCATTACACAGTGTTGCATTGGATCTCCTTGGATCAATGAACAATTAAATAAATCGCCAGGAGTGACGTACGCACCATGCAACGATAACTATTCATTCCGACCCGAAGGCCAAACGAACTTATTGACTTTCAATTTCCAAGAAAAAGAATTTTGAATACGAGAGTCGCGAATACATTGCCAACTACGCACGAAAACAAGGAATTGCCGGCATCGCTTGCTTGTGATTAGGCAAACCCTGTTCATTGTTTAGCTTTGCAAGGGATGTCATGATTTATCTATATAAAGGAAGGAGCGAAGGAAACGAGCCCATACGCACTCGTCTCCTTTTCTAGGCCACACGTGGAAAGCTGAAGCTGACGAACGTGTCTCATAGAAAGTGTTATATACCAGAAAATGGGCTGTTTGATGTGAGATTACTTCACCATCCTTGGCCTGTCACTTTGTGTGCCTCTGCGGATAAGCATAAGACTACGATTCACGTATATGACGTCGCCTCCTTAAAGCAGAGCATCTCAGGTCTACTTGACGGACGTCTTGAGATAGTAAGGAAATGTGCTGCACGTAGTCCCTTCATGTCGTTACTGGAATACAGAAAAACTATTCTTGCAAGCCTTGGGATGATAGCGATACCTTGTGTTGGCAGGGAATACGATAGCCCATTTAGCAAAAGACGAATTATGCCCCTACGCAGTTTAAGGGCAAGGGTCATACTGGTTTGCATTATAGCCCTTCGAGTGTATGCTTAAAGAGATACTCTTACCGTCTTTTCTTGACCATGTATCAGCGGTAGCACTATATATGATAATAGTTGCATTACCCGAGGCAAAAAGCGACAAAATTTGCAAATCAAACAGCACCAGAAGGCTTAGTCAATGGGACTGTTTCAGTTGTAAAAGCCATTAACGAGTAGAAACTGTGATTACATATCTTCAACGC
This sequence comes from Branchiostoma lanceolatum, assembly GCF_035083965.1. Taxonomy (NCBI): domain Eukaryota; kingdom Metazoa; phylum Chordata; class Leptocardii; order Amphioxiformes; family Branchiostomatidae; genus Branchiostoma; species Branchiostoma lanceolatum. The sequence continues at coordinate 16,093,509 of NC_089728.1, forward strand.
CATTGGTGAAAAGCAGGCAGGATTTACCCAAGAATCCCGTGGTGAATACTTGAATTATGTACTGACATTTACATGACAAAGTAAGGTCTGCTCACTATATGGAGATAGGTCATCGCTATCGAAAAGCGCAGACGTTAATGCCACTACTAAATTCTTATATTTGAACGCGTGATAATCATCATCAACAGGAGACTAATAACAAATTATCCTATAAATTGCCAACCTTTCACTTCATGAGCAAAAGTTCTTGTCGACATATATATATATGAACAAGGTATGAAGATATAAGAGTATTTGACAGGGATGAGAGAGCAATGCAATAAATGTAGCTTTGCCTAATATATAAACGGGCTGCTGCTGCTGCAATACTGTTGAAGTGGACAAAGCTGCCGGAATGGGCAGCGAGACAGCGAGTCTGATTTTCCCCATTTAATGATGCATAGGTTGTTAACAGAGGGTTTACCCTACTAAATTCCTATCCGAAACAGCAACAGGAGAATCGAGCCCACATAAGTCACAGTTCCATTACACGAGGATGAAATTGAAATATTCGATTTTGCCGTTGGTAGGAAAGGTCTTACCGTGTCGGAGAGCAAATCGCTCACGGCTGGCCTGCTGTCCCCTTTGGGGTGAGATGCAGCTCGACCCGTTGTCCTGTAGCAATAGTTACCGTGGGATGTCGGAGTCGGTGGAGATATAAGGTTAACTGGCCAAAAAAGAACAGATGAGGTAATGGAACCAGTCTGACAGCCGAGTGCAATTCCGAGGGATGAGAACGAAAGAAAACAGAAAGGATAACGAAACCAGCTTTAATGCCGCACGGGAGTCTCTAGTGATATTTGTAAACTTGCGACTAAATTTCCTAGTCTGTACACTGAATAAATTGCAAAACTTCAAAAATATGTTACATTTGCGACACAGCGAATAGAAATATACGTATCTTATAATAGGAAAGTCTACGTTTCACTTCTATCGCACTGAATAGCAAAGTATAATTTCAGCATTAAGCATTGAAAAATAGCATACTGAAGTAGATGTGATTCGAGTAAGACACCCCGAATTGGCACCAAAAATTAGATTAATGTTGATGTTGATAGAATGAGGGCGAGTGTGTATTAACAGAGTGCGGACTGATAAACACATCCAAGACCACATGCAAGATTTAGGAGCTACTCAAGATCTAACTAGTTGCAGGATGCTTAATGTCTCTTGAACGTCTCCCTATCCTCGTTTGGAAGATAAGAGACAACGTGCTTACAATCTTAACTATCATGAAGGATCGGAACTTGAGCCAAGTAAGACTTGCTGATGGGACCAGGATGACCATTGGTCTTGAAATATCCTCCCATTATGAAATATGAGGCCCCTGCACCTGGAATTGTAGCAATAGATTAGCTTCGCAGGGTAACAGGTGGGTTTGCATAAACTAACCGGCTGAAGATTAGAAGGAACTCAATGTCGTTCAAATAAGGGTTTATCGATCAAGAGTGCTGGTTGCGATTTGAATGCGATTTCAATCCTTCTTCGTGCTAGTTCTAATCTAGTCCGACAAAGTTTCAGTTCTGACAGAATGAATATAGAAATAGGGAGGATAGGAGCATGGATGCCACAAACGATGAATGTGGGTTGTCTGGTCATCACACCTATCGTCGTTTGTAACTATCTGGTTCATGGGATACAATCAACTCATGTAATACATTCTACTTTTCACTGCCAATGAATTTAACCTAGTCTCTACCAGAATCTAAAGTGGGTTGCCCGCAAGAATCGTAATCATTGCCGAGACGCGGTGAATGACCAGAGGAGCTAGCCACAGCAATCTTGCTGATTTCTACTTATCCCATTACTCAATATCACTCCTAATCAGCACACTTTAAAGACTCAGCTGGATACCAGAACATATCTAGAAGCAGTAAGGATTTATTGCCCTTTGTTATTTGTTATATACAATGTCAAGCTCACGAGGTATCAGGAGCATAATCGTTCATGTGAGCAGTCACATCCGGTAATGTTGACTGTTACTTAAGCAATCGTGGGTAGGTGGGCTATCAAATCAGCAATGTAGCATAGCAATTGTATTGGCCCATGTGTGTGTTGTTAGTAGCTACTTCAGATTTTCCAGTCATATCTAGTATGGGATGCAGCTCAACCCGTTGTCCTTTAGGCAATAGATGCTGTTGAATGTCGTAGGCGGTGGAGCCAAAGATATAGGGTTAACTGGCTAATGACAACAGATGTGGCGATAGAGCCAGTAGTAGTAAATTTCCAAGGAATGAGAACGAAAGAAAAGCAGAAAGGATAACGAAACGAAACCACCTTACATACCACAATGTAGTCTCTAGTGCTATTTGTGTATTTGCGACTAGATTTCTGAGTAGAGTTTCCTTTTTTTTATCCAAAATGTACAATGTACAACTTTCAAGACTTCTGAAAACATGTTTCATTTGAGGCACCGCAAATAGAAATAAACGTATCTGGACTCTAAGAAATTGTACATTTTGCTCCATTGCAACGAACAGCAAAGCACAATTCCAACAATGACAAATAGCATAGGACGTGATCTGTGGGAGACATCACGAGTTTGTAACAAAAGTTAGAATGATACTGTTAGAATGAGGGCAGGTGTGTATTATTCAAGTGAGCACTGATAAAGCACATCCAAGACGACATGCAAGATTTAGGAGCTACCTAAGATTTAGGATGCTGAATGTTTCTTAAGCGGCTCGCTGTCCTCGTTTGGAAGATCCAAACTATCATGAAGGATCGAAACTTGAGCCAAGTAAGACTTGCGGATGGGGCCAGGATAACCATAAATATTGGTCTTGAAAAATCCTCCCATTGGGAAATCTGAGGCCCCTGCACCTGGAATTGTAGCAATGGATTAGTAGTGAATGGTTTATTGATAAAAAAACACATGAGAACAAACGGCATTGCAGTATAGATACTGAATTGCGCCGCAGCTTACAATCACATATACAGTAAAGTCGACACGATCAGAGTACTATGTACAACAGACGATAACAGTTCATATGTCCAAATGATCGTTGACTAATACAATTAAAAGCTAGATTTCAGTTCGACATTACTACTAAAAGCAAGGTTAATGTCCAGCCGGAGTAACAGATCAGAGTTTTTGTCCGCCAAGGAGTTGCGCCAGCGCAGGTTTGGCACTCGTGGTGTAACGTTTAGTACCTCTGGCTTGAGAGTACTGGAGTGAGTTCCTCAACAGTCTGCCGTGCTGTTCACCTCGAGTCGGAGGTAGCCAGGAACAGAAACGTGGCGATTGTCTCACTTTGTTTGCAAAGTTCACGCAGAGGTCGTGTCTGCGGTCAGAAAGAGTTTGCAGATTTAATCCTCTCAGTGTGTCCGTATACGAGGTATACTGGCGACCCAATATGATCTTACAGGCACGTTTCTGAACGCGTTCCAGTCTGTTGATTTGGCTGTTGTTGAGGGCGGCGTTCCAAACTGGGGCTGCATACTCAAGGAGCGGTCGAACATACCCGGAATAGATGGCCGTCAGGTCCTCTGTCGGAAGGCCAGCTCGGCGCAATCGGCACAGCAGAAAGAGGCGCTTGCTCCCCTTTGATACCATACTGTCCACTTGTGAGTCCCATCCCAGGTCGGACTGGATCTGAAGTCCGAGAAGTCTGGCTTGTGTTACTACAGTGAGTGCTTGGCCTCCCAATGTAAGGACTGGGGGAGGTGGTGGTCGTTGCCTAAAGCAAAACTGTAGAACTTTGCACTTCTTGGGATTCAGCAGCATATGGTTTCTCTCTGACCAGTTGTCTAACTCGTGTAAGTTGTTCTGCATGGTTGAAGGTGAGTAGACCGGTCGGATTTCCCCCAGGTTTAGATCATCGACATACTTCCAGTAGTCGCTGTTTAGTGTCCCAGCATCGTTGATCATGGCCAAGAAGATCAAAGGCCCTAGCAGAGTTCCCTGAGCCACCCCACAGGAGAGTGACTCCCAGTGTGATAGTCCATGTTGGTAACGTACCCGCTGTCTTCGGCCCGACACAAAACTGCATACCCAGGGCAGAAGGGAAGGCCGCGCCCCCATTTGTACGAGTTTTGTGATAGCTGTCGTGTGACAGACTCTGTCAAACGCCTTGCTGAAATCTGTCAGTACAAGGTTACCGACAGATTGCTTCCTCTCTGCGCCTTTGAAGAAAAAGTCAAGGATGTCTACCAAGCAGTGGGTTGTGGAAATTCCTCTGAGGTTCCCGAACTGTCTGGGGTCCACAGTAGGTAAGATGTCGCGGAGGAGCCGGAGGAGCCCCGCAGGGTAACAGGCGGGTTTGCATAAACTAACCGGCTGAAGATAAGAAGGAAATCAATGTTTTTTGAATAAAGGTTTATCGATCAAGAGTGCTGGTTGCGATTTTAAAGCGATTTAAATCTTTCTTCGTGCTAGTTCTAATCTAGTCCAACAAATTTTCAGTTCTGACAGATTATAGAAATAGGTCGGATAGGGTGGACGGATGCTATAAACGATGAATGTGGGTTGTCTGGTCATCACACCTAGCGTCGTTTGTAACTATCTGGTTCATGTGATACAATCACCTCATGTAATACATTTTACCTTCACTGGCAATGAATTTAACCTAGTCTCTACCAGAATCTAAAGTTGGTTGCCCGCAAGAATCAGAATTATTACCGAGATACGATAAACGACCAGAGGAGCTAGCCACAGTAATCTTGCCAATGACCGCTAATCCCATTACTAAATATCAGTCCTACTAAGCACACTTTAGGGACTCAGCAGGATACCAGAACATATTTACAAGCAGTAAGGTTTTATGATGCTGTGGCATTTTTAGATCCGATGTCAAGCTCACGAGGTATCAAGAGCATAATCGTTCATGTACTAGATCCGTTGTGGTCAGCTCGCTTTCGATCTTCCAGTGATATCTAGTATGGGATGCAGCTCAACCCGTTGTCCCTTAGGCAATAGATGCTGTTGAATATCGAAGGCGGTGGAGTCAGAGATATAGGGTTAACTGGCTAATGACAACAGATGTGGCGATAGAGCCAGTAGAAGTAAATTTCCATGGAATGAGAACGAAAGACAGCAAAAAGGATAACGAAACGAAACCACCTTACATATGCCACAAGGTAGTCTTTAGTGCTATGTGTATATTTGCGACTAGATTTCTAGAGTTTTTTATGCAAAAGGTACAATGTACAACTTTCAAAACTTCTGAAAACATGTTTCATTTGAGGCATCGCAAATAAAAATAAACGTATCTGGACTCTAAGAAATTGTACATTTTGCTCCATTGCAACGAGCAGCAAAGCACAAGTCCAACACTGACAAATAGCATAGGACGTGATCTGTGGGAGACATCACGAGTTTGTTACAGAAGTTAGAATGATACTGTTAGAATGAGGGCAAGTGTGTATTATTCAAGTGCGCACTGATAAAACAAATCCAAGACGACGTGCAAGATTTAGGAGCTACTTAAGATTTAGGATGCTGAATGTTTCTTAAGCAGCTCGCTGTCCTCGTTTGGAAGACAAGAGACGACTTGCCTGCAATCTGAACTATCTTCGGTGAGGGAACGAAACTTGAGCCAAGTAAGACTTGCTGATGGGGCCAGGATGACCATTGGTCTGAGGAAATCCTCCCTTTGGGAAATATGAAGCACCTTCACTTTGGATTATAGCAATAGATCAGCATGTCAGGGTGTCAGATGGGTTCACACAATGAAGGGTTAAGGAAGGGACCATAAACTAACCGGCTGAAGATTTGAAGGAACTCACTGTTTTTCAAATAAGTGTTTATCGACCACCAGAGCTGGTTGCAATTCCAAAGCGATTTTAATCTTTCTTCGTTCTAATCTAGTCAAACAACAACAGTCTGGTTTTGACAGAATATAGAAAATGGTCAGATAGGGTCATCATCATCATCATCATCATCATAGATGGTAGTGTTAGGTGCGTGCAAGCATGCCGTAAACGATGAGTGATAGTAGTCTGGTCACAACACCCAGTGGCGTTTGCATCTATCTAGCAATCTTATGTAATACATTCAAACTTCACTGGCAATGGATTTCACCTAGTCTTCATCAGAATCTAAAGTTGGTTGCCCGTGAGAATCGTAATCATTGCCAAGTCACGATGAATAACTTGGCAGCGGAGCTAGCCGCGGCAATCTTGTTAATTTCTACTAATCACATTACTCAATTTCACTCCTTTAAGGACTCATATGAATACCATGAGCGATTTAACGCAGTAAGATTTGATTGATTTGTTGTATTTTTAGATCCAATGTCAAGCTCATGCGGTATCAAGAGCATAATAGATCATATACTAGATCTGTTGTGGTAAGCATGCTTTCGATCTCCCAGTCATATCCTATTATGTTGACTGTCACTTTTGACTTCAGCAATCTTGCAGGGGGGGGGGGGGGCTATCAAATCAGCATTGTGGCAATTGAATCGGCCCAGGTGTGTGTTGTTAGTTGCTACTTCAGAGTTATAAATGTACGCAGATTTGTGCAAGGTGCTCTTAAAATCACGTTCTTGTGGTTACGGTCTGTCATCTTAAATTAAGAGAGAGAGATTCATTCTACGGTATTTGAGTACCTTGTAGTAAAGCCATCCATCTCGGGGCTACGGCTACATTCAGGATTTTTGGGACGTCAGAAACAAAGGAACAGCTTTAATCATCCAAAACTGACAGAATCAACTGATGGAGAATAACAGAATCAACGTATCTAGCACCAGATCCACGTTAGCCTAGAATCCAGTCTTGTTAGCTTTAGCGCACTTACAACTAGTGGCTACCCTGCCAACATTCCAGTCTTGTTAGCTTTTAGTTACAGTTACACAACACAGTAGGGGCTGTTCCCTATATGGAGACAAGCTCTCTTTGTCTATCTTAAATCGAAGGCGTGCATGCTACTTGTAAATCCATATGTCTGAGCGCGTGATAGTCATCAGTAGAATACTAATAACGAATAATCATGTAAATGGACAGCTTTCCACTTCAAATGCAAAAGTACGTGTAGGTAGGTATGGACGAGCTATACGTGGTGTAGATATATGTGACGGGGGTGGGAGAACAAATGCACTGATGAAGCGTTGCCTGATGTATAGTAAAGAATGTAACTGCTACTGCCAAACTTTTGAAACAGATAAAGCTGCGGAGTAGGCAGTAGGCCAGGAACACTGACTTCCCCGTTTAATGGGTTAGGTTTCAAAAGCCCTATCCAAGACAGAACAAAAGAGTGACGCTCACACAAGGCATATTTCCATCACACAAGGATGAAATTCAAATATTCGATTTTGCCCTTCGTAGGAAAGGTCTTACCGTGTCGGAGAGCAAATCGCTCACGGTTGGCCTGCTGCCCCTGTGGGATGAGATGCAGCTCGACCCGTTGTCCTGTAGCAATACTTACCGTGGAATGTCGGAGTCGTTGGAGATATAAGGTTAAAAAGAACAGATGAGGTATTAGAACCAGTTTGCCAGTCGAGTGCAATTCCGAGGGATGAGAACGAAAGACAACAGAAAGGATGCACAAAACGAAACCGGCTTTAATGCCACACGGGAGTTTTAGTGCTCTGTGTATTTGTGACTAAATTTCTGGTTATAATTTCTTTGTACAAAATGTACATATATATATTGTAAAACTTCTGTAAGCTTTAAGTCTCCCTATCCTCCACTTGAAGATAAGAGACAACTTAAACGCATTCATACAGTCTCAACTATCTTAGGTGAGGGATCAAAACTTGAGCCAAATACACGTGTAAAACCTGCTGATGGGGCCAGGATGGCCAGCGATCTGGGCAACTCCTCCCATTGGCAAAAACGAAGCTCCTGCACTTGGAATTGTAGTGATAGATCAGCATGGCCGGGTAAACGATGGGATCGCAAAATGAAGGATTCAGGGGGACCAGAAACTAAACCGGCTAAAGATTAGAAAGAACTCAACTTGTTCCAAGTAAGGGTGTATCGATCGCCAGTACTAGTCGTAATTCAAAGGCAATTCCATCTTTTTTTCGTGTTCTAATCTAGTCCAACAACGTTTTGATTACGAGAGAATATATAAAACGGTCGGATCGGGTCATTATCAATATAGATGGTCGTATAGGGTGCGTAAAAGCATGCCCTAAACGATGAATGGAAGTAGTCTGGTCATAACACCCAGTGGCGTGTGCAACTATCTGGCATACTAACCATCTCATGTAATACTTTCTAAATTCACCGGCAATGAATTTAATCTAATCATCATCAGAAGAAAAACGGTTGGTTGTCGAGGGAATTGTGATCATTGTAGTTGTCGATGAACCGCGAATGACCTGGCAGAGGAGCTAGCCAGGCAATCTTGCCAATTCCTACTAATCCCATTACTCAATGTCACTCCTACTCAGCATACCCCAAGGACTCAGCTGGATACCAGGACAGAATTAGAAGCAATAAGATTTGATGGCTTTGTGGAATTCTCAGTTCCAATGTCAAGTTCACGAGGTATCAGGAGCATAATCGTCCATGTACTAGAACTGTTGAGGTAAGCTTGCTTTCGATCTCACAGTCACATCCAGTATGATAATGCAGCTCGACCGGTTGTCTTGTGGCGATAGTTACAGTAACTGTGGAATGTCGGAGGCGGTAGTAATATAAGGTTAACTGACTGAAAAGAGAACGGATGTGATGATAGTACCAGTGTGACAGTTGAGTATAACTTCAAGAAACGGAAATACAACAGAAATGATAACGAAGCAAAACCAGCTTCGATGTCACACGGGAGTCTCTTGTGCTATTTGTATATTTGCGACCAGGTTTCTGAATAGAGTTTCTTGATACAAATTGTACATGTATAAATTGCAGAACTTCGGAAACCATTTTCCATTTGTGACACAGTAAAATGGAAATATATGTATCTGACTGTAGGCAGGTCTACGTCTTGCCCCTATCGCACCGAAGAGAAAAGTATGATAATTTTAGTACTGACAAATGGCATGCTTAATTGGATGTGATCAGAGTGAGACAGCACGAGTTGGCAACAAAAGGTAGAATGATGTTGATGGAATGAGGGCGAGTGTATATCAAAAGAGTGCACATACATAACACATCCAAGACGACATGCAAGATCTAGGAGCTACTTAAGATCTAACTAGTCGCATTATGTTGAATGACTCATAAACAGCTCGCTGTCCTTGATCGGAGGATAAGAGACAACTTGCACACATGTCCACAATCTCAGCTATCATAGGTGAAAGAATTTGAGTTAAATACGACTTGCTGATGGGCCTAGGATGACCAGTGATCTGGGCAACTTCTTCTAGTGGGAAATATGAATCCTCTGTACTTGCAATTGTAGCAATAGGTCAGACAGTGTGACAGGTAGGTTCGCACCATGAAGGATTAGTGGGGTGGGAGGCATAAACTAATCGGCTGAAGATTAGAAGACAGTGAACGTTTTCGAAATAAGTGTTTATTGATCACCAGGACTGGTCGTAATGAAAAAGTAATTCCATTCTTCACGCTTGTTCTAGTCTAGTCCAACAGCGTTTTAGTTACGAGAGAATATAGAAATCGGTCGGATAGGGTACGTAGACGGATGCCATAAACGATGAATGAGGGCAGTGTGGTCATGACACCGAGAGTCGTTTGTAACTACATGGCTCATGTAATTCCCTTAATCTTATGTAATACATTCTAAATTCAATGGCAATGAATGCAACGTCGTCTCCAACAAAATCTAAAGTTGGTTGCCCACCAGAATCGCAATCAATGCCGAGATACGGTGAAGGACCTAGCTCCACGGCAATCATTCTCAATTTCTACTAAATCCTATTACTCAATATCACTCCTACTCAGCACACAATAAGGACTCAGCTGGATGCTTGGACAGGTAAAGAATTTAAAGCAGTAAGCTTTTATGAATTTGTGGCATTTTTAGATCCAATGTCAAGCTCAAGCTCACGAGGTATCAAGAGCCTAATCGTTCATGTAATCGATCTGTTGTGGTAAGCTTGCTTTCGATTTCCCAGATACATCCAATAATGACGGCTGTAATACCCGGCAGGTTGGCTATCAAATCAGCAGTTATAGGGAACACAGCAGCGTGGCAAATTGTATTGGTCCAGGTGCGCGTTCTTAGGTGCTATTTTAAGATTATAAATGTTCACAGCTCTGAGTAAAGTACTCTTGCGTTATTATTTCCTGTGGTTATGGTCTGTAACAGCTGGACTTGCAATTGTCTATCCTCTGAAGTAAATCGGAGATTTGTAGGGGTGTGTGCAAGGGTGAAGCACTTGTAGTCCCTTGCCAGTCATTAGTAGTGGGTGATTTATTATTCTGGTGCAGAATTTGCGTTCCTGGTAGAGCAGGAATCCGTGTAGGGGCTGTGCGGCTGCCATCAGGAAATTGGAGATGTCAAAGGCAAGAAAGCGTGGTTATATATAGCTACGGGACAGTTTAAATCAACTGGAATCAACTGACGGAGACTAGAAGAATCAACGTTGCTAGCACCTTATTCACGTTAGCCTAGAATCCAGTCTTGATAGCTTTAGTGCACGTCCAACGGTGGCTACTCCGCCAGTTACGTCCAACGGTGGCTACTCCGCCAGCAATCTAGCCACTGAGTGTTGTGACCAGACTAACAACTGCGGTAAACCGCTAGATCCACGTCGGTTGTCAGTCTTGCTTCCTGGTAGAAATCTTGAGAGTAGAATTATGCCTAGATAATATTTATTGATGAGCCTGTTAGGTCCGCCCTGTGGGTCTGGCGATATTCAGTATGTGGCCAGGAGGCGTACTCTGGGCTAGTTAGATCGGAACTAACCGTAAATTGTTCTCAGACTTTTATCTGACATTGTGGTTGAAAATTGGCCACTACAGATCGAAGAAAAGCTGGATAGCAGGACTCTCTATTTGTCTATGACGCACGGCACGGCATCGACCATCACTAGACTCAATTTTCGGGGGCTTAAAAGATGTTTGCCAGAGAGTGTTGTTAAACCACGTTTATGGGCAAGATGAGTGGTAACTTGAGATTGAGTCTCGATCTCATTGATATAAGTTATTAAGCGGGAGCGGTACTTGTGTTAGACCCAGAAGATGAACAAATGTGCTTTGTGGTCAATATTATTTCACCCTTAAAGCCTACCAATATCGTACGGGTAGATAAGCCGCCTTAACTAGATGGCGATCACCGAGCGAGCGTACTTCGACCGAAATTGGATGTGCGTAATTGGAATCAGTGATGCAAGATATAAGAGTATGATTTGAAAGAAAACAGAACACACGTTAAGTAAATATATTCGTTCTTTTTATAGGAAATTTGTTGAGTAATTTGTGAAATGTTTGGTCGCTCAATAGTCTCAGCTTCTTTTGGAAAGGAGGAAATCTTTTGAGCAAATGTTGCTATTATATAAAGGCAGCCCGTAGAGCTGGCAGCAATTTCCATATTCAGGCAAGCGTATCATATTCCCTTATGCAAACAAGTGCGTGACGTTAACGGCAATCTCATAAATCCTTACAGATTTGCAGACCACCAAGGCGTGTGGAAGTCTTCTAAGGCACTGTCAACAACGTCGACCTAGAATACAAATCTGGCTACGTACTCTACACTTTTGATCAGCTTTCACCACGCACGGTGTTCCCTGGCAAATTAGCATATCCTTCAGCCTCTCCTTACCAGAGAGGGTCTCATCCCGCCACAGTGTCTGCAGAGTCAGCATGGCTGAGGCCGCGAAGACAAACCTCACCATCAGCGAGATCTGGGACACGTACGGCGACTACGGGCCTGCCGTTGTCATAGACGGCAAGAGCGAAGACAACTGCAGCTACAAGATCGGCGAAGACTACCTGGCCTATAACCGGGGAGACTCCCTCGCGGCCAGCATCTTCGTGGGTACGATCTACGTCGCCACGATCGTGACATGCGGCATCGGAAACATCCTCCTCATGGCCACCATCATCATGTACAAGAAGATGAGGACCGTGACCAACGCCCTCATTGCCAACCTGGCCTTCTCGGACTTCATCGTGTCCGTGGTGTGCGTCCCCTTCATCATCGACTACTACGTGGTGCGCGCCGAGCGGCCGTGGTTCTATGGAGACACCATCTGCGCGGTCATCAACTACCTGCGGATGGCGTCTCTGTACGTGTCCACCAACTCGCTACTGCTCATCGCAGTGCACAGGTCAGTCTCATTTATTCTATTCTATTCTATTCTATTCTATTCAACTCTCTCTCTCTCTCTCTCTCTATATATATATATATGTATAATCGATTCCATTCTATTCTATTCTATTTTTCTGTACTCTTCTCTTTTATTCTGTTCTATTCTACTACTCTTTTTTATTTCATTCTACTAGCATTCTATTCTATTCTATGATAAGCAACATTAGCTATTATCTCAAATAGCTTTTATCGAAAGCAATTTTTGAGCTTTACTATCCAGACTGAGTAATGTTTTACCTGCTATAGAAAGATGGTCAGTTATTTTACTTTTATGACATGCTTTTCTATCACAAATTCCTACGTAGCGTGTCAACTGTTAAAACGCCTCTTTTACTGGATCTTTAATTTTTTGTTCAAAGACGTTTGGGAGGTTTTCTCAAAATATGGGAGATATGAGTTGTGAAAACATGTTTATAGCCTAACATGTACGTACAACGCGAGTTGTCTTGTCAATGAACAAGGCAGAGCATTTCATCAGTAACTGTGATATGATTGTCAGTACGTTGAATCAAGTGGGGCCGGAGAAAAAGTCTTTTTCTAGGCCCTTCTGATCGAGTTGTCCTTAATTCTCTTGCTTGTCCTTAATTCTCTTATATAAGATTAGATATTTGGGTCAAACGTGTTCAAAGCACTGATTATCTTTGAGGGACATATTACAAAGCAACGAGGTCAATGAAGCCTTTCATATCCCCCTTAGAGCTTAGATCTCTAAGGTACCGCCATTTGATTATCCAGCTTCAATCAGTGAATAGGAATTAAGGACTTAGCCCTTAGGACGTATCCTCGAGAGAAAAGCTTGTCGGGCTAAGTCCTCAAAGCCTTGATTAGCCCAAATCTGTCTGTCTGTCTGCCTGTATTGCATACCCAGTAAACCACACCAGATTTGTACGGAAGAGTACAGGCTGCATATCTATATAGATTTATTTGATCCATTAACACCGGGAAGGACCCTTACTCTTTCGATAAGTATGGTGGCTTCTTTTACGTGCTCAAGCTCTGGCTCGCCTTAAACACGGGACCTCCATTGAACGTCTTACCTAAGAGATGTCCCTGACGGAGACAGGTACTCATTTTCACCTGAGTAAAGTGAGGACATTCGTGTAAAGTGCCTTTCCCAAGGGCACAACGTCGACGCGACAAGTCAGGGAACCCAGGCTTCGAACCCGTGACCTCTGGATTCCGGGCCAAACACCCTGCCACTGCGCCACCGCGACGCCACATAAATCGTCGATAGACAGAGGGAGAGAGGTTTCAAATTTAACGTCTATTTTTTTGAGGTCGAACGTTGAAACAGCGAGATAGGGGTGTACTCGGTGACAACCGTAGGCTTTTGTGTATTAAGACATATACCGAGGGTGTGCCTGGTGAGCGGTTGAGTAGTTTTCTATAAGCTATCAATCATTCGTATCCCTTAGGCGTATCCCTTAGGCTGTTACTTAAAACGGGAAAGACTACAGAATATTGCTGATGCTGTGTAAATGCCAGTGCGTGGGCTCGCCCTCTGTGCTTCAGATCTCCCTTCAGCATGCTGAGTAGATTGACACAGTGTTTTCGTTTGCGTGCTTTGTATCTGATATTGCAAATTCCAGGGATTTTTGTGCATGCGTGTCTTGTGGTATTCTAAAGATGTGTCCAAACATAGACCATCTATGAGTTACTCTACTTTTTGTGGTGAGAGGTGTTGAGAGAAACCTGCCAATCCTTGCCTTTGGGGGGGTGGGGGAGGGCGACCGCTGACATAGAATTTCCTATCTTACAACTGAGTGATAAAATTAAAAGCAGACTTTTTCTATTTCACACTCAGATGACGCCTTTGAACAGTTAATGTAAGAATGTTTAGTTTAGTGAACATTGTACTTCTTCGTCTAGTTTATCAATATGCTTGTGCGTTACAATGTATGTCTGTATATTTACAATATGTTGTTAAAAAATGTCCCTATGCACTTCAGTTTCACGATATTAAGGTATTGTTGAAGGGTGGCTGAAGAATTTTGGGATGTTTTTGAAAAAACCCTTTCTTAAGCTTTATAAACCTTCCTCAACCTTAATTTTTTTTTCAGGTAGTACCTTATAGCAAGGTGATAATTTAGGCAAATTAGTATGATGTCATGATTACGTCATCAAGATTTATAAGGCCACGCCTTGAAATATCGATTTTTGCCGATTTTTTTTTGTTTGATAACACAAAAAAATTCGCCAAAAATCGATATTTCAAAATATTCGCGTAGACACGCATCATTCTTTAAGTTTTACTACCATGTACATTCCTGCAAAGTTATATTGATGAACATCGAAGCACAAGCCAAGGAGAGCGTTTTTTCTAAAAAAAGGGGCGTGGCCTTATAAATCTTGATGACGTAATCATGACATCATACTAATTTGCATAAATTATCACCTTACTATAAGGTACTACCTGAAAAAAAATAAGGTTGAGGAAGGCTTATTAAGCTTAAGAAAGGGTTTTTTCAAAAACATCCTAAAATTCCTCAGCCACCCTTCAACAATACCTTAAACTGCATTTGTTGATCACTTCGGACGAAATCTAAAAAAAAAAAGAATCCATGCCTACCACCCTAATTCTTGACAGGACTATAACCGTAACCATAACCATTATTTTCATAAGCCTTAACTATTGGATGTGGCAACCTTGAGAAATGGCCTTTTTATCTCTGATGCACACACGTTGACACAGCCGAAAGCACCAAAGTGACACGCTCCGTTTAAAGATACGCCTTGTACAACAGGACTTTCTACAACGTCAATCTAACTAATACCTAGTGACATTAAAGCCAGAGATAATGCGCCTCTACGAGAAAAAAGATTCAATTTTTAACCGCAAAAGCTCCCGGTCTGTTGATAATGAGATCCCAGAGGATGTTCAATTGTCTACCGCGCAGAATTATTAGCTCAAGGCTCTGCTGCGTTCTACGGTGGTGACCTTTTGGTAATGGTTTCCCCACGTCTGCGAGGACAGTGCATAATTTGTACGTGATTCTCGAGATTGATGCCGAGATTTTCGCGGGCTTTCTTTTCCATCACCAGCGCTACGAAAAGTACGAAGAAACTGCAAAAAATCGATGTGAATGTATACGTATGGCTAACTAAAAGATCTTTTCCGGGCAAAGAAAACTTTGGAAGACGATTCCCATATTTTATCATAGTGTTGTTTAGATCTTGAAACCTATACTGCATTGTTTATCATACTTATCGCGTCGCAATTGACATCGATGAAGACCAGGCATCACAATATAAATCGCCTCAAAACGTAACGTAACACAGCAGATGTGTATGTCAAGTACAGTATTTATGATAACTTTTAATCGTAATTTTGAACAAAAAAATATCTTTTACCCGGGGGTACCCAACCCCAACCACACCTAAATTTGTTCTTTAATTTTACCTAGCCCCTCGGGGCATGAATGCACAATAAAGGTCTTTCAGTCATTATACGTACTATTTTTGGTTAATAGTATGCTATCAAAATGCATGTTATTGTGTTCTATTAACATTCTTTGTCATTGTTAACAATTTATTCTATACTCTTATTTTATTATCCATTTAACTGCATCAGATTTTTGTTATATCTATGTTCTTCTAATTCATCTGAGAACTATGCTATTATTATCATTATTTATATTTGCTAAATTCAAAGCAAAGGGGCTTAGCATAAGCCTTTTCGGGCTTCATGGACCTTTTGCACTTTTTTCCCACAAGATCGCTGAGCGTCCAAAATTGTATTTGAAAGTGTAACCCTTGGTTTTGTTATTGGAATATGATGTACAATGTAAAATCATGGCCTTAAAGACAATAAAGCACACAAAAAAAAGTATTAAAAAATCTTTATGCATGACACGCGTTGAGCAATCAATCAAATCTTGAGTCGCTCATGATCACCAGTCGTTTAACGGTCGAAAGACAGTGTACTTACACTACGAACACGCATCATACATGTAAATATATATATATATCAATGTTAACGGGGTTTGCCTGTAACCACCTTCACCTTTGGGCTGACCTACTCGCCGCATATTCTCATTATTCAGCACACCGGCCGTTCATATTCTCTTTTGATAGCCTGTCACTTGCTCGCATGTAAAGCGCGTGGGATGTGATGATAAAGTGAATGCCTCGAAAATACCATCGTCAGACTCACATCAATGGTTCACATATTGGTTGTGCAGCGAAGCTTTTCAGCATTCGCTTCACCTCCTCAGGGGCACTATTGATTAATAACAATAATTTATATTCGCACATTAATACCCGAAGGTTAAATAGCAGGCTAATAGGTAATGTACCATAGTGTTTATTGACGGGGTAAATGGACCAATGTTAAACGATGAAGGTTAGACTTCCAGGTAATAAAATACACCAAAAAGTGTAACTTCAGTACGTAAGTGGATTCTTCATGACTTTGGAAACGATCAGACGTTTTGAGTTAGCATCCAGTACCTTTCATCAGTGACACTAAGCAAGATCTGTCAATCAGCAGGCCGGTTTTTAACAACGAAAATGAAGTTAGCATGAAAGTTCATCTGTGTTGGTAGAATTCATTATTAACAAGACTAAACATTTCGTCCAACACTATGAGAGAAATTGGGACTTACTCCAAATTGAACAGAGACGGGGGGAGGCACGTATCTGGCACGTATGACCCGCTACTGCGATCACGTGTCGCTGACGTCACGTTGCAGTAGCCGGGTCATTCCGTGAACAGGGTTGATGGAGTCAACCGAAAATTTGGGGTAAGTTCCAATTTCTCTCATAGTGTTGGACGAAAAGTTTAGTCTTGTTAATAATGAAATATGAAGTGATAAGCAAAAATAAAATACAATTTTGGATAGTCCAATAGGAAGCAACATAAGACAAAGTCCAGACAAAGTTGATTAATGTTAATGAGTCAATAAGCTCCTGTTGTTTGCGTACAGGAGTTAATGATGGGTCGCGGGTAGGGCTAAACGATCACTTTTGTAGGGTATACAATGATAACGGATGATTGAGAATGAGACACCATATCTACATATAGAAGAATGCTATTTCGACATGCATGACAACACAGAAATATCCAAGTTTTGATTTGCGTTTAAATTGTTTGTGGGTATTAGATATGGTACTTTTAAAGACACGGAAGTTATACAAAACTTACAGAGGAAAAAAAGGGAGGCTGCAACTTTGACAAAAAGGAAGATGACACCTCGTGAAACTCGTTACGCTACACTGTTCCGTCAGGCTTTATAGTTCATCAGATCTATCTTTACTTTATAGATTCGCTGATCCCACGGAATGTATAAACTGCCAAGACACACAACTTGAAGATAGAGTGTAGAGCTACCATGTTATTTCGGACCACATTTCAATTGCGCCACAGGTTTAAATGATATCAAGACCGAAATGAATTTTCTATTGCTTCCGAACCGGGGAAAAACAATTTTGTACTTCGGATGTTCAAGCGATATAGACAAGACAAAAGCGTGTATTCCCCATCCGCATCTCACTAACGTAGTTTATTGAAAAAAGTTTTGCGTTGTGAGTAACTGCGTTCATTGCTTTTCAATATAACCTGAAGCATTCGAAGCTCACAGTTCGTAGCTATTACCCACGAGGTCCTTTGTATTCGCACCTAGCACCATTTATTCTGAACAGGTTCGTTACATCGCCTTTATTGGAATCACGGGAGCACTAAAGCGTTGCTTGGAGGTGTTCATATCAACGTCGTCACATCATGTTTCATATGCTTCACAGTGGAAAAAAATCTCATATGCTTCACCGAATAACAAGATGAGAATGAAGGGCGTCACATAAGGAAGATTTCTGGCATCAAGTTTGTCAATTATAGAACTGCGTGCAACAGTTTCAGCTCTTGTTAACCGTGAAGATATGATATGAAGGTGACATTCATTAGTTTCAGAAGATTGGTAGAACCTCTTTAAGATACGATGCTAATTGGCATGGTTAAAGGCTTCGAGGCTTGTCAATCATTAAAGTTTCCACAGTGGGTCACGCAATATCAATTCAGCTTCAGAATTGACAAGACTGTTAATCAGACGTAAGTGCGGACTGCTGGTAGTACATCTAAAATGAGGCATCCCATGACACAGCTGTCTGTGGGCTTAAGTGTCGTACAGAGAGTTCTATCTAATTACATCAAACTACCAATACTATCATTTCCTCATTAAGCAACAATTGAAGCTAATTAATCTATCACAAGACATGGGAAGAATGACACCCTTAGCTTGATCCGGGATTAGCAGCAAGGTGTTATTATGCTTATCATAATCCTAGTGGTTTATCATTAGCGCCGGCAGCTAACAAAAATTTATAAGTTAATCAACTTGATTGCGAGGTGCAATTTTGAGCTTTAATTAGACTTAGTATTGTATAGTTTTTAAAGGAAAGCCATCGAGAAGTAAGAGTCAATGAGAAATAAGTGCCTCTGACTTTAAATAGTCGTTAAAGTTACGAGTAACTTTCGGTAAGGTCGTTCAAACTTCCGAGTACGCATACGCGGCTACTGGAATTGTGGGTAATATGTCGCAGCGCATGCGTACTCGGACGTGTGAACGAGCGTATTACAGAATCTACCCAGCTTCTCAATACATGATCAGAAACGTCTAAAATCAGAAATCTAACAAATACTGTCGTTGGCAAATGTGGCAACAGTAGGGCAAAGTATGTTGTAATTGTCTTATTGCAACCACACCACGATTCATCTGCAAGCTCTTCACAACACGGCACGAAAAGTGTTATTTACCAAATGATGATACATGCCAAGTACTTCTGGTAATGTTTGCTCTGGGTGATACGTGGAGCCATGATTATAGATCGACTTGTTTAAATAATCGCTATTCGTTGGTAAATCCCACTTTTTGTGCGGTTAGACCTGAATTAATGTGGATACGTGATTATGTCCCAGGTAATTAAGTTTAACAGGTACGTCTGGGAATGGCTGCCTCATTGCGATAAAATGACAGGCAAACTTTCCTCAATGATTGTCGAAAACGTCAAATACCAAAAGCAACCAGAACCACCTAACTTACTTGGTATCTATCGCCATCTGAAAATGCCACTTTTCGTTCAGTGCAAGTAAAGCGAAAGCGACACCGCTCTGACCTTGGACACTAAATGGAATACTCATTTTATACTCATTGCGGTAGAATGCCAGGAAAAAATTCCTGAATGATTGTCGAAAACGTCAAAAACCAAAAGCATGCAGACTTACCTGATATTTATCGCCATTTTTAAATCCCACTTTTCGTGCACAGCAAGTAAAGCAAAAGCAACACCGCTCTGGCCTGGAATATTCATTTTATACTCATTACGATTAAGTGCCAGGCAATCTTTCCTAAATGATTATCGAAAACGTCAAATACCAAAAGCAGCCAGACTTCCCTGATATTTATCGCCATTGGTAAAGCCCAATTTTCGTGCCGAGTGCAAGTAAAGGAAAAGCGACACCTCTCCGGCCTTAGACACTAAACGGAATATTCAAAAGTTTACCCATTTTGCTTGCAGAGCACGATCGTGCATCCACCTAACGTATTCTGCACGTACACAACTTGCCTACGTGACTTCTAGCATTTAGTGTGAAAGTAGCACGTGAATAACTCTAACAGCAAACTACACTTAGACTCGCCAAGAGTTAAAAGGGAGAAAGGATGGCAAAGTCTTCTCCCACCCTCTTTCCACGTTAAGGCCACATTAGCACTGAAAATTGCAGCTCAAAATAGTTTCCACTATCCTCTAAGTCAGAAGTCAGCTTTTAACTTAGACGCACAGCGTAACACAGATAAAGTAAAGGAAGACGCAGCATGACTACTAAGTAGCTGATAACATCTGAAGTTGCCCTTTTGTGCCCTGGACAGGTACAGGACGATGTTTACCCATCTGCCGAACCAAGACAACAGTGGTTCGAAGAAGTACCTGGTGGTTCAGATCCTGCTGGTGTGGCTGGTGTCTCTGCTGTTGGCGGTACCGTCTGCCGTCTACTCCCGAGCGTTCCCCTACACCGCCACCGGCTCAAACTTTTGCGGACAGATCTGGCCGGCTCGCCTGGAACCCATGTAAGCGGTGGTCTATGCTTTGACTATTTTACTTTATTTAGATCGGCTATTGATTAACTTGAGATTTCTGTTAGCTATGAATGAACAAATGAATGAATGAAAGATTTATTGTGATCATTCTTATGATCAACTAAGACAAGTACGTTGCATCCAAAGTGCTGAATCCCGCACTTATTTTACAAATAATATTTGAAAACAAACTTTTTATTCAAGACATCATATTTACATATAGAATGTTATTTCGACATTCATGACAACACAGAAATATCCAAGTTTTGATCTGCGTTTAAAATGTTTGTGGGTATTAGATATGGTACTTTTAAAGACACGGAAGTTATACAAAACTTACAGAGGAAAAAAAGGGAGGCTGCAACTGTGACAAAAAGAAGATTACACCTCGTGAAACTCGTTACGCTACACTGTTCCATCAGGCTTTATAGTTTATCAGATCTATCTTTACTTGATAGATTCGCTGATCCCACGGACTGTATAAACTGCCAAGACACACAACTTGAAGATAGATTGTAGAGCTACCATGTTATTTCGGGCCACAGTTCAATTGCGCAGCAGGTTTAAATGATATCAAGACCGAAATGTCTGTGGGCTTAAGTGGCTTACCGAGAGTTCTATCTAATTACATCAAACTACCAATACTATCATTTCCTCATTAAGCAACAATTGAAGATAATTAATCTATCACAAGACATGGAAAGAATGACACCCTTAGCTTGATCCGGGATTAGCAGCAAGGTGTTATTATGCTTATCATAATCCCAGTGGTTTATCATTAGCGCCTGAAGCTAAAGATTTATAACTAAGACAAGTACGTTGCATCCAAAGTGCTGAATCCCGCACTTATTTTACAAATAATATTTGAAAACAAACTTTTTATTATTTGCACAAATTATCATTCGGAAAAAAATCATTATCTTACTTATGTTGCTACTCTGAAACCAAATTAAACATAATTAAAACAAATTATTATCAAGACAGTTCAGACTAGATTCACAGTTTGTGTCCAAAGTTTCGACCTCTTCGCAACTGTGAGCATGTTCAGTTGTTTGCAAAAATGGGAAGACGAATGTTTTGTATGTGCGTAAATTTCAGTTTCAGTTTATTTATTTAACCAGGAATACATTTCGCCTGGTGGCGCTTTTCAAAGATTCCTGGGGGTTCAACCCCTTATATAGAATTACATTTCAACCATAAAAATGTCAAATGATAACAAATAATACAGGACTTGAAAATGTAACGTCGATATGGCTTGCCTGTATCAATAAGGGCCTGACGGTGACTTGAAATTCCCGTACTTTCCAGACGGCTCATGACGTCAATGCGAAGTACGTGAGCCTGTGATCAGTTTTTCAAATGCGAAGGTTTGCTATCGTCTACAGAAAGTTTTACCCCCCCAAAACGTTCCAGCAAAATTATATGTCCTTGATGTTGTGCAGTGATACACTTCCGTGACGATGTAAGCTCTCATGAGAGTTGCTGTTCGCGCGTCTGGGACTTCTCTTTAAATTGCCGGTGATTACGAGAATCTGATAGGAGTCGTCGTAAATTTCCCCTGTCGTTCATCTGTATCTATCCATAGAAGATAAAATCTCACCGCCAATTTCAATGTCAAGGGCTTAGCGTAATCGCCCCCGATTGGCCGTAACGTAAATTGCTGCTAAGTGGCGTTCTGAATGAGGCGACATCAAACGATTCGCAGTACATGCAGCCCCATGAAAGACTCCTTTATCACTATCTAGATAGATAATAGAGGGTTTACATCTACGATAAGCAACTATTACGTGACATGACACAAGAAACCTCAAAGGAAACATTTTCCCAGTGCCGTAGGGGTGAACAATTTACAGACATGAACCGTCTACTAAAATTGCAAGGATTTCCTTCACTTCCGCCTAAGAACCTCTGTGGGTACATGTACTGACCTTCCTGCAATGTACTTGACCTTTGATACTTTTGCATCTAATAGTTTTCAAACTTCATGCAGACATTTTCTTATATAACATCTACTTACATAATTCCGCAAGGGTCACATAAGTACGCTACCCTACAAAATACGTCCAAATATATCCCCAACCCAGCGTGTCTTAGTACAATTCATTCCTGTATACCTAAACTCTGAATACCTGGAGGATGCTTCACTAGAGACCTCTCAAACCCACTGTTTTTCAAAATGGCGGATTTATGTAACCCGGCGGATTAATGTTAATGGAGGGTAACTACTTTATCTACTGAATGAAGCACATGTATAATTATACTCAGTTCCGGCATTAACTGCACATCGTTCTACAGGCAATCATCTGTGGTTATGGAAAAATAAATGTAATCAAAAGGTCTCAAGAAGGTCCCAAAGACGTCATCTCATTTCTTGTCTTCAATTTCCTGCTGCATGTATGTTTCCTATCAATAACCGGTGAGGAAAATGCATCAGACAAAATCAGTGAGATATTCACAACAATGAATATTCATATCTCAAGTTTGTGTATTCGCATTGAAGTTCTCCATAATGTTAGTTCTCAATACAGAAACACATAGCAGATATTCGTTTTTGTCCCCTAAAGATAAAACATGTTATCGCAAAAAAAACAGTTGCTCAAGCAACTGGGTAGGATTTTGAAAACGGCCAGATTCTTCAGGTAGTATCCACTTCCTTTTGTCAGTGACGCCTGACCGTATCCATAATCATATCCAGTTCCTTGAGTGATTTCTTTTGGCGAAAACACGTTTAGATGTTGGGGAATGAACGCTGATAAAAGGTAGTGCATGCTACCTGAAACGTCAGTTGCTTGAGTAACTGCCTTTTTTGTGTGTCTTATTGCTGGCCTGGATGTCTAACATTCATCGACGTAAACGTGTTGTTGCTTCTTCCCGCAGGTACAAGGCCTATTACATGCTACTATTCCTACTGGAGTTCGTCCTGCCTGTGATCATCATGTGCTTCTGCTACATCCGCATCGCCCTCCACATCTGGTACCGTCCTCAGACCGGCCAGGCCGGACACCTCCCGCCGGAGAGACAGCACCACCGCGAGAAGGTCATCCAGCTGCTCATCGTCACCCTGCTGTGCTTCATCGTCTGCTGGCTGCCTTATCACGTCTACGCCATCATCCGCGACTTCGCCCCTCACCTCCTACTGGTCTCCCGCTACAACACCACGCTGTTCTTCATCGTGGAGGCCCTGGGCATGGCGCAGGGGATGGTCAACACCATCATCTACATCGGCATGAACAGCGCCGTGCGCCAGCACATGAAGCAGCTCTTCATCGACTTGAAGAACCGCCGGATCACCAACAACCCCCACAGCGGTCCCCATTGACTACTCGTACGGCACATCGCGGCATTCGTAGTCATCGTTCTCTGCCAGAAGGCATGGCAGAACTGGAACGTGCCGAAATGGACGCCATGAAACGAAGAAGAAAAAAAAGTGTCATGTTCCTGACTGACATTTTCCGCCTATTTTTCAAAATGACACTTTGAAATGATTCGGAGCTGCAAAAACAGTGGAAGAAAATGAAAAGTTCTATAACTACACATTTTTGTAGGTGAAGGCTAGAATTAACGGATCGAATCGCTGCAGAGGCCCTAGCAGATGATGTAGCGATATAGAGATTGCAGTTTAAATTATGTACATAACGTTGTAAGTCAGGATAAGAGATTGCCAATTCTACCAGTAGAGATCTAGATCGGAGTCTGTCTCTGTCAGATCGCAATCTCTCACCTGACTTATACAGATCTGAAGACATATACTGGTACGTGGTATAAACTACTCTTATATTCTGAGCCATGTAGCCACAGAAACAATTAACAGCACGTTTCTATAAATACATAACACTTAATGATACTAACAAGGCTTGGTTATACATAATACAAATAACATCACCAACAGTCATCCATTGCTTGCTTGCACTATTAGGCCATAAGGGCCACATTTTCACAAGACAGACTGGGGGCAACTGATGAGCTACAAAAATCATAGGTTATTGAGATAATTAAAAAAATTCATTGATCATTGGAATATCTAAGAGATTGTTGAGAGATCCTTGAGAGACCTTGGGGCTTGAGGAGAACTCGAGAACGTTTCGAATTCTGTCAAATATCCGTTCGCTCAGCTATCTTATCTATAAGCTCGTTCACTCTTCCGAGGACGCATGCGCGACGACAGGAATTGTGGGTAATATACCAAAGGTGAAGGCCCTCGAGACAGACATAAACAAAACACGACTAGACACTGTTATGCAAATCAAGAGAATGGTCGAAACGAGAACTGTTAACAAGTCAGCGGCCTTCACCTTTGACATATTACCCACAATTCCTGTCGCCGCGCATGCGTACTCGGAAGTTTGGACGAGCTTACACAATATGTAACGCAACCTTCTATGAAGAGTGCAACTGCTGGAAACTTCATCTGCTGCGACAGCCATTCATTCGGGGGGGGGGGGGACTTGGGAATAGAGAAATACGAAATATTAAATCTCCTTGTGGATACAATAAGAATATTTTGCTACTGCACGAATCTACCGACCAATTGCAAAGATTGGGGAATCAAAATTATTTTTTCCGAGTTTCTAGAGTTAAGAAATTGTGTGGTTGCAATTGCATCACAATGTCAATGAAAGGAAATATATTGACGGAAGTTGCTACTAAGTGCCAAAAATAATGCTGCAAAGCCCTAGACGTCACTATCGATGGTTTTGATATATCTGCAGACGACGATGCATACATAGGCAGTAAAACGTTTTCACCAAGTGGAAATAGATTCCAACCTAAGGCTTTAGCGAAAACACATTCAGAGGTCAAAAACACTTATTTCTTATCCCTTTTTCCGAAGAATATTTTGTAAATAGAGCATAGAAATGTAGTATACGTAAATGTGCCTATTAACTATAATCAGACTCGTCACGTGTTTTACTACCTGAAATTCAGTGACAGTTTGCTTAATATTTAGTTCGTTTGGCTGTACCTTGTTGTGCTTGTTCATATCGTGGTAGGTCCGTGAAAAATTTCGAAATACCTCCTAGTCAAACGCACATTTCTTTAGATTATTATAATTGAATGGACGAGTTTGGAAGTTTATGGGCATTTGTTGCTGGCACCTGATTGAAGATATATCGTCATAATACAGTAGGGATACATCACCAGGTTGCTAAGCGACAGGAAGAAAGCCAGAACTGCAACCAGAACTGCTATACAATCATTAATATTTGATTTTGATTTATGTGTCTGTGATGAGGCAATAACCTGGCTCGAGTTTAGATAATTTGCCAAGAAGATAACACCAACGTCAACGCACTACGTGCTCAACGACGTACAAGTGCATGATTTATGGTAGCAATTTTGGAGACAAATGACATCCCATGTGCTTCAAAGCAGATGATTGATGATGGAAGGTGTACCAAAGTCTCAGAGCAGAGACGGATCGGATTCATTTTGATGTTTACTCGTAGGGTCGTTTAACCTTTATCGGCCAGTTGTGGTCATTATATTGATTCCTTTTCCGTTGTGATTCATTGTGTTCGTTATGGTGCAGCATCATGATCCCTTTTGGTGAAGACACAAAGACGATTTAAGACCACTGGGCTATGAGGCAGTCTACTTCAAAAAGTTTCGTTGCGAAACAAGTTTTCACCAAAGCAGCTTAAGTGTCCATGAGAGTTCTTCCGTATTGAAGATCTATTCACGTTCTTGGTCCTCATACGAGACCGCATAGTCAATACTTGAACCCAGACCTCTTCAGTAGAAGCATAACCATTTTCCATACAAAAATCGAATTCTTCACTCATTGTTTATTTGACAGTGTGTTAAAGAACTTATAAATAACCGTGGCCGATATCAGTAGAAAATCATCATATACTGAGCCCAGCGGATCTTCAATCTACTTTGTGGCGAATATTCTATCTAGTCGACGATAACGATTTTCCATACAAAAATCGAATTCTTCACTCATTGTTTATTTGACAGTGTGTTAAAGGACTTATAAATAACCGTGGTCGAGATCAGTAGATAGTCATCATATACTGAGCCCAGCGGATCTTCAGTCTACTTTGTGGCGAGTATTCTATTTAGTCGACGATATCTATCTTATGCCATTGTCATTGTCATTGCTGGGTATCTAGTGTGATTGCTTTAACAGAACTGCTTTCAAAAAGATGCCTGATATAGATATGTGTATCATCTATGACCATATCTATTCTGCTGTCATATTCTAGGTCATATCTCATACTCCAAATATTGTTCAGCTCCTCACAGATATTTATTCTGATATGAAAACGCTGCTAAAAAGTTTGCATTGAAAAAGCGCAGTAACTCGTCGCTGGCGATGGGACAACATCGTTCAAAACGTGCCTCTGTCTGTAATTGCTTACCATTCCGAACTCTATTCTGTTTGAATATCACGCAGACGGAATGACTTATCTTCTGAAAAGACCTGCATGGTTTGGTTTTTAGTCGAGTTTTCTGCTGAGCATGATGTACTGAGTATGATACAAACATTACATACAACAGTTTTGGATGTAATTATAACCATAAGTGAATATTTGTACCGTGTGTAATCACAGAGAATTCGTGCTTTCTGAAGATGTATGATTATTTGGATGATTGAATAAATGATATTTTGGTGAAGTAAACCATTATTCGTGTTGTGACTTATTTTAGATCGATGTAGTCACCCTAGGCTTGTCAGTTACACAACCGTCTGATAGTAACTTCCTTACATAGAGAAAAACAGTCATAGAATCGAACAAAATAGTAAAGGTTTAGTTTTACGTTCTTCGAGTCCCTACCACACATTCAGGACCTTCCCACGACTTATCCCCCGACCACTCCCCAACCAGTGTTGGCTCTGTGCTGGGAGTAGCCTGGAATCCATTTTATCAACCTCCTTGGTTTGGCAATACTGAAACGTTTTAAATTCAATCTCTATATCTACTTGTAAGACGATGTCCTATCCAATACTATTAGCATGGGCATGGGCATATCAGCTTGTCAATGTAGACTACACCAATTGGAATGCCGAAGACAACTCAGAGACAGCTCTTACAGTAACAGTACTTGGTGGCAACGAGTTCCACTGATAGAGCGATGTTGAAAAATTAGTATCGAATGGTGAAATGAAAGCATTTGATATATGTCAGAAATGTATAGATATCAACGGGGCACAACTTTATCTGGGCAAGCACAGAAACTGTATGCAACAAGTCGAAACCATATTCTCAAGACTGATGCTCTCTATTTCTTTGGGATCAGGGATGGCACATAAGGAGACCGAAATACATAGATCTAGAATGACATGGAGGCATTGGGTAGGAACGAGCTTTATTCCCTGAGGGATCTTTGATGACTACTGATACTGTAGTTGGTGAACGTTTCCCCTTATTATGGAGAATGACAATGTGATTTGTCATCAGAGGGTTGAAAGCTAGAGGGCAATTGCCTTGTAAATCTCTGATATGGTAATCTATGATGTCCCCCTCTCCTTCTCCGGTAGACTGAAAAATCAAACAGACAATTCTTTTCAGCGAAATTTAGGAAAATATCGAGAAACAGAATCCCACTAAATATCCATTGAAATGTTAAATTACGTTTCCCTGAATTCCAAGGCCTACACAGTCGTGTACATTGTATCTATTTCATCTCTGACTGAAAGCACCAGTATACATCCAAACTTTCTTCAATAGGTGGAAAGAAAGCAGAAGACATATTTCCATATATATACATACAGCTATCAGCATGCGTGCAGTATGAATGTGATATATATATAGTGGCAATTTTCTCCCATGCTTTATCATGTTGTATTGTTGTCTTTAACATAAAACGCTCATAGAGGGGCTTACGTCAATTGCATCAATCAGGGTCAAAGGTGCATGTCAACAACTGTCAGGTCTAAGATATCCTATGCACAAACAGACTGGCAGACCAGAAAAAGCTTTTCACATCCTGTCACCATGCATTTCACATAACTCAATTCAAGAGTACACATTGCCAGTTATGCATCATCTTCATCCAAATTTCAAACCATCCTTTCTTAGGTGAATGCCAAGGCCTACTCACCAATGCAACGATTAGTAACAGCCATTTCAGGTTAAAAAAAAGATACAGCGTGGAAGCAATCTATATCACATCTATACTCCATATACGCTGATGGCTGTATGCCTAGATGTCTGCCGTTTTCGTTCGGCCTATTAAAGAAGGTTTATATGTACCACGGGTTAAGAAAATTTTACATTGTACACTCTGCAAACATGCCCGCGCGTCTATGTCGACCTTCGTACTTTTTAACACACACACACACACACACACACACACACACACACACACACACACACACACACACACTCAAATATACATATATATACATACATACATAACGCTGATGGTATTACATGCGTTTCCTGTGATGCCCCAACGTCGCAGGCACTTGACATTGCAGTAGCTGATTATATTACACTGAACTACCTGTCACACCTAACCTTTGCGCTAAGGCATGTGACTATGGTGTTCAAACACTAGTTGGAATGATGAAAGGAAAGCGTTTTGAATATGTCAAAATGTATGGATATCAACAAGCACAGAAGCTGCATCAGTGTATGCAACAAGTCGATATCATCTTGAAGACTGATGCTCTCCATTTCTTCGGTGTCAAGGATGGCACATAAGGAGACCCAAATAGATCTAAGATGACATAGAGACGTTGGATTAAAACGACCTTTGTTCGATGAGGGATTGTTGATGACTCAACTGATAGTTGGTGAACGTTTTCCCTTTTTATGGGAAATGTCAATGTGTTTTGTCACCAGTAGGTTGAAAGCTAGAAGGCACTGGCTTTGCAAATTTAACGTGAAGATACAGTCATTGTAGTTGGTGCTGCAAAATGGCCTGCAAACTGTTTATAGAATGATAGAACTTCGTCGTGTGATATTCCCCATCTGATCTCCTCCGGTAGACTGAAAAAAATACAAGAGCAGGATAAGTTCTTCTTTCCGGCAGCGAAATCTTATGAAAATGTCGTGGAACCGATTTCCACCAATATCCGTTGATATGTTTTGTTATGTTTCCCTTGGGTCCAAGACCTATACAGTCGTGCAAACTGTATGTAACCGTCTCTGGCTGAAAGCGCACGTAGTACAGCTGGTGGAAAGAAAGCAGAATACATATTTCCATATACATACAGCTATCATCATGCGTGCAGTATAAATGAGATACATATAGTGACAATTATCTCCTGTACTTTATCATTTTGTATTGTTGTCTTTGAAATAAAACGCTCACAGATGCATCCATCAGGGTCAAATGCATCCATCAGGGGCAAAGGTGCACGTCAACAACTGTCAGGTCTACGCCATCCTATGAACAAACAGACTGGCAGACCAGAAAACCTTTTTACGTCCTGTCACCATGCATTTCACATTACTCAGTTCAAGATGACACATCGTCAGTTATGCATCAGCTTCATACAAATTTGAAACCATCCTTTCTTAGGTGAATGCCAAGGCCTACTCACCACTGTAACGCGTTAACGGTGATTAACAGCCATTATAGCTTTAAAATGATACAGCGTGGAAGCAGTGTATATCACATCTATACATCATATATAATAAGCTGATGGCTGTATGCCTAGATGTCTCATTCGGCCTAGTGAAGAAGGTTTGTATGCCCGCGCGTCTATGTCGAGTCGACCTTCGTAGTTTTAACACACACACACACACACAGAGAGAGAGAGAGAGAGAGAGAGAGAGAGAGAGAGAGACAGACAGACAGACAGACAGACACACAGAAACACACACAGACACACAAACACACATAATGCTGATAGTATTACATGCGTTTCCTGCGATCCACCAACGTCACAGGCAATCAGAATTGAAGCAGCTGGTTATATTACACTGAACTACCTGTCGCATCTAACCTTTGCACAAAGTCATGTAACTCTAAGCGTTGCTGAAAGCTACATAGAGAGCATGCCCCTACAGTACCTGGTGACAACGAGTTCCAATGATAGGGCGGTGTTGAAACACTAGTTGGAATGATGAAATGAAAGCATTTGGAATATGTCAAAATGTATGGATATTAACAAGCACAGAATCTGCATCAGTGTATGCAACAAGTCAAAACCATCTTGAAGACTGATGCTCTCCATTTATTTGAGGTTAAGGATGGCACATAAGGAGACCAAAATAGATCTAAGATGACATAGAGACGTTGGATGAAAATGACCTTTGTTCGATGAGGGATTGTTGATGACTCAACTGATAGTTGGTGAACGTCACCAGAAGGTTGAAAGCTAGAAGGCAATGGCTTTGCAAATCTTACGTGAAGATGCAGTCATCCCTGTTGGTGCCGCAAAATTGCTTGCAAACTGTCTACAGAATTCTAAAACAATGTCGTATGATATTCCCCATCTCCTCCGATAGACTAAAAAAATAAAAAAGCCGGACAAGTTCTATTCTCCAAGCAGAGGTTTCGGTCGAGTAGGGTAGGAGTGTCCGGGATTTTTAACGTCTCTCGTCTTGGAGAACAGACAAGTTCTTCTTTCCGGCAGCGAAATCTTATGA
Source organism: Branchiostoma lanceolatum (assembly GCF_035083965.1). Lineage (NCBI taxonomy): Eukaryota > Metazoa > Chordata > Leptocardii > Amphioxiformes > Branchiostomatidae > Branchiostoma > Branchiostoma lanceolatum. The sequence goes on from NC_089728.1 coordinate 16,124,324, forward strand.
AAATGTCGTGAAACCGATTTCCACTAATATCCGTTGAAACGTTTTGTTATGTTTCCCTTAGGTCCAAGACCTTCTCAGTCATGTACATTGTATCTATGCCGTCTCGGACTGAAAGAACCGTAGTACTACATTCAAACTTACTTCTATAGGTGGAAAGAAAGCAGGAGACATATTTGTATATACATACAGCTATCAGCATGCGTGCAGTAAGAATGTAATATTTATATAGTGACAATCATCTTCTATGCTTTATCATGTCATATCACGGATGGGCTTACGTCAAATGCATCCATCAGGGTCAAAGGTGCATGTCAACAACTGTCAGGTCTAAGGCATCCTATGCACAAACAGACTGGCAGACCAGAAAACCTTTTTACGTCCTGTCACCATGCATTTCACATTACTCAGTTCAAGATTACACACCGTCAGTTACGCATCATCTTCATCCAAATTTCAAACCATCCTTTCTTAGGTGAATGCCAAGGCCTACTCACCACTGTAACGATGATTGGCATCCAAAATGTGAAACCATCCTTTCTTAGGTGAATGTCAAGGCCTTTTTACCACTGTAACGGTGATGGGCAGCCATTTTAGGTTTAAAGATATACATATTTCGCGGAGGCATGTCGCATGAGATCTTCAAACTCTTGCTCATTGTGTCTCCTTGTTATGAAAACCGTACACTTTACGTGGATATTTTGATTGGAGCTCTGAACAAAAAAGTGACAGATTTAGGACACGAAAGCAGTTGGGGATTCAAGATATTATTCTGGGATGCTAAGATGCCTTGTGGCATAATGTACTACGTCTTGTTGCGCACATGTACAGAAAACATGCCTTGCAATTAAGAGCATATGAAAGGAATTTTAGTTGACCCCCCGGGGACAATTAGGGCCCTACAGTAGGGTTTTGCTTTTTACACCCTGTCACCATACATTTCACATTTACTCAATTCGAGATGAGTACATATTACGTTGATGAAGGTTAGACATCCTGGTAATAAGATACGCCAAAAATAGAAACTAGATAAAATTTGAAACAGTCAGACAGACGTTTCAGACAGCATCCGCTGTATTTCGTCAGTGACCAAGGAAAGATCTGGCATGAATGCTTTTTGATGCACGCAGAATTAGAATTAGAGTTTAGGACTCCTTTAAAGTTCTGAACGAAAGTGACAGACTTGAGACGCGGCGCATTCACTTCTTGTATCAGCCAACTAAAGGGTATGCCACCGCCGTCGACTGATGATGATGGGACACGAAGGCAGCTGGGTATACAAGATATTCTTTTTGGATGCTCAGATGCCTTGTGGCATAATGAGCTTGTTGCACTTGTACAGAAGCGTGCCTAGCGATTTGGAGTATATGAAATAACTTTTAGTTGACCCCCGCGCAAATTTAGCGCCCTACAGTAAGGCGTTGTGGCAGAATCCTTCCAACGTCTGCCGTTTTGATTATTTTCAAACTCTTTTGGTTGGCTTACATTAGCCACCAAACTTTGCCGGGATGCCATTTTCACTACTCAAAGCACGTCAGGCAGAACATGTATACCATAAAATGCGCAATTTTCTGATATGCTTAAATTATACATTTGAAATGAATAATCCATGACTTGGAATGCGTCAGTGAATATGTAACATACGTACATTGGATAAGACTGCCTTATAATTTACGGAATTCTTAAATGACAAAATTGGGATGATGATGATGATGATGATGATGATGATAAAGTTTCAATTTCAACACCGTTGTTGCACTAAATATGATAATTGAACTCCCGGTTGTGAAATAGGATATATCACATGTTAGGCAAAGACGTCATGCGGTAAATGCGATTTGATGTACACGCATGGTTATTAGAATAGAGAGGTTCTTATTTGACACTCTAACATTAGCACTACACAGTAAGGCAGCAGGAAATGCCAGCATTGCCAAGGACGAAATGAAGGTTATCACGAGGAGGGAAGAATGCCACTGGACTCCAACCCAGATACTTGCTTTGATATCTATTTCTCAGGGATGAGCAATAGATAATGAGAAGTAAACACATAACAAGAGCTATACACCACTCATAAATTACGACCTTGGGATTTGCAGAACTTGAACTCAAAAACTTTGAAGTCCCCACGCAGTATCATATATGGCCTCTAGGAGACCCATTATCGAACTTGACCATTATTTTCCTTAATCGTACCCATCTATTAGCTTTTACGACTTTTAGCACCTCGAGTTATCCTGGTAACAAACACACAAACAAACAGACAATTATAGATTTAAAAGGTCTGCTGCAGTAACGAAGGGAGCCACCAGGAGGCCCATTCTTGAACTTGACCTTTGCCTTTTTGTTTCCTTCCCACATACCAAATATCATTAACATCTATCTACATCTTCTTGAGTTATGCTGTTTACAGTCCATTATAGTCAAACCGAAAATATAACCTTCTGGTCCAGGTAATTGATTAGGTCTCTTGTAGCTGGCAACGGAGGGAAAACGTGTGACGTCTACCTGTAATCCATTATACTTTTCACTGTACTAAAGGAGGATTATCGCCACTTAATGCGCTAGCGTCAGGTCTCTACGGGAGGATATTTGCAGCGCTGGTCTTTGTTCTTCATGACATTTCAGTTACGTACCGTGACCCACTTAAGAGACTTAAAACCTAAAGTGAGGGAAAAAACACACAGACATGTCTGAAGTGTCTCCCTATAGTGTGTTGACTGGCGCCACTGTATGATGAATGTGCTAACAGTGACATTGATATAAATTTAACACGAAAAAAGGAAACTTGGCAATCATCGGTAGGTCATACCACCTTTATTTCTTTCTCAGTTTCATTGTATCATGTACCATTTTTGAATGAAATTCTATACAATGGCACCCCAATGTACACTCATGGATCTTGCACCAGGGCTATTTATATTTCCCACGATTATATTTCTGTTGCTTTGTAATGATGAACAGTGTTTTTGATATCAGTGAAATGCTTATCTATTGTTCTGGAAACTGATCTCCAATTTGTAATGATTACGCAATTGTGTGAGGTTTGAATTCTTGGGTGGGTGGCCCTAAAATGACAGGGAATTTTGACACACTTGTTTTTTTACCGCTCAAGTTATTATCCCATGTGCTTGGTCCATGAATGTTTGATCATTATAGGCTGTAACAAGGTAACAACAAAACAAAATTACCCGGAACAAATAGAGAAATATTCAACGCACTTTTGCCATGCCCTGGCTCTATATCTGTGTACCTACTGTATGTTTGTTTGAACCTTTGTTTATTCATGATAATCTCAAATCGGCATGCAGGTCGCTTTTCATTGAGGTTATGAGGGAAGAGGTATGAGGGTCAGATGAAATATAACAGAGCTACAGATTACATTATCTAAGTGCTAATAAATCTATCATAACATATATCTGTAAGGGTTGATATATATGTAATGTTATGCAAAAGAGAAACCGTGATGCGTACTATTATATCATGTATTGAGTAATTATATTAGATTGGTATACTAGTATAGATAGTTTGCACATTTTAGCAATTCGTGTTTTTTGCAATACAGTGTACTTGACATAATTGTTGAGCTATATACTTTGACTTGACCTGACTTGTGTTGTGTTGTGTTGTGTTGTTCGCTGGCTGAGAATCAGGCCCATCTGGTTGACAGTGATACAGCAGTACCAATTATACCCCCCCCCCTCCAACTGCAGCTGAAGGACTAATGCATTACCACCGGTGAAGGTTGTCTTCCCAGGTCAGACAAGTCGGAATTATCCAGCACCAAACATTTAACGGTCGAAAGCACCCAACAAATCCAATATCACAGGGATCTTAGCTTCTAGCCACGCCTGGCCGAGCCCCACACTTTTCAGTGTACTTCAAAATGTCTCTTGATCCGGGCAATCACCCCCACTTCCAACATGTCTTTTGAAGTGGATTGATTATTCTGGCCAAAGGTATATGACCGACCTAGACCATTCTCCTAGTACGTAGAGGCCGCGGAATATACCTTGAGGAGGCTTTGCTTATGCTACTGTCATAATTGAAAAAAAGGGGCCTGGCCAGCGAGTCTACAGCCTGATTTTGTCTACTTTTGAGCGTGGGACACCCTGCGGCTAGTGGACTATCTTTGGGCACGGCCGGACCCCCGGATTTTTTTAACTTGCAGTTAAAATCCACCCGGGGACCCGGCGACAAATAGGCGCTGTTAGCTAATCGTGAAAACACCCCCTACTGGCATCGGTGGGTGGAAATGTGACCGTAGCAGTAGCATAAACCGGACTGAGGTTTCCACTTGAGTCGGTGTGGTCTCTAACCAGTGGTCAGCCTATCAGAGAATCGCCTAAATGTTTTCTTAAAGTAAAGCCGATTCTCAGATCGACTGACAGCTGATACTTTAAGAGGCCACACAGACAAGGAAACCTCAGTTTGATTTTGCAAAGCCTCCTCGAGATATATTGTACGGGCCGCAGACGAGGCTCTGCGTATACGTAGGGGAACGATCCAGGCTGTTGAAGATAGATACAGATACGGAACTTCTCGGTTCAGACGGTTTATAGACAATCTCATCATCTCTCAGTCTTTGCGAGATCGCATTATCTAGAGTGTGGATGATTTTGGACAGTCAGATACTCATCCAATTTTGGCTGTTCGATCTGTATACGTGATTCGACCTGAATCCAGCCATTTTCTGCCGTCTGAGTTTCCTTATTAACTGAATAGGATTAACTCCTCATCGCTATCCCTTTTCTAAGAAGGGGCACGAGAATAGATCTTTCCCATCACCAAGGGATCATTGCCGAATGCGGGGTCGTGTGGCATAACGGCAGGGTGTTTGGCCAAGAACCAAGTGGCCTCGGGTTCAAATCCCCTGATGCCACCGATGTTGTGACTTTGGGAAATGAACTTCACATGACTTTCCTCACTCCACCCAGTTGTAAAAATGTGTACATGACTTAAGTTTGGGAGGTATAAGACGGTGGAAGGATTAGAACCCACTGCCATGATGGCCTCAAAAATATGGGACTACCTTTGCCTTAAGCTTCTTTACTGTTCTCTATATGTTTGCAGCGTGTTTTCTAAAAGGACAAGACGTTTTGCACTTCGTTAATGTTACATTTGGGCATATTTATTCTCACCCATATGTAATCTAAAAGCTCAGTTTGGAGCGTGTTTTCTAAACGGACAAAACGTTTTGTACTTCCTTACTTTTGGGCAAATCTCTTCTTTTTCCCATATTCAAACTAGAAGCTCAGTTTGGGGCGTGTTTTCTAAAAGGACATGGCGTTTTGCACTTCGTTAACGTTACTTCTGGGCATATCTGTTCTCACCCATAGGTTAACTATAGGCTTTGTTAGGAGCGTGCTTCTTTTTCTAAACGGACAAAACGTTTTGCACTTCGTTACTTCTGGGCATTTATCTTCTCACCCATATTCAAACTAGAAGCTCAGTTTGGAGGGTGTTTTCTAAACGGAGATGACGTTTTGCATTTCGTCAACGTTACTTCTGGGCACATCTCTTCTCTCTCCCATATGTAAACTAGAAGCTCAGCTTAGGTCACCCATATGCAAACTTGACGCTTAGTTTGGAGCTTGTTCTAAACGGACATGACGTTTTGCACTTCGTTAACGTCTATACTGGGCATATATCTCTTCTGTCACATATGCAAACTACAAGCTCAGTTTAGAGCGTGTTTTCTAAACGTACAGTACGTTTTGCACTTCGTTAACGTTACTTCTGGGCATATATCTTCTCACCCAAATGTTAACTACTGGCTTAGTTTGGAGCTTGCTTTACTCTAAACGGACTGGACGTTTTGCACTTCGCTAACGTTACTTCTTGGCATATCTCCTCTCTCCCATATGTAAACTAGAATCTTAGTTTTGGAGTGCTGCGCACAGAGAGATCTTAGTCTGATGAGCGCTGCGTGCTATCTGCATGGGAAGATAACGTTACTGGCGCTTCAGTTGTATCAGACCTCGTAGATTACCCTGGGGCGAGAGAAGGGGCAGAATATAAACGAACTCTCGCAAATAAGAACTGGGGTAAAAAGCTGCAAATGCACCAGTCTAGGTTTTAGGATTGACCATTTTGCAATGCAGTTACGTTCACGTTAGGCCACAGCAAGTATATTTCACGGATAACGTCCTCTGTAGACTCGAAATTAAATGCGAGAGGGCGAAACAAAGATTTTTAAGATAGACACTATAAATGTTGTGTCAAGAATTGAAGCGACAAAACATGGTTTCGCAGACGAAAAGTATTTAATTTTTGTATTCAAGTGCACAAATTTAAAGTAACACTAGTGTGGTAGACTGGTATCACTTATACCCCCATTCCACTGGGACGGCGATCTCACGGCGACCTCAATTTGGCCAGATCGCCGTGAGAGCGGCGAGAGCGTCGTGAGAGCGCGGCGAGAGCGCCGTGAGAGCGCCATGCGCGCCAAGCGCGCCGTCACCTCGGCGATGGTTTTCGACAGGTCCAAAACAATCGCCGTGAGATCGCCAAGGATGGCGATGGGATCAAAGGGCCGCAGCGAGGGATCAAAGAGCCACAGCGAGCGCTCAAGGATCGCAGCGAGCGCTCTACAAATGTACGAGGCTTGAATGGTCTTAACTGTAGTTCAAACAAATTTCATTCTTGAAGTGGTGTATATTGAATTTCTGGGAATTTTGTGGTCAAATCATAGTTTTGCTCGTGGGTACTACAAATTGACGAATAACTACAAGTACTTGCTTCCATTCAAATAAAATACCTTCCAAGTTTTATTGGCAGTGGTTCAAAATGTGTTCCAAAATTCTGTGGTTTACGTTTCTATTATAACGTAGAATGATAAAATATATTTATTGCAAACAGTTTACATGACGGAAAACACAGAAAAAACAAGTTGAACATACATATATTACTTAAGACACACACTGAGCGACCATGCAGCGACTAAAATTAAATCTGTTTTCCTCTTGATTTTATCATTCAAATATGATGCAAGAGGTAAAGGTGTGACTGAGTAGACAACAAAGCACACAAAACGTTAAAAAAATCGTTCTTTATCTCTGGAATTCGTTGAGTGATCTGTGAAATCTTTGGTCGCCCATAAAAAGTTGCTGACATTTAACATTTTGGTCGCGCTGAGAGCGCGCGAGGGTCGCCGTAGAGATTCCACTTGAGCACGTTTTTCAGTAGTTCGGCGCTCTGGCCAATTTTAGGTCGCCGTGAGAGCGCGGCGAGAGTGCCGTCCAAGTGGAATGGGGGTATTACACCAACCAAATCACTAATGTGAACGCGCGCAGCTTAGCTGAAGTGACGTTGTGAGTAGGTTTACACACGCATTTCCAACCACACTCGGAGCGTACTTGGTCTACGAGTGTACCTAGAAACGCGTGTGTAAACGCAGACACATTTTTACCAGGGATATTAGCATGTGCTTATAATCAGTATGTTACAGGACTTTATTCATAGCAGACTTCTTGGAAAGCACTCGACTAACACCGGATGTCAGATATCTATATACCTGACGGAACACCACGTGTAATCTTAGTATCTACAAAGCCTAATCTCTTCTAGGATCCTATAGTGCCAAATGTTTATAAATCAGATTTTCTGCTACGATACACTAGCGGAAAGGCTTAAAGTTTGTGAATGGAATGGAACAGATATGCTTTAACATAAGTCCATGCGTGGTGTTGTATCTATAGAAATAACTAATTTTGGCAGCACAAAGTAAATAATATCTACTGAAAGCAACCGCCATTTTCTAAGATACAATCTTAGGCAGCAGAAAGATCCACGAATTAGATCAAAACGAGCGGATACGCTTACCATATAAAGTACCCGGTGTCAGATATTTTGTCTGAAACTTTCATGTCATCCTATTCGATTTCGATAAAACTGAAATGAGGGTTATGTGTTATCTAAATCCCCCTTCTCTCTCTGTTTGACAAGCCAGGATCGGGAGACTATCTGTGCGCCTCTGGATTAGATCTCTTGGGACTTGGGGTGTGAAATAAATTATTTGTTATCACATATTCGATAAATCACATAATGTCTGCCAGTTTCTGAGCAGTCACAATTCAATTTTTCAGCTCGACAAAAATGGTGAAGATCTCGTTTTCTCATGACTTTGTTTCCGCCACGTTCGATTTTCAAACGGTGTTTGTGTACGAAATGGTCTGCTCACATGTTGAGGCCGGTAGTTGACTTTTGGCTTGGATATTCCTTCCAAGTCCGAAGTCTTTGTACTTTTGGTCGTTTGGAGCTCGGGCTTTGTGCCAAAGGCTTTGCGTGTTACGCAACTTGTTAACGTTGGCACGTATACCACGACGCGCACGTAGAATCCCATAACATTTAATTAATTGGATTTGTGCATTGTCTCCTCGACTATTTTGAGCCGGGTAATGACCCAGCCTTTTACTTGAATACGTCTGACTTCATCAAGAGTTGTGCAAAAGGATGACCTACTTGACCACCTGTCAACCCTTCATAAGTTCTACTCAACTTTCAACTCGTAACAGGACATAGGCCTTGTCAGTTTTCAACAAGTTTCTTTCTGAACGCTTCATGAAGAATGGTGTCAACTTTGTGCATCAGAACTACCACTGAATTTAACGATTACTGTCGGCAATAGTTCCCTCTTTTAATGGTATATAATCGTTAACAACACAGCAAATCTATAAACATCAAACAATTCGATTATCAGGTACAACACACAGGTAGATGATATTTTGTAACGCATGGTAGAAAGCAAGTACCACACCAACCAACCAATCAACCAACCAACCAACCAACCAACCAACCAGTCAGCCAGCCAGCCAGCCAGCCAGCCAGCCAGCCAGCCAGCCAGCCAGCCAGCCAGCCAGCCAGCCAGCCAGCCAGCCAGCCAGCCAGCCAGCCAGCCAGCCAGCCAGCCAGCCAGCCAGCCAATCAAGGTGTTATATTTCTTCTCTAGTCCTGTTGATACAAATAAACTGCAATTTTAAAGGCCCGCCCGTGGCGTTGAGACCGGCGGCATTTTTCTGGCGGAATGACCATTTTCCGCGACAAGAAGGCTCCTCGAAGTTACCTTGCCGCTAATTACCTTTCTTGTGTTGAAGTGAGTGCTAAGGATATAAACTTGTCGAGGCGCCAAACAAAAATGACGACAAAACGGCCATTAAGTTCCACACGGCTACGTCGCAAAAAACCGCTTTGTTCCAGCGAACGAACACCGTACTTCGATTCCTCCCATGACGAGGTCTGTATGTTCCATTCTGGGGTGGAATGTTTTTAAGTTTCCGAAGCTTTTCAGGCTTTATCGAAGCTTTTCTGAATACGTTAGTCTGTCAAGTTTGCATATCTGGCGGTATAACTGATGTTTCATCTAGCATATATATCCCTAAATACCCCGTTAAAATCCCGGATTTATCTTACTCTGTGGATTTAGGTGAAGTAGCGTTACCACCAGAATCAAATCCGCGTGTTTATGTAGAGACTATGTGCTTCACATGTTCCCACCTACTGTCGTCATCCGACTTTTTGTGTTCATACCTTTCTAAACTCTGTTGCGTTATTCTGCATTTCCTTTGGGGTCATTGACATTTAACTAGGTCGACAAGCGAAACATAAGCCCAACGTTTTACGCCGACGTGGTAAGTGTAAGCTTTAATCAGAAGCCCCCTATGATTATGTGATAGCTCTAAATAGAAACGTCCCTGGAAGCAAGGAAGTTTCAATCCGATTGAATCTTCCTCTCGCGTGTAATTCATTTTAGTCAGGACGAATAAGTCAATTTTCACCCTCCCAGGCTAACTAACTGCTTTCCCGACTTTGACGCGTAGTGCACCATTACTTGAAGTGCTTTCTCTGGAATGTTTTGAAGACAGACATTAATAAGATATAATCTGGCCATATACTTTTCACAGATACGTTTTTAAAGTCTCTTGATATGATAAGCACATGAAAATTCTGCTACCTTTAAACTCATGCATTGCACAGATTTCATACTTAAAGGCAAATTTGGCATATATGCATTCAACACAGATTGCTCTGCAACACCTCTATTAGTAAAAGAAGTTTTTTGTAATATGTTCAAATTTTGATAACAATAGACCCTTGGAAATATTCAAGAAGACGTAGCTAGGCACTGGAATCCTCCGAGACAATGATCTCAACGAGAGATTGTTGTGCAACATGTCTGCCTTCCACCTGTGTGTTTTCTAAGTTTGAAGAATATTGTCTGAGCACGAAAGACAAACAAATAAGTAAACCATGTATGATCACGCATTATACAGTCTGTACCATGTATAATATCATATTGTAGATTGCCTCCCCCCGGAACTCATTTTGAGTGTAAGTCATCGTTGCCAATTAAAAAAACTAAGCAAGAAAAGAATCAAGTTGCTAAGACTAAAAATAAAATAAAAGATATCTACAAAAACGCAGCAAAATTATGTTAAGATCTCCACCGTATTGGCCTTCGATTCATTCCTATCAATATATATTTCATAACATTGTTTACTTCACTGTGCAACAGTCCATCGTTCTCGTTTCATACCGGAAGACTTGCCTTAACATCAACCAAGTCTCCTTGAGTTAAGTGGCTTACATAAACGTTCCATGTGCAATTTAAACCAAGGCTCCTTTGAGTAGCAATAGACCGTCGCCAGTTGTGGACGCCTGTGATGTCCATGATTATATGTAATAGATTGCCATGATAACGGTGCACTACTATTTTTGCCAGTAAAATGAGTTGACGTCTACATCAAAAGAAGGGGAGATCAATGCGACAGCATATATGCAGTATATAGTGATGTAATAGGCATCCGATGGGTATAAAACATGTTATTGACATAGATATACTACAGTGTGCTTGCGTTAGATGTAGTGACGGCATATGGTTTCCGGTGACCGACTTAAATGTCAGTGACTTGATTTAAAAAAAACCCACAAGATTGCTTAGTGACCCATTTAGGAGTCATTGACTTCCTGAGGGAAAAAAAATCAAAATCAGCTTGGAATGACGAAAGGATAGAACAATGTGGATTTTGGTAGTAAGTTGGTTGGTTGGTTGGTTGGTTGGTTGGTTGGTTGGTTGGTTGGTTGGTTGGTTGGTTGGTTGGTTGGCTGGCTAGATGGCTGGCTGGCTGATCGGTTGGCTGGCTGACTTGCTGGATGGTCGAATGGATGGATGCATTGGATAGTTGGTCGTTTGATTGGTTGTTTGGTTTGTTGTTTGGTTGGTTGGCTGGTTGTTGGTTTAGTTGGTTGGTTGGTTAGTTGGTTGGTTGGTTGATTGGTTAGTTGGTCGGATTGTTGGTCGGTTTGTTGGTTGGTTTGTCGGTTGTTTGTTTGTTTGTTTGTTTGTTTATTTGGTTGGTTGGTTGGTTGATTAACCGGTTGGTTGTATTTGGCTGGCTGGCTGGTTGGTTGGTGGTTATTTGGCTGGCTGGTTGGTTGGTTGGTTGGTTGGTTGGTTGGTTATTTGGTTGGTTGGTTGGTTGGTTGGTTGGTTGGTTGGTTGGCTGGCTGGTCGGTGGGATGGTTTGATTGGTTTGTCTGGGTTTTTTTTTTCCTTGGTTGGTTGATATACTGCTTGTATGTTTCTGAATGACTTTGATATCAATCTTCCCGGTTGCCCTATGACCATTTGAAAGGTATGAATGATGGCGGTGAGTTTTAACTACGGCAAGACGGATGAAAGCCCGGGTCCAAATATCATTTTGCGTCATTTTCCGAGTCATACTATAATACCAGTGTGTTGTTCTAGGTAACTAGTAAGTTAGTTGATATTGGCAAGGTAACTTTTAAGACTCGGGCCCATCGCCACCTTCTTAAGATGCAAGAACACTTGGCAGCTGTGAACCACAGATAAGCCACTGGCCTCGAGTACTATGTAGAGCCTTATACCGTATCTTAGTAATCATCTCTCTTCGTGGCTCTCGTTCGCTACAGCAAATTATAGAAAAAAAGGTAGTAACTTTGACGACTATTCTGCCAAAGGAAAATGTCACTGGGACATGACCGTCTGAACTGAAGGCACCAACGGGAAAGATGATAATCAACCTTTGTGAACAGGCCGAAGGAAATTGCTTCAAAATCGCCCCCGGTTCAGACCTGACACAGTTTGAAAGTTTAGAAGATATTAGAAATGATAAATATTATCCATACGTGCAGCCGGGGAGAAAATTGCTTGCACGTCTTGATGTCCTTTGGTCGACAAGAAGGACAATGCCAAGTCCAAGTCCAAGATATACAATGTGAATTTGAATCAAGCCCAAAATGTCAAGTTCAAGCTCAAGGAACTTCGAAATTCCATAAAAATGAAATTGCCACGAAGGGCAACACGTTATTTAAGGTACGTGTCGCTGAATAGAATAATTCCCTTACTTCGTGCTTCTTCCGTAAAAACTGCAACGTTTCGAACGTTTTAGGCCAAATGTCATCACCCAGGCATAAACCTAGAATACAATAAAAGGCATGTCATCGCATTAGCAGCAGTTTGGAATAAATTTTGCGTACAAAAGTTCGTAGCAACTTAGATTTGATGAATTATTCATTTTAGTTTTGACCGACTCAAAGTTTGATGCTCCTTTTTTTAAAACTTCACATTGCTTCGGAATATTTCAGCCAAATGGTAAAACTCCTGCATTAACCTTGAATACAATGAGACTTATTTCATCATACTAGTATCAGTTTGAAATACAGTCTGCTCACGAAAAGTTTGTAGCAACTTAGATCTGTTGAATGTGTTCATTTCACTTTTGACCGACTCAAACTTTTATGCTCCTTTTTTTTTCAAAACCACCTCGTTTCGAAAGATTTCGACCAAATGACAGTACCGCAGCATAAACATAACAAACAAAAAGGGTATTTAATTGGCAGTACAGTTTGCTCACGAAAAGTTCGTAGCAACTTAGATTTGACGAATATATCAATTTCAATTATGACCGACTCAAATTTTAATGCTTCTTCTATAAACCCGCGCATCGTTTCGAAAGATTTCGGCCAAATGCCAGTACCGCAGCATAAGCATTAAATACAAAGAATGGTATTTCACTGGTAGTACAGTTTGCTCACGAAAAGGTAGTAGCAACCTAGATTTGACGAATATATCAATTTGAATTATGAACAACTCAAAGTTTAATGTTCCTCCCGTTAACCCGCGTATCGTTTCTGAAGATTTCAGCCAAATACAAGTACCGCAGCATAAACATTGAATACAAAGAGACATATTTCATCATACTAGTATAACTTTAAAATATAGTCTGCTCACGAAAAGTTCGTAGCAACATAGACTTGATAAATGAATTCATTTCACTTTTGACCGACGCAAACCTTAATACTCCTTTTGGAAAAACCACATTGCTTCGGAAGATTTCGGCCAAATGGTATAACCCCTACATTATCCTTGAAGACAAAGAGACTTATTTCATCATACTAGTATAAGTTTGAAATACAGTCTGCTCACGTCAGTTCGTAGCAACTTAGATTTGATGAATATATTTATTTCAGTTTTGACCGACTCAAAGTTTAGCAGTTCATTCCGTAAAGTCGCGTATCGTTTCGGATCACAGAAGAATGTTAGAACCATAGCACATAAACCTAGAATACAAAGAAATGCATTTCATCAGATTAGTAGCAGTTTGGAATACAATTTGCTCACGAAAGGTTTGTAGCAACTTAGATTTGATGAATTATTTATTTCACTTTTGATCAAGTCAAACTTTAATGCTCCTTTTTCAAAAACCACCTCGTTTCGAGAGATTTCGGCCAAATGCCAGTACTGCAGCATAAATATTGAAGACAAAGAACGGTATTTCATCACTTTGTAGCAGTACAGTTTGCTCACGAAAAGTTCGTAGCAACTTAGATCTGATGAATATATCTATTTCACTTTTGACCGACTCAAATTTTGATGCTCCTTCCATGAATCCAGGCATCGTTTCGAAAGATTTCGGCCAAATGCCAGTACCGTAGCATAAACATTAAATACAAAGAAGGGTATTTCACTGGTAGTACAGTTTGCTCACGAAAAGGTACTAGCAACCTATATTTTATGAATATATCAATTTGAATTATGAACAACTCAAATTTTAATGCTTCTTCCATACACCCGCGCATCGTTTCGAAAGATTTCGGCCAAATGCCAGTACAGCAGCATAAACATTAAATACAAAGAAGGGTATTTCACTGGTAGTACAGTTTGCTCACGAAAAGGTAGTAGCAACTTAGATTTGATGAATATATCAATTTCAATTATGACCGACTCAAATTTTAATGCTCCTTCTATAAACCTGCGCATCGTTTCGAAAGATTTCGGCCAAATGCCAGTACCGTAGCATAAACATTAAATACAAAGAAGGGTATTTCACTGGTAGTACAGTTTGCTCACGAAAAGGTACTAGCAACCTATATTTTATGAATATATCAATTTGAATTATGAACAACTCAAATTTTAATGCTTCTTCCATACACCCGCGCATCGTTTCGAAAGATTTCGGCCAAATGCCAGTACCGCAGCATAAACATCGAATACAAAGAAGGGCACTAGTATTTCACTGGCAGTACAGTTTGCTCACGAAAAGGTAGTAGCGACTTAGATTTGATGAATATTTCAATTTCAATTATGACCGACTCAAATCTTAATGCTTCTTCTATAAACCTGCGCATCGTTTCGAAAGATTTCGGCCAAATGCCAGTACCGCAGCATAAACATCGAATACAAAGAAGGGCATTTCATCACATTAGTAGCAGTACAGTTTGCTCACGAAAAGTTCGCAGCAACTTAGATTTGATGAATATATCAATTTCAGTTTTGACTGGCTCAAACTTTAATGCTCCTTCTGTAAACCCGCGTTTCGGAAGATTTCAGCCAAATGTTAGAACCCAGGCATATAAACCTTGAAAACAAAGAGACTTACTTCATCATATTAATAGCAGTTTGGAATACATTTTGCTCACGAAAAGTTTGTAGCAACTTAAATTTGATAAATGTATTCAATTTACTTTTGACAGACTCAAAGTTTAATGCTCCTTTTTTTTAACCGACTCGTTTCAAAACATTTCGGCCAAATGCCAGTACCGCAGCATAAACATTAAACACAAAGAAGGGTATTTCATCATATTAGTTAGTAGCAGTACAGTTTGCTCACGAAAAGTTCGTAGCAGCTTAGATTTGATGAATTATTCATTTCACTTTGGACCGACTCAAAGGTTAATGATCCTTTTGTAAAAATCGCCTGGTTTCGAAAGATTTCGGCCAAATACCAGTACCGTAGCATAAACATTAAATACAAAGAAGGGCATTTCATCATTATAGTAGCAGTACAGTTTGCTCACGAAGAGTTCGTAGCAACTTAGATTTGATGAATACATCAATTTCAATAATGACCGGTTCAAAGTTTAATGCTCTTTCCGTAAACCCGCGTATCGTTTCGGAAGATTTCAGCCATATATTAGAATCCTAGCATTAACCTTGAATACACAGCAGTTTGTAATATATTTTTCTCGCGAAAAGTTCCTAGCAACTTAGACTTGATGAATGTATTCATTTCACTTTTGACCGACTCAAACTTTAATGCTCCTTATTTAAACCGCGCATTGTTTAGAAAGATTGCAGCCAAATGTTACACCCCCAGCGTAAACCGTGAGTACAATGGGAGGCATTTCATCATAGCAGTAACCGTTTGGAATGAGTTTTGCCCACAAAGGTTCGTAGCAACTTCACGATTTGATAGATACATCCATTTCAGCTTTGACCGAGTCAAGATCTAAGTACAAAGTGTTGAAACATAAACATATTTCAACCGATCTTAGGGGATACATTTAGCTCATGAAGTACTAGTAAAGTAAGGTACGTTAGACACAAACCACGTGCCAAAAGTTGGCATGGAAGTGTACGATCGATCTCAGCCCCCCGGTTCGCACAGCAGACTAGGAAAATGCACATATACACTTTGTGGGAATGCACTTCAGGAACGTTTTCCTAGAAAAGTTAGATGTGAAAAAAGTAAGATTTTAATATTTCTAAAACGTATTTGTTCAATGATATGTACCCGCACTTTCTTTATAGAGAAAGTCTAAAATGTCTAATGCACTTGTGACTAGTGTATTCTTTTTCTGCATCCTCCTGGTGATAATGAATCATGAGACAAAGGGTTACCCTAGGCTTCAGCATGTATTCATATGTTATTCATCTTGTACAGAATAAAGATAATTTCAAACCACCCACACGTAAATGACATCTGATATTCTTTTACCTTTTCATAAATTTTGAACGCAAGATGAGTCAGATATCAACCTGAGAGGAGTCTTCAAGATAAGAGTTGTATCCCCTTGGTAATACATTTTCATCAAAGACGTAACTAGCTATCACGTTTTCAGTCTCTTTGCATTTCATTATAATATTTTCCCTATATTTCTACAATGTACCTGCAATAAGCCCTTGAGAATGAACTTGCAACAAAACTTTCAATCATTCTGATATCTATTTTACATCCCCATATTCCATTCAACTGACTTTGCAGAAGGAAGAATGTAAGAGACAACATTGTAGAAAAATAACCCACACTAACTTAAGTAATTTATGAGCTGTTTTTGCCTTCGTGTACTGAGATCTAGTTTTCGGTGTTTCTGCATGGATGTTTGACGTGTTCTTTTAATTGTGTGGCAGAAGTTATTTGAATACATTACACTGACAGGGTGTGCGTGGGAAGACGATGGCACCAGAGACTGCGAGGGTATCAAGGTCGACTTAGAGGTAAAAATGGTTTTCCTCAAGCAGGATGTCATTTACAGCCATTTACAGATTTCCGGGTCATAGGGTCAATGGAAGAAGCTACTAATTCATAGGGAGGTACAGTTTATAGTCAGTTTCATTGTCAGTGTTTTACAGTTATGTATTTTCCATTTATGTTAGTCACATTCACTGTAGAGTGATAGGAAGTAATCAATGGATATACAAGGTTAATTGAAATGTTATCTATATAATTGATGAGCTACAACTAAACATGGCATACGAGGAACTCACGGAGGCGTGAGATCTTCGAACTCTTTTTTACCGATGAAAAGCTAAGGCGTATGGCACACGAGAATTCTCCTGTGTTTAATTCATGTGCTTTTGGTGAAAGATAGGCGTTATCTTTATTCGAAACGCGCGTGCCGTTATTCAGGTATACACAGCCGTCAATGTTGCAAATTAGTCTCATGGGTTTCTGGATCGTTTTGACAATATTGTATTCCAATCGTGTAATTCTTCGACCCAAGTTACCTAAACTAGAAATAGAAACTACCTACAAAATGTTTTTACAAGTAGCATGCATATAAATGATAGGAAGTTATGGAAAAAGTTTAAACTATATTTTCAACACAAAGATTGGACTAACCAGGTTTTTTACCAGTCGTCTGGTCTTCAGAACACACAACGGCGTGGAAGACAGATTTACGTTTTTTTTAGTCTTTCCCTTATCTCAAACAATATCTGTCTCCCAAGCAAACGGTATGATTAGTTGTAGGCATTTCTCATTTCTTACCGTCTCCACAGGAAGTCATGATTAACTTCTGTAGATGCAACGCTCAAATCACCACCAAAGTTAACGTAAATCGGTTTTAAAGTAGAAGTGTCTGCCGGCTGTATTTGATGTTGAAGATTAGTACGACTCTAGAATGCGAACAGAGGAAAAAGTCACTATCTATGCCGGAAGGAGTTCTTTCTCCCCGTACCGGCAATCCTTTAGGGCAGCGTTCAATGCAAATGTATTTTTCTCTTGTCACTTTCTGTATTTTTAGATGTTAATTGTACAACCCACCTTGCCCCAGTGTATTCTTTCCATTTTCAAACAACACTGAATTCACTGCTTGATAAGGGCAGGCGGGGTGGTTGGGGGTTTACATTTTTTTGATCTTCAAAGCCTACTGACCCCAACGCAATCAGCCGATTCTTGCAGGTCTGGTCCGAGGCACATCTAGTAGATGGAGGTAACAAAGGCAGGTCCATCTTAGGCATTGGCTGTCAGCATCACCGTGAGAAGCCTAGAGGGAAGCATACGTTGCCACATAGTCTACACAATTCCTTTTGATGATGATGAATGGTTTGTTAGGAAAACTTACACGAACTGACAGTGGCAGTCAACTTCTTTCACAACAAGAGAAGCTGTACTTTCATCGACTTTCCACCAAACCAGTATCTTTTGTCACGATCAAGGAAGGCTATGAGTATGAGGCTTGCATCTTTCCAATCTACCCCAAGGCAGCCAGACATCGATGATTGGTTGAAAGAATTCCATTCGCTTTGCTGACGCTTTTCTGATACCAGTTGAGAACAGATCTCTCCGTAGATATAAGGAATCCAATATCAAACACGTACCTGGGCCAGAAGTCGCTTATTGTCGCCAGAGGCAATGGTAGCAATGTATTCTTTGTGCATGTCCTCGAGATTCTAAGTACTTTGGTATACACGAAGGACATTTTTAAATCCATTTATCTTATTGTCCCATTGCAGCCCGTTCGGAGGAATCTAACCATGAACCAACCTGCAGGGAGTTTGCAATTGGTTCCACTGGAAGTTCAGTGTAAGGGTAGATCATCACTTTTATGTGCTTTGATACCCCGGGAGGCAGACTTTAGATGGGCCCGGCAATGAGGATCTCTTCGGAAGCCCAAGCAGTTCTTCCCGAGGACATAGATTAGTACTCCCCGGGAGTTGTCAGCCAGGGAGTAGTTAGCCGGCCCAACCTGACAACTTCCAGGGAGTGCTACTCTAGGTCCTCGGGTAGAACTGCATGGGCTGCCGAACAGGTCCTCTGCTGGACCCTGCTAGAGTCGACGTCTGGCTCATAGGGCAGTGCTGCTTTGATGGTACTTCATTGAAACAGTGATAACCATACGTTTGTTAACACGGCTGTGCCCTCAAGAAAGGTATCAACTTGTTTTAAGTGGATCTGGATCAAAATGACTCGCCCGTTCACAATGTAAGGTCCATTTACAGCCTTGTGAAGAATTTTACCGATTGCCCCGAGCTGAAAAGAGACTGACTTTGAAACTGAAGCAAAAAAGAGAAACCGATTGATGGATGAAAAACCAATTGATGCTTTTTTCTAGCCGTAAAAACTTATGTAATTTGATTTTCCCCAAAGCCGCAATCGATGAGTTAAAAAGGAAAGAATTAAAAGATGGGCACTACAAGGAGAATGTTTCCCCACAGCAATCCTTTGACACATATGCACATTTACCAAAAGACTGCTTGATCCCGCTGAACCTTCGTTGTAATAGCAGATCATAACTTTTATTTGCTTTGATTGTGCTTTATAGTGAAATAGATTAAGAGGACGGTGGTACCCATGTTTCTTTAATGTCAACATGACTAGACTAGGCCCTCAGGAAAGACATCAAACTGTGCCTTTTAAGTGAATCTGGATCAAAATGACCCGACGGTTCTCAATGTAAGGTTCCAGCTACAGCCCTGTGAAGCTGTTTGCCGATTGCCCTGAAGAGGGACTAACTTTGAAGAAAAAAGCAAAGAAAGAGACATCAATTGATAGATAAGAGGCCAATAGATATCTCTTTCTAACCGTAAAAAATTATGTATTTAGATTTTTCGCAGAAGCCACGATCGATGAATTCAAACTACCAAGTAAACGATGGACACAACAAGGAGAATGTTTTCCAACAGCAATCCTTCGACACACATTTACCAAAAGACTGTTTGATTCTGCTGGGCCTTCATTTTATGTAATAGTAGGTCACTTTGAAGTGCCTTAATGGTGCTTTAGTGAAACAGGACTAAAGGTAGAATGATACTCATGCTTCGTTTTACACGGCTAGGCCCCCAGGATATATGTCAAACTGTGTCTTTTAAGTGGATCTGGATCAAAATGACCCGACCGTTCCCAATGTAAGGTCCAGTTACAGGCTTGTGAAGCTGTTTGTCGATTGCCCCGAGCTGAAAAGAGACTGACTATGAAATAGAAGTAAAGAAAGAGACCTCAATTGATAGATAAGAGGCCAATAGATATCTCTTTCTAACCGTAGAAAGTTATGTAATTTGATTTTCACAAAAGCCGAGACAGATGAGTCAAAACTAACAAAAGTAAAAGATGGACACCGCAAGGAGATTTTCCCCCACAGCAATACTTTGACACACATTTACCGAAAGACTGTTTGATCCGCTGGACCTCCTTTGTAATAGTAGATCATCACTTTAATGTGCTTAACATGTCCTTTTACACGTCGCCCATAGAGATCCTTTAACATGCAAATGTACCATGTTTTGACTGAACAGTGGATAAGTACTGCATAAGGCCACAGCATGTAAATTTTATGGATGGCATCCTATGCAAACTTCAAACCCATTGCAAGAGCGCAAAAGCACTGAGTTTTCAAGGTGACCATAAACGTTGTAGCGAGAATCAAAGCAACGTATAAAATATGGTATCATAGCCAACAACTTTAGCATTCAAGAAGTTCGCAAAGTGACACTGATGTGGTAGCCTAATAGTATCACCGCTCAAGGCTACCACACTATTGTGGTGTCATGTCTACAACTAGTAACCACTGTGGCATTAGGTCCCTTCTACAACTACAGTCAATGCACTAGTGTCACTTCTACAACTGAGCACTCAAGGCTACCACACAATTGTCACATCTACAACTACATTCAAGCTACCACACTATGGTCACTTCTACAGCTTCAGCCAAGGCTACCATTCAAGTGTCATTTCTACAACAACGCACCCAAGGCTACCACTCTAGTGTCACTTCTACAGCTTCAGCCAAGGCTACCATACAAGTGTCACTTCTACAACTACTCACTCAAGGCTACCACACTATTGTCACTTCTACAACTACAGTCAATGCTACCACACTATGGTCACTGCTACAACTTCAGCCAAGGCTACCAGCCTACCACACTAGTGTCACTTCTACAACTACACTCAAGACACTCGAAGGGGAAGGAAATTTCTCGTGTTCATTTTGTCGAAATCAAAAACAAGTCAATTCTCGACCATAGATTTGCTCTTACATGCTAACGGACACAGTTCAACCGCATCAAAGATGGGCAAATAACGATCTATCACAATCATGTAGGACTGCAGAGAATGATAAATATGGGCTAAATTGTTGGCTATTGGAAGCAGTCAGACGATCGGCAACCATCTAATCAAACATCAAACAAACCATGCCGGCCATTGGCAGTTTGTTTCTCTATCTCCTGAAGTAATTTCCTGATAGCAAACGGTTCTTAATGACAAACTCCAGCGACTACTTTCTTTCAACAGTCCTCCAGTGTGTGCTGTTGCACGGATCTGAGACTTGGACTGTAATTGTGCAGAACGAGAGGATACCGGGTGGGTTGTTTACCAGAATGCCCACCAGGAGGTCTCTGAATATATAGTGGGAGGACCTAACAACCCCGTTCAAATAAGGCGGTGCCCACGTTGCGACCACCCTGCGACCGAGCGATTTGACAGAGCGTTCAACAAATATCATAGATGAAAAAATAATCTTTTTAAATTTGTACATTTTGTTGTGTTTTTAGTCATACTTTTAGATTTTGCACAATACTCTAATGATGAAGTCAAGGGTTACACAAATCCATCTTATATCGCAGCGAGATCCCAAAGCTATTGTCATCTAGTGGAATGGGGGCCTTAAGAGCAACATAGAAATCTATGGCGACCTCCTTACTAATAGACTAACTGATAGAATCGGGCAAATGAGAATCGAGCTTGCTGTGCACTATACGTGCATCCTATGGGAGCCAAACAAGGAAAACGGAACCAAGGCAGTCGAGTTTGATTTTGATTTCATTTTTCATTTCATTCAATTCCATTTCATTCCATTCCATTCCATGCCATGTCATGTCATGTCATGTCATGTCATGTCATGTTATTTCATTTCATTTCATTTTATTTTATCTTATTTTACGTTTTATTTAGTTGCAGATGCATGTTAACATCAATTTACTTATTATATTAACAAACAAACAAACAAATAGTACACATGCAGGGGAAGAAAAAAGGCATGATGGCTTGTTCAAGGTATTCTTCCATCTTGATTAACAAATAATAACATAAATCTTAAAAGTTATAAAATAGTAATCATGATAAATGATAACAAATGATAACAATATGCTAACAACTCATAGAATGATAATGATAGTAAATGGTAACAAATAATAACAATATCGTAACTGATGGCGTAGAAAGTTATGTATTAAATGATAATATTACCTCTATACAGAAATGGCAGCTTAATTCCAAATTAAGCTATTAATAAGCGAAAACATGTAAGGTGAAGAAAAATGAAATTCAACTTTAATTTGAACATAAATAAGAAAGATACAGTGGGTTGATTTTTGAATGATAAATAGCCACTCTACTTATAACAGGCACCTGGTGTAATGTAATATTCAAGTGTGGCTGGGGGAAATGAAACATATAGTTAGGAAAGCTAATGGAGGACAGGAACAAGTGGCATAATGTGATCCGCATGCTTTCCCAGTTTGCATCCGATGATGTCCTCGATGACGAGTTTTGACACTCGCTATGATTTCAGTACTGACGTCACTAGAGTCACGGAGACAACGAGAAAATGTCAGACAGTGAATGGTAAGAAATTACCAAGCAGCTGCTCATCAAAAACACATTGTGCAACATGTGAATGTGTAATCTGAGGACAAAAGGAAAGGGAAGGAAATGTCGTGCGGTGTAGCGTACCTAAGTACGTATGTCTGAAACGGCTGACCTTTGATGTAAAGAATTGCAGAATTCTGTTTTGCTATGTATGCTTGAACCACGTCAAATCTAATTGCTTTTTGTCTTGACATCCCACACAGCAAGTATCACCAACCGTCAATCGTCCAATGAATATACTATAAATGCAGACATGTTTGCGGTGGTTTTATGTTCGCGGTTTTCACTGTGAACTCTTTACTGCGAACTTAAAACCGTTCACTGTGTGACTGTACATAGCGCTACTGCTGTTTCAAATTCACTGCGAGCACTCCATTTTCTCCCTACCGCGAAATTGAATCCCCGCGAACATTTCTGCATTTACAGTATTGTTACTCATTAAACTGTAGATTCCGTGCATGCATTTTTCTTTTACATTCAAGAGTCTCTCGATCCCCAGATCTTATCTCAAATCAATTTATGAGTCTAATGTTTATGCAAAGTGCGCTCATGTGTTCGGTAAAGACTTTGAAGTTGTGATAGAACTGGCCCTTGACTTTGAACTATCACATCACTGTTTTCGGATAACGTGCATGTGATACACTACGGATATCATCAAAGAAAATTACAGACAACATTAGGGACGGATGAAAGCATGGAAGACCGTCTCCTATCGTCCTTGTCTACTTACTAACATTGATTTAACTGTCTCAATGGATAACGTTCGACTGCAAAGCTCATTTAATCCATCTTGTGTGTACTTTGATCTGAAAACCAAATTGCAGTCTTTGCTATGGTCTATGTACGTCTTTTCGGGTTCTTACACGGTGATGGCGTACTCACTGCCTCCTTAGCTGCCTTATTCAGCTTTCATCCGCGATTCAAGGAGATAGTGAGCTCCTTTTATGCCGGCTTTATTTGCCCACGAAAATTCCATTAAAAAATGACTATTATTTTTGGTGTGTGTGTGCATGTGACACTGTGTGTGCATGTGACACTGTGTGTGTGTGTGTGTGTGTGTGTGTGTGTGTGTGTGTGTGTGTGTGTGTGTGTGTGTGTGTGTGTGCTTATAGCCTTATGTGCGTGAGTGCTTGTGTGTCGATGTTTCGGGCATTTTGTGCTCATGCAGCATAACTTGAGAACCTCTGGATGGATTGCGGTGATATCTGGTAAATTGGTATGTGTTGGCAAGGAGGTGGTGTTGGTAAGACGTAGGCCAACATCAATTTTGGGCCATCCAGTGTGTGACCTTGGTACTGCAGCAGAACTTCCGGTTATTTCCTGGTCATACGAAAAGCTCTAAGTATTTGACGGAGATCTTCGAACTCCTGTTTACATGCATTTTGTGCGTTGTTCCAGGATTTGCCGCCTTCTGTGACTTTCCTTTCCTGTATCGCTTCTTGTAACACACACATTGTCTTAACCACATGTTTTCAGTTTCACTGTTAACTTGATGGCTCTTGGCAAATTGACCACGGAAATGTAAACTGGACAAAGAAAATAGAATCATACCATGGTTTGTAAGGTCAAGGAAGCGACCGATTATTTTGAAGAAACGTGACGTTTGTCTTAATGAGAAGGCCCCCTAGCCTCTAACAGGCCTTCCCTTGAGGTTATGGATGGTAGAATTTAGCACAAATGATGCGAATAATGGGCCAGGAGAGTTAGCATGGGGTGAGGGTAACATTTGGAAACCTTTGCAGTTTGTTTATTTACTAATTGGCTCCCGAGAGACGAAATCCCAAACCTTCCTGACGTACATCTGTTTTTGTGTTACAGTGAAAATTGATACATTGGTACGTTTGAGTTTCGAACTCCCGACCTCGGCTTCGCAGAAACCAGCACGTGGGTGACAGCGCGTCCGGCTGCGTGCGTACGTCTCAGCGCATGCGCAGAATAGTCGCACGCACAAGTGTGTTTCTGATCGCCTGACGTTTGCCATAACTGTATATAAAAGCTCCCCTCTCACTGGACCCGCGGCACGCTGGCGGCGTCGCTGCGTCCTAAACTGGATTTGTGTTTCCCTTGACTTTATAATGGGAATATCATTCAAAACTTACAAGTATGACCAAAAAGACAACAAAACGCACAAAGCTTAAAAAGATTCGGTTTTTGTCGATGAAATTCGTTGAGTGCTTTGTCAATTCGATCTGCCGCAGCGACGCCGCCATCGTGCCGCGGGTCCAGTGAGAGGGGGCTTAAGTGCCCGTTCATAGTTGTGTGTATATTCAAGTTCGTATCGGTTGCGTATTATCTTTTTTTTTTTTTAGTTGAAGTAAAGTTTGCGGCCGAAGAAGTATTTTTTTCGGTTCAATACCCAGGCCGCAAGTACAAAATAAGTTCTTCCCGCTAACTTAACCTTAAGCCCCTGTCACACTTGTGCGTATATATTGAAGTGCATATATTTCTTTGGTTCAATTAAGGTTTGAGGGGAAGAAGTTGTTTTTCACTTTGACCTACAGTTGTGCAGCCTGTTTATCGAACCAAAAAAATACTAGAAATTAATAATTCTGCTACAAACTTAAACTAAACCAAAAACATGTTAATACGCAACACATGCGGACTTTGGGGACCATTCATACTTGTGAGTATTTTCAGAGTCTAGTTTTAAAAGTTTGAACAGAAGGGGTGGCCAGCAATTCTACTGAGAGCTGATTCCATATTGAGACAATTCTCTACATAAATGTCTTCTTCGATGCATTTGTCAGCTAGGTTTATCTTATCCAAAGGTGAATATGTTGGTAATTTTTGTGTGTGAAATATTATATCTTGTTTAAATCGTTATGTTTTCAAGCTTTTGCGGTTCAAAAACCAGGCTGCAAGTATACACAACTTCTTCCCGCTAACTTAACCTAAATCGAATGTAATACCTATAAGTCCGTGTGAGTTATAGCCTATAACTCACACGGACTTGAATATACTTAAGCCCCCCTCTCACTGGACCCGCGGCACGCTGGTGGCGTCACTACGGCCGATCGAATTGACAAAGCACTCAACGAATTTCATCGACAAAAAACGAATCTTTTTAAGCTTTGTGTGTTTTGTTGTCTTCTTGGTCATACTTATAAGTTGTGAATGATATTCCCATTATAAAGTCAAGGGTAACACAAATCCAATTTAGGACGTAGCGACGCCGCCAGCGTGCCGCGGGTCCAGTGAGAGGGGGGCTTTACAAGTGTGAATGGGCAGAAGGAGACAATACTTTGTCGCTGACTAATCTTTACAAACCTACGGAATCAGGGTAAAGGTAAATTGGGGATATTCCCCGCTGAGTCCATCCGGGGTCCACCTGATATCTTACGCTCCGCAATCCGTTCTTTGTTGTTTTTAACGAAGATAGATTAAGTGTGTGCAATTATTGCAGACAAAATTGGCCAACGTACAAATACTAGTACCCTCCCGTTGTCGTATTTCTGCTTTCCCCAATTTTCTAGCAGTTTCTAGTCCTAAGTCTTAGTGATTTGAGCCTCGCATTCGTCAAGGATGAACTAAACGCTGTAGTATTTACTTCGAACCTGTTTTATATAGTTGGATTGGATCTATAAATCTATATGCTATGGATTTTCTGGTCTTTCGTGGGATGAAATTGGCGACTGTGTATCAAAGGATTTTGAAAACATAGCGATTTAAACCAGACGCAATATTTCACACACAAAACTTATCAAGTGAACAGTCACATATATATGACGCGGAAGTTTGCAAAGTATGAAGTAATCAATAAATATGTTTACTGCGTTTGATATCAATAATTTCAACTCAATTAATCAACACAATTAATGCGTATACAGAGTTATCGACAAGTGGTGGGGGTGGGGGTGGGGCAGGATTCTTTTCAACGACGTGTTTCTTGCGCCATCTCGACATTTTAAAGTGAACTGCAGTTTTCTGAAGCAGCAAGTCTTCGATGAAACGCCTTTATATGGGAGGGACCGCTAAATGGACTTTCCTATGCAACACATGGATAAGCCGTCAAAAACAATCACTTAGAAACACATGTATCTACATTTCAAACCTCAAATCTTTACCACCCCTGCAAAGCTGGATTTGTCAGGTTGCTTTAGGTAAGAAAAGCAGGAGTTCAACTCCAGCATTTTAACGAGCTACAGACAGAAGTTTCAAATGAGACCAGGATTTCACCCCCCCCCCTCCCAATATATCAGTCCAACCATAAGAGAAGGGTTCAGAGGTCAATCCGAGGTCAAAACATGACATAGCTGTCCTCCCTAGCAGAAAACTGGACAATTCTGACCAACATTTGACCAGGAAAAAAAATTATTTTTAGCAAAATAATAAATGGTATGCAGCGTGCACTCTTCTGCGCAACTCTATTAGCTGGTCCCTCCCCTATACAAAGTTCTCCAGCTATGCCTTACATTTACATTTGCTTTCTTTCTACACGAGTATTTGATTAATACAGGCCCCCTTCCGAAATAGTCTTCTAAACAGATATGGTGTTTGCACCATCATTGTCGGCACTATACTGTGTTTGAGCGGCAAAGAACAACAAAAAGCTAATCCCCGTGGAATCACACCCACTTAGAAGCCAAATAATTCTGTTAATTTGGAGGCTGTAATCCAAAAACAAACACGTGTGGGACTAGCCTGGAAACCATACCATCGGGGGCTCCCCGATATCTCTACGCCGCTGGGAGTGATCCCCGCCCGCCCAGACAGCTTAGTCCGCTCGGGTTGTGTTTACGGCCTTGGATTAAATTAGTTCAAAGGTGGCGGCGGAACTCTCTATGGCAGCTAAAGTAGAAAGGCTGTGAAATTCTATATGGCAGCTTTATAGACAGGCTGACAGAAACTACCCCTAGAGACTGGGACCAGGCTAGTGTGGGACCGGACCATGCTCTATCATTTTAGTCGGGGACAGCGCTATCCGTCTAAGGTAAACCAAAACTGTCCATACCCTAAGCCTTCTTCTAGTTCTAGATCAGCGTCGTGGCCCTAAACATGAGTGCTGTTTGCAACATGATGGCAACTCCTCCGTTGTTGTGGACACATCTCGTGGCCTTTGCAAGCGGAAGCGCGGTGTTTGCCGTGGCGTTCTACTTCTCCGGGCCACTGTTCTCACGAGTTTCACCGCGGTTCTGCAATTTGGACAAAAACAAGATGGCCCAAGTTCGATATCAGTAAGCACGCTATCTACTCGATCTATCTATTTAATGATAACAGTATTTATCTGTGTTTGAGGAGAGCCACACCCCGAGTACGTAAAAGAACCCACCACGCTTATCCAAGGAGGTTATATAACCTCCTTGGCTTATCGAAAAGAGTAGGGGTCCTTTTCGGTGTGGGTGGATCAAATTGATCTGTCCACATATGTACTCTCCAAGTAGAGGTTAGTGGGGATGATTGTGATATTTTTTATCATAATATATGCCCGTTTTTTTGTGCGCTGGGTGGGGAGAGCGGACAAACAGCAGTATGTAATATGTTCAGAAAGTTGTAACAGTGATGTCGTTACATTTTCAGTGCGGCGGTCGGATTGTCCTCGGGAATAGTCAGCATGCTTGCCTGTTACGTCATTTTCTTCGGGGGCCTTTCTCTAGACCTAATGAGGTATATACATATCACTTATTGAAATTGATTACGTAACGGTTGTCGATATTTCAAGAAACAGAAAATTTGTTAAAAACATGGATAAACATATCGGAATCTTTAGAAAGTCCCTATTTTATCCCCGAAAATGTAATATTCAGGTCAAAGGTGAGGTGGTGAAGCAGTTTATATCAATAAGCTCTTCAACACTTTCGAGTACGCATGCGCGGCGACAGGAATTGTGGGTAATATGTCAAAGGTGAAGGCTCCTGGCTTGTAAACGGTTCTCGTCTCGACCATTGTCTCGAGTTGCATAACAATGTCCAGACGTTTCTGATTTGCTTACGTCTCAGAGTCCTTCACCTTTGACATTTAACCCACTATTCCTGTCGCCGCTCATGCGTGCTCGGAAGCATGAAAACCCTTATACAACACCCGTGAGGTGTAGCAAAAATGCAGTCCCTATTTAAGCTATCTAGACCGGGCTTTTTTTAAGAGTTCCTGGACCGGGGGGGACCATTCTATTAACCGATGATTTAACAAAAAAAGGGTATTTCTTTGATAATGAAGTCTGATAAGACCTCTGTTGCCAATGGTAACTGCGCTGACGTCAAAATGGCGTCATATAATGACGTCATATGTCTTCAGCCATCCCCTGGGATCCGCCATCTTGGATAGGCGATCTTGAATTTTTTAGAAATACAATTTTTGCTACTAGACCCCAAAACACAATTGAAATAGGCTAGAAACGTTGATTTTAATGTTTTTTTATTGAAAACATAGCAAGTATGGACGAATTTGAAGGGGAAAAGCCTGTTAACACCTAAACTAATTATGTTGTCCGCCATCTTGGATTTTGGCCGATGAGGTCATCAAATTAGCATAATTTTTGAATATCTAATCATGAAAGTAACATAAGATAACATAGGATCTTAATAATGTAGGAAAGAAAATGTGGTAAGAGCAAGAAAGCCTTGAAACCTCATTGTTTAAACCGAAATTAGTGAATTTTGTAAAATATGCCTGTCAGTAACTCGTTGCCATGGCAACACAAAAATCATAAACTTATATAATTACTATAAAATTGTTGCCAACTAGATTCTAGGAAAAGTTACCAAGTTTGGTAGTCCTATCATACGTCGTTCAGCAGCTATGGGACGTCAAAGTTGGCCCGAGCACTTTTAGCCCCCCCCCGGTCTAGATAGGGTTAATGCACTAAAATAGAATGCTCAGATAATTTTCAAATCAAGCCCCATATATAACGTTGGGTAACATAAATTCGGGATTTTTCCGATTATGGTTGACTGAAATCAATCTAGCAGAACAATAAACCATCCTTTTTTTCTATAATTCTGTCAGTATCATGTACTATCTTTGCACTAATCATATATATGGTAGATTTTGTCTCTAGTCGTGCTAACACCATAATATTTCAACTTGAAACTACCGTCCGCCGCACGCACAATGACAGTGCTGTCGGACAGGGGGGCACATTAATTCGGGAGGGAAGATTCGTCTTGAATATCTTACCGCTAATCACATTTTATACATCAGCTATTCGTTCCATCCTTGGCTTGAGGAGAGTGCTATGGATATAGACGTGTCCAAGTAAAAAAAAATACACGAAAAAACGGCCGTACCGCACACATCAGGCCAGTTCGGGAACAACCCGTGTGTTGAGTCGGTAGAACTTCACTCAAAGTCGGCCCATCGTCATCATCGGGCAACGTTTAACGTTACATTATTCATGGGAAGTTAGCTGGATGCCGTAGCAATGGTAATACTACTATGTCCATGTGTTCCTTGTTGTGTTAGGAGCAAACTTTGAGGAAAATATCTTCCTCAGTCCACTATCACACGCAGCATTTAGACAAAAAAGTGTTCCTCACAAACCTTTGTCGTCTGCTTGACAACAGGATTCTGGTTAACAATATGGCGGCGGGAAAATACACGTGCCGTAGGTTGTAGCAACAGAGAGGAGTTTTGATGATTGATCACACTTAGAATCCAGTTGCAGGTTAGCAAAAGAGATTGTAATAAGTTGTCTTGTAAATAATTGTGTTTAGCAGGAAGCGGATGTGACATTTTTCTTATAAACCAGCCGACAACCATGTTGTGTTATTCTCCCACGAAGCCCTCAGACTGTTCTAATAAGGGACGGAGAGTTTTTGATCTCGTCGCCTTATAATGCATGCTTATCGAAGCTTTTCAGACAGTGTTCTGAATACGTAAGTCTGTCAGGTTTGCATTTCTAGCGGTATTACTTATGTTGTATCTAGCACATATCCCTAAATACCCCGTTTTCGAAAAATCCCGAATTTAAGTACCCCGCGAATTTATGTTACCCAACGTTACAATATACATTGCCAGTGCTGCAGCGTACTGTCTACTTTTCGCACACTTAATGATTTGGTTATGTTGTTAGGGGTCATTGAAACTAAGAGGGTGGCAAATCCATGCTACATTCTTATAAGACGACTGCGATGGTTTGGTTACGTGCTAAGGAATTCTACTATTAGTGTATACGCAGACATACCATATAGAGTTTGTAAGCCCTAGAGGAAGATTTGTGTCGATTGATTCTGTTGTTGTTGTTTTTTCAGCAAGGATGTGAGTATAGTGCGGCATACGTCTGCCTTCGACCTGGGATATCTTTTGGCAGGTAAAATATTGTTTGATACATCACATCAGGCTATAGCACTAGCGTAATAGGTAAATCAGGTAATACCCACTAAACATCGAAACTTTTAACCCGCAGTGGAAAAGGTCTGGATTTGAAGCTTTGTTCCCATGCTTCTTTCACAGCTTTTTCTTGTGCCCACGTATGTTGAGGCTGAACTTTGATTAGAAAGTCTGTGATTAGAAAACTGTTTCCCATATGTTGTTGCAGACGTGATGATCAGCGTCAGTGTGACCGGGCCCCGTACAGCACTGACCTTTGCGATGGCTTTGCACCACGCCATAGCGGCTTTAGGAGAGCTTATTTCGCTTGTAAGTGCCTCTATCGATGCCAACATAAATACTAACACAGATAGACTACTGCAACTAGCTCAGGGGCGCACCCGGGGGAGTCACACGCTCAAATTTCAACCACTTAACGCCCGGACAGACTCTTACAAACACTCATTCTTCCCCCGCACAATCCTCGAGTGGAACGCCCTGCCTGGCGCGGCTGTTACGGCTCCCACCGTTGAGTCATACCGCGCCAGGCTGGGAGGCCTGCCCGCCTTAGCCTGGGACCTCCTCCCCCCCTACTTTGCCCTCGCGGGGTCATCTGGGGTTAACAAATATGATGATGATGATCGTCGCCTACCATCACTAGACCAAGCACGCAGCTGCTAGGTGTACGTCTATCCGTTAATAATAAATAGCTGCTTGTGTGACCTGTGTAGTGTTGTGTTGTGTTGCAATTTAAAGAAAAATTGAAAAATAAGAAAAAAATAAAATAAGATAAAATAAAATAAAATAAAAATCATAAAAAATAAATAAATGAAATTGAATGAAATAGAATAAAATGAAATAAAGAAATAAAATAAAATTATAAAGAAAATAAAAAGAATAGAAAAATAAATGAAATACAGTAAAATAAGTAAAGATGGATGAATAGTTTCATGGCGGATAGGTAAGCCACTGGATAACAAATTGTCGTGTTCTTTGTACGCAATGAAGTGTTTTAACGGTCAACGTTTTCACTGTTGCTTCCTCAGAACAATACTGATCGGTTCTACTTTGCACTGCAGCTAGGTGTCGCTGTTCCAACTCCTCCGGTCATAAACCGGGTATATATAAACCCGCTTGGGACCTCCTTCTTCACACTGCAGCAGCGACACCTAGCTGCAGTGCGAAGAAGAACAAGTCAGATTTGCACCGAGGAAGGTGATACACGGTGAAACCCCGGCTAGATAAAATGGAGACTTGGAAGTGTACAAAGAACTCTGTTATTCATGTAAACGTATGTCTGATTTCTCACGATTGTTCTCTCTAGGTGTACGGTGTGGACCCGTACATTGTGACGTTTCATCAGAGGATGGACCTAACAGCGCCACCTACCAGGTTCAGGTGAGATCACATGTCCCAACCTGTCCCATGCAACAAATTATATTGAATGTCATTATAATGTATGTCAAGAGGTCGGTAGTATTTTCCTTGTGTTTTTATGTGATATGGCAATTGTACAGGGTACGCAATTCAGCTTTTAGCTGCTATGTTAAACGTTATTTTAATAACCCAGTCATTCATTCATTCAGTTCTATTAATGTCATCGATAGGGTATGGCCTAACCACAGATTAAATTTCATAACAATCTATCCAGAACTCCTCGAGTTCTGCTATTCAATCACCTACATACATGATCATAAATACATACATAATGCATACAAAAGCTACCTAAAGCGTAACCTCGGTAAAGGTAATAAACACCATAACGCGCACCCCTCTCTCATTTCAGGATCATAATGAAGACGCTGGGTGTTTCCCGTGATGCACCGGGGTACCTGCCTTTCTGGGTAGGATCACTGACCTTGAATCTATGCATCCGGTTTCTCGTCCTCCCTAGCTACTGGTACAACCTTGTGCCCTTAATGCTGGCCCGGATGGATGAGGTGAAAAGGTACGCACGACAAGCTCCTTCACACTTCCGAGGACGCATGCGCGGCGACAGGAATTGTGGGTAATATGCCAAAGGTAAATGCCCCTTGAACGTGAACAAAACCCGTCTGAGCATTATTATGCAAATCTAGACAATGGTCGAGACGAGATCTGCTTACAAGCCAGAGGCCATCAACTTTGACATATTACCCACAATTCATGTTGCCGCGCATGCGTGCTCGGAAGAGTCAAAGCGCAAACACGACAAAAGAACAAAGACCTTGATACGGTCAGCTTTATTCCTTTTGCACACGGTGAACATTGACAGCTAAGGACAGAAACATCTTAACATAAGAACAAAAAACATAGATACCAGATGTAACGTCATTTATTTCATAAAACCTGTATTTATAAATGTTTCATTAAGATGTTATTTTCTCTTTTTTTTAACAGGTGTGGATACCTAGCATGGATGTCGCTTTTCGTCTTTAAGCCCTGCCTCTCTTTCGTGAATGTATACTGGTGGTTCACTGATTTCCTGAGTTTGAAACGGTATCTGATGAACAGGAAGACGAAAGTAATCTAGTTTAAAGCCAAATCGCGTTGAAAGTCAAATCGTGTTTCAACCTTTTCATTTATATCTTATGAACGGAGGAACGGCTGTACTATACGGAGATGCCAGTACAGCCTCTGCGCGTGACCCAGCCCCTCCGATCCTTAACCACGAGGGTCTGCGGAAACAGCGGAGAGTCTAGCTTCAGGCCTTCGTAGTTCCCATGATATGTAAATCAAAAGGTTGAAACATTAGTCTGCTTCAAACACACAGTTAGTTATACCGTCAGTGGATAGAAAATAATCAGAACACGTGGCAATGAAATGAATGAAATAGGTGTAGAAATAGAAACGGGAACGCTAAATTTTGACCATGACAATCTGGGATCTATAAAAGCAAAATTTTGCCCGCTGGCCTAACGAAATATCGACAAAGTATAATATTGAAGTCTGCTTTTGTCCAGGCTGTATACGTATCTCCCAATGATAAATGCTTATTTAAACACACGGGATATTATTTAGATAACTCTTACCATTCTAATCACTATTCAGCCTCTGTCAAGAAAACACTGTGGAAACGGACTATGGACAAAGCCTAGAAGGGCTTTTAGTTGGATTTTGCATACCAAATTTGTTATACTGTCGCCTGATATGATGGATTAAACATTATTTTACCTTCCGCGAAAGATTGCCGATGTTATGAAAGAAACAGAAAAGAATAAGGTATTTGCCGCTATCACCATTCAGAGCCTTCGTCTAGATCAAAATTTACTCTTGGACCGGGTTCACAGAGACTTGGAGCCTCCAAAGCTATTGAACTTTTGACGATAGTAGTAGTCAGTAAAGCCCCCATCTCACTGGACCCGCGACACGTTGGCGACCTCGCTGCGACCGAATGATTTGACACCGAATTTCATGTTAAAAAACGATTTTTTACGCTTTGTGTGATTTTTTGTCTTTTAAGTCATACTTGTAAGTTTTGCATGATATTCCCATGTTAAGTCAACTCAAATTGAATCTCGGACGCAGCGAGGTCGCCAACGTGTACGTATCGCTGGTCCGGATAGAGAAGAACTTTAACCTTTAGGTGCAAGTGCGGTTAGAAATTACGTGCTAGGTTTTGATGCATGAAATAGCGTTTCAGAGGGTTTGAATTTCCAAAATTTCCGGGGGCAGCATGCCCCCTACGGCCCTAGACCCCCCTCCACCAACAAATGGGGGGGACGGAAATAAATTTCAACCTGGAGACAGCCCTGCTTGGTATGTCTTGTGTACTAAATAGATCGTGGTGGCCTTTCAAATGTTCGCTAGTTATATCCCCTGTCACACATAGCCAACCATGGCCTCCCGACCTTCTCCAGACAAAAGTTGGGGGACAGTCGTGAGCAAGGTCATTTAGGATGAGATCAGGCGAACCCAGCGCCAACCTAGGTCTGGACGTCGTTGGAAGGTCCTGAATGTGTCACATGGGCTTAACTTAAGTTGCGCCACCATGCGAATGTTTACTGTATTGCAACTCTAGTTCCCACAAGCGATTGTATTAGTTGTATCAATAATGCAGAAGTCATTAAATGCCAGAGTGTGCCGGTGTAAAACTTGTTTTATTGATTTTTTTCCTGCTAGCATACTGTTCTGACGTTTCAGTTTTCTTTTTATCTTTCTTTGTCTCTTTTATCATTACGGTCTCATTGACATTGTCTTCTTCATCTCTATTTCATCTCGGGTTGTTTATATGGAAGTTCGAGGACGTAGTGCGTCGATGATGGTTAAGCCCGGGTTACACATAGCCGAACATGGTCTCCCGACCTTCCCCCAACTAGTCTATGGTTGGGAGTGGTTCGGCAGGTAGGCCGGATGTGGTTGGCTGGTGTTCGGCGCGGTCGGCTGGTGTTCAGCTGCGCCAGCCGAATGTTTTGAAATTTGGAACGGGTTGGCTGGTGGTTGGGAGTACGTCAGTAGTGGCCAAGGTATATTTGGGAGTCAAATTTGACTGTTAATCGAAAACTGGTCAGACTGCTTGGCCTCGCTAGCGAAGCCAAGCCAATGACGTCAAATTTGACTGTTAATCGAAAACTGGTCATACTGCTCCCGACATCCCGCCACCAAACTTGGTTGACTGGTGTGCGAGAGCCATGTCCGGCTTTGTTGTGTACCCGGGGCTTTAGACACGCAGGTAGAACATTACGTAGTACGAAACAAATCAAGCGACTGGATAAATTCTTCAAGACTCAAAGCGTTTGCCTATAACATCTATCTTTTCCTCTCTCTCAGTCACCCCTGGAAGATAGTAGATCTGAAACGTCTGACTTGGCTTTGAGAGAATTTACCCAGTTGCTTGATTGATAACCGCCATGAAACATGGAGGTAAAGTTTTAGATCTGTCTGTCTGTCTGTGTGTCTGTGGGTGTTTCCGCATTTTGTGGTTAGCATAGCTCAATAAACTCTGGATGAGTTGTAATGATATTTTTGAGTTGTGAGTAGTTCTTGGGTAGACGATTTTAGGCCCCTGGTGTGTGACCTTGGTACTGCAGCAAAACGTCCTGTTTTTGTACTGCGCAAGGACACAGCGGTTTAGGCCTGAAGTCCAGCATCGGGGTCGGGGTTGCCTTGCTTGCGGCTCATCAGATACTGGAGATGTATCGGCGTGTCTTTGGCGTGCTCCTTCACTTCCGGGCGGTCGTGCATCGCTGCCTGCCAGGCGAAGAGCTTAGGGAACTCCGCTTCCTCCAGCTTGAACCCACTGGCCACCTCCAGCACAGGCATGCGCTCGAACCACGGCCAGAAGCTGTAGTCGAGGAATCCAGGCTCGTCGCCTCCAAAGAAAGACTTGCTCGTGACTTCCTTTTCTAGGAAGGACATCCCTTCTTTGAAGACCTTGATGATGTCCTCACGTCCTTCTTGATCTTTGTTAGCAATCTTGTAGAAGTTTGGGGAAATCTGTCGCAAGGGCAAGAAAATCGCTATAATCAGTAATTTCACAAACACATTAATACTTAATTGGATAAGATATAGGGATCACTTCCAAACGTCTCGTAGATCATTTCATTAAGAATTTGTTTTTGTATTTATTGAGACTGAGACAATTCATTACACTGGGTCAGCCAAGGCAGCTGGTAACGACTGAACAACAAAAGTAGGTGGTAGCGATACTACTTGTTGTCTCATGTTGCCTGAAACTACGTTCTTCAACGTCCGTGCAAACTGCATTTGATAAAGAAAACTGCTTTATACATTTCTTTTTTCATTTTGCAATATAGTTGGATCCAAACTATAGAATTGGTATCTATCAAAAACCAAAGGAAGTCGACTCCATCATTTCATTTGTGTTTCTGTTAGCCTGTATTTACACAAGCTTTCGGCCGGAGGTTACTGACCCCCGGTTACAGGACCGACTGGCCACTAGGAGCGCGATTCGTCAGGCTATGTTTCTGTCCTCTCAGAATTTTATAATCGATAACTCTGATGTCAGATATCAGAAATATGTTTTTGTAAGTTGCTTATCAAATTTTGTTGTGGGAACTTGATAATTATAAGTTACAGTCATAAACAAGATTCTTAATTTGGTGTTTACAATGCGGTCCTAAACGTAAATGAGTGTGATATGCACATAACGTCGGTGTGAATACAACTCTTTGTTGTGTACAAAGAGTCTTTTTATTTAGTGACTCACCAACCTGATGAAAAGGGTGTGTCTTCAGATTATAAATTTTCATGTACAGACGTTACTAAGTAACGTCTTTGGGAACTGACCTTGGCGTCCCAGCATGGAAGAGAAACAAATTTTCTCTCCCATGCACAGTGTAGCCATCCAACATGGCGGACGCTAAGATTACGTCATAGTCACATGACTGCAAACAGATTCGTGCGTTGAACTGACCTTGGCGTCCCAGATGGCCTGCAGCATCCCGATCCGTGCTTTCTCCAGAGGCTCCTCCGGTAACAGCTTCCTGCCCGGGAAGACCCGGTCCAGGTACTCGTTACACACCAGGGACTCGTACACGACTTTGCCGTCATGTTGCAGGGTGGGCACCTTGGCCAGGGGGTTGATGGCGAAGAACCACTCGGGCTTGTTGACCGTACAGACATTGACGGTCTCGTACCTGGAGCAAATTATTTGAACTGTTACATTTGGCGACGCCTCGTGGGCGGAGTCGTTAGAATAGTACTGCGATTGAATTCCAGATATTCTAAAAATTCCAATGCATTCCATAGGGAATTTTTCATTTTTTTTTAAAAAACACCTTGCGGGAACAGTCTTTGTACATAGCATGGAAGAAGTCTTCTGCTTTGGGCATAAAAAGCCACTAGTATATTGATTTATGCACACTATTTCAGCTGTTATAAATACGATTTTTGCATATTGCAATAAAGACCAATACATGTAGTATATCACAGCTGTTTGACAATGCCTTTGATTACCTTTTATTTTCTTGCTTACAATGAAGAATAACATACATGGACAGACGTATTGTTTGAAGTTGAATGATGTCTTCTTTTTTTGTTTCTCGTCCCCGATGGGCCATACCAACAAAACGTGAATACATCAACTACCATTGAGAGTCTATTCTTACCTTTCTAAATTCAAATTAAGGCATGCATTGCCTACATACTTGGAAACTTCCACCTCAATGTTGCAGGTGTGTATTAGATATGAAACGTCGTGTCTATTATAGTGTTATCATCCTAAACGGTTAAAGTGAATTCGAAGGAAATTGAACCATTGGAGGCAAAACAAAACAAACTGATTGGCCAGAGACGAAACAACCAAAAGGACAATATTATTACTTCTCCTCTCTTGTATATCTTAATTAAGGAAAGTAAAGACTTACTCGATTCCCTTGGCTGTTAGAGCGAGAATGGTCCTGTGGGCGTACGGGCAGAACCTCATGCTGATCAGGCGGAGTACACCCGGTGCGGGGGGGTCCGGAGCAGCAGAACCTAAACAAGAAGAAATCGAAGATGTAGTAGTGACATATTTGGTGTCAATACATTTGCCTGCCAGCCAGCGGAATGAACTTTCGACCCGGACCCAGCCAACCTGCCAGTGGCAAAGCTATCCTGTCGGACAGTCTGGCTACCTTCTGTCAATATTCTACGTAGACACACCAGGACAAACAAACACACACATGATACACACACACGCACATACACACACAGAGACACGTGCGCGAGCACACACACACACACACACACACACACACACGCACACGCACACACACACACACACACACACACTCATCGAAAACATAACATGTCCAACCATCTTGAATTGTTATTTTTTGTTCCAAACAATACCACTACTGTATATCACTTCATGCATATAGTTATCGTCTAGTTTAGTACGCATGCACTTTTGTTTGTATGTTTATTTGTTTTATCAAATTCTTCAATAGTGTCACATAAGAAACACCATTCTACCTGGAGTACACACTTGCAATTGTACATAGATCATATCGTGATATAAGAGAATATAGCTGCTGAATTAGATATATGTCAACCTATTGATGCCAACCAAACGATGTAGATGTTTTGACGTTCTCTCTCTATCTCTCTCACTCACTCACTCACTCACTCACTCTCTGAGTCTCCATGTGTCTCTCTCTCTGTCTCTGCGTTACGTTTCTCTCTCTCTCTCTCTCTAGTCTATGTGCCCCCCTCCCCCTTTCCCAGTACAAGCACCGAGAACTGTTTGTCGTCATAAGACCTCCGTAAACTATGAGTGACCTAGAGGTCACGGCCTCTGAACCCCAAACCCCTGGAAGCACACACGGCGCTGGTTTCGTGCCTACTTATGAACAAATTTCAACTTTTAAGTCAAGGTTAACGTCCCATGATGTCACTACTTAGAACTACACACGTCAACCCGGTCCGTGCAACTGTCGGAACATTAATTGGTACTGTCGTGAAACACGACCCATTCGATCACTTCCGACCACCCATTCAAACAACACATGCATATTTCCTGTGCAGTCATCCTCGTTACATTCTTCCATATACCCTCAACTATCGATCAGCAGATCTACTACTACGCAACTAAAGCATCGATACCGACCTGTTTTGAAGGCATTTTCGGACGACATGGTGCGGTCAGCTGTTGGCCCAAGATGGCGTGATAGCGGTGTAACCACTTGTATGGCACGGGTTTGTGTCCGACAAGCTGGTTAATGATTACTTAATGCATTTGCTAACCAGCCCAAATACGGAGGCTGTTTACTTTTCGTACGGTCAACGCCCTAGCGGGTAATGTTGTCTGTTTACCCAGAGTAGAATAAGTAGGAATGCATGATTTCCTCGCAGTCCTCATATTGATTCGCCGTGTCTTTTGTGTTTGAAAACAAATTCTTACAAACATTCTAAGTGGTCAACTCTCTCCATGATTTTATACGCACTGTGGCGGTTAATAAAACACACATATTACAGGGCAACTTGCTGGCATTACTCCACCGCCGTTTTTGAAAAAAAAAATTATATTTTCTGGGTGTTCACAGAAACGCCAGTAGCATGGCAAGTAAAGCTGAGCTTCGCAGATTCCCTGCTTTCAGCTAGGGGAGATTAGCATTGATTGGGGCTAAGACAGCTAGACATCTGTACATACCACACCCTTTACAAGTACTGTTAGATAGCAGTTAGAAAAACTGGTTGTATCACGTGAAAGAAATACTAGACAAAAGTGGCAACTCATTCATCCATAGCAAGGTGACAATTGAAGTTTAGATACTAATAACGCACATGTATGTGTATTGCTAAGACAAAGATTAACAGACATGTAATCTCAATTCACATGTACAACTTATCAGCTAAAAAACTTAAATCCAAGTTTGTTTGTTTATTTGTTTGTTTGTTTGTTTGTTTGTTCAGATTTTAAGCTAAGATCAACTTTATGCAATATGAGTGTAAAGGCTAATTCGCCAGAAATAGAAAAGGGCAGGTACAAAAATGTCAATTGATAAGAGGACATGTAAATACACTACAGGAAAAAACAGTGGATGATTATAAGTGGAAGATTATCATTAAGTATATTTTGTTCAAGCCATTACTTTTGAAAGTACGAAGGCCCAAAGCTACACTCTTATCCGTTGTACCTCTACACCAATGATCTGCGTTTCAGCCTAGTAAATTTAGTATGCATACAAATACAAGCGTTGTGACCATGTTTTATTATCAAGATCTTCATTATCATAAGGGACCATCCTTCTAATAGATTGAAAAGTGCATTGAATACACATTTCCTTATGTCTACATAGCGGATTACTAGTACTTACGGAAGTACATATTTTTCTTGAGACATAATGTTTGCAAATGATTTCTAACTTTACACCTTCAACATAGATCGCTAACGGTCCCATAGTTTCTGTTTATGCGCCAAGCCCGAAGTCTGGGTCGTAGTCTGCAGACACGGATGTATACGTAGCTGTATCAAACATACACGCCTTTACTTCTGGACGTTCAAACATGGCAGCCTTCCACGCGAGAACTTTGGGGAACTCAACTTGTGGTAGCTTCAAATCACCGTGGAGGGTCGTCTCAAAGCGTTCGACAAAAGGCCAGACGCTGTAGTCAAGGAAACCAGGCTGGTCACCGCCGAAGAAAAGCTTGCCGCTGTCGGTCAGGCTCTTCTCAAGAAAAGCCAGTCCTTCCTTAAAGGCCCTGAAAGCGTCTTGTCGTTCCTTTCCCTCCGTGCGTTTGGTCTTCATATAATTAGGCATTATCTAGTCGAAAAGAAAAAAATCAATAAATAAAAGTTATGAAAAGTATTCAGTTCACAAAAGACGACAGTTTTTTTGTAACCCAAAGACTCTTGATAAGGGTGTAAAGAAAGTATAGCATGATGCACCCATGTTGAGATGTTGAGAAAAATCAGCTGTTCATAAACATATGTCTCGCATGCACAGTATAGTGCTATGGTCACATTTAAAACCAGGTCCCGACCAGGTTGTTTGCAGAAACGAAGATAAAAGTGTACATCAATGAATATACACAAACTATCACCATAACTATCATTTTATGTTTCTATAATTTGTTGCCTTTCATTTGATACCTTTCGTTACCGCAAATTGCCCGGCCGGGCGCCGGTTTGGAAATGTGACCATAGCATTACCAACCAACATGGCGGATGCTAAGATTACGTCATTGTCACGTGACGGCAAACAGCGAATGTGATTCGTACATTGTGCTGACCTTGGCGTAAGCAACCAACATGGTGGACGCTAAGATTACGCCATAGTCACGTGACTGCAAACAGCGCATGTGATTCGTGCATTGTGCTGCATTGGCGTAACCAACCAACATGGCGGACGCTAAGATTACGTCATAGTCACGTGACTGCAAACGGCGAATGTGATTCTTGCATTGAACTGACCTTGGCGTCCCAGATGGCCTGCAGCATCCCGATCCGTGCTTTCTCCAGAGGCTCCTCCGGTAACAGCTTCCTGCCCGGGAAGACCCGGTCCAGGTACTCGTTACACACCAGGGACTCGTACACGACTTTGCCGTCATGTTGCAGGGTGGGCACTTTGGCCAGGGGGTTGATGGCGAAGAACCACTCGGGCTTGTTCTTGGTGCAGACGTTGACGGTCTCGTAACTATATAGGTAAGGAATGAATATGGTACCGTATTTACCACAAGTGACGTCACGATTGCGAAAGGTCACGTGTCAGAGATGAGTGGGTCAGTGCTTATGAAGAAGGTCGAATATGCAGTGTTGAAAAGACATTGTATGCACATGTTAGAGTCAATTCCGAGTTCTCGCAAATTTTTTTAGATGATAGTCATAATAACTTTGAACTTTTTAAAAGAATTTTACGTCACAATAGTTCTAAAAAAATGAACATGTTTGAATTAATGTATATATGTTGGAAACATTTTGAAATTGCCTACACAAAGCCATTAAGATCTCTTCATTTAGAACAATATTCAAACAGCTATAAGATTCTTTCACTGTGAGAATATTAATATTCCCAACATTTTTATGAATATTTGCAGTATTTTCCACTTGTAGATTCGGATTATTTCCCCCATAAAAGTAGGCGCTAACCATCACTTTTGTCTGCTTCTGTATGTTTTTAGATTGCACGGCTGGACACTGCATGCAGTGCTGGTAGCTTTTGCGTGGCTCTATCCCATGGTAAACAAGACGTCTAAACGTCAATCCATCTTCAGTATCTGTAATGATATCTTACATTGACTACAGTGAAAAGTACAGAGCTTGATATCAAGCAGACTTACTCGATCCCCTTGGCAGCCAAAACCAGCCTTGTTCTGTGAGCGAACGGACAGAACCTCATGCTGATGAGACGGAGCACACCCGGCGCCGGGGGTTCGGGGGCAGTTGAACCTGTACATCGAGAGTTCATATTGAGTAAAGACTATAACTAAGTATAAGTCCCGATAAGACCTGTTGGCGACCTCGCTGCGACCGGTTATTTGACAGAGCGCTCAACGAATTTCATCGATAAAAAAAAATCTTTTTACGCCTTGTGTGTTTTGTTGTCCTTTTAGTCATACGCTTTGTATGATATTCCCATTTCAACGTCAATGGTAACACAAATCAAATTCCGAACGCAGCGAGGCCGTCAATGTGCTCCGGGTCCAGTGAGGGCTTTTGCGGGTATTTCGCGATCGCTGGACGTTAGCGGCCTTGCTGCGACCTACATATTGGATTTGTGTTACCCTTGAATAAATAATGGGAATACCATGCAAAATGTACAAGTATGAATAACAAGACAACAAAACACACCAAGCGTGTACATTTTCATTTTTTACCGATGAAATTCGTTGATCGCCCTGTTGCATCGAGGTCGCCAACGTGTCACGTAACGTTACGTACGACAAATGTTTTTAGCGAAGCTTTAGGAGCGAGCTTGATTTTGTTTGTTTTGTTCTTTTGTGTTTGTATTGCATCACCCAGTAAACCACCTCAATGCGTAATGTTAACACCAAGAGTACAAACTGCATATCCGGACATATGCTTTTTGTTCCACTCTCACCGGGAAAAACCCCTACTCTTTTCGATAAGTGTGGTGGGTTCTTTTACGTTCTCAGGTGTGGCTCTCTCCTCAAACACAGGACCTTCATTTAACGTCCTATCATTTTCACCTGAGTGAAGTGAGGAAAATTGTGCCTTTCCCAAAAAAGGGCATAACGCCCGTCAATGGGTCAAGTCATGTGACCTCAGCTCTGGGTTCTGGGTCAATCACTTGTCAATGTGTAACCGTGTCGTGTGTTTACCTCAAGCAAATAACATTGAAAACAGAATGACTTGCACTTTTTAGGTACGGTCACGGCTCTTGCCAGCGACCACCCCTGTATGTTATCATGGACCACTTGGCCATTGTGATCACTTCTTGGTCCGTTAGACTGCCAATTGATGTAACCAGCTGCTAGCTTCCTCTTTATAGTGACCACTTTATTTTTAAAGTCTCTTGAGTCGTCACTTTACATACGTTTGACCGCACTTTATAAACGTTGACCTTTGACTTACATATTCAGAAAAAAAAACCTCTTTTTCCGTAGCTTCGGTTAGGGACGTCCCTCGGATTGGACGTAAAGCCAGAGGTCACGTGTTAGAAGAGAGCCACACGTCAAGCACATTAAAGAACTCAGGGGT
This sequence comes from Branchiostoma lanceolatum, assembly GCF_035083965.1. NCBI lineage: Eukaryota > Metazoa > Chordata > Leptocardii > Amphioxiformes > Branchiostomatidae > Branchiostoma > Branchiostoma lanceolatum. The sequence continues at coordinate 16,168,259 of NC_089728.1, forward strand.
AGGGTCCATCCCGATGTGAGTGGATCAAAACATCACAGTCTGGTCTTACGGATACGCAATTGTACCTGCTATACAGAACTGTGGTGGCGTAGTGGCAGGGCGTTTGGCCCCAGAACCCAGAGGTACGGAGTTCGAACCCGGGTTCCCTGATTTGTCCCGTTGACGTTGTGCCCTTAGGAAAGGTACTTAACACGACTTTCCTCACTTCACTCAGGTGAAAATGAGTACTTGGCTTCGGTTAGGGACGTCCCTGGGATAGGACGTTAAATTGAGGTCCCGTGATTGAGAAGAGCCACACCTTGAGCACGTTAATTAAAGAACCCACCGCACTTATAGAAAAGTCGCCTAAGTTAGCGCCGAATGGCAGCCGCTCGAGACCCTTGCGATCTATCCCCGCCAATTATGCGCCCCTCGCAATTCAGCCCCTGGCTGTGAAGAGAGAGTAGTCGGCCCACCCATTAACAAAACTGGTGTGTCATGCCTAAAGACGTTTTACCGGGTATGCGGAGCGAACAAAGCAACAGGTATACCATATCTTGACTAAATACGCTACCTACCTGTTTTGTAAGCCTTCTGTGTCGGCATGGTGGGAGCAGCTAGTGGTCCTTTACGGCGTCTTAGGAATGTGAAGTAAGAAAGTCAGTCGCTCACTCGCTTATAAAGGGAGGCACTGTGACTTTTCACGATGACGAAGCAACAAAAACTTCGGCTAGAACCTTCGCAAATCCACCTGTTGTGCAGGTTGCTTCGCTATGACACAGCACATTCCGCAAACAGCTATAGAAAGATGGTAGTACTATCGTTTATCGAAAGGGGGCGCTACTGAAACGTAGACATGACAATGTGCATTCGGTAAGCCGACAGCTCACTGAAGCTGCGTCACGTTGGCGACGTCGTTGCGGCCGAACAATTTGACACAGTGCTCAACGAATTCCATCGATAAAAAACAAGTCTTTTCACGGTTTCTGTGTTTTGTTGTCATTTTAGTTATACTTGTACGTCTTGCATGACATTCCCATTATAAAGTCAAGGGTAACTCCAATTTGAACGCAGCGAGGTCGACATAGACGCCAAGGGCTGGGGGTCACCAGAAACGACTGGAGGGTCTACGCCGAGAATAGACCAGCCTGGCGAGCCTTATGTAAGCCTGCAGCCGCCTAGCCTGGGTGCCATTCTATTTCTACCGGGTCAAGCGATCCCAGACTATTTTTTAGGGTAGTGAGTGTAGGAGCCCGCGCAGAAATAGAATGGCACCCAGGCTAGCAGCCGCCATGCATCAGACACTGATGCCTGCGAACGATTGATTGATTGATTGATCGATTAATTGGTTAGTTGATTGATTGATTGATTGATTGATTGATTGATTGATTGAGGCCGCCAACGTGCCGCAGTCAAGAGAGATACTCACGGAGCGCTACAATATGTCATGATGACAAAGCGTAATAGGAACCTTGCAATAGTGACTTAGTATAAAAACGAGCGATGTGAAAAAAAAAAGAGGAAGAACTTAATTGCGCGACACCTGTTACAGGTACCATGTATGGCAACTTGTACATAAATGGCAGTTGGTCTATTGCTAATATCTAACAATTCCAAGGAACAAATCTACTTTTATGAAGACCAATAAAACACTTCAATTATGCATGGTAGTACTCTAATAACTCGTAAACATCATGTTAATAACAATATGCTGCGTCAGGAATGTTTAATTGACTTGTGAAATTTCACTTCGAAAATCACCAAGATGCCAAATAACTCCTTACTTTTTTTTTCTTTGTGACAAGCCCTGTTTATTCTTTAACTTTTATTTCAAGGCCATCACGAAGTACAGGTAAAAATCTATTGTCGCAAAACAAAACACATGACGTCATCTGCCGCAAACCAGGTAGGTCCAAAGTTCACAAATCCAACATGGCGGCCTATCGGGTCCCTGGATCTTGTCTAGAGTTGCGCGACCTCATAGACTTGGACTCAGACGGACACTTTCTCCAACAATACTACCTTCTTAGCTCCGTTCTCAAACAGATTAACGATCTTAGAGACGAGGGGAGCTTCTGTGATGTCATCTTGAAGATCCGGAACCGAGAATTCCGTGCGCACCGCCTGATACTCTCCGCCTACAGCGATTATTTTCGCTCGATGTTCAGCAGTTTTTGGGCGGAGAGTGGTCAAGCTGTTGTCCACTTACAAGACGACTACGTTACCCCAGACTCTCTAGAAGCTGTTCTGAAGTTCATGTACACAACAGAGGTCGATATTACCGGAGAAAATCTGTGTAGCATCCTCCTAGCTGCCGACCATCTTCAAGTGAAAACTTTGACCCAAAAAGTCGACCACTACTTGTCGGAGAGGTTTCAGAACGACCCTGGTGGATTCGGTGTCGACGAATATATCGAGGTTTTGATCTTGTCAGAAAGATTCCAGTTAAATGCTAGCTTTGATGCAGAGCAACATGCAGCACTTAAGTTTCTGGAACTTTCGAGGTAAATAATTATGATTGCAGTAGAATATGTGTTAGTGCTTTTGTTGTGACGTAGATATATTTGTGGGCGTGGCGCTCTCTGTGTTTTTTGTAGTGTTGCTGATACTTAAAAGAACCAAACTTTACATTTTCTTGCTAATTTGCTGTGTATAAACGACATAAGCCTGCTATCCTAGTGCACGTTCACATGTTGTCAGTTCCGTATGAACATTTGCATTTGCTTTTAATATCATAATTCTTGCAATCATCCAATTTGTATGAAATAAGTCGTGTGTCAGTCTGTAGTCCATTTCAAAGGACCATCCGTAGCTTTTTACCTCCATGAGAAATGGAGGTATTGTTTTTGGTGTGTCTGTCTGTGTGTTCCCGATATTTGTGGTCACCAACTTATTGAGAGCCTCCGGATAGATGGTGATAATATTTGGTATGTGGTTGATGTTAGGTGTTAACTGTTATACATCGCAACCCTCCAAAATACAATGGCGTTTTCCCAAGAAGTTGGTCCCCTGGTGTATGACCTTGGTACTGGAGCAAAACGTCCTTTTTTAATGTCACATGTTTTGGACAAGATATGGTCATAATTTTTGGTTGGTAGGTAGCTCTAAGACTTGTTTATACAGTATCTACTACATCTACATCTACATTTTGGTACCCGTAAATAGCCCCTTCAGGGGCAAAGTAAGGAGGGAGTTAAGGTCCCGGGTTAAGACAGTACATGTACTAACAAAAATTAGTTCAAGATATGACAAGTTCCTAACAAGTGTTTTATAAAGTTGTCATCTTATTCCTCTACAGGAGAGAAGACTTCTATGAGCTGCTGACAGTTGAAGCCCTGGAGGCCATCCTTGCCCTGGTGAACCCCCTGCACCCATTCTCCCAGCAGATCATGCGCAACATGAGGGGTAGTGTGTGGGGGTCCGAGTGGGAGCCTGTCTCTCAGACACAGGTAAGTTATGCAGTCGTCGAATAACTTGCAACTTGAAATTAGAAGGACTACAGTAAATGCAGAAACGTTCGCAGTGGTTTTATGTCCGCGGTTTTCATGGTGAACTCTTAACCACAAACTTAGAACCACCACGAAAAGCCATTCCATTGTTGTGTGACTGTAGGGCTACTATAAATATTGTTTCAAATGAGAACTCAAAAACACCGCTAACGCTACATTTTCTCCCTACCACGAAATCAAATCCCCGCGAACATTTCTGCATTTACGGTATATAGTATCTGTAATGTATCAAAGACTATGAATATAATACAAGTACAAAAATTAGAAAAAGCAAGAGTTTGAAAAACTCCCTAGAAAATTTTGAGTTTTTCATATGGCTTGTGTAATTGTAGTTCATCAATTAGGCAAAAAAAATTTGGATTAATATTACATCTCCATTGATCACTTCCTGTCACTCTACGGTCAATGTGACCAGCGTATGGAAATAAACGCTGAAACACAAACAGGCAGCCAAACAAACAAACAAACAAACACTCCAAAAACAAGGCCTCCACAGAGCTAAAGAGAGTTGCTACATATGCATGTACTAGTTCAAGTACATGTACTAGTAAGTTCAAGTAATAAGTATGTTCTTTCAAATGACACCGCCAAACTGAACTGAGTGCAATGTTTGAAAAAAATGTAAATCCCAGGACTACCTGAAAAAAAACAGGTCAAAGTTGACCTGAGGTGTATGATACTCTAACTTCATCATAACTTTTATTAAGACAACAATAGATTAAGAGTTCTGTTTTCAAAGGTTTTCCAGGTGTTGCTGAAGTGGATTGATTACGACAGGAAACAGCGGGTAGAACTGGCCGCGAGACTACTCCGCAAGATCAACCTGGATTCCGTGGACCCTAGGGACCTGCGGACAGCCAAGAAGAAGCTACAGGTAATTAACAAACTGTGGTAGTGTGGGGGATATCCTAGGGAGGTTTGTTTTTCATAAAAACTTCGAACTTGGATAATATACTGACTTGAGAATGTGCAGTCAAACTCAAACAGCCACTAAAAGGAATGATGGAATGTGCTCGTTGATTCGAGATGGTTGTCAAACAAAATACATGTAGTTGACACGTTGATGAAGGTTAGACATCCAGGTAATAAGATACGCCAAAAGACAGTAACACAAGCAACTGGATGAAATTTTGAAACAGACGTTTCAGACAGCATCTGCTGTCCTTCGTCAGTGACTAAATGATATATATCAATTCAGAGTTTTGGTATATAACCTGGTTCTCCAGTTCTTTCTTTTAGTCACTGTGGATGCTGTCTGAAATGTCTGTTTCAAAATTTTATGCAGCTGCTTGAGTGACTGTCTTTTGGTGTAAAATAGTTGACAGTTAAACATTTAGTAGGTTGGTACAGTAGATAGTGTTAATGCGCCAAAAATAATTACTCAAGCAACTGGATAGTGTTCCATAGTGTTAATGGTATGAACCAGGTAATACTGACTGCTAGGGATTTGAACCTAGAACTATGTATACAAGAGCACCTGGCCACCTACTGGTCATGCCTTAAAGCATGTGCATGTCTGAAAGTTTGCCTGTATTTGTTGGTACGATGTACGTAGGAGGTGGCAGAGTGTGTGTGCATGCTGCATCAGGCCATAGTGGATGTGTACGGAGAGGAGGCGGACTCCCCCCTCCCCAGTCTGGACCAGCTGGACATCTCCCTGTCCACCCTGGACATGTCTCAGTACTGTTCAATGGCCGGGAATCAGGTGGGGCAAACTGTGCTTTTTTTACTGTGTAAAGAGTTTGAGTTACATTTTTTAGACGATACCGGTAGCCATGTATGGACAATAGCCACTGGATTGCTGTATTTGCAAACGAGATTGGCTGTTCGATGTTCGTTGGTTGTTGTCCGTTTGTAGCATGTGTCTGGATATTTGAATAAAGTAGAGTTGAGTCTTAGCATCCAAAGCGTAAAGATGTGTTTTTGTTGTCTACGTGTCATCTCAAGAAAGTTCTCTTAGCCTCCAGACGTCCGTCATCTCCCAAAACTCAGCAAAAGTCATCCCCACACACTGCAGTAGGGAAAATCCATCCACATTCCTACAAGTACAACTGCATTATAATCAATTTGGCTACAGGTCTCAAAATGCCGCCTGCAGATGTAGGTTACTGCAGGTAAAATTGGAGCTGTGCAGGTATCTTTTGTATCTAGTTACACCTAACCTGTAATGGAAGCCTGTTCAATACAACTTCAAAGCCTGTGCAATACCTTAAGATATAATCTGGTCCAAAACATGATGTATCGAACGTTATCCCAAACCCAGGCATGACATAGCTGAAGTTATACCCTTTGTATTTGTTTAAAGTGTATTTGTTTGAAGTCCTGTGTTCTTGTTGTTCGTGGTTGCAGGTGTTGCTGGCCATGGGAGGTTACAGCCCCAACGCTCACTACTACGACCCCGTACAGAAGGACTGGTTCTCCCTCCCCAAGCTTCTGTACCCATGGAAGACCTGCCTCACCGAAGTCGGCGACTGTCGATGCAACCCCTCCCTCCTCTGCGTGGGAGATTCCATCTACATCTTCGGGGGGGAGACCAGCAGCGGGTTGGGCGTGCAGGAGAACCTTCGCTACAACATCTCGACAAACAGCTGGGACGAGATCCCGCGAGTCGGCTACCACTTCCGCCCGGCGTGCGTCCCGCTGGGCGACTGCATTTATCTGATCTCCTCACACCACAGCTTCAAGCTGCACATCCCGTCCCTGCTGTGGAGCGAGGTCTCGCACCAACCACACGAGCTAAAGGACGCCGCCGTGGCCGCGTACCGCGGGCGGATCTACGTCATCGGAGGAATGGAGGAATCACGCGACAGCCCCGTACAAGACAGAGTACAGGTGTACGACCCGGAAACGGACACATGGACGGATCAGGCGCCGACGCAACGGAAGCACAGTTTCGCCGCTGCGCTCGTCATCAACGACCAACTTTACGTAGCGGGCGGACTCACGACTAACGAAAGCGACGACGACAACGGAGAAACGGTGAACTCACAGGTCGTGGAAGTGTACGACGAACAGATGGGCGACTGGACGCTATTCCCGCAGCCCAACGTAGGGGCGAACAACATCGGAGCATTCCAGATCGGACAGAGACTGTACTTCATGTTGTGTAGGACGTGTTTCGACACGGGGGTTGACATTCCAGAAGACGAGGCGTACTCGTTGGACGCGTGGACGGACGTGAAGTCGTTCGAGTTCGGTGCCTCGGTGGTGTGTTGCAATCTGGATGTGGACGTCCTCATGTGATGATATCGCATCCTCGTTTCCAGAATAGAAGCAGCCAATGAGAGACGGTAGTGAAGTGTTATTTTTGTATGAGTAGCGAAGCATTTTGGTACCAAGTGTGGCAGAGTGTAAAGTTTCCAAACGGAAACTATGTGGCTTCAGCGTGGTCACTATAGGGAGGGATGGTTGCAGTGCTTGCACTGCAACAACTGCGATTGTCTTGAGAGTTATTCCCCTTAGAAATGTATGTATCGGGGCTGGAAATACCATCTGTATAATTATGCAGAGTAGTGCAGGTAAAATTGGAGCCGTCCAAAGTATCATCCTGTATTAAGGTCAGGTCAAAGAATGTAAGATAGCACCATGTCCACATTCAAACATTGTTTTTGATGGCATACTGTCCAGTTTCAGCTTTCCTTTATTCCACCCAGGGTTGTCTTCAGGACCCGTTCTTACATCCCTTGACGGAAATTTGCTTGTTGGGACGGAAAAAAATTCAACCCCTTCCGTCCCAAAAATATCCATTTCATGAGATAAAACTGACAAAAATGTATTTTCTAAGCTAAAAATGACAAATTCAACAATGAAAATTAAAAAATTGGCCCCCAAAGAATTCCACCCTTCCTTCCAGATCATCTGACCTTCAGACAGGCCAGATCACGCCAGAGGGCGCTTTTTTTCCCTTCATGCATATTGCCATTGCTTAATGACAGACAATACTTGGTAAATCTGTGTAAAAATACAATTTGAATCCATCCTCGCAATGTATGCAGCATTCAAGAAGGTTTGATCTTTATTTCGACTGATGAAAAAAAATCGAAGTGGACAATAGTGCGGCCATTAGTTACCATGCAGCAAAGGATAGGCGACAAAAATTCTGACGGTTTAAAAGCAAGATGTGTTACACATTATGGGGAGGGTAGAAGTCATTACCACTAGCTTCTTCCACCATTTCACCCTCACCATTATCTAATGGTTGTGTAGCCTGCTTTTTAAAAAAAAAAAGAATTTCTTGTTTGTGGACACAAAAGGATAGAATATTGTGGTGCAGGCAAGATCTGGTGCAGATGAGTTTGAATGTTACCTGCACCGGTGCAAGTTTATTATTAGGAGTATTTTCAAGCCCTGTGTATTCTACTATGAAGTAGAGCCTTTTGGCATGACGGTTTCAGTCTCTAGAAATAGTAGAATCTATGTCGCAAAGAGGTGTTAACTGTTGACAAACTCTTGTACCTGTACATTGTATACAAGTACATGTACATGTATACACGTTTTGTTGTAGCAATGTTTGCCACTGGTAAAGTGATAATGTCTTCATTTTTAAGTCATTTAGTGACGTTGGGTTGGCGTAGTGGTTAGTGTTTGGTCCAGAACCCAGAGGTCCTGGGTTTGAATCCCTGACATGCCACCAATGTTGTGCCCTTGGGAAAGGCCCTTTATACAACTTTCCTCACTCCACCCAGTTGTAAAAATGGGTACCTGACTTCAGCTGGGGAGGTAAAAGGCGGTGGAAGGAGAGGGATGGGTTCCGCCTTCCAATACCATGCCCTAGACACAGTGGATAACACCCCACTGTCCCTACAGCCTCAAAAAGGCTATGGGACTTCGTACCTTACCTTTTATATAGACAAAACCAGTTTTAAGTTACTTCCAATGTCTATTAAGTGTTAATGTAGTAATAATTATGTACCATTGAAATGTGGTGGATTTAAGTTGTATTCTATTTCAACTATTCTTTGAAAGTGTATTCATGCACTCTATTGTTTATAAAAACTTTGGGTAGAAGACATTCCATTAAGAATTCCATTCCTTTTGTATTTTTTTGTGGTTAATGTAAAGTTGAAATTGATTATTTATGATTTTAATAGTGCAATATATATGTACATATGCCTATGTCAGCAATTGGCAGCTTTAAGCATCATAGGTTGAAAGATCACTATGTTAGATGATGCAAGTGTTTAGATTTCTTGTTGAGTATGGATGTGTTTTGGTGAATACGGTTGTGGGTTAAAGAATGCCCTATAATATATAAGGCAACCCTGGCTTGATTATATGGATGACATACACGCAAACAACGATTTTCGTCCGTTGCTTTGTTACACCCAAGTTTTGTTTAATGTCGCTCTGAAAAAAAAAAGAATTAAACTCTAGGTTCATGAAAGTATGTTGTGTGCATTTGCTTGTGTCAGTTAACATGTGTAGATAATGCACGACATTTGAATACTTTTCTCACCCCGTCTCTTTTTCTCTCTCTCTCTCCCTCCCTTCTCTCCTCTCATTCTTTCTCTCCCTCTCTTCTCTCTTTCTTGTACTGAGATTGAAACGAGTGGAACTCGTTGCCACCAAGTACTCAAGTACAGAAGGAATATCTTCACTAGATAGCTTTAAACAACATGCTTGCAGCTAGATGTGCAAAGGATAGGTGTGACAGGTAATTCGGTGCAATACAACGCTCTCTCTCTCCTCTCTTTCTATTTCTCCCTCCTCTCTTTCTATTTCTTCCTCCTCTCTTTCTATTTCTCTCTTTCTATTTCTCTCTTTCTATTTCTCTCTCTCTTTCTCTCTCTCTCCCTCTCTCTCTCTCTCTCTCTCTCTCTCTCTCTCTCTCGTACTGAGATTGAAACAAGTAGGATCCGTTGCCACCACGTACTGTATACGTAGGTACAGCCTCACTAGATAGCTATAAACAGTATGCTTGCAGTTATATGTGCAAAGGTTAGGTGTGACGTGTCGACAGGTCGTTCAGTGTAATACAACAAGCTGCAACTAAGCTGGTGTGTTACGGCGAATTACGTTCGGCTATGCTGACTACATACAGATACAGAAACCTTAATTGAGCAACGTACCTTCCATGTAGTAATGTATCATCAAAACCTTCATTTACCCAGACATTGTGGAAAAGTCTGAACCATCAGATGGAGAAGGTATACATATACAGATACAGAAAACTTAATTGAGAAACCTTAACGATCAATTATAAACCATCTATGTAGTAATGTATGTGTATAGCCAATGTACAGCCAAAGGCATTTACCTAGACATTGTGGAAAAGTCTGAACCGTCAGATGGTGCAGGTATACATATACAGATTCAGAAAACTTAATTGAGAAACCTTAATCATCAATTATAAACCCTCTGTGTAGTAATGTGTCATCAACCATTGCTATGTACAGCCAAATGCATTTACCCAGACATTGTCTGAACAATCAAATGGCGAATGTATACATATACTCACGTACTCTCACTCACTCACTCACTCACTCACTCACTCACTCACTCACTCACTCACTCACTCACTCTCTCCCATAGCTTAGTCAGCCGTAGGGACAGCAAAGCGTTCAGTGTGTTTACAGATACTGATGCAGAATATTTAATTGAGAGACCTTAATGATCAATTATAAACCCTCTATGTAGTAATGTATCACCACAGGCATTTACCCAGACATTGTGGAAAAGTCTTAAGAGCAAATGTCTGTAAGGATCAAACAATGGTGGCAGGGGTGAAAAAATCGATTCGGCTCATATTTTGCACAGTGATAGTACTTGGCCCACTGTCCCTCAAAATAGCTTTCTTTTTGCTCAACACGGATTGTTGCCATGGCAACGGGCCAAACAAGTTTTGGGGCCATTTTCCCTGATTTGGGCATGTCAAAAACATGAAAATTGGCTCATTTTAGGACATGATTACGAACAGATGCTTGAATTTAACGGGAAAACAAAAACTGGGCTAACAAGAGCAACTACTCAGCTTTACTAGAATAGCTTGGAAGTTTTCAGAAATCCAAGTTGAAGTGCTTGGGCAACCTCAAAACAATACAGTGTTTGTAGCTTGTGAAAAAAGGTAATTTTGTCCCAACTTTGAAACGCTGTAAGTCCAAAAGTGGTGTTTTGTTTTGCTTGAAATTAAAACCATATATACATCCAAGTAATAGCTATCATGTACTAGTTTTCAAATTTTGGCTTCTTTTTTGGTTGTCACGTAACTGTCCTCAGAAGTAGGTCATTTTTTATGTTTTACGAAAAATATGATGTTGGGCCATACTTAAAGCCTAATATATGGGAAAGTAAAAAAGTGATCTGGTTTAAATTCATGTCAAAGGTAACCTTATGCATGTTCTATCAAATGAGTGGTTTCAAAGGTTGGTGTCTTGTTTCGTTGCTGTGTACTTGTCCCTAAAAGTAGGCCATATTTTCGACAAATGCGGAAATCAATATTTTTGGCTAACTTTGAAGCCCGGAAGATGTCAAAGTAGGATGTTTTTTCAATTCAATCTTTTATCAGATGTACCTCTGTGTATTGTCTATGAAATGAATGCCTGCAAAGGTTGGTGTCTTGTTTCGTTGCCGTGGAATTGTCCCTAGAAGTAGGCCATATTTTCGACATATGCGGAAATCAACATTTTTGGCTCACTTTGAAGCCCTGAAGATGTCAAAGTAGGATGTTTTTTCAATTCAATCTTTTATCAGACGTACCTCTGTGTATTGTCTATGAAATGAATGCCTGCAAAGGTTGGTGTCTTGTTTCGTTGCTGTGTACTTGTCCCTAAGAGTAGGTCATATTTTTCGACATATGTAGAAATTAACATGCAGTAATTTCTAAACCCAAGTTCTTAAAGAAGTAATACTATGTATTGTCTTTCAAAAATACTTATTACCTAAGAGTTTTGCTGATTTTACCCCCATACCTACTAGAGTATAGTGGATCTCCCCGTATTATCGTGCCCTAGTAGTAGTAGTAGTATCCAGTATTTTGATTATACTGCTGCCGGGGTCCCTGACACAGGGGTGGGCAGCAGTCGGCTAGGCTGAGAAAAAGACTGTTCCAGGTTCAGGAGTTTCTGCGGGTCAGCAAATATCAAGTTATTTCTCAAGACGCGCACCTAAACGTCGTCAAACTCCAGAAGACGCCTAGGATGACGAACAAGACTCTAGATCTGCTGCGATAGAATCTGCTAACAGTAACATACAGGCGCATATTATGAATGAAGTCCAGCTATGCCACCAAGTTATATACGACACATACAAGCTTTGTGACTTAGCAATGAGGAAGGAATTGTATGAGCTTAGCATCGCACTTCTGAGGTCCATTTGTGAACATTTTGATGTGGATGTATCCGCAATATCTGATCGTCGACGTAAATCGGCATTTGTGGCAAAAATTCAAGAATATGTGCGTTCCTGTCCTTGTTTCGAATAGGCATTATAAGTAGAAGTAACAGAGCAACAGTTACTGTTATGTTGTAAACTACACGAAGAGTTTACTCGGAAGCAGACTTAAGCTGTATGCGCATAGGGACACATGAGCACATTTTGTAAATGGTTATGATTTATAGCTAGGGATAAAAGTAAGATATTTAGTACTAATGTGGTTTACAGATATGCAACAGACTGTGCATAGACTGTAAGTTAGGTGTACTCACACAGGCTTCTGACATTATAGGGCAGATACCGTTGGAACAAGGTCAATGCACTACAACAACAACTGCAAATGCGCAACTTACAAATTAATCAAAGATTGTTGTAGCACCACTTCCACTGCTACTGTCTTTGTAATATCAATTTGTAACAAAAGCATGCTACTGCATTAAAAGATATGGACATTGTTTCTACAAGAAATATATATATATATATATGTACATATATATGTTTTGATTTTGCTCCCTTTGAATCGCTTATTTCCGAAATATGACCTAAATGCACCTTCAGTTTCAAGTACACTGCAACGAGACAAGACACCAACCTTGAAAAATATTCATTTGATAGACAATACACAGGGGCACTTCTGTTGATGGAATTAAAAATATATCCTACTTTGACATTTTCAAAGCCTGAAACATAGCCAAAAACGCTTGTTTCTGTATATATGCAAAGTATGGCTTGCTTTTAGGGACAAGTCCACGGCAACGAAACAAGACACCAACCTTTGCAGGCATTCATTTCATAGACAATACACAGGGGTACATCTGATAAAAGATTGAATGGAAAAAACATCCTACTTTGACATCTTCAGGACTTCAAAGTTAGCCAAAGATGTTGATTTCCGCATATGTCGAAAAATATGGCCTACTTTTAGGGACAAGTACACAGCAACGAAACAAGACACCAACCTTTGCAGGCATTCATTTCATAGACAATACACAGGGGTACGTCTGATAAAAGATTGAATTGAAAAAACATCCTACTTTGACATCTTCAGGGCTTCAAAGTTAGCCAAAAATATTGATTTCCGCATTTGTCGAAAATATGGCCTACTTTTAGGGACAAGTCCACGGCAACGAAACAAGACGCCAACCTTTGCAGGCATTCATTTCATAGACAATACACAGGGGTACATCTGATAGAAGATTGAATTGAAAAAACATCCCACTTTGACATCTTCCGGGCTTCAAAGTTAGCCAAAAATATTGATTTCCGCATTTGTCGAAAATATGGCCTACTTTTAGGGACAAGTACACAGCAACGAAACAAGACACCAACCTTTGAAACCACTCATTTGATAGAACATGCATAGGGTTACCTTTGACATGAATTTAAACCAGATCACTTTTTTACTTTCCCATATATTGGGCTTTAAATATGGCCCAACATCATATTTTTCGTAAACATAAAAAATGACCTACTTCTGAGGACAGTTACGTGACAACCAAAAAAGAAGCCAAAATTTGAAAACTAGTACATGATAGCTATTACTTGGATGTATATATGATGTAAATTTCAAGCAAAACAAAACACCACTTTTGGACTTACAGCGTTTCAAAGTTGGGACAAAATTACCTTTTTTCACAAGCTACAAACACTGTATTGTTTTGAGGTTGCCCAAGCACTGTAACTTGGATTTCTGAAAACTTCCAAGCTATTCTAGTAAAGCTGAGTAGTTACTCTTGTTAGCCCAGTTTTTGTTTTCCCGTTAAATTCAAGCATCTGCTCGTAATCATGTCCTAAAATGAGCCAATTTTCATGTTTTTGACATGCCCAAATCAGGGAAAATGGCCCCAAAACTTGTTTGGCCCGTTGCCATGGCAACAATCGGTGTTGAGCAAAAAGAAAGCTATTTTGAGGGACAGTGGGCCAAGTACTATCACTGTGCAAAATATGAGCCGAATCGGTTTTTTCACCCCTGCCACCATTGTTTGATCCTTACAGACATTTGCTCTTAACCATCAGATTGTGACTGTTCGTCTCCAATGTGTTGGCGTGCTGACATAGTTAGGAGTCCCCCCGGCCACATCGGCGAGTCTTCGCGGCACCGCAAAAGGAGATAAATCAGTATTTCATAACGAGCTATCGTCGCGCGGCTATATTTAGGGTTTCTAGGCCATGTCCCAGGAAATTGAGCCGAGCCCCTCTCGTGTGTCAATACGATATTGGATCTGTATGTCTCACTTAGATGTGAGTACGTAAATCATATGTCTGGGATCAAACGTTCAAACTAGCCTACTTACGACTATCAAAACTTTAGAGCGACAAACTGTATCGCCAGTCGCATCTCAGTGAAGCCCTCCACTATTATAGCTCTATCTGCCTCACAAGAATGGTTAGTTCGTTAACCCAGACCCTTGTAGCGCCTAGTGGCACATAGGTCAGCAAGCGTATTTGTTATTTCAGTAGCAGAGTATATTTTTCCAGGGAGGGGTTGCTAGCCCTTCCCCTTTAACGTGCTCGAGACACCTTCTCGATCATGGGATCGACCCCCCAGTTTGTACCTCCCTTCCGAAAGAGTGGTGCTGCCCAAACCGAGATGTCCTGACCCAAAGTTGAACGGAGGTATCCCAGTAAGGAACTAACTGAAACAAGGTCAGTTCAACATATTGTGAGGCTTTTACCAGTTGAGCTAAAGAGACATCCCTCAATGGAAGTATGCCACTTTATAAATGATGTGATGTTTGCGAGGGGGTCGAAAGTTCCCTACCAAAAGTTAATTTGGGTGCGACCCGGGTAGGTTTATGACTTTCGGAACGGATGACAACGTAATAATCCGGGTGCGGGAGCCAAGCTATTCATGACAGAAGGCATCTGCGTGTGCACTGGCCATGGCAGCTGGGAATAGATCAAATGAAAATCGTGCAACAAGGAAAGGTATCAGCAAATTACTCTCCCAATGAGCTATCTACCACTATAAAATCATGACCATAGCACGTCTAGAACACTAGACATCATGCCCGTAAGTTTCGCTGCATCCAGGCATTCTCAAGTTATCGTACACACACACACACACGCACATACATAGTACACACACACACACACACATACACACACTAGCAAACACACACACTAACAAACACACACATACACACACACACACACACTGACGAAAACATAACCTTCTAGGCGAAGGTAAAAATTGCCGTTTTGGGGTAAGAATGTTTTGGGGTGGTTGGTTCATTCTAATATTGTAACAAGGTTCATTTCAAATTTAGAATGTACACAAAATTTATACTTAGCCCAAGTATCTCTACTTTTTACAGCCGAATAAATCAAATCAAATCAAATCTCTACATGCGTAACTGTATTCTTTATGAACAACCAAATAGATTTTGGATCACTTGTTTACGGGGTGGTTGGTTAATACCAACTATGTTACAGGGGTCATTCCAAATTCAGAATGTCCACAAAATGTATACTTAGCCAAGTATCTCTATAACTATATTCTTTATGAACAACCAAATAGATTTTGGATGACTTGTTTTCGGGGTGTTTATTTCATACCGAATACTGCAACAAGGGTCATTTCAAATTCAGCATCCCCACAAAATGTATACTTATTACCCAAGTATCTCTATAACTATATTCTTTATGAACAACCAAAGAGATTTTGGATGACTTGGTTTCGGAATGGTTGGTTAATACCTAATTCTGTTACAAGAGTCATTTCAAATTTAGAATGTCCACAAAATGTATACTTAGCGAAGTTTCTCTATAACTGTATGTTTTATGAACAACCAAATAGATTTTGTATGACTTGTTTTCTGGGTGTTTGTTTCATACCGAATACTGCGACAAGGGTCATTTCAAATTCAGAATGTACACAAAATGTATACTTAGCCCAAGTATCTCTACATGCGTAACTGTATTCTTTATGAACAACCAAATAGATTTTGGATCACTTGTTTTCGGGGTGGTTGGTTAATACCAACTAATAGTGTTACAGGGGTCATTTCAAATTCAGAATGTCCACAAAATGTATACTTAGCCAAGTATCTCTATAACTATATTCTTTATAAACAATCAAATAGATTTTGGATCAGTTGTTTTCTGGATGGTTGGTTACCTATATACTGTAACAAGTGCCATTTCAAATTTGGAATGTCCACAAAATGTATACTTAGCCAAGTATTTCCATAACTATATTATTTATGAACAACCAAACAGAGAGAGAATAAAACAGCTATTTCAAAAAAGGCATCTGAATCTTTACTGTACATCCGGGGACAACGTGAAACGTTACAACATAACGCATTTGAAACGTTCAAAATAACCGTTTAAATTTAAAGTGAGAAATGTTTCATCGATGATATGGTGGTTTGGCTTCACATGTAGCTGCTAGATTGACGACACGCCGTATCATACAACCACAAAAATACCAGCATGTACTTGTTTATATACCTTATACTGTAAATGCAGAAATGTTCGCAGTAATTTTATGTTCACGGTTTTCGTGGTGAACTCTTTACCGCGAATTTAAAACCATCGGGAAAAGCCGTTCCATTCTGTGACTATAGCGCTACTTTGTTTCAAACGCGCACTCAAAACCACCGCGAACACTCCATTTTCTCCCTACAGCGAACTTAAATCCCTGCAAACATTTCTGCATTCACAGTAGTTCACTGGACAGCGGCACGTTGGCGACCTCGTTGCGACCGAGCAATTTGAGAGAGCGCTCAACGAATTTCATCGATAGAATATGAATATTTTACGCTTTGTGTGTTTTGTTGTCTTTTCAGTCATACCTGTACGTTTTTCATGATATCCCCATTATAAAGTTAAGGGCAACACAAATCCAAGTTAGGTCGCAGTGAGGTCAACAGCGTGCCGCATTGAAGTGAGATACCAGCTTAAGAATTTTACGTTTCAAAGCTGAAATACTAAACCTGAAAAATCGAAGAAAGTTATATATGGCAATGTTCATAAACAAGAAATTCCTTCAGTTTGACGATACAGGCGTTGTTAATTTTTAAATGCCCATATCAATAAGTGATGGTGGCTAGTACGTATTTCCATATTTGAGGTATTTTTCACATGTCGCAGCATCCAAAATAAGCTCCACCATCAAAGAATAAACCCTTATAATACTTTACAGCATTCAAGTAGATGTTGTCAGTGAAGAACGTAGAATTCCCTCAATATTTCCCCCATTATCCCATCACCCTTGCCAAATCATAACATTTGCTGGACCAATCAATACCACTTTACAACCGGCTTAAGACTCATAAAAGTGCTCATCTTCAAGCAGAATTTGGAAGGAAGATCATAAAACTATTTTATGACGCATATCCAGAAAAATTGCCAACAAAGGTAAAATTATAGAAATTGATCATTACGATCTTTTCTCGAAACATCTGTTTGAAGATTCCCCTAATACCACTTCACAGTCAGTTTGAGATATCCTACAACTACAAACATATAGATAACGAGGAAGACAATGACGGAGATAGAGTTGTTGACGTCGCCTCTGCGCGGCGTGCGTGAGTTGAGCGCCGCGGCGTAGTCCTCGTATTCGTTGCTGTAGTTAGGCACGGGCGTGGTTACGTCAGACGCGTTGACGTCATGATCGGGAGAACATACGCACACGCACGGCACGTTTGACGGCACGTCTCTGCTGTGTAGCGTGAAGTAGCAAGCCGGCGGGCCGGCGTCGTCGTCTGAACACCCGTAGTAATAACACCGAGACATCGGCGTTGAAACTAGCGGCGTTGCAGCGGTGGTAGTCCCCTCGTATTGTCCTATGTTAAGAGGAGGTTGTCGAGTCGTTGAATCCGGGTGACCTGTAGCAGTAGCGAGTTCAAAACCAGGAGGATTCTCTCTCCTCTTTCTGTCCGCTGCTCTGCGGTACACTACGTAATCCGTCAGAGACCACTCCTTAACACTGTCATCCCGTTGTACTAACATATCCGGCGCTCTACCTTGCTTGAGTCTTCGGGCGAACTCAAACGAACGACCGCCGGAGCGCCTTGGATTCTTCGTCGAGACGCCGTCGGCTGTTTTTACGGTTGCCTTCGGGGCCATACTGTCTGTGTTGCCCACCAGTAGTATCCCTTGCCACAACAACACGACGATAAATTCCTGTAACATCCATCGCAACGTCCTCATTTCCCCTCAGGCCTCACGGTCCCAGCATATCTGTGAAAAGAATGTAAATGTCTACGTTAAAATCTCTCATGGTTTTCAAATGAAAATGTAGCCACTAACAAAGAACGCTCTTAGTCTAGCCTGGATGCCAGACTGTTTCCAGGCCCTAGACAGTCCAGCTTCTCTTGGGCTTACATATTCTACACCAGGCCCCTGTGCGGTAGATATTATAGAGATGGGAGGTCTGGTATTCAGGCTACGTACTCTTACTTCCACCCAAAAGCAATCTTCTAAAACAACTACTTGTACATACACAAATCATGGCGGTTGAACCGCCGCTATTAGGTCGAATAACAGGATCATTCTCACCGCAAAATTCTTCTCCAAAATTTATGCGCGTGGTTACATTTTACCGACGTTTAACGCACTACAACTACGTCGAAACTACCGATGATTAAAGACGGACCAGATGGTAACGCAGTGGGGGTGTTTTTTTTCTGTCCGCAGTGATAATCGTTGCCCTGAAGCCAACGACGTCATACTCATACGGAAACAAAACTAGAGTTCCACGACCTCATACCTTCGCCTGATGCATGATATCAATCTTTTCGAGTGACGTATTCAGTTTTCATTTCTATTTCAAAGCCGGAAACAAAACCGTGCAATTCCAAGGAAGCCGCTAGGGGGCCCAAACCTGCACCAATCATTCTCTACCCACAAAGCTATCTACCACTCAAAAAGTACGCCCATAGCATGTCCAGAACACGAGATATCATATCAAAACCAGACGTTCCGCAGCAGTATCTTAGAAACTCGCTGGGGCCCATTATCGAACTTGACCTTCTTTTTTCCTACCACTACCCACCTACCTGAATAATCATCAGGATCCATCCTCGACTTTTCGAGTTATGCTGTTTACACACAGACAAACGGCACCTTAACATAACATTCTTGGCGAAGGTAAATATTATAAGCTTATGGTGAACTCTTTGCCATAAAATATCTATATATGATACCTCATGTTCTGGACACACACAGACAAACGGCACCTAAAACATAACTATGCAGGGCATGATTTGTGGGTGGCAGATAGCTCTTTTCAAGTAGGTTACTCAGAAATACATATTGAATCAGCTGGCAGTCTAATCGTTTGTGTACGTGTTTAGTTTTTTTAGTCTGTAGCATTATGTGGTGAGTCAATTTCGGTGTTTTCACGTGTAAATGATTACAGAAAAGGCGGGACAGAACAGAGATTTACCACGGCAGGCGTCTGATAGATGTGAGCGATCGTCTGACTTGATAACGGTTTATTTGTATCCACCAGCTTCCTTGACTCGATGGCTTACATGATCAGTATGCGCTTACCCCCCGGCTATCTGACCCGGGTTCAGTTTGTGCTCGGAGTTCCCTTAAATCGACTTCTGTTGTGTGTCAGAAGGTCGCGGTTCAATATGACCTGCCGTATATTTTTCTATGATCTACTTCCAAATTTCTATTAAGAGACGTAATAGATATTTTCCTGTCCCAGAAGAATACTAACAAGTTGGTCGTCCAGTTAGGGTTATTGACTTAGAATGCTAGTTTTTCTATAATCTACTTACAAACTTAAAGAAGTAATAGCTATTTTCATGTCTATGAAGAACAATAAGAAGTTGGTCTTCTGGCTAGGGCTGTTGACGTAGAATGTAAAGGTTTTGTGTTCGAATCCCTGACAGTTCCTTGTGGTGTGCCCTTGGGAAAGGAACTGAACACCTACATTCTTACTTGATTCAGGTGAAAATGAGTATCTGCTTCGGTTAGGGACGTCCTGTCCGATGGAACCTCGAGCACGTTACACTTATCGAAAAAGGTCGGGGTCCTACCTGGTCAGAGTGGACATCTTCAAAAGGTGATAGTCACCTGTAATGTCAATAATTTCACAAATGAGGTAAAGTCGAAATGAATATAAACCACTCTAAGTTTAAGCCTATTTTTCTGTGACCCCAGTTGCATAAGGATATTAGCCGAAAAACTTACAAGATATGCAACATGAATATGATAACATAATTGTGTGTTTTCTTAGTTATATGTAACACTGGTTGCTTCTCACTTATGACGTTACTTTCTATTTCGATAACCTTACTATTAAAAGATTAATGTGCTGTCCAATCTAGATAAATTTTACACCTTTATAACTGCCGAACGAAGTGTCGTATGATACGCACCAAATAGAACATGAGCAATCTACCACTCGAAAAGCTTGGCCATAGCATGTCCAGAACACGAAATATAAAAAAAAGGATTTTCCGCTGCAGTACCATAACAAGTCGCCAGGGGGCCAGGAGACCTATCCACATATCAAGTATCAAGACAATCCTAGGCATTCTCGAGTTATTGCTTTACACACACACACACACACACACACACACACACACACACACACATACATACACCCCCCCCCCCCCACACACACACACACAAACCCACCCACCCCCGAAAACACCCTTCTTGGCGAAGGTCAATAGCGGGGCGGCGTGGTATTTTTCAGCTCCTCTTGTGCCATATATGGATAAGCGTTACATAGTTCGACTAGAGAGTTGAGGTGGGTGGGCAGTGCAGCAAAAAGTCATGTAATTGATGTCAAAGGTCAGACGTCAGACGAAGTTACATGCACCCCGGCACACAAGGTCAACATACAAGGTCAACATACACGGCAAGGTCAAGTACGGTGGCCCACAGGAACACGGCGTTTTTTTTTTATATCTGGGTTTATTTTCAACTTTTTTTTCCTGCGTGAAAATTTTTCGCCCTTTTTTTTGTTTTGCAAAATTTTTTTCTTCTTTTTTTTGTGGGCATATAATGTACCCTCCCCGACAACGCACCGTCCCCAGGTCAAAGGTCGTGTGACGGGCGGACGTGTAATGGCGGCATATAGATACCGACTGATGAATCGTAAGTTATTCAATATATCTCATAGAATTGCATTATCACACTCCAAATTCAACTTGTTCCGTATAATTATGAGCTCCAGATCGTTGGAAAATTATCATAACGTGATGTTTTGCTGTAAAACTTATTGGTAAACGGTCATCATCTGTTCTCTCATTGGGGAGGGGGGCGTTGGGTTTTTGGAAAAACTTTGCTGCTTTCTTCGTGTGAATTTAGGACCGATTGGCATTAATGATTAGTATACTTTTTTATGCTTTTATCTTAGGTTGGCGATAGAAAAGTCCTGGCAAAACTCCTATGGGGAGCTATAATTGAGGGGTGGAGAGCTCCTTCAGCCCTGAAGAGATTCCAGCCACCCCAAGATAATCTCCACACATGCACCCAGGCTCGTCACACCGGTACCAGTCAGCCATAGTTAATTGATATCCTTGACACTTTGAGCCTGGCGTGTTTGCTCAAGGAAAAGTGGCCTGCAGGCTGATTTGAGCTTATCATGAATATTAAAGGTTCAATATTGGTCATTGTATATGTGTTATGCAGCACGTCTATGTGGTCATGTTTTCTTATTAGACTGTGTTAAAGCAAGCTAGCCAGGGTTCTGAACTGTGTCTAGAGGTCAGGTACAGAAGGCCAACTTGGCATCTTGTAAATAAACTGCACTTGGAGTACCCAAGGCGTGAAAAACCACAGCAGTGCGTCTAGATTCATACTCCCAGACAATATTTCTAGCACTTGAGGGGAAACATTTTGTTTCACCTCTTTTCGAGCCTTATTTTGATGTAAACTACTGTATAACTTAGAAGGAAAAAAAGATTTATGATTTAAGATTCTCCCCTTCAACACAACCTGCCCCCCTCCTTTGAATTAGCACCGTGGAATTAGGATGTTGCATAGCCTCAACAAAATATCATGTTTCCTAAAAGCAATGAACATAAAAATATCAAGACTCCAAACAGCACATGTGTTCGGCAATCATTTATTGTTTCTGTAGTGCCATTAGTATGATCCAATTAGTGCAGCTGTCAAAATAAAAAGGTCAACTAACACCTAATTTACATGTATGGTGCAGCCGTTCTGCTAGACACAAATCAATAATAAAATATAATTCAAATTTGACAATGTAGACAGGATGCTTTGGCTATTCTTAATTAACCAGTTATAATTCGGACAGGCTGCATTAATACAGTGGTTCCATCAGGCAACATAGTACGTGGTAGTTTTCTTACGACATACTTTATGTAGTACACGTAATTAAATTTTGAAGAGCCAATGAAAGTATTAATTCTTTGTACTATAATACACTGCTAGGGTTTGTTTTCACCAATCCCTATTATTGACATACTAATACACAACAATCCTTTCCTTTCTGTCCTTTCTCCTTGCTGGCTACTTAGGAGTGGTGTTTTGCTTGGTGTAGCATACCATAATAGCTGGTGTTAGTTATTAGTTCATTAATGGTATAAGTAGGTTCTAAGGGAACAGTGTACATGAAATAACCTACATTCGTACAATCAGCTGATACACCATGTCCTGGTTTTCTTCTATCATTCCACACTTAGGCTTGTTGCAAAGAAAAACCACATGCAGTGAATTTAAAACATGCAATGAATTGAGTTGTACCATGAGCGACTGGCAAGAAATGTTATGAAGTAATACACCAACAAAGCCTTCATCACGTAGACATGATTACAATATTACTGACTGTACATGTTTCAAATTTACAAAGTCTTCCCTCCTTACAATGTTGACTGACTGTTAGAGTCTTGAGACCAAAGGCTCAGGTGTCTGCAGCAGCAATTATGAGGTCATTGACAAGAAAAAGGGCAATGTGCTGAAAGTTTGGTAGTCCCAACAACATAGGCTCCAACCTCGTTGTGTTAGGAGGAAGACAATGAAATTTGAACTTTCAATCAAATCATTGCATTCAAAAGTGAAAGAACAGTAACAACTAGGAAGACAAGACTTTCTTCAATGGACGGTGCCAAAATAGGAGCATTTTGGGGTTGAAAAATATTTTTTTTATCAAATAGTTAATAAACAACAAAGGAAGCGGGTGACCCAAGAAACAATGTGTTAAATTGGTGTGGCCTAAGTGCCAGCAAAGTTTCAATGCAAGAAGAATTGCAGCTACTGTTATTCAATCATAATTCTCAGTCGTTAGTACAAGGGGGGTTATCAGAGATACATGTATATACTATATACATGTATTTCTGATAACCCCTCTTGTACTGACCCTTAGATAAAATTGACTATTAGCCAATTTTATCTAAGGGTCACTTGCAATATATACAAGGTCTATATACAATTGTGCAGCCTCCTGCCAAGTGTCTGGTACCCGCCTCTGCATGTTCGCCATCATCTCTTCCAGATACATGTTGAGGGGCTCATTCCCCACATCATTGCCTGGAGGTTTGCAATAATGTTGTGCCTGCTGTCTGTCATGCTGGGACAGGTGGTTCAGGAAGTTATCTCCACCTGTCACGTTCAAAGAGAACAGAAAATGAATACATGGTACACAGTCTGCAACAAATACACATTGTGTCGCCAAACAGCTATGATTGGTACATGGACATTTAGAAGACATAGAAAAAACAAACACATCTTCATCTAAGACATTACTTTACCAATCATGCGAGGCCAATTACCTTCAGAGGAACTGGGGGCAAACAAATAGTACTGCAGCTCATCAGTAGCTCGAGGAACAATAATTGTAGTTGTGTAATCATGCTTTTAAATAGAAGTGTCTGTCTTGCCCCCCTGCTGGGCGACTTGAGCATGGTCTCGACCGTGCTCAAGTCTTGTCTGGGAAAAGGGGACTTGAATACCCAGATTTCTGTTTACACAGTCAAAAATGACAGATTTCTGTTTACACAGTCACAGGACTTGGGCTGAGTGTGCTCTAAGTGTACTTGGAAAATGCACGTGTAAGCCGGGCCTTTGGTACAGATGACATTTCCAGAGTTCATATTTTTGCTTGTGTATACCTGTTCGCTCTGGCAGGAAGAACAACACGTTTGGTCGTCCACCTGGAACTGTTGCCCCTCGATGTGGCCGAATTCTCCTGTCATTCCAGTCCTCCATGAACTCCAGGAGTTGTTGTCTGATGATCGGCATAAAGCAGAAACGTAGGATTCCTCTGTACATTCAAAGAGTCAAGTAAAGCAAAAGTCATCGTTATGATACAATAGTATATGAAAAACAGTCATAACTACTATTCTTGCAACCAGTACAACTTCTGCTTTTCAATTTTTGTAAAATAAGAAAACAAATTATATTGTATTGTACTTGAGCAATATCTGCTCATAGTATGTTAGTACTAAATATCTAAATATAGTACTAACAATTATGAACAAAATAACATGTCAAGGCTCCTGCCATATCATAGCAAAACAAAGTAACATGTAAAGCCATGTACACTTTAAGTTTAAGAGGCAGGGGTTCCTCAAAGTAGCATTTAGTATGCCACAGTAAATTTGGATCAAAAACACAAGTTGGGTTTAATATGTATCACACTATACCATAAAGCACTTACTTGTGTAGAAAGTTCCCTACTTCAAGGTCTCCATGAGCTGCCATTTCCTAAAAAGTAAACCACTGTTACAATAGTCTTGGTTTAAAAAGAGACTAAATCCCACATATACATGTAGGTTATACTCTCATCATCGTGAAAAATTTTGATGATTCGCCAAACACATACAGATAATGGACCACAATATCATTAATAAAAGAAAGAGAAATGAAGTTAGTAACTGTACAGATTGTATTAACAGGGCTCGAAATAGTGGGTGCATGTGCACCCAGTGCACCCAAAATTAGAGCTGTGCACCTAATTTTTGACCCTGGGTGCACTGGTGCACCTATATATTTTTGTAGCCTATAGGGTTAAGGTACTATTGTACACCAGTATACAGAATATTCTTGAAATGTAAGTATAAAAAACAGCATGATAACTTTTTACTGTACTTTATTTAATGTATTATTTGTTTAAAATTTTGAAGTTAGCTATAAAATTACAGATTGAAGTTCTTAAGAAAGGCAGCAGCGTTAAACTTTGTAATTATGTTCTGAAGTACATTCAACTTTATTTTATCTGGTACACCCAAAATTCTTTCTGTGCACCCAATTTTTTGAGTTGGGTGCACCAGTGCACCTATTCCCAAAGATGAATTTCGAGCCCTGTAATATCATTATCTCCATGAAAAAAGACTTCTTCATGGTGATATTGTTTTGCGTGTTTGCGTGTGTGTTTGCGTGTGTGTATGTTTGTGCCTTCGGATGCTTAAAGTCAGCATAACTGAAGAACGTCTACATGGATTGTAATGATATTTGGTATGTGGGTAGGTGTTGGGAGGAGAAAGGTCAAGGTCGATTTTGGGCCTCCTGATATGTGTCACTGGAACAACAATGGCGTATTTGTCAAAACCCTTTTAAGGAGAATAACTGAAGAAACAGATTTTCATATCATTTACTATGCAGGTAGCTTAGACAGATGTACACAATGAATTGCAAAATATGCAAATTGGACTTGATTCGTATAAGTAATGAGGAAAATCTATATTTGCAGTGTTGTCCATTGCAAGTTGTGGGACACCTGTTATATCGAAACTGGGTCACTTCCCGAGGGGCTCGACAGCTGGTTGTGAAACCACAGAGGGATATACAACCAAACCTTTATACTTCTTTTTGATATGTGGATAGCTTAAGTGTTACTTGATATAATGAAATGACGAGAATGCAAATCAGAATCTAATTTGCATATTGCATAATTAATGAAGGCATTTTATAAATCCACTCTGTTCAATGGTAGGACAGTTCAAAAATGCAACATACAGTATGTAACTGAGAAATAAAGGGACATTGGCAGATAAAAGTTATGCAAATGAAGACCCTATTTGCATAATTAATGAGAAAATACTGTAATTCCACATTGGTAGATGCAGTAACTGGAATTTCATACTTATGGCATTTGGAAGTTATGTGACAATGACCATAGTTGAATATAGATTATATAACTGTGGGCCTAATTTGCATAATATATATTTCATGGAGATTTGAGGTCTACCAACTCTTGTTTTATTTATGTTACTCTTATTGTATCACACCTACAAATTGAGAAGAATTTATACTTTCTCTTAATAAGAAAACTAAAATGTTCAATTTTGTTCAGTTCCATGAGCATCTTTACCTGGAAAACCCCAATCCACCACACCACTGTGGGCCTCAGGTGAGACCAGAAGGCTTCAATACGCTATAATGATAAACAAAACACACCATTAACATGTATTTTACCCAAGTACAGTATCTGTTTATTAGTGCAGTAATGTAATAAAGCATAAAATGGTTTGATTTTGTTAATGTTTGATACATTTTGTATCTTCAGAATGAATCCAAGCCTCTTTTTTGGCACTGTTAGCTACCGGTATGGTATGATGCTATACCACAATAATGATAAAGCTGTAAGATGCATCTGTACCTTGCTTGCAAGGAACATCAAGGAAATGGAAATACAGACAGGCCTCAGAGGCACACTAACTGATAGGAACCTTCATAATAGGGTCTTACACTGCACAATGAAATGTAATCAAAGAAATGCACCTGATTATGCACAGACTTTCCATACTAATGGTTGCAATGAAAAGAACACTGCATTGCAGCCACCACCACATTCTCTGTGCCTGGATCGCTGCGGACAAGTTGTGGACAACCTGCAAGAATGTGGAAATAAGTGTCCTTTATCTTCAGATAATGGTTCTAAATACAAGGTGCAAGTGAACCCAAAATTGGAGCCATGGCTACTATGCACCTACTAGTAATTGTTTTTAATGTGGGTGCACCAGTGCACCTAAATATTTACCTATACTATGTAAACTGTTAAGTCACTTTTATACACTAGCATACAGACCGAAAAATATAAAACATTTGTTTACGATATCTAAGTTGATAACAGCTATGCTCTAGCTGATCATGATAAGAGAGGCATTTTGTAATACTAATATGGTTTTGCTGACAACTATAGTCTATATGCTGTACATCTAAAATATTTTTTTGTGAAACAAAATCTTCAAGTCAGGTGCACCAGTGCACCTTATCCCCAAAATTAATTTCAAGCTCTTGGCAATGTATGATACTGAAATAGTGTTTAATGTGCCACATATCCAATATAGTGACCACTGAAAAGGCTGTATGTCTGTATAACTTATATAAGCTATTTTAGAATATCATTCTGACAATCAATGAAAAGTTATGGCAAATTCCTGCCCGTAGGCTAATCGCATGTACATGTGACACGGAGTGGACGGACAGCCAATAATGGACAGTAGAACATATGACTACTCAAGTCTTAACTACTGACACTATGTCAATGTACCTTCTAGCTGGTTGACTGTGTTCAGGTAGAGTGTGGCCACTACTGCAGCATCCTTATTTGTTGTGCCAACATGTAGCCACATGCAACGTCTACTATACATTTGTAACTACAATGTAAAAGACAAGTGTCATTATGATAAAAGTTTCATTTGACTATCATGTCTAAGACAATTGTTAACGTTAAGTGCTGCAAATTACCACTCAGTCTAACGGTGAAACCAATACACATAGGTTAGTCAAACAGCGAATTTAATGTGCTGGAGGTCAAGAAACAAGCAAGGTCAACGTTATGCATGCAAGTTCTACACCACAGATCTAGATTGGTTGTACAGCTCAATGATATACAGATTATGTTCAAGTGCAAGACAGAATGATATATGGTTGGTCTCTAAAGTCTCTGACATTACCATGTTTAGAGAATGGTCGCCTGTGATAAGAATGGAAACCAGGTGTCAAATACCTGACAAAAATTATATAAAGCAGTAGATAACCTATAGTGTGTACATTACCCATCGATGCAGCCATGGAGACAAAATCCATACGGTTTCAACTTGTCATTCCTGCAAATACAGTAACAGAGAAAATTATTTTACCACATCATCGTTTCAAAGTGGTTAGTTATTGGTAATACACAGAATGCAATTTTACAATGTACACATATACACACCCATCAATATGCCAGACTTGACTCGGCCCCTGAAGGACAAGACAAAAGGCTAGGATTAGACAAAGAAAATGCAATATGACAGTCACTTCTGATAACATTTCAAGGAAGTTAATATTCACCAACCTACAGCATAGGGGTATATTTAAGGAGAAGCAATAGTGCAAACACACAATAAGTGTAATATATCTCAGCTTTTGACATGAATAGAACACTGAGATGTAGGTAAAATGTAGCCTCTGCCAAGCTGCATGGATCGCTGGGAAAATAGTATACGTCGGCCAAATAGAGTGAAGTGTTCTAAGGGAATCGGCTACGGAGAGAGGGTCAATAGGCTACCAACTCTGTGGAGTAGAGGCTACATGATGTATGTAAAATGTGCAAAAAGACACACACGCAAGTAACGGTTATACATATCATAACATAGAATGTTAAACAACCTACTAGACTAAAGAAACATTAATGAAAAAAGAGAAATGTAAGTATCAAGACATTCAGGTAAAAAAAGAATTTCTGTGACGAAAATGTCAAGCATAATGACCCATATAATGACAGCTGACAAGTCCTGATTCTTAGCTATTAGGACAGAACCAATAGATGTAATAAAAGAAAAAAAACACATGTCAACCAAAGTAATTTTGGAGCCACACAGTGCAATAACAGCATTCAAAAGTATATCTTGAAAATGTCAGAAAATTACTCTGCAACAAAAATAAAGATTGTGTGTACTACCAGACTAAAGTAGTCACGCCGAATAAGACGTCGTTGTCGTCTCTGAGCTGAGCCTTCTGGGTCTTCTTCTTGTAAAATCCTTTACACAGTACTCCTGATGTGTTAGGGACATTAGGGGAAAATTAAGGATATGTGCAAAATGGTTGCTGTCTGCCCAAGGCTAAGTTAATTAAGTACAGCTTTGTTCTGAAAACTTCTACTTAGGGTACAGGGTTTAATATGATACTTCTCACATTGAAAAAAACAAAAACAAATACATGTATTACTACTTCTAGATCGTTTTAATTCAAACACATCAAAAATACAAATACCTTCTGACATTAAGCCGATATTCCCGCAAAAGACAGCGCCACATCTTTCTATAGCCAACGTTTTGGTTTGGGCCCTGGAGTTCTTCCTGATAACAAAAATTATTAATAGAAAACATAAGTGATGCATGGCCACATCCAAAGAAACGTGCCATACAATATACATGAAATGTGTGAGAAAATGATCAGCCGTAAAGTTAATCCATGATAATATCATATCTATGTAAGAAACTATGCCATTCTTCCATATGAACCATGAAAATATTGACTACTTAATACCTATAGTAAGTAACACCAGTGATACATAGAATAACATGAGAATAAAGAACTGAACATGGAAACATATTCTTCTTCTGTATAACTTCAAAGACCTTTTACTTTCCCTTTTTTCCCATAACAAACAGCCTAAAGTTAAATGGCATGTATACAAGACACAGGAATATCCAAGACATGTGTATGTGTGATTTCTGTTACTTCTTTGAATTCATGTTTCCTCAGAGGCCATAGGAATCAACTGACTTACGGTTACAGCACCGCTACGTATACATTTCACATAAAAAAAGTATACTAATCATTAATGCCAATCGGTCCTACATTCACACGAAGAAAGCAGCAAAGTTTTTCCAAAAACCCAACGCCCCCCTCCCCAATGAGAGAACAGATGATGACCGTTTACCAATAAGTTTTACAGCAAAACATCACGTTATGATAATTTTCCAACGATCTGGAGCTCATAATTATACGGAACAAGTTGAATTTGGAGTGTGATAATGCAATTCTATGAGATATATTGAATAACTTACGATTCATCAGTCGGTATCTATATGCCGCCATTACACGTCCGCCCGTCACACGACCTTTGACCTGGGGACGGTGCGTTGTCGGGGAGGGTACATTATATGCCCACAAAAAAAAGAAGAAAAAAATTTTGCAAAACAAAAAAAAGGGCGAAAAATTTTCACGCAGGAAAAAAAAGTTGAAAATAAACCCAGATATAAAAAAAAAAACGCCGTGTTCCTGTGGGCCACCGTACCTGTGGGCCACCGTATCAAGATCATACGGTGGCCCACAGGAACACGGCGTTTTTTTTTTATATCTGGGTTTATTTTCAACTTTTTTTTCCTGCGTGAAAATTTTTCGCACTTTTTTTTGTTTTGCAAAATTTTTTTCTTCTTTTTTTTTTGTGGGCATATAATGTACCCTCCCCGACAACGCACCGTCCCCAGGTCAAAGGTCGTGTGACGGGCGGACGTGTAATGGCGGCATATAGATACCGACTGATGAATCGTAAGTTATTCAATATATCTCATAGAATTGCATTATCACACTCCAAATTCAACTTGTTCCGTATAATTATGAGCTCCAGATCGTTGGAAAATTATCATAACGTGATGTTTTGCTGTAAAACTTATTGGTAAACGGTCATCATCTGTTCTCTCATTGGGGAGGGGGGCGTTGGGTTTTTGGAAAAACTTTGCTGCTTTCTTCGTGTGAATTTAGGACCGATTGGCATTAATGATTAGTATACTTTTTTTATGTGAAATGTATACGTAGCGGTGCTGTAACCGTAAGTCAGTTGATTCCTATGGCCTCTGAGGAAACATGAATTCAAAGAAGTAACAGAAATCACACATACACAGCCTCAAAATGTCCTTTGACACGGTGTCTTGGATATTCCTGTGTCTTGTATACATGCCATTTAACTTTAGGCTGTTTGTTATGGGAAAAAAGGGAAAGTAAAAGGTCTTTGAAGTTATACAGAAGAAGAATATGTTTCCATGTTCAGTTCTTTATTCTCATGTTATTCTATGTATCACTGGTGTTACTAACTATAGGTATTAAGTAGTCAATATTTTCATGGTTCATATGGAAGAATGGCATAGTTTCTTACATAGATATGATATTATCATGGATTAACTTTACGGCTGATCATTTTCTCACACATTTCATGTATATTGTATGGCACATTTCTTTGGATGTGGCCATGCATCACTTATGTTTTCTATTAATAATTTTTGTTATCAGGAAGAACTCCAGGGCCCAAACCAAAACGTTGGCTATAGAAAGATGTGGTGCTGTCTTTTGCGGGAATATCGGCTTAATGTCAGAAGGTATTTGTATTTTTGATGTGTTTGAATTAAAACAATCTAGAAGTAGTGATACATGTATTTGTTTTTTGTTTTTTCAATGTGAGAAGTATCATATTAAACCCTGTACCCTAAGTAGAAGTTTTCAGAACAAAGCTGTACTTAATTAACTTAGCCTTGGGCAGACAGCAACCATTTTGCACATATCCTTAATTTTCCCCTAATGTCCCTAACACATCAGGAGTACTGTGTAAAGGATTTTACAAGAAGAAGACCCAGAAGGCTCAGCTCAGAGACGACAACGACGTCTTATTCGGCGTGACTACTTTAGTCTGGTAGTACACACAATCTTTATTTTTGTTGCAGATTAATTTTCTGACATTTTCAAGATATACTTTTGAACGCTGTTATTGCACTGTGTGGCTCCAAAATTACTTTGGTTGACATGTGTTTTTTTTCTTTTATTACATCTATTGGTTCTGTCCTAATAGCTAAGAATCAGGACTTGTCAGCTGTCATTATATGGGTCATTATGCTTGACATTTTCGTCACAGAAATTCTTTTTTTACCTGAAGGTCTTGAGACTTACATTTCTCTTTTTTCATTAATGTTTCTTTAGTCTAGTAGGTTGTTTAACATTCTATGTTATGATATGTATAACCGTTACTTGCGTGTGTGTCTTTTTGCACATTTTACATACATCATGTAGCCTCTACTCAACAGAGTTGGTAGCCTATTGACCCTCTCTCCGTAGCCGATTCCCTTAGAACACTTCACTCTATTTGGCCAACGTATACTATTTTCCCAGCGATCCATGCAGCTTGGCAGCGGCTACATTTTACCTACATCTCAGTGTTCTATTCATGTCAAAAGCTGAGATATATTACACTTATTGTGTGTTTGCACTATTGCTTCTCCTTCAATATACCCCTATGCTGTAGGTTAGTGAATATTAACTTCCTTGAAATGTTATCAGAAGTGACTCATCATATTGCATTTTCTTTGTCTAATCCTAGCCTTTTGTCTTGTCCTTCAGGGGCCGAGTCAAGTCTGGCATATTGATGGGTGTGTATATGTGTACATTGTAAAATTGCATTCTGTGTATTACCAATAACTAACCACTTTGAAACGATGATGTGGTAAAATAATTTTCTCTGTTACTGTATTTGCAGGAATGACAAGTTGAAACCGTATGGATTTTGTCTCCATGGCTGCATCAATGGGTAATGTACACACTATAGGTTATCTACTGCTTTATATAATTTTTGTCAGGTATTTGACACCTGGTTTCCATTCTTATCACAGGCGACCATTCTCTAAACATGGTAATGTCAGAGACTTTAGAGACCAACCATATATCATTCTGTCTTGCACTTGAACATAATCTGTATATCATTGAGCTGTACAACCAATCTAGATCTGTGGTGTAGAACTTGCATGCATAACGTTGACCTTGCTTGTTTCTTGACCTCCAGCACATTAAATTCGCTGTTTGACTAACCTATGTGTATTGGTTTCACCGTTAGACTGAGTGGTAATTTGCAGCACTTAACGTTAACAATTGTCTTAGACATGATAGTCAAATGAAACTTTTATCATAATGACACTTGTCTTTTACATTGTAGTTATAGTAGACGTTGCATGTGGCTACATGTTGGCACAACAAATAAGGATGCTGCAGTAGTGGCCACACTCTACCTGAACACAGTCAACCAGCTAGAAGGTACATTGACATAGTGTCAGTAGTTAAGACTTGAGTAGTCATATGTTCTACTGTCCATTATTGGCTGTCCGTCCACTCCGTGTCACATGTACATGCGATTAGCCTACGGGCAGGAATTTGCCATAACTTTTCATTGATTGTCAGAATGATATTCTAAAATAGCTTATATAAGTTATACAGACATACAGCCTTTTCAGTGGTCACTATATTGGATATGTGGCACATTAAACACTATTTCAGTATCATACATTGCCAAGAGCTTGAAATTAATTTTGGGGATAAGGTGCACTGGTGCACCTGACTTGAAGATTTTGTTTCACAAAAAAATATTTTAGATGTACAGCATATAGACTATAGTTGTCAGCAAAACCATATTAGTATTACAAAATGCCTCTCTTATCATGATCAGCTAGAGCATAGCTGTTATCAACTTAGATATCGTAAACAAAT
The DNA here is from genome assembly GCF_035083965.1 of Branchiostoma lanceolatum. Lineage (NCBI taxonomy): Eukaryota > Metazoa > Chordata > Leptocardii > Amphioxiformes > Branchiostomatidae > Branchiostoma > Branchiostoma lanceolatum. Next base: position 16,201,513 of record NC_089728.1, read on the forward strand.
GTTTTATATTTTTCGGTCTGTATGCTAGTGTATAAAAGTGACTTAACAGTTTACATAGTATAGGTAAATATTTAGGTGCACTGGTGCACCCACATTAAAAACAATTACTAGTAGGTGCATAGTAGCCATGGCTCCAATTTTGGGTTCACTTGCACCTTGTATTTAGAACCATTATCTGAAGATAAAGGACACTTATTTCCACATTCTTGCAGGTTGTCCACAACTTGTCCGCAGCGATCCAGGCACAGAGAATGTGGTGGTGGCTGCAATGCAGTGTTCTTTTCATTGCAACCATTAGTATGACAAGTCTGTGCATAATCAGGTGCATTTCTTTGATTACATTTCATTGTGCAGTGTAAGACCCTATTATGAAGGTTCCTATCAGTTAGTGTGCCTCTGAGGCCTGTCTGTATTTCCATTTCCTTGATGTTCCTTGCAAGCAAGGTACAGATGCATCTTACAGGTTTATCATTATTGTGGTATAGCATCATACCATACCGGTAGCTAACAGTGCCAAAAAAGAGGCTTGGATTCATTCTGAAGATACAAAATGTATCAAACATTAACAAAATCAAACCATTTTATGCTTTATTACATTACTGCACTAATAAACAGATAGTGTACTTGGGTAAAATACATGTTAATGGTGTGTTTTGTTTATCATTATAGCGTATTGAAGCCTTCTGGTCTCACCTGAGGCCCACAGTGGTGTGGTGGATTGAGGTTTTCCAGGTAAAGATGCTCATGGAACTGAACAAAATTGAACATTTTAGTTTTCTTATTAAGAGAAAGTATAGATTCTTCTCAATTTGTAGGTGTGATACAAAATACAATAAGAGTAACATAAATAAAACAAGAGTTGGTAGACCTCAAATCTCCATGAAATATATAGTATGCAAATTAGGCCCACAGTTATATAATCTATATTCAACTATGGTCATTGTCACATAACTTCCAAATGCCATAAGTATGAAATTCCAGTTACTGCATCTACCAATGTGGAATTACAGTATTTTCTCATTAATTATGCAAATAGGGTCTTCATTTGCATAACTTTTATCTGCCAATGTCCCTTTATTTCTCAGTTACATAGTGTATGTTGTATTTTTTAACTGTCCTACCATTGAACAGAGTGGATTTATAAAATGCCTTCATTAATTATGCAATATGCAAATTAGATTCTGATTTGCATTATCGTCATTTCATTATATCAAGTAACACTTAAGCTATCCACATATCAAAAAGAAGTATAAAGGTTTGGTTGTATATCCCTCTGTGGTTTCACAACCAGCTGTCGAGCCCCTCGGGAAGTGACCCAGTTTCGCTATAACAGGACTGGTGCCCCACAACTTGCAATGGACAACACTGCAAATATAGATTTTCCTCATTACTTATGCAAATCAAGTCCAATTTGCATATTTTGCAATTCATTGTGTACATCTGTCTAAGCTACCTGCATAGTAAATGATATGAAAATCTGTTTCTTCAGTTATTCTCCTTAAAGGGTTTTGACAAATACGCCATTGTTGTTCCAGTGACACATATCAGGAGGCCCAAAATCGACCTTGACCTTTCTCCTCCCAACACCTACCCACATACCAAATATCATTACAATCCATGTAGACGTTCTTCAGTTATGCTGACTTTAAGCATCCGAAGGCACAAACATACACACACGCAAACACACGCAAACACGCAAAACAATATCACCATGAAGAAGTCTTTTTTCATGGAGATAATGATATTAATACAATCTGTACAGTTACTAACTTCATTTCTCTTTCTTTCATTAATGATATTGTGGTCCATTATCTGTATGTGTTTGGTGAATCATCAAAATTTTTCACGATGATGAGAGTATAACCTACATGTATATGTGGGATTTAGTCTCTTTTTAAACCAAGACTATTGTAACAGTGGTTTACTTTTTAGGAAATGGCAGCTCATGGAGACCTTGAAGTAGGGAACTTTCTACACAAGTAAGTGCTTTATGGTATAGTGTGATACATATTCCACCCACCTTGTGTTTTTGATCCAAATTTACTGTGGCATACTAAATGCTACTTTGAGGAACCCCTGCCTCTTAAACTTAAAGTGTCCATGGCTTTACATGTTACTTTGTTTTGCTATGATATGGCAGGAGCCTTGACATGTTATTCTGTTCATAATTGTTAGTACTATATTTAGATATTTAGTACTAACATACTATGATCAGATATTGCTCAAGTACAATACAATATAATTTGTTTTCTTATTTTACAAAAATTGAAAAGCAGAAGTTGTGCTGGTTGCAAGAATAGTAGTTATGACTGTTTTTCATATACCATTGTATCATAACGATGACTTTTGCTTTACTTGACTCTTTGAATGTACAGAGGAATCCTACGTTTCTGCTTTATGCCGATCATCAGACAACAACTCCTGGAGTTCATGGAGGACTGGAATGACAGAAGAATCCGTCCGCATCGAGGGGCAACAGTTCCAGGTGGACGACCAAACGTGTTGTTCTTCCTGCCAGAGCGAACAGGTATACACAAGCAAAAATATGAACTCTGGAAATGTCATCTGTACCAAAGGCCCGGCTTACACGTGCATTTTCCAAGTACACTTAGAGCACACTCAGCCCAAGTCCTGTGACTGTGTAAACAGAAATCTGTCATTTTTGACTGTGTAAACAGAAATCTGGGTATTCAAGTCCCCTTTTCCCAGACAAGACTTGAGCACGGTCGAGACCATGCTCAAGTCGCCCAGCAGGGGGCAAGACAGACACTTCTATTTAAAAGAAGCATGATTACACAACTACAATTATTGTTCCTCAAGCTACTGATGAGCTGCAGTACTATTTGTTTGCCCCCAGTTCCTCTGAAGGTAATTGGCCTCGCATGATTGGTAAAGTAATGTCTTAGATGAAGATGTGTTTGTTTTTTCTATGTCTTCTAAATGTCCATGTACCAATCATAGCTGTTTGGCGACACAATGTGTATTTGTTGCAGACTGTGTACCATGTATTCATTTTCTGTTCTCTTTGAACCTGACAGGTGGAGATAACTTCCTGAACCACCTGTCCCAGCATGACAGACAGCAGGCACAACATTATTGCAAACCTCCAGGCAATGATGTGGGGAATGAGACCCTCAATATGTATCTGGAAGAGATGATGGCGAACATGCAGAGGCGGGTACCAGACACTTGGCAGGAGGCTGCACAATTGTATATAGACCTTGTATATATTGCAAGTGACCCTTAGATAAAATTGGCTAATAGTCAATTTTATCTAAGGGTCAGTACAAGAGGGGTTATCAGAAATACATGTATATAGTATATACATGTATCTCTGATAACCCCCCTTGTACTAACGACTGAGAATTATGATTGAATAACAGTAGCTGCAATTCTTCTTGCATTGAAACTTTGCTGGCACTTAGGCCACACCAATTTAACAGATTGTTTCTTGGGTCACCTGCTTCCTTTGTTGTTTATTAACTATTTGATTAAAAAAATATTTTTCAACCCCAAAATGCTCCTATTTTGGCACCGTCCATTGAAGAAAGTCTTGTCTTCCTAGTTGTTACTGTTCTTTCACTTTTGAATGCAATGATTTGATTGAAAGTTCAAATTTCATTGTCTTCATCCTAACACAAAGAGGTTGTAGCCTATGTTGTTGGGACTACCAAACTTTCAGCACATTGCCCTTTTTCTTGTCAATGACCTCATAATTGCTGCTGCAGACACCTGAGCCTTTGGTCTCAAGACTCTAACAGTCAGTCAACAATGTAAGGAGGGAAGACTTTGTAAATTTGAAACATGTACAGTCAGTAATATTGTAATCATGTCTACGTGATGAAGGCTTTGTTGGTGTATTACTTCATAACATTTCTTGCCAGTCGCTCATGGTACAACTCAATTCATTGCATGTTTTAAATTCACTGCATGTGGTTTTTCTTTGCAACAAGCCTAAGTGTGGAATGATAGAAGAAAACCAGGACATGGTGTATCAGCTGATTGTACGAATGTAGGTTATTTCATGTACACTGTTCCCTTAGAACCTACTTATACCATTAATGAACTAATAACTAACACCAGCTATTATGGTATGCTACACCAAGCAAAACACCACTCCTAAGTAGCCAGCAAGGAGAAAGGACAGAAAGGAAAGGATTGTTGTGTATTAGTATGTCAATAATAGGGATTGGTGAAAACAAACCCTAGCAGTGTATTATAGTACAAAGAATTAATTCTTTCATTGGCTCTTCAAAATTTAATTACGTGTACTACATAAAGTATGTCGTAAGAAAACTACCACGTACTATGTTGCCTGATGGAACCACTGTATTAATGCAGCCTGTCCGAATTATAACTGGTTAATTCAGAATAGCCAAAGCATCCTGTCTACATTGTCAAATTTGAATTATATTTTATTATTGATTTGTGTCTAGCAGAACGGCTGCACCATACATGTAAATTAGGTGTTAGTTGACCTTTTTATTTTGACAGCTGCACTAAATATGTTGGATCATACTAATGGCACTACAGAAACAATAAATGATTGCCGAACACATGTGCTGTTTGGAGTCTTGATATTTTTATGTTCATTGCTTTTAGGAAACATGATATTTTGTTGAGGCTATGCAACATCCTAATTCCACGGTGCTAATTCAAAGGAGGGGGGAAGGTTGTGTTGAAGGGGAGAATCTTAAATCATAAATCTTTTTTTCCTTCTAAGTTATACAGTAGTTTACATCAAAATAAGGCTCGAAAAGAGGTGAAACAAAATGTTTCCCCTCAAGTGCTAGAAATATTGTCTGGGAGCATGAATCTAGACGCACTGCTGTGGTTTTTCACGCCTTGGGTACTCCAAGTGCAGTTTATTTACACGATGCCAAGTTGGCCTTCTGTACCTGACCTCTAGACACAGTTCAGAACCCTGGCTAGATCGCTTTAACAGTCTAATAAGAAAACATGACCACATAGACGTGCTGCATAACACATATACAATGACCAATATTGAACCTTTAATATTCATGATAAGCTCAAATCAGCCTGTAGGCCACTTTTCCTTGAGCAAACACGCCAGGCGCAAAGTGTCAAGGATATCAATTAACTATGGCTGACTGGTACCGGTGTGACGAGCCTGGGTGCATGTGTGGAGATTATCTTGGGGTGGCTGGAATCTCTTCAGGGCTGAAGGAGCTCTCCACCCCTCAATTATAGCTCCCCATAGGAGTTTTGCCAGGACTTTTCTATCGCCAACCTAAGATAAAAGCATAAAAAAGTATACTAATCATTAATGCCAATCGGTCCTAAATTCACACGAAGAAAGCAGCAAAGTTTTTCCAAAAACCCAACGCCCCCCTCCCCAATGAGAGAACAGATGATGACCGTTTACCAATAAGTTTTACAGCAAAACATCATGATAATTTTCCAACGATCTGGAGCTCATAATTATACGGAACAAGTTGAATTTGGAGTGTGATAATGCAATTCTATGAGATATATTGAATAACTTACGATTCATCAGTCGGTATCTATATGCCGCCATTACACGTCCGCCCGTCACACGACCTTTGACCTGGGGACGGTGCGTTGTCGGGGAGGGTACATTATATGCCCACAAAAAAAAAGAAGAAAAAAATTTTGCAAAACAAAAAAAAGTGCGAAAAATTTTCACGCAGGAAAAAAAAGTTGAAAATAAACCCAGATATAAAAAAAAAAACGCCGTGTTCCTGTGGGCCACCGTAAGATCACGTCTTCTTCCTTCTCGCTCTATTAGACCGGTGCAAAGCCCAAGTGAGTGGAATGTTTGCCTTAATTGTAGGTCGTGAGTTCGATCCAAAGACTTTAATTGAAAGTGGTACATACTGCTTTCTCTGCTTAGCACTCAGCATTTGAGAAAGAGTATGGAAGCTGAACACCAGTGGACTAGTACCCAGATGTGGTGATTGCACAACGTTGTGTGATCTATTTATGCTATTGAAACAGAGATAGGTGCCGTCCTACATGTATATATGCATATTTTTGGATCATACCAAAGGTCTTCGTTATGATATCATTATAAGTTCTAGCAAACTCGAAAGTCGAAAGGTATATATGCACGAAATCCAATATTTAAGGATACGTTAAGATATCGTTTCTTCATAATGCATGACCCAACGTACCTTTGCGTATGCTTTAAGGTATGCTTGAATATTCAATTTTGTGCACTTGTTGTTTAGAGTCAAAACTTGAGAAAAGTTTTCTGTCCGTTCTAGATCTATGCTGGGCTATATGATTCATATCGAAAATATGTTGTAAGTATTACGGTTAACATTATATGTAATGCTCTGCCCACGTATCATACTCGAAAAAGAATGTTTATAGCCTGTATTTACACAAGCTCTCGGCCGGAGGTTACTAGGGTATGGCGGTTATAGGACCGGCTGGCCCTAGGAGCGCGATTCGTCAGGCTAGAATGTTTAGATGAGAAGAATTGAATTGAATTCCGTCTATTTATGAGTACAACTCAACTCAAGTTATTGACAGATGTTAGAAATGTTATTTTTATCTTGCAGAAATTTTTGACGCCATCCTATATTGTTATCTATGTAAACGTACGCATCTTTCCATCTGTCTATAGTCTATTTCCATATTGAGAGCAATGCAAATTCCATTCAAAAATAACGGCTGTATTCCTTTGGTATGTTCGATCTGTCAAGATCTAAAGGGGCCATTTCTGATCCAGGAGTTTAATTTGCTGCTATAACGACTGACACATCGTAATTGGCATGTGACCTGGTTAGACAGTACGCATGTTTGAAGTAGCCCGTGTGTTAGTCCGTGTTAAAACCGACGGATGTATCGATTTTTTTGTTTTTCCGTCCCGTTACTTTCGCCAAGAAGTTTATGTTTCGTTATCGTCTGTGTGTGTGTGTGTGTGTGTGTGTGTGTGTGTGTGTGTGTGTGTGTGTGTGTGTGTGTGTGTGCGTGCGTGCGTGTGTGTGTGTGTGTGTGTGTGTGTGTGTGTGTGTGTGTGTGTGTGTGTGTGTAAACGCGATAACTCCAAAATGCCTTGATGCATTGTTTTGATATTTGGTATGTGGGTAGGTTTTGTTAAGACCTCGACATGCATGATTCGATTTTGAGCCCCCTAGCAACTTTCTATGGTACTGCAGTGGAAGTTCCCGGTTTGATATCTTGTGTTCTGAACAAGCTATGGTCACGGTTTTTGGTTGTTAGATAGTTCTTGTGTTCGGAAAGATGTAAAATAAGTCTTGGACCTCTAGTCTCAGGTATTTTGGGGTGGAGATCGTTTTGGGCAATATCCTTAGAATTTAGAAGAAAAAAATGCGCATTACAAGCCGACAAAAAACACGTACCTTACATCTTCTTGGAGATTAACAGTCGTCACGATTAGTTAGTTGTCTGTCAAGCCTGCCAATCACAAGATTGATGACAAAATGTCTTCATACTGGGCCGTACCATTTCAAACATTCGAGGAGGGGGCTATCGGCATTCATTTTATCATCTGCGTGTCAATGCGTACATTCAAGTAGGTGAACTTTGCGTATACGATAACAACGTTGATAACAAGACATGTGAAGCACACCAAATTAAGTACAGATATCTACAGAAATATGTTTATGAAATGAAAATGTCCCCTGCCGTTTTTCTGGAATGGAATATCTCACCTACCGAACCCCCTTATCAAATAGTACGGTTTGCCGTTTAAATATAACTCCCGTTGATCTCACGCCATTGCTCTAATTCGTTGTTTATTCTGCGAGGGCTACGCCGGAAAAATCGAATTACAACTCGAATCACGTTTCTTGGAAACCAATAACTCAATGTATCAAAGTGGCTCGGGTCCGGGTAAAACAATTACACTGTATCTCCAGTCGTTGAATTTACGATCACGAATACTTTGATATACAGTATTGTTTAGGAACTATAGCACTGGTGATTCACATGCAAGCCTACACGCTGAAAAGTTGCTTGAAGAATTGTTGAAATACCGTTTTTTTTCATCAGTTGAAACCAGACTGATGCGACGAACAAAAACCTCAGTTCGCGAGAATATGGGGAGGATGGTTTAGGGCTTTAGTTTAGGTGAATCGCTTGATTCTTAAAGGCGCTCAATGTAATATTTGAACGATATCTAAAGTATTTAATTTTTTTTTAGTTTGCTTGAAATATGATATGAAATTATGATGCAAATGCAATGAAATGGGTCATAATTGTCAATAGCATGGAGATTTTGTTACTCTTAATAACTTCAATTTTTGCAACCAAAATGTTACACAGAACCCCTTTAAATCAGGATAATGCAGTGTAAAATTTGACTCATTCACCCTCCCATAATGCAGTTTTGATTCATCCCTCTTAGACGTATCGACCAAAAGGTATTTTAATACAGCTAGGGGCTTAAGGGGAAATAATCCATGGGATTACATAACAGACTTATCGTTCGGGCTTCTTTAGGGGGGTTGCAAACCAAATATTCATGACTTACACCACTGTTAGATTCGCAGCTTAAACCCCGCAACTAGCCATAAGGGGCCAGTACCACGTGATCTCACCCAGAGCACATCTGGTTTCCTACCTGATTTAATAATCTGTTTTTAACATCGTAAGCACTGAGCCATTATTCATATGACAAATCGCAGTCATATTTATATTTACAAGGAATTCATGCGGATATTTAAAGCAAGGAAGGGCTAATGATTCAATCTTAATTTGGTATCTAATCATTAATACCCCTCCCTTGGGAATATTGTGATCATTATGTCAAATATCTCGCGGCTGGACATGACAACAAGACTGATATAGCTCTAACCAGCACTTCGTCAACAAGTAAGTAGAAAATGTACGGACGGAGTAAATCTAAACAGAACTGGACTTCAATGTTTCTCAATGTACAACAAGCAAGCACCAACAGCTGGAAGCGAACTGTTCCTGAGATGACGTCATACTGACGTCACTGCATATATGCAGCGAATAAAAACAACGCAGAAGATCGGCAACGTTCATTCTTGTTCTACTTCTTCTTCTGTATTAATATCTGCCTCCTACTAAGAACGCTATCCACAAATCCAACACTTACCACTCAGAGTCTTGTCCTGAGCGTACAACGGAGTAGAAGCATGGAGCGCTAGCATGATGTATCTGCATTTCTTCACTCGTCAGTCAAGCAACTCCTTATCCTTTCACGAAAACTCCTTCGTGTTCCTCCTTGAGAAACTCCGCCCGGTCTTGAAACCAACACCACCTCTATCTTGAAGAGTCTGTGGAAGCAAGGCGACGCACGGATGCCTCTCTCTCTGTGTCTCGGCACTCTGTAGAAGTCAGCCGATGTTGTGTAAGTAGATGGGATTAGCGAAGCTGTCAGAGTGGAGACCGGGCCAGAAAAACAAACATCCTCGGCATGGAACCAATGTGGCACCCGCCGCGGATGCCAGCACGCTACGGGGAACGGCTATATTTAAACCCGGTAACGCGGGGTCGCTTGGGGAGCGCCACGTGGATGCTATGTTTGGGTGGAGACGATTCCTGGTCACGTGGTCATGGCTACGTCATTACTTCTTTGACGTCATCCTCATGGTGTCGTGACACCGACTCGATCAAATTTGGTGCCTGACGTCACTCCACTTAGGTCCTGTATTTGCTGGATGACAAGTGCCGAAATCCACGCTGGTTATTTTGGGTGAGAAGTGTACATACGGATCAACGCCAGAGTGCTAGGAACAAGTGACACACTGGTACAGTTAGGCCGCGAAGTGTAGTGGCTCTTAAAGGCAACCAAAGCAATATAAGGGCCAAAAGTATGGAAATCAAAGAAAAGCTGAAATCTTTGTGGCAGTGACATTCACTAACACTATTTAGCACATTTGCGCAATAACTTCATACTTTGAGCATTTTAAAACCGTGCAAAAACGATGATTCCCTTAGTTTTGCGAGCCTACAAAAACCCTTGCGACGATTTTCAGTGAGTTCTCACATCACAACGACGTCATATTTTTGCATGATGGACGTCGCTATACATTGTGATAGTGTTGTTTGAACTAATCATGTATGGCAATGACTAAATAAATTGACGTGCAACATCCTAATTTCAGACCCTAATATTGCTGGGGTTCCTTTAAAAGAAAGATTATCAAGTCGATTCACTATCTATAGCGTTGGGACTTCATTTGCTTATCACAAAATTTCATCCTAAATTTCTTACGGTCTTCTTTAAGATGACTGACCCAGTTACAACTGACTCCAGGATTAGATCAAAGGAGTCTCTCGGAACCCAAATTCCAAATTTCCGTTGCATTGAGAAAAAATCAGTCAGCGCTTCTGTGTTGCTTTTGCCCAACACTGTTGAACATCTATACCTATGTAAGCAATAATTCTGAACAAGAAATATTGCATGTGACACTGTAGAAATCTTAAGAATACGTGCATGTCTTGAAGATCTGACGTGAGATGCTCGACACTACTTCCTTGTTCACGTCCTATTTGCGTCAGTATGACTACTGTAAATTCAGAAATATCCGCGGTAGGGAGAAATCAAAATGGAGTATTCGCCGTTGTTTTGACTTCGTGTTTGAAACGATAGTAGTGTTACAGTCACACAATTGAACGGCTTTTCGTGGTGGTTTTAAGTTCGCGGTAAAGATTTCACCACGAAAATCGCGAACATAAAACCACCGCGAACATTTCTGCATTTACAGTATACGACGAGACTCCCTTAGGTTATCAGTGTCTATAAGACCTGTCAACCGTAGCTTTGAGTAATACCTTTGGGCCTCATTGCTCCTCGCACGTTATTGCCTTCGAATTCGTGTCAGACGTGTGTACGGAGTTTTAATTAGGCCATGTTGATTTGATGATATAGATGACATCCTCTGGGGGCCCCAAAGCTGATGCGAGCTTACAATAAATAAATAAAAAACGTTTGGCAAAAGAATCTGCCTTCAATCCTTTCATTATGAATTCTACGTTGTCAGGAAGGCTGAACTAAACTCAACACACAGAGTATGGTATACAGAATAATAGATTCTTCATGTTTTTGTTATTTCACATCTTCTTCTTTGACTTTGGAATTGACTTTGGCATCCTACGACATAAACATAGGTTTTCCGAAATATATAGATATATATATATATATTTCTTTCAATTTACAGGGTGTATTTTCTCATTTTGCAACTAATTTCTTCGATTAACAGTATGGCCGAAAACTTTTAATTTTGGAAACGGACAAAAATTGATGCACGCACGCGCACGGATGTCATCCATATAATCAAATCAACATGGCCTTAGAAGTAGGCAGTTGGTAATTTAAAATGAGGCACGGATGTAGAGCCTCTGGGGTGTAAGATGGTAAACATGTCAATTTTATCTCGATCATTAATTTAATTTATGGCACTAGAGTAGGGCATGTTGATTCGAGCTAGCAATGAGTAGCTGAGAAATGCAGAGCTGCCACTGGATCTTATTCAAATCTCTTTAATATATTCACCTGTTTGCGTGTGTCTGGGCGTTTGTGTTCTAATGTGTTCGTAGTTATTTAAATGTCCCCTCAGTACAGTGGCATGACGTGAGTGGGAACATGGTGTCACCGCAAATGTTAAACTTACGGAGTGACAGGAAGTACAGTTCATATCTTGATGATATAAATAACGTTCAAATTCGTAAAGCGGTAACTCAGTTAAGAATCAGTAGTCATAAGTTAGAAATAGAGACGGGCAGATATTATAATATAGCCCCTGACCAAAGGTTTCGCCCATATTGTCCAATGGAAATTGAAGATGCATTTCACTTTGTCATGGAATGCTCTAGATATGATGTTTTACGTAATAAGTTATTCACATATGCATTTCTCAAAACAAGTACACGTGTTGTTGAGTCTCGATGCTACCGACCGTTTTGAGTATATATTTTAATGCAACAATCACAACAATGCGAAAATAGGAAAACATCTAAATGACTGCTTTCACATAAGGAAAAATACCGAAACTAATGATTAAACCAACTCGATTATAACTGATACGCTATATCAAAATGTATGCTAGCCCTAATTGTATTGTATTAGTAATTAGGATGTTAAGTTTTATTCTATACTTCTACTTTGTATTATGTTTACGAATTCTTGCCATACTTTGTACCATGTACAATTGTCGTGCAATTAAGTTCTTCTTCTTCTTCTTCTATAAGGTGGGCTGTCATGCTACTGGCCTCCGCATGATGTCGCATACACAGTCACGTAAATGCGAGAAGCTCGCCCTACTTTCCATGAAAAAATAACACCGCACTGTAAAATATGATGTACGAATTCACAGATTATTAAAACACGGTCTTTGGATCAAAACGCAGTTGGGGAAACTTTTACGATTAAAGTATGATTCCACAGTTGCTCATAATGTTTCAACAATAATGTGTTCATTATGACAGACAATTACATACTGTATCCACCCATGTATTACCCTAGAAAAATCTAATTCATGTTCAGGAGTATAAAAAAAAAGCAGTCGCCAAAGAAACGGTGTCCGGCACTGCCAATGGTTTAGTTGCCTAATGTTGTATCTCGTGATGTTGGTTATATAACGCCGTATGCATGGCAAACACCATCCGCACGTTCTTTGCAACAACTCGACCGACCACTCTGCAAGCAACCACCCTGCCGGATCTGAGACGCTCGGGGTCCACACCTGCTAGCACCATGCTGCCTAAGAAAGCCTTCAAGACAGGTAGAGAAGTACATAGTTGACAAAGGAGAAACTATGGGTTTAAATAAGGGAGCAGAAGGGCGTAGAGGTGTTTTGTACCGTGAATACTATCAAGTTATGGACGAAAATAAGGGGGAGGGGCGTACTAGGAGACGGTTGGGTTCGGGGCCACCACCGACATCTTTATTGTAATTTGTTGACCTAGGAAACATTCGTGACTGGAATACTGTTAATCCCTCCAGTCGTATAGCACTATTGGGACAATGGGAAAGTTTGTCTCTTCCGGAGTCGTCACAAAGGTCAACATGTCGATGAGCAAAGGACGTCTGATACCAATGACCTAGTTAAGAAAGCCTACAAGACAGGTAGAAAAGATAGTTGACAAAATAGAAACTATGGGTTTAAATAGGGGAGAAAAAGAGCGCAGAGCAGTAGAGGTGTACTGTTTTGTACTGCGAATACTAGCGAGTTATAGAAGAGAATATCGAGGGGCGTACTATACGTACTAGGAGGCGGTTTTTGGGGCCACCACCGACATTTGTTTTTGTAACTTGTAGGCCTAAGAATCATATGTGATTGAAATATTGTTGATCTCTTCAGTCGTATGGCACATTTTGTAATAATGGGAAAGTTTATATCTCGCGGAGTCGTAACACAGGTCAACATGTCACTGAACAAAGGACCTTTGATACCTAAGCTACCAATGACCTACTTTCGCCAGACAATGACCAAACAACAGGATAGATCTATCTCGAGCGATACTGAAATCATGTACTGTCGATAATTCACAATATCTGAAATTGATATTGGTTTATTGCACAAAGCATATGGCAGCCTACTGGCTGAATTGCACGCTCAGTTACATAATATTACTGCAACACTTAAAACAATTAATTGAAAACATCAAAACACTAACATTACTCTAAAGTACGCAGCAAATTTAAAATCGCTCTAGGCGTAGTTTTACTTACTACGAAGATGTAACGTTAATAATTATTAAAACGTGATCATACCTTCATGTTAGCTTCCAAGTAGTGACAACTAAAACAGCGTGAAATCCACTTTTTAAAAACTAATAGACAGACAGGCAAAAAGTGCGGCCAGCTACGAAAGCGCCACCTAGCGTAGACCCAAGGCTTTGTGAGCGAAATCATTTGTGGCTGCCAGGTTGGGAGTTGGTCGGGGAGATTATGTACTACTAGTGCTTGAACGTCATCAAGTTTTCTGTCAGCTAAACTGGATCCAGATATATGTTTCATCTTAAATATTGTAATTTTATACAGGTTCCACTGCCCCCGAACCCCCGGCACCGGGTGTGCTCCGTCTCATCAGTAGTCGGTTCTGTCCGTACGCTCACAGGACAAGGCTGGTACTGGCTGCTAAGGGGATAGAGTAAGTTTGTTCGTCAGTGTGTTACCCATCTTTGTACGAGCCTGTGCGTTTCTGTGTTATTATTTCACAGGTTCGTGATAGAGAGATACGTCGACATCGACAGACGCCGTCATCCTAAATGTCTGACGACTACTGGTCGTCATCTTGTTTCGGGTCTATATTGATATTATGTAGCAGTATTTAGCAACTCGGCGGTACTGAAGCGCCGACTAGTAATACGTGACAGTACTGCAACCGAGGAGCCGTTGAGTACTACGTGTAGTACAGTTCCAAAGCTGTAGTGCTGCCATGTAATACTAGTCGGCGCTTCTGTACCGCCGAGTTACTAAATACTGAAGGCGCAATCTTTCAATCTACCAGATCGCTACAAAACAGCCACTCCAACAATTTTAACTTTAACACCAATAGTGTTGGTAAATTTTGACAAACAATAACTTTCTGACATAAAAAGCACTCAATCATAACACATAACGTTCACTCCTACAAATTGTTTCATCTACTTACATTTTCCACGACATAAATTACACTAAAATGCGCACCTGACCATATTTGGTGATGCAGGACTTATTTCTTTTTACATGTAGTTACGAGACCGTCAACGTCTGTTTGAAGGACAAGCCCGAGTGGTTCTTCGCCATCAACCCCCTGGCCAAGGTGCCCACCCTGCAACATGACGGCAAAGTCGTGTACGAGTCCCTGGTGTGTAACGAGTACCTGGACCGGGTCTTCCCGGGCAGGAAGCTGTTACCGGAGGAGCCTCTGGAGAAAGCACGGATCGGGATGCTGCAGGCCATCTGGGACGCCAAGGTCAGTTCAATGCAAGAATCACATTCGCCGTTTGCAGTCACGTGACTATGACGTAATCTTAGCGTCCGCCATGTTGGTTGGTTACGCAAAGGTCAGCACAGTGCACGAATCACATTCGCCGTTTGCAGTCACGTGACTATGACGTAATCTTAGCGTCCGCCATGTTGGTTGGTTACGCCAAGGTCAGCACAATGCACGAATCACATTCGCTGTTTGCAGTCACGTGACTATGACGTAATCTTAGCGTCCGCCATGTTGGTTGGTTGCACCAAGGTCAGCACAATGCACGAATCACATTCGCTGTTTGCAGTCACCTGACTATGACGTAATCTTAGCATCCATAGTTTGGCCATCATAGGGGTTCAATTGCAGGCGAGGGCCCAGTGTAGAGCCAAATCCTTGAGCTACCAAATACATGAGAGGTCAGCTGCTGAACCTGAGCACGACACTTTATGGGGGATTCCAGTTTAAGTGAGTAGGAGCACCTATGTGGAGTTAGGGCTGGGTTGATGGGGACAGGGCAAGATTTACAGGTAGGATTAGGGTTATGATTAGGATTAGGGAAGGGGTTTGGGGCTTGAGTAAGACTTAGGGTTAGGGTTAGACTTGTGCTTGAAAATTGCCACGTCCCACGAATGTTTTGCACTTAGAGTACTCCTCTCACGTAAACTGGAATCCCCCCCCCCCAAAAAAAGTGTCGTGCTCGGGTGCAGTTGCTGACCTCTCACGTACTTGGCAAGCTCGGAAATTTGGCATAACACCGGGGGAGATGTTAATCGTACCGCGGACTGACTTTTCTGGCCAATTATACCCTTTTGTGCTGAATTTTACAGTAGCACACATAAAGTTTATTCTTATGTCTTCATTTGGTCTTCATCACTGTTTTTACTTCTTCCTCCATCCACACAGACTCAGCCCAACTTCATGAAAGTCTCCATGTCCAAAGGAGATGACCAGCTGAGAGCTTTCGACGCCTTGAAGGAAGGCTTGTCCATCTTCGAGACCCACCTGGTCAAAAGTGGGCGGCCTTTCTTCGGTGGCGACCAGCCCGGTTTCTTTGACTACAGCATTTGGCCGTGGTTCGAGCTGAGAGACCTGCTCTTGTCTGATGACGCCGTCAAGATGCAAGAAGACGAGTTTCCAAAACTCTTTGCTTGGCTGTCCGCCATGTACGATCGCCCAGAGGTGAAAACAGTTGCCTTCGATTTAACTGTTTTTGCCAAATACGTCGCAAGCATGCTGGCTGGGAATCCTGATTCTGACATTGGACTAGACGACAGGGACTGAAACTTTTCTACATTTAACTCAAAAGAAAAGTTGTTTTCCCAGATAGTAGTTTTCCAAAATGTATGGGTTATGTTTGTCGAAAATTTTCGCAGTGTTTAAAATCATCTTTATTCTAGATCTGCACATAATGAATAACATAATACGCGTTAAAAGCCTAGGGCAACCCTTTATCTCCTTATTTATTATCACCAGAAGGGCGCAAGGCAAAAGAAAGAATACAATATACTTGTCAATAAATGCATCGGACATACGAGTACATTATGTAAAAAAAGGTACGTTTCAGAGATATCAAAATCGTGTTTTTTTTTACATCTAATATCTACAGGAAAGCTTAATTGGAAAGAAATTGAAATCAATATTGTAAGCAGTTGGCCACTATCAGAATAGATATAATCACTTATACTGTTACCAAGATCTTCATTCATGATCTGTCAAATGGAATGTCCACTTGGGGTTTTACACAAGATACATGCCTAGATGTCCATACAGTAAATGATTAATGGCCCACGTCACATTCATCGTACGATCGTCGTACGATGGTTGTACGATGATCGTACGAAGGTCATACGAAAGTCGTACGATGGTTGTACGAAGGTCGTACGATCGTCGTACGACGGTTGTAAGAAGGTCGTACGATCGTCGCACGATAGTTGTACGAAGGTCGCACGATCGTCGCACGATCGCATATTGAAGACATTCTTGGAAAAGTCGTGGGATACGAATTGCAACCTGTCTTGCTACGGAAAGGGTTGTCCCAGACAACTGTCGGCGGTTGCTTCTGTCATAGCCTGTTTTGAAATTCCACGACATCAAAATCGTACGACGGCCTACGACGAATATAGCTGCGCCGTAACCATTAACTAACTTGCCCTTGCCATTGTTTCCAAATTGTATCCAGTTCCTTGCGTGCTAGTAACTACTTTTTAGCGTATCTTATTACCTGAATTTCTAACCTTCATCGACGTAACTTGCCCTTATATAATCGTTGTCGGACGATTTTATCAGACTATCAGTGCATTCAAGGAGTTGTATAGCCTCCTTGGTGTACTATAGTGTTGTCCAGAGCTGGACGGTTGTCTCTTGTACGCCATTATTGGCACTGACACAAATCCCTCTGGGGACATGTAAACCAGATAAAAACGAGACGCTAACATCATTAGGGAAATAGGCAATGGTCGTAGAATCCCGAACAGAGCTTTGGACGGTAGTTGCATAAATATGAGTAAACTCTCGACATGTGCGATATAATATGCCAGCGACGGCTGAGTCTTTAATCATTTGAGGAAACATACATTGTATCAAGAACTGTACATTTAATTTCTAAATGATGCTAAGTTTCTTCAGATTGGTTACCTTGAGTTTTGATAGACGTCGTCCTTTTCCCCGTCTTCTTCTCAAGAATACAGTTGGTCTGAAAGCGTCGTCTTATCATCTGTTTACAGAAAGGATGATATGATAATGTCAGCTATTTTTGTAGGTAGGACCCCCCCTCAATTTGACTTGGGTATGGTCTAATTTGATAAGATTTGATCCCACGGAGTCGTCTACTCTTATATCCGCCAATTACGGATTGTAACTACGTCAGAGACTATTCCATTGTAGCAGCAGGGGTGAACTAAGGATGGAGGGACATCACAAATAAAATGAATATCAAGCATTTCGGAGAGGACTGTGATATATTTATGAAATATTGAAAAGTGTAGACAGAAAAAAAGGACTACAAATGGAAAATGATCCCAAGTATTTCAGAGTGACCACCCCTCCATGGAGTTGTGAGTGAACTCGTCCTGAAAGATATTGCAAGCATATGCAGACGTTATTGGGCGTGTCCAAAATCACCTTAATCTGTTCTCTTAAGACATAGACAAACAAAGATCTGGACATTTGCCAAGGAAAAGGGATCTCTCTCAATCATCGTCGTCAGGTGAGTGTGCTTTTCTGGCACCATTTGCTTCCATGTTACTTAGAAATAATATAGTTATGAAAATTGGTATAACATTGTCTGTCTTTCACAGCTGTGTATTGATACTAGAACAGTCATGACCATAAATGATAAATCATCAGTGATTTAGCTAATTGAAATGATAATTCTGTTTGATCTTTGATAACTTAAACCATGTGCGTGATAATGTCACATACAATTATACGATAAGTATGATGTTATACAATAACTCCATGCTTGGGTTTAGACGCAAAGTCTTTTTCCTCCGACTTCGATTTCCAATCCATAGCTCTATGTTTCTATAGCTGTTTCTCTCTTTTTTTTAAATTTCGTCATTTGATAATTATCATTTCAAATTTATCAAGTGATCGAATTTTATAAAAGCGAGAAATAGCTATATAGAGATGTATAGTTAGTAGTAGTCCGCACAAAGTCAATTCACAGCCCTAGACTTCGGCGGTATAACTTTATATATCTCTGTCCTAGTTACTGTGGCATGTTATCAAAGAGTACATTATGTAATTCCATATCTGATGTTGATCTCAGGGTGTATAAGGAAATGGGCTCAGCTAGGCCATGTTTATAAACTGAGTGACGTTAATAGTTTGTTATGTGGTGAGCAACTTCGCCACTCAACTAAAACCTGAAATGACACAAACGCCTACGTACATCATGGAATTATCAAAAGCAAGTTTGCCTCTTTGTGGACGTTACAAATACTAAGATTAGAGTACTTGGGAAGTGACAAATATGACAATAATGACTTATTATCCACTGTGCGAAAAGGGTCGATTTCCGGACGTTTCAATGATAGGATATTTCCGACAATATTACGTTTCCGACGATATTCAGACGTTTCTTGATCTCGATATCCTAAGTTTACGGATTAATATCTGGAGCCGGAAACGGGAACACATTTAATCGCAATATATCCGGATCCGAATATGTTAAAGTTTTGTTTCCGGATACCAGCCGAATATTCCGACTTTCCAGTAACGTATACGGATTTTTTTTTCAACGGAGAGACCGCGAATACGGATGAATATCTAAAGCCGGAAACGGGAACACATTTAATCGCAACATATCCGGATCCGAAAATGTTAAAGTTTTGTTTCCGGATATTAGCCGAATATTCCGACTTTCCAATAACGTATGCGGATTTTTTTATCAACGGAGAGACCGCGAATACGGATACATATCTAAAGCCGGAAACGGGAACATGTTTCATTGGTGCATATCCGGATCCGAATATGTTAAAGTTTTGTTTCCGGATATCAGCCGAATATCCCGACTTTCCAATAACGTATGCGGATTTTTTTATCAACGGAGAGACCGCGAATACGGATTAGTATCTGGAGCCGGAAACGGGAACATGTTTCATTGGTGCATATCCGGATCCGGATATGTTACCGTTTTGTTTCCGGATATCACCCGAATATTTTGACTTTCCGGAAACGTATGCGGGTTTTTTTCAACGGAGAGACCACGAATACGGATTAATATCTGGAGCCTGAAACGGGAACATGTTTCATCGTCGCATACCCGGATCCGGATATGCTGCAGTTTTGTTTCCGGATATCAACCGGATAGTCCAACTTTTTGGTAGCGTATTCGGAGTCTTTCTGCAACGGACATCCAGCAACTTACCGATGAATATCTATAGTCGGAAACGCATATCCGTAACACTGAGTCCGCAATGTATACGGTGTGTTTTTGCTCCTGAAATTATATATCTGAGATTAAACATACTAGCTAGATACATGGCAAAGAAAATACGAAAAGCAAGAATATTTTAAATCACTCTGTAATTGTTTAAGTCCTATATCTGAACAGTTTCGTGGTAACGCTTACTGATGATTCAGATTCAAGTTAGGCATATAGATTTGGTTATCGGTAGATGTTCTACAACAGCGGAAATACAAATGTAGGTATATAACTTACTACACAGTGAACAATCTTGAACAGTCTTAATTGTGGTAATATATGTACGAAAACATTGCTGTTATAAGTCCTGGAAATCAAGGTATAAGTAATTAAAAGTAAAAATAAGATCAATAGAGACTATACGTGATATAATGTCAATATTCTGAATGAGGGTAATTGAAAACCAATGATACAAATCTCTTACTCGGTAAATCAATGAATATAGAATGTATGCAGAAGTTATATCATAACATTTAGAGCTTCTTCTGTAACCTCTATAAATACATCAGAGTATGAATCATACAAATTTTGCTTAGGGATATTCACGTTGTAGTTTACTTATGAACATTTACAATGTGTTTTCACATGATGCTACTCATTCTGGGCGTTTGACGGCACACCCGCAACGGCAATTACGGTACGGATTAATTAACTTTGTTAGGCACCAGGTCTAACATGTTATCCGTGTCACATAAAGGAATGTTCTGATACAAACATGCTTCTTAAACGTATAGGTGTTAACAGACATATCATTATTCCAAGATAGGCGTGCGGAAGTCACACAGGTTGGTTTGCTGCAAAGATGTTGCTGCACTGGAACTGTCTTTATAACCCCCCGATATACTCAGCGGAAGATGCTGAAAAATAAACGTGGCTAGAATAAATCAAATGTGGAGACGAGTCGAGACCTACTACATCAAATGCGCACCCTCCCTCTCCAATGATATGACACAGCGAAATAAACAACGATCGAATCAAAAACAAGATGGTCTACAACACTAAAGACATCAGAGACCGGATACCTGTTTACTTAAAGTTTAGCCTTGTCTGATTCCAGTCGGATCATGCATATGGTCAAATAACGATAGCAAAAGGTAAAGTGAACAAAGTCGGCTCAATAAAGAAATGTAAATTATGTTTCCAACAACATTGAAATACTGCCCAACTGAAACTTTATCTTTGTAGACTTCACGTGACAAACCCAAACCAAGTCAATGAACTTTGCGATCAGTTGAGTAATAAAAACACTTAAACATATGGATGAAACACAAATTAGGAAAACGGAAAGGCATCGGACTTATTGGCAGACAGTACAGGTACTATACGCATTGCTGGAGAGACTTTGTACATAGAAACACGTGTCGGAAATAGGAACGCAGATTCCGGAATACCATGAGGAAATATGTAACATATACGGACAACAGATATTCTAAGATATTAACCGGACACGCAAATTAACAATTCCTGTGTCGAAATATTTCCGAAAATGCTGTGTGGAAATTCTTGTTTGGAAATGTCCAGATATACGCGACATGTGTAACCTTCAGATTTGCCTAGAAATCTACCCTTCTCGTATAGGGAAGGAAATATGTTACATACACTGTATACGGAAAACTGGTATTCCCGGATATAAGGGCAAATAGAGAAAAACACATATCTGAACCACTTAAACGCACGTGGTACGTATACGGAACAATCAGGAGTACTGCTTTTTCCTGGGCATAGGGTAGCAACAGTTTCTTAGTCAATATATTTAGCATATCTATGTATAGTCAGAATACTGAAACATGGGTTGTTGTAATATATCAACAACGCGTATTCGGTCTTACGAAACGCCCCTGTACAGTATCCAAAACAAAAGCAAAACAATATCACGAAATAAAGACTGCTTTCTTTCGGATCGCATATGCATAAAAATAATTTCTAAATTATTTCAAGGTACTGTCAAAGATAATGTCAACAGACTGAACAGATTATAATACCATTCCTGTATGATATGTTAAAGTTAAAACAGATCCTAAGGTCGAACTGAAAATCTAAAAAGAATTGAAAAATAAAAACCCTTATCAAATGATGTGGCTAGAAACACAACATTCCTTTTGTTACTAAACTCGACAGGACAGCAGCAAAATAATGTTTATTATCCTCACATTGCCAGGTAACAGTCCTCAATATGATGAGTATCAGGTCACCAAACACGTAGCATTTACTGAGAACTGATATTTCACGATACGACACAACTAAGGATTGTTGTTTTTGCTTGGACTTGATATATTCGGCATAGGTATATTCAGAAAATTTCTAATATTTGTCAGGTATATTGACTCTTCTCTGTAGTCATGTTACAGCATGGATTTCTGTAGTATTCAAACCCCTGATATCTCCGTACACAGAGGGAAACACGTATTCGGAGTAAAGAAATGACCATTAACAGTATCCGGGAAAATGTTGATTACTGATATTCCGTATACACACATGTTTTCTATTATGATACATGTGGGTGGCCTGTTGTGCTTCACGGAAGAGCTGCTTGAAAACAATTTCTGTGAAACTCTCCTAGCTGCAAATTGACACACTAGAGTAAGAAATGACTAATTTCTGATGTAGGTATTAGTTTAACCCGTCTCCAATTGTAGATATTGGAAGTTCAGTTACCGTGTTCTCGGCTTTGTCCATGCTCCGCTGAGGTCACTGCACCCCGTTGTCCTCGTACCATCCACTTCGGTCCCGACTCCCGAGTACTGATGATACAGGTTATTCCTCGTCTTTGCAAGTTGGTTCAGAAAAGACGAATCTCGCGGTGTATTCCGTCAGATCGTATTGAGAATAGGATGTTAAGAGACTCGGGCTCCGGCAGATACCTCCGGCACACGCTGAAACAGCTCACCCTGGCTCTTTCTCCAACTCTGCCGGAACCGTTAAGTTTGGCGCTAACATTCCAGGAATGCGTCATAGATGAACGGACCAATCAGAAATCAGGCATATTTTCCAAACCATCTGGTGGCCAGATCTTATCGTAATTGTGTACATACCAATGTCCCAACTGAGAAGACAGACGAGCCAGTACGGTTTTGGAAGGGTGCCCATATATATATATATATATGAATACATTTCCATGGCAGGCCACACGCTTGTCTTCATATCATGCTTTAGCAATAGATTGATGCAGGTATTTCAATTTTGCACATGCATGTATAAATCGGTTATGGAAATCTAACTTAAGTTGCTTTGATTGGCACAAGATCACAAAGTGTGTCACTGTTTGGCTTAACGCACTCGTGCAATTCTTTTTTAGATTTCAAGAACTACCAGAAACCCGAAGTTGTGTATTTGCTGATCGATTTGATAGTTTCAAGCACGGAGACAAAAAGCTCCCCCTAGAGGCAACATATATTATTGTACCGACCGTATCTTGGTCGTGATACGCGCAAATACGTCCGGAAATCTAAGTGTCCCACAATGCCCCTCTGCTATGGATTGACATTTTCGGACTTATTTCCGGACAACTGTTTTGATTCTGGTCATTTTCGGAGTCCGGAACGCCTTCAGAAAACATGCTTCGTATACGGGGAAAAGATAAACCAAGACATTTCCTGGACACAAAAATGAACAATTCCGGAATCGGAATATTTCCAGATATGCTGTGTCGAAATTCCTGTTTGGAAACTGTCCGAATACGCGGCACGTTCAACATTCAGATTTGCCTGGAACTTTTTTTTATTTTATCACAGAGAACGATATATATTGCGTAAACGGAACATCATCATCATCATCATCATAGTCGCCGCGTTCATCGGTTGACGATGCGGGCCATCATATGTATTCCCGGATATGTGGGAAAATACAGTAAAACGCATACTTTAACCTGGACTACAGAAACTAAAATGGCACATAATCGGTAGTACTTGCTTTGCATTAATAAAGATAGCAATTGTTTTGGATTCGAAATATCATCGGATATGTGTCATGACAAAGTCAACAGATATCTTCGTGTATGTAAAGAAACACGCATTTGGAGTAATGAAACTCCCATGTACGGTATCCGCAAATATCCTAAGTCATATTTTGCTTGATCTGCAACGAAACAATTCCTGATTCAATATATTTCCGTAAATGTTGTGTATTGACAAAATGTCCGAAAACGTTCAGAATACTTGGCATGTCCAGTTATGTGTCAAAGTTTGGATTTTGTCCAGAAATAGACCGCTTTCGCGCTTGACAACAGATTTCTCTGTATACATAACGAAATACGTATCCGGAGTTATGATACGAACTTGTAAAGAGTCCGGTAAATAAAATAAAAACTATATTTATCCGGATTTGCTTGGAATAATTTCTTGAATCACAATTTTTCCGGATATTTCAGGTGTCAATATAAGTACTTGAAAATAGTCCGTATATTTGACATGCCCAGTGATGTGTCAAACTTTGGATTTGTCCGGAAATGAATAGCAACATTTTCGGAGTCAATAAATTCCCGGATATCTTACCTGTCACGGCAAAGTCAGAATACAACATGGATTGCCGAAGTATCTTAACAACAGATATCTCCGTATACATAAAGAAACACGTATCCGGAATTACGATACGACCCTGAACTGTATCCGGAAAAATAAAAAGTTGTATTTATCCGAATTTGCTAGGAAATATTTCTTGAATCTAAATATTTCCGAATATGTTAGGTATCGATTTGAGTACTTGGAAACGGTCCGAATATGTAACATGCCCAGTGATGTGTCAATATCGGATTTGTCCGGAAATGGACCCCTTTCGCGCAGTGATCGTATACAATGTTTATATTTACGTCAACATGATATAACAAAGATCATTTTAACGTGCTACGTTGTTCTACCGATATACTCACATATACTAGTAATAAGCTCGTTCACACTTTCGAGTGCGCATGCGCGGCGACAGGAATTGTGGGTAATATGTCAAAGGTCCCTGGGACATAAACAAACACGTCTGGATATTATAATAGAAAAAGAGACAATGGTCGAAACAAGAACTGTTTACACATTAGAGGCCTTCACCTTTGACATACTACCCACAATTCCTATCGCCGCTCATGAGCACTCGGAAGCGTGAACGAGCTTACTGGACGAAAACCAGTGAATAGGATAGGTCTGTCTCGTTGCCAAAACACCCTTAGACTGGAAGATGTATGGGGCCATTGTTTACTAGACTTAGTGGCAAGGACGAACCGTGAATAATTCATTGGTTGCCCGAGCAGGTGAAGTTATGAATCTACATGTATGATCTATGATTATTCTTATCTAAGCCTGCACTTTGTAACACAACGACGTCCTTTGCCGCGTGTTGATATAGCGTGCGTCGGTGTCGCGCTAAATTTATGCTCCTCCAGTTTCGTGGGGTAGTGCGTATTCTCGGAGATAGGGTAGGGTTATAGGGTTAGAGTTAAGTTAGGGTTATAGGTAGGTTAAGGTTATAATTATAAGTTAGGTTAGTCAAAGTCAATGGGCCCCTGGGATCCGTACCTAAGGCCCCTTTTTTTAAAAATATAGATAAAGTGTCCCTTTAAACCCTATAATGTGTCGAGGCAAATATTTGGCAGGGGCAAAAATGTGGCTTGACACCGACAGTTAGTAACTCCCCATTTGGACCAGGTCATGGCATTCGTGAGTTTGAATCCACGACTTGCACGCTCCTGGAACTTGACAATGTGATGTCCGCTGTTCATTGTTTTTGTCTTGTATTGCCAAGGGCATTGCCTATATAATGTATAATGTATAATGTATAATGTCTGTCTATCTTTTCAAGATCGCTGGAATATAAGCTCAACTGGATATTTTTCCAAATATTTCATCTTTATTGTCATCACAAAACGTTTGCCTCTCCCTATAAATTATATGTTACCCAAAATGCTTTGAAATCATGAAACTATAAAGTTATGAACAACACATTCTTACAGTAGAGCTGCTTCTTCCTTTGCCCGTAACCCCCCCCCCACACACACACAACCCTTCTTCTTCGAATTCCTTTGCCCGTAACCCCCCCCCCCCCACACACACACACACACACAACCCTGCTTCTTCCTTTGCCCGTAACCCCCCCCCCCCCACACACACACACAACCCTGCTTCTTCATTTGCCCGTAACCCCCCCCCCCCCCCCAACACACACACACACACAACCCTGCTTCTTGTTTTGCCCGTAGCCCCAAACACACACACACACAAACCCCCACCCCCTGAAGTTGGGATAAGGTTATGGTCCACCCCTGAGCGAGATTTCGCTGGAATTTTATCTCCAAGTGTTCCTAATGCCGTCCGAGTACTCCCGGGGTCATTAGTGACGTCACAGCGCATTGCTTCCCGCCAACGTCAGGTTCTATTTCCAGACACGTTCAACACAAATCATACAAAGAGATTCAGCTCTATCTAGCTGTACGTGTTTTACTCATTGATAAGCCCCTGTCACAGATACAGATACATATTAAGCTTTATTGAAGCAACAAAATACACAGTGACTTTCGTACGAACAACTACAAATATATAACAAGAGTTCTACGACCTCATACCTTCGCGAAATGATTTTGACCTTTATGACTGACGTATTAGGAGTGTTTTTCATCAATCAAAAATCATACCAGTTGATCCTCCTCACCCAAATAACATAAGTTGTCTAAACCTCCTTGTTATGATTATGAGCTTAACAAAGAAGGTTATGCTAACATTTTTCATCAATAATGCAAATAAGCTCCTTATTAGCATAATTTGATTCAATGGTGTTCACATTCACACAACTTCTAAATGCAACAAGTATGAAATTGCCGTTATTGACTAGTATGGAATGATAGTAGTTTCTCATGAATTATGCAAATTAGGCCTACATTTGCATAATTTCTATCTATTGACATTCCTCTCTTCCTCAGTTACAAATGTCACATATTTGAATAGTCATATCATGGAACACAGCAGGTTTTTAAAATTGCCTCATTAATTATAATCTGATTTGCATAATTATCATCCAATCATACAAAGCATCACATAAGCTATCTACATACCAAAAATCATGACCATCCATCAAGCCCATCTCGAGTTATATTATTTTCTCATTGATTATGTAAATGAGGTTCTCATTTGCATAGCTGATATCCATTAATATTTCTCTCTTCCTCAGTTACATATGTCACATGTTTGCGAGTCCTATCATGGAAATTGATGAATGTATAAACTTTCCTCATTAATTATGCAAATTAGTTACTGATTTGCATAATAAGTATCCAATCATGTACATCATCGCTCAAGCTATGTACATGCAAAAAATCATGACCTTCCATCAAGCCCTTCTTGAGTTATTCCCTTTCAAAGTCTGAAGCAAAACCTACCCCTGCAAGTTGCTAGGGGGCCCAAACCTATACCACTTACTCTCTGCCCAACGAGCTATCTACCACTCAAAAATCAGTTCCATAGCATGTCCACAACACGAGATATCATAACATGAAGTTCCGCTGCAGTACCGTAACAAGCCGATAGGGGGCCCAAAATCTAATCATTTTCAGGTTTCATCGAGACCTACCAACATACCAAATACCAAGACAATCCTTCCAAGAATTCTCGACTTATCGTGTTCACTAACAGACACACAGATATGCTCGGTATTCCCATGCTGTGGCACTGCATTAATGACTGTTCTTACTCATATAAGGCCGTGTATATCCAACTTTGGTCAAAATTTGTATGTTTCAGTCTTTTAATTGGTGTAAGGAGATATCTTTGTGGTTTGGTTTCACATGCTCCGAGTGGACTCTTCCAGGCTGGGAGTAGGTCAAAGTTGACGATTGTTTTCGTCTGTCAGCTGTTACGAGAGAACAAGCTGGTCAACTGTCTATTTTCTTTGCATGATTCTAAAGTAGACAGATGTGGCTTTCTGGTGCATGAGAATTTTTGGGGCTTGCAATTAAGGTGAATCCTTTTCTGAGCCCTTGTTTTAGTGCTTTAAAGCATTACTGCCTATATGGGCAAGCCTATCTCTTGTATCTGCCCTACAGCTGGCTGATAGCCAATTTGTCCCTGGCAGCTGCAGTACATGTAACTGACGTTTCCTGCCTGCCTCATGACCCCTCATGACCCCTCACGACCAACTTTGCCCCCAATCTACCCGTATCAATATCCCCGTCGCAACCAGAACGCATAGTAAAGCATACAATTGAACACATTTTTACACTTTTCTCGTTAATTATGCAAAACACTTCGCCCAAAATCTAATCATCTTGAGATTTGCCACATACACACCGACACACCAACTACGACAACAAACCATCCAGGCGTTCTCGACTTATTCTGTTCACTAACAGACACACAGACAAGCACCGTCGAATAACCTTCTCGACGAAACCATTCGTCGCGAAGGTAATAAAGACAATGCAAAATATACAACTGGGTAAAATTCGGAGATTCACCATTGTTTAACCAGTTGTAGAGTTTGAATTGTCTTTATATGTTGTTTATCCGGATGTCTAACCTTCATAAACATAACTACAAACTACAAAATGGAAATACAGAATTAATCTTGGAATTCTACTAGCTTAGTAATGCAAGCTGGTATAAGTACATAATGTTATAATGTTACAATTAGTTGGCAAATACGACGTACAGCATGGTTAGCGACATCAAACTTAGGACGGTCTTGCGACAGTTGTGTGCGTGTCGTAGACAAATTTCACATATCTTGCGACGGAAAGTGTTGTCGTAGATCTATGTCGGTTCTGTTGAGGCCATTCGGAAAATCGTACAACACAAATCGCACAACGTATGCGCGACCATAGAAAGGGTGATCAACAGAAATAGATTTGAATCAATATTACGCAAATTTACGACATAGTTGTAACGTTTTTAACGTCTCTGTCCAGACAATCAATTTGAAACGAACCATGAAATTGATTTGAACTGACTCGAGGTCTGCCTTATCTCAAAGCAGGCACATGATTTATAACAGCATCGCACATAATTACATTCCGTCCATTATTTCCCAATCTTCCTAATGGTCGTAGATCTTGTAATAGTATCGGCCTTATCGGGTCATGAATTTTTAATGATCAAAACAACATCGTGTCACGGCGTTTTAAGTCATCGAACTTGACGGACGATCCCTGCATGTTCGGGAAAGGGCTAAGAAGCTTAATTCTTAAAGGGGGAATCAACTCCAGAAGAAAGGGTTCTGATTCTCCAGATGATATTTTTATGAGTCCAAAAATTAATTGTATTGACAATCTGACATTGAATTTGGAGTATACTAGTAGGCAACATTTGCTTAATACAGCAACAACCCTCAGATGAATTGCAGTACATGTACTATAAAGGTTTTTCTGTGCCAACATCATTTTGTGTCATGCGAAGACCTTACAAATTATAGTGTATGCTGTCCACGCGGGGATATGATTATACAGTAAAGCATTACATACTACATTTTCATTAATCTGGAATGTTGTGATATATTAATCTTTAGAATCGTTATTCAATGTACCACTAGCACTTTGCAGATTTGTTAAGTCTGAATTATGTTGTATTCACATATACACACAGGCCAGATCTTATCAAAACATTCCTCGTTAACGATCATTCAAAATATCTAAACGCTTTGATAAAGGGCTAGATTTCTAAAATATCAATACGACGGATATGCAAGGATTTTGTATAGAGTCATAGATACATGTAATGGCGATAGTATTACAATTCTACGACGCACGAGATTTTAGATAATACAGTTAATTATCCACCACAGTATGTTCCGTGTGCCGTAGATGTCTCAACTCATTCAGCAAATAATCACGTATCCCCGTCAGTTCACCAGTAGTTTTTATAGGGTCAATCCAGAGCAATGTACGTCACAGTCATAAATCGTGCATTACGTCCACGTACTTGGCACAAGTACAAACATGCTTAGTGTGCGCCACTCAACGTATGGCAGACGGGGGTACATGGGTATGTAGGTCCTTTGTTTCCGATAGTCAGTATCTGTATCTATACAGCCGGCGTTTCTTTTCGTGGTGCGTGTTTAGCACTAGCTGATTTGCGAATTTCAACATATTTCTGTGGCCAGCAATTACAATTTCAATCGCGTAGCAGCCTCACAGTTCCTCCTGGTTCCAATTAGTTGGTAACTTACAGACCCCGGTTCGAATCCGGGGACGGGCATTCTGGTTGGAGCTGCGTTCGTTTTTCGGAAGGGGCGTAAAATGGGTTCCTCGAGCACATTAAAAGGCACTACAACTACCTCATCACTCAGATGGGTTCGCCTATGTTGTTGCATGTATGGGCCTGAGTGGTGCCTGCAATAAGATTGAAATGACATTTCCCTACAACGCATTGGACAGACACAGAACACCCCCCTCCCCCAGGTGGTTTATCCCAACAGGTGCGCTAAATCTAGGGGTCACGTGCACCACGTCCATGTGTCACTGTTGACTAGCTGAGACTGGATAGATCCAGCGTGACTGGATAGATCCAGCGTTGTATCCCATAGCGTGACACCGAAAGACTCCAACAATGCACGCTCCGCCGGCGGCACTATCACCACGGGCAACCGATGACGCCTTTTCCTGTCGCCATAGCAACGGCTGGGACCGACCACTGAAAGTTCACGTCCCAGTAGGATAAGGCTTGTAATATATACAGGCACTAAACCTATCTCCTTCAAGACAAGTGACCCCATTCTTGGTGCAGTTTAGATAAGAAAACACATACTTTTAACCTTAAGAGTCTTAAAGTAACCGTTTGCAGAACACAAAAGCACACTAACAAATAGTTAAAGCTAGGATCGTTTAAGTGGTAAACATACCGGCCATTTTGCGGGGGTGCCTGTACCAATGGGAGGAGGCCTTTGTTGTCCAAGTTGATATAACCGAGCCGGGGTGTATCGATAAGGCCCAGCGGTTGGCTGAACCCAAAAAGGGCGTAGGCGGCTAACTCGGGAAATAATTTACGGGGCTCCCATATGCAAACAGTGTAGCTGTGTCGCTTGCCATTTTCTTTCCGATAGAAGGTTGGGGCTTCGTTTATCTTCGACTCACAGGCTCGAACTATTCCGCCGGACGTTCTAACCGATCTTGCCGAAGGTAGGTCTCGCTCACTTCCGTGTCCGCCATTTTAGGTCGTCCCTTCCAATACGTGCAAGGGTTTTTAAAGATCCTGAAAACCGCGCAGTACTAGAACTATGTCTGTGTGCGCTCCTTCCCTTTGACAATATTTGCCCCCAACTCTCTAAGACTGTGTACTCTCGCCATGTTTGTTATATCCGCTGTCGAAGCTACCTGCACCTTCTCAGGTGTCATGACCAGGTGAGGCATACAGGTGTACTATTCTGACCCCTACACCGGAGACCATTGCTTCTAAATCTGTCTTCTGCGCTGACAAGTATGACCGACCCTTTCAAAGACTATATGGAGTTTGCCCTTGACAATTGTTTCGAGGGGAGCTAGCTACGCCTTGTATTGTCTAAGTATGTGTATAAGAGCCTTCTCAAGCTAACCCTTATCTTTGAAAGAAACGTTCTGTTCTCTTTCGCCAACTGTTCTGTAGACCTTAAGTCGCTCTAAAGCGACACAGAGTTAGTGGGGTGTTACGTTGCTACGGACGCTGGCTGCATAGCGACGGAGTTTTCAATTACTTGGGAACAAGGTCGGGTTTCCGCCCACCGCCCCGAATGATAACAGACAGGCGACAGGCTTTCACGGGTGCGCACTTTGTACGTACACGACTGAGAAAACATCGATTATCGACACCTGGATGCCTTGTCTTGTGGACAAATCTTATACAAAAGAATCCCCTCACTGAATACCGACTTGGAATAACCCGTCTTTACATCATACATTAACTAGGGATCGTACATGATTACGAATGTTGTGCCCAGATGAAAAAAGTTAATAAATTGCTCCGAGCGAAACAAGTAAACAATGACACCTACAAAGAGTGAATAACAGAAACGTTTGCTGGGGATTATACTTTTGTAAATTTAGACAAAAAGGACGCACTTAAGCTGCCTTGTGGGATTCTTAAAGAAAGGTGGCACTACATCTTGATACGCCATTATTTTGGCTCGTGACTAGCCTTCATGAAATTAAAAGGGCAAGAAAATATTACAGAAGACGCCTGACATGTAGTGTTACATCACTATGTAAAAGGAGGAAGTGTCGGATCTCTGTAAGTCAACACGTGCCATACAAATTATCTGACACGTGAAACTGTGTCCTTGTTACCTCCATGAATGCCGGTCTTTGGGGTAGAGGGTCGGGGCCGTCTGAATTTACCTGTATGCCCTTAATTGCGATCGGGGACGCTACGAGTTAGGATTGAATTTTTACAGGTAGGATTTATATTGACATTGCAAACCTATTCTGCTACGTATGCAAAATACAGACTTTTTAGATACCAGGTAGCCATTGCCATTGTAATACACTGTGTTTATGCAAACCCAACTCATGTTAGTCTTTTAGGACGAGGCAAGTGTATGTGCTACATTTCAGAACGAGACATTACGTATAACCTGTTTTGCCGTCAGTACATAGCGTTGTTGTTCCATGACTGCTGAGCATGTTTGACCTGAGCGTTGGGTACATAATGACGCAACATTAGTAGTACCCCTTGAATGCCAGTGATTTGTTGAGAAAACTTTCTGTTGAGCACCTGTCTTGATGTGAACAGTAAGCGATGTACTGATTTGCGACAAACTTCACTGGCTGGCGTCCTTACATCGGATAACGTTAGGGCCCGGTCACAGTCGTAGTACGCTCGCACACTGAAGACATTCGTGGGATAGTCGTGCATGAGTCCTGCAACATCCGGCTGTCTTGTTACGGGAAAGACTGTCGGCGGTTGGTTCTGTCACATGCAACCTGCTTCAAAACAAAACAAAAACGTACGACAACGTACGACAAATCCATAAGACTTCGTTGCTATTCATTGGAAACAGTGGGCCTTTCTCATTTATGGCCCCTTTGTTTGTTCCGCTGTGCTGTATTTAATATTACACTTCACTTTATAGCCATAAATCATTGGTTCCAGCTCCATGCACTTGAGTCTTATCTAGTTCCTTTTCTTTCCTTATCGGGTGGGATTTCCTTCTGTCAAACCGACAGCGGTATAACGGAAACGGAAACGCCTTTGCAGAGTACTTTGAATTAATAAACGGTTCACTATTTTTTACTCAGCTCAACACACGAAGAGACTGACATTTAGTTAAGGCGTTATCCAGCCCTACGCATTGTGTGTGTCTTATCAAACCCCTTTTTCCACTCAGCACACAGGATTTCCTCATAAACATTTGAAAAAAAATCCGAACAATCAACATGGCGGAAGCAGTAGACATGGACGCCTTTTGCGAATCCTTCAAGGCGTTTGCCATCCAGGGAGACACCAAGGCCACGGGCAAGGATATGACCAACAAGAACTGGGCCAAGATGTGCAAGGACTGCAAGGTCATCGATGGCAAGAAGGTCACCGGCACGGACGTCGACATCGTCTTCTCCAAAGTCAAGTGAGTGGCTGCGTCATATCATGTCAAAGCCCAGACTTTATATGATACGGGCTTTGTGGTTGGTTCGGACTATCAAAACGTAGAATAAGCAAATGCTCAACCTCCTAAGATCTCTTCTTTTTGATTATTGGCCGAATTATACTGTCTACTGTTATTCTTTGTCGCTTACTTGTAGCATGTTAATAGGAGACTGCGTCATATCATGTCAAAGCCCAGTCTTTTATGATACGGGCTTTGTGGTTGGTCCGGGCTATCAATACGTATAATACGCACATCCTCAACCTCCTAAAATCTCTTCTTATTGATTATTGACCGGATAATACTGCCTGCTGTTATTCTTTGTCGCTTACTTGTAGCATGTTAATAGGAGGCTGCGTCATATCATGTCAAAGCCCAGATTTTATGATACCGTAGCTTTGTGGTTGGTTCAGGATAACAAAACGTAGCACATGCTTAACTTCCTAAGATCTTATTGATTATTGGTCGAATCATACTGTCTACTGTTTTTCTTTGTCGCTTATATAAATATTTTTATTTATACTTGCAGCATGTTAAAGGAGGCTTCAAGTCCTTTGACATATCAACATTAAGCCTAATATTATTGACCATCGAGTGTATTGTATTAAGAGTGAATATAAGACATCATTTCAGCAAGGAGGTTATTTTAACCTCCTTGGTTTCAGGAAAAAATATTGCCTGACCAAAACATCCGGTGGGGTCTCTCCTTGTTGTTATGACTCACGCCAGTGGAATGTGTATGACGTAAGAAGGTCTATGTTCACTGCCGACCACCGTGGCGACATTGTTGTGGTGCCGGTGGAAACTAGCTGTGGTCATGGGTGAAGGCACTGCAAGCTTGCCACCCAACCGTGGGAAAACCTAGCCTCCTTCACAGACTTCTGGAGTGGTGGCGTTTTTTTTTTTTGTAGTGGGGGGGGGGGGGCGAACCACCCTCCACCCCCAAAATAAGCGCCGAGTTGTACAAAACAGGTGTGTTACTCCAAAATGCGGTTTAACGGCTATGCGAAACAAACAAGCAAACAAACAAACAAACAAGTAAACATTCCAAATTGCCATCATATTGGTGCTGTAACATTTTGAAAGATTTTATTGACATAGTCGATGTTTTATCAAACAATTGCAAGTACTACACTGTGTTGGTGGGATTGTGATATTTACCGGACAACTTCATTACGATTCCATTGTACGAAAGCCCGAAGCCACACGGCGAGAGAGCTTCTCAAGAAAATTTCCAAGCCTTCAAAAATCCATTTTCAAGCCTTCAAAACCCATCTCCAAGTCTACCCTATTATATATATGAATGTTTTTTTTTGCACAACAGCATTTTAAAAACATTTCGCAGCCAGTAGGCTGAATTGCATGTTTTTGTACATAACAATCGCTTCTATACATGGAACCATAAAATTACAAGTAATAATACTAAGTGTTTACAAAAAACTTACTACAAATAAATCTTACGAAAATACATACACTTCTTCATCATCATCATTCTTCCGGGTATCCGGATTAACATCTAGATATAAATATTTCACGTACTGTATACTAATGACGAGTACATATAGTAATGACGAAAAGGTTTAAACTTCCAACAATGATTAGCTGTGTGTGTTTAGGAGTTTGGCAAAGTAAGGGATGGGTGAGTCTCTGTAACGGTTGGTTCTGTATCTAATTGTTCTAAACATTTCTGAGTTTCTTGTCATTCTACTGTGTACGTCACTAGCTCTTGGGGCGAGCACTGCAGGGTTCAACTTTTCGTACTTCTCAACTCGGCCTTGTTGACTTCTGTGGTTTCTCGTATGACACAATGCCAATCATCCAACCGTGGGTTTGACCTTTTGACCCAGCGAGCCCATACCCCTATCAGGTGCACCGGTGGATATATTGTACAGTGCCGTTCCAGTGTTCGGCACACCGGTGTTTTTGATGTATGGGGGAAAAGGTTCGAGTGCATTGTCAACAACCATTGTGTGGTCTGTTCACACAGATACTGCAGGGTGACCCCTAAGGTCAAGTACTGACAATCAAGTTTTCTGTTGTTGTCCTTGAGTTATGCTACTGTACAAACCAGAGGGAAAAAATAACATGGTCTTGTTTGGCTAAACTCAGACTAGAGGCATAACAGCTTCAACTATCTATGGTGGACCTAAATTATGGTCGCAACTTTTTAACAAACTTTGTTTCCGTGACTAGCCCACAACTTTTGACAAATGTGACGTCACCTAACCGCAAAAAAAAGCGTGGAATTCAAACCGATTTTTGGGCCGTCAGTTGATGGAGATTACGAACTTAGACATTTGTTATGACCTTGCTTGCATACCAAATTAGTCCATTGTTATTGGTCCTTATATCATATACGGGCAGTCATGCATAACGCCGTAAAGTTTGTTTTCCAAATTAGTTTAGGCTTAGAGATGTGTCCGGATTAGGACCGGCCCCGTTACATAACGTTATGTGCTTTGAAAAATCATAATAAAATGGGAGAAGCCTCCAAATTGTCGGACCAAGATAGCCCCATGTTTAGACACTGGGTAAACTGATGCTCACATTCCCTGTGCTCTTTAATAATCAAGTCACGAACTTGTTTGTTGTTCATTGTACGTTTCTTTGTCAAGAGTAGATGAAGATTTCAAAACAGATGAAACCGAACCCGTCCATGACACCTTGAGGTCATGACCTTCACCATGGCAACCGTACAACAAGCATGTGTCTGTCATTTCTGGTGTGGCTAAATCTTGTCAACCACGCATGCGCAACGAAGCGTGGGCGTAAACCAGCTGTTCAAATGGTTCCTTGACCTTGAAGTTTGTCGAACTCAAAGGAAAGTTGGCTCGTAAACCAAAACGAATTAAACCGTTTTGATTTCTGCAAAATTAGATTAGCCTTACCCGTTGTGAGTGGTTGAAACGTTATGTATAAGAACAATAAATAATAATAATCACTGAAATCCAACCTGTGGATAGTTTTCAATCATATGGCACGTCGGTAGTTTACAAAAATATATTTATCAATGACATTTTTGGCTTACTTTTTGATGTTAACAATATGGTGCGTTTTGCTGTCAACTAAAAGTGCAAGTAATCACGTTTTTACCATGTCTTTTCAGTGCAGGCTTTTCCCAATTTTCACCTCTTCATTCATCATTATTCCCGTTACATTGATTTCCAAGACATCAATACTTATCTCCAAGCAGATATAGAAAGGCCAATTCGTAACGTTTCTCAAGCTCCCTGTTTCACAAGCTCCCTGCCCGCTGTTCTGAGTACCA
Source organism: Branchiostoma lanceolatum (assembly GCF_035083965.1). Classification (NCBI taxonomy): domain Eukaryota; kingdom Metazoa; phylum Chordata; class Leptocardii; order Amphioxiformes; family Branchiostomatidae; genus Branchiostoma; species Branchiostoma lanceolatum. The sequence continues at coordinate 16,238,114 of NC_089728.1, forward strand.
GAAGCTTGAGAAACTTTAAAGGCAACCAAAGCAATTTTAGGGCCCCAAAAAAATGGAAATAAAAAATCTTTATGGTAGTGACATTTACCAACATTGTTTAGCACATTTACGTAGTAAGTTCGCATTTTAAGCATTTTAAAACCGCACAAAAACGTGCCATACGATGATCCCGTTACTAGTTTCACGAGCCTACAAAAACTACGGCGACGACTTTCAGTGAGTTCTCACATTAGAACGAAGTAATATTTTTGTATCATGGACGTCGCTATACATGGTGATAGTGTTGTTTGAACTAATCCTGTTTAGAAATGACTGATGAATAAATTGACTTTCAAAATCCGATGTTCGGGCCCCAATCTTGCCTGGGTTTCCTTTAACGCTACGCTAACGCATCTTTGACACATTTTTCTGTTTTTAGGGACAAGTCTGCCCGTACCATCACTGTTGACCAGTGCAAGAAGGCACTGGAGGAGTTGTCTGCCAAGAGGTTCCCCAAGGACGACGATGGTAAGAACAAGACCTTCGCTCTGATAGCGGGCAAGAAACCTGGAACCACGGGCGTCACGGTGAGAAAACTTTCCTTTCCAGACGTCTGATTTTGTAAATTAAGAAATTATCTATGTTTATAAGTGTTACAATTGATATTATGAATTTTACATGTACCTCCCAATAGATATTCTAGACACTCGTTTGAGATTTTCTTTACGGAATACGGATGATTCAAAATGATGTACGTATAAAGCCAGCCCATTTGTCTTTGATATTGCTGGAGTAACATGCATATTCTGTTTTGGATTCGTCGGCATTCATGGGAGCCGCCATGTTGGATTGTGACGTCATGCAGGCGCTATCTTATTTTGTTGTTTCGATCTCGTAAGCTCGATTCATGTTATGGAAAGGGTTGAACTTTGCCCAACACTAAGAGTTGGCCCAAAAAATGTTAGTACCTCACCCGTACAAATGAGCTATCATGAAATATCTATCTCTTTCTATCCGTGAATGATTTGATCAGGTTGTAAAATCACTGTATAATTAGGATCCTGACACAACCAGCCTTTTTTTAAAACAACAACAGCCGACATTTCAGTGACCGTCTATCACCTTCTTCAGGACAATACTGATTGGTATTATTCCACACTGCAGGCTAGGTGGCGCTGCTTACAATGCGTTCCCAAACGTTAAGAATTTGCATATGTAATTGCTTTTGTTCGTTTCAGTGACCGTATATTTCTTTCCTCGTGACAATACTGACTGGCACTACTCCACACTGCAGGCTAGGTGTCGCTGCTTAAAATGCGTTCCAAAACGTTATGAATTGTACTATATTGTTGTTTTTTTCTGCAGAAAGCGTCGAAGACGGGTGGCGTTGATCGTATGACGGACACGTCTCAGTACACCGGCTCGCACAAGGAGCGCTTCGACGCGTCCGGCAAGGGCAAGGGGATAGAGGGGCGCGAAGACAAGGCCGAAAACACGGGTTACGTCGGTGATTACAAGGGGAAAGACACCTACGATAAAAAGGTCAAGAAGTAAATCTGGCCCACAGATTTTCAGGGCGTCACAAACCTTGTAGCTTCCCAGTATAGCGCACCGTGACTAGTAGTAGAAGAAAAAAAAATTATACACATTTGTGGCGTCCTGTAGGTCAATGGCTAAGAGTCCTGATGTGCAGTGTTCGTTGTTTGATGTCATTTCATGTTGTCATATCAAACCAGAATGATTTGATATTGTACGCTCAACATTATAACTGCTTTCCCAACCGTTGCTGTGGCGTTGCATTTTGGAGTTGTTGTAGCTGAACATGTCTATACTCGTGTGTTGTGTGCTTTTTAACAAGATATTCTTACACTGTGTCGTCGTTTGCTTGTCATTGGCATTTACGTGTTGCAGTCTTGGGAGTGCGTCCGATCATGCTTGTCATTATAATGCATGTCATTGAATCCGAAATGCGACTCTTACAGTAAGCATGCCCAGCAGGCTGTCCAGGCCTGCCACCTTGCGAGATTCATCAGAAATGCAGGTGCAGCCACAGACCGTCCATTGTTGAGTGTTCACTTATTAACACAAAGTGATCTGCAAGCTTGAATTATGATAGTTGTGCTGTAGCGGTGTTGTTTTCGTGAAATGCTGTGGTGAAATCGAATACTAGTATATATATTAAAAAACTATCATTATTGGCTGGATCCATATTTTGTGTGAAAATATATAGTACATTCCTCGTCCAAGTCAACTTATGCTTAAATGAATAATGAAGTTTCAACGTAATCAATATGTACTAATCAAGTTAACATTTGCTCCAAGTTATAAAACAAGATCTAGGGTATCCGTGTACTTAGGATCATTTTTGGAAAGACTGTAATGTGACGCTGGTTGTGCGCATGCGCGCAAAGGTGAAGATCCAGAGTGGAAAATTAGAACCGGAAGTTTATAATGAAAGACCAAAATTTCTAGCTTCCGCCAGTCACCACTGACACAAATGTGAATGACTTTTTACGCTTTAAACATTGTTTCAATATATGGAGAGAAGGATAGAAACGGAGAGCGAGTGAAAGAGAGAGTGTGGTAAAAGAAATGAAGGAAGAAATACGGATAGGGAGCTAGAGAGACAGAGAGAGAGAGAGATAGACTATATATGTTGTCATAAACATTCACATAATTATATGTATGTATGCGCACCAGCATTTTGTCATGAACCTCATTTTTATACACTGAGTTGCTTCCATGTTGCGGTTAATAAACGGTGTTTCCAAAACAAGACGCTCTTAGTCTCATTGTGGTCTGATATGTCTGGTTTGCTGGTTATTCAAGAAAACAAAAACACAATCAGTTTATGATCGATCAAACAAACAAACAATAAGAGAGGGTTTAGAAAATACCGGTGAAACTTCCGTTGTGTTCTTAATTGATGGTGAGGGGGAGAGTAAACGAAAGGTAAGTGCTCCAAGTGAACACCGTTCAGCACCAAGGAGAGAGAATATCCTTTTCTTTAAGGCTCTTTTTCGGTCTTCGTGTAATGGCTTTAAATACGTAGCATTACGTGGTGTTTTCACTCCTGGGTCTGTATATGTGTTCAACAATCCAAGACCTTCATATGCTTTGGTAAAATGAGCTAGAATGCTCCTTGTAGTCAACATGTGTGCGTCGTCACATGTTCTTCTCGAGTCAGTACATATACATGTTTCCACTTAGTAACGTCATATCTTACAGTATATGACGTTTCCATACTGTGACACTGTTGTCTGCCATTACGCAGAGAATTATCACAGATATAACGTTGGGTAGCATAAATTCGCGGGGTACTTAAATTCGCGATTTTTCGAAAACAGGGTATTTAGGGATATGCGCTAGATGCAACATAAGTAATACCGCTAGAAATGCAAACCTGACAGACTAACGTATTCAGAACACTGTCTGAAAAGCTTCGATAAGCATGCATTAGAAGGCGACGAGGTCAAAAACTCTCCGTCCCTTATTGGAACAGTCTGAGGGCTTCGTGGGAGAATTACACAACATGGTTGTCGGCTGGTTTATAAGACAAATGTCACATCCGCTTCCTGCTAAACACAATTATTTACAAGACAACTTATTACAATCTCTTTTGCTAAGCTGCAACTGGATTCTAACACCCCGTTCATACTAGGCTTCGCTGATCCGGATCATATCCGGATCAGCGCTGATCCGGATCCGTGAAGCCTAGTATGAACGGTCCTGATCCGGATATGATCCGGATATATCCGGATACGATTGTATCCACATCTGGAGGTGGATTTATCCGGATCAGCTGCGGGGTGAACCCTGGTATGAACGCAATCCGGCTCGCGTATCCGGATACGTTGTCGGGTTTGACGTCACACTTAACTCTTTAAACACTTATTAAATGTAGCGCTTGTATTTATATAGCGTTAGATAAGGATGGCAAAACGCGCCGCGACACGGGTATTCTTTCCCACCTGACAGGTACGAACACCTGTTCTAAAGAATATTCTAGAACTGTCAGTTGGAGAATGTAGATCATTTCAAGTTTTTAGCGTCAGGTGTTAAGACGTACACTTCTGGTCCTGCAAACATCTGCGTCATTTGTTTGCTTTTTCTAACTTCTACTTTGGTTTCGGGGCCATGGAGTCAACAAACTGGTCCACAGAAGAAACAAGGCTGTTGATTTCGCTCTATGGCGCTGCTGAAACTCAGAAAAAGCTGGGAGGGCTGTACCGAAACAAAAATGTCTACCAGGAGATCAGCAGGAAGATGGTAGAAAACGGCTTCAGCAAGACGATCCCTCAGTGTCGTGGGAAGGTAAAGAACCTGACGGCGAGGTATCGAAAGGCCCTAGATATCAATAGAAAGAGCGGAAGGGCAAGGAAGACATCCCCTTTCTATGACGAGTTGAATGCCATCTTGGGCGATCGACCCAGCTACCGTCCGCGCGTGGTGCTGGACAGCGCATCCAGGGGGGATGAGGACAGGTCCGACAGCGAGGACTCAAGCGCCCATGATAGAAGCGAAGACACCATTGAAGGTATAGTTTTGCATTTCCCTTTTTAAATAAAAAGTTTGGATACTTGTGAAATGAAAGCTCATGGTGTAAATCATATACATTAATGCAAAGAGGTTCAATCGTGTACATTTAACATGATCATTTTTATTTAACAGATCCATCTGACACTGAGGGTAGTGAGAGAAGACCAGAGCCTGTCCTGGATGCGGACGGATTGCGCCCCGTCACACCGCCGCCCACGGAAACTGCAACTGTGGAGAACAGTACTAGTGGAGAATCCTCTAGCAATACAGATGGTAATTAAATATCTTTTTATTGCAACTGATTAAGCATTTAGCTTTTTTTTTAATGACACCAGCACCGTTGTCGTTCACTTGTTTTCAGAGTGAGAAATGATGCATTTGCCCCTAACAATTTCTTAATTTCAAATGTCATTTGCAAGTTTACCTTTCTTTTTTCTAATTCGATCAGCAGACCGAGACAGAACACCTGCACCAAAGGAAACTAGGCCCAAACCTACTACCCGAAATGGTATGTATACTTTTATTTACATATTTGGTTTCATTACAAAAGTATCTATGATATTATTACAATTAACATGTGGTTTACCCGACTCGATGGTTTTCTCTTTTACAATCTTAGGGAAGCGGAAGAAGTCGAAGTTCGACACCTCATTAGAGGCATTTGCCAGTGTTTTTGCCGGTGCTAGTAGCACAGAGGACAAGAAACTCCACCTTGAGCTGCAGGCTCAACAGCACGCCCACGAGATGGCGATGCTTCGCCAGATCTTGGGCGTTTTCTCCAAGCAGCGGCAGCAGGGAACACCACCACCCGCACCCCCTATGTACCAGCAGCAGCAGCAGCAGTGGCAGCCACAGGGGGGATGGGGCACCCCACCCCCATCCAGCCAAGGACAGCAGCAGTGGCAGGACCAGCCCTACCAGTCATTTCAGGGGGCGTTAAATGGTGCCTCTCCAACAGCAACGGAAGGCCAATCTGATAGGGTTGTGCAACATGGCGAGCTTCTTTTCTTCGATATGTAAAATAACACTCATTTGCAGTTAAACAAACATTTATTGCATATTCAAAGTTGCACTGTTTAGATAGTAGTCATTATTGTGTCTTTTATAGGTAGGAATAAAGCTTAGTATATACTATATAGTATTCCATACTTTTCTGTAATATAAGTTCAAACAGTACACTACCAACAGCAGAAATGTACAAATTGTAAAACTTTCTTAGTAAAAAAAAAGCATAGAAGCAGTGTTAGGAAGGAAGACCCCTTCACCGATAAACTTTCATAATATAAGCTACAATGTTTTGTGGAAAAATAAAACTTTGAAGCAACTTTACTAGTATTAAAGTATTTATAGTTAAGACGAACATGAAAATATTTGTTTTGTTCTAAGCTACATCTAAACAGTGTTCGCGTGTACTGTATAACCATTCTACTGACAAAGTAAGATATATTGTTGTTTATTTAAATATTGAAACTTTGCAGGTAATAAACATTTTTACACGTTCAAAACAGAAACACCTATTGGTAGTATTTCGTGAATCTCATATTCTATACTATGACACATTACTTACGTACACTCTAGAGTAACTGTCATTAACAATGGGTCCAAGAACCAATGCATATAGCTAAGAAGATATATCTATGTACAATTGTACGGCACGGGATTTACAATCCTTCAGCCGCGTTTCTCTGTTGGGCAAACAGCTGTGTCAGAGCCTCTCTGACTTCCAAAGGGCGAGTGTCATGATTGGCATTAGCAACAGGCCCTGCAGGTAAGTCATCACCATGCGACATCAACCCTTCGTCAAAGTCTTCCCCACGCATTTCACATACGTTGTGCAAAATACACGCCGCACCAACAATGTTGACAACAGATGAGGTGTCCACATCAAGGCGCTTAAGAAGACATCTCCATCTACCCTTGAGCCTGCCAAATGCACACTCAACTACTATGCGTGCTCGGCTGAGCCTGTAGTTGAAATGTCGCTTATCCCTGGTAAGCTGGCCACTCTCTGGATATCCTTTCATAAGCCAGGGTAGGAGAGGGTACGCTGGATCCCCCAGTAGCATAAGGGGGACAGGTGTGCCGAGGATGTCTCTGGTATCCTAACATGGTACAGAAATATGACTATTACCCAAATGGAAATAACTTTATGTTACCAGTAGCACTTCATAGGCATGTAGTAGTGTTCAATAAGGAATGAAATAAGATGCATATATATATATATATTTTTCTACACTGTCACACCTTTACATGTGCGTTATGTATAACATCTACAATAACATTGCATTTCTATCTTTCTGTCTAATACATATATCTTGTACGCATACATTGTTGCTCTATAACATCATGCACACACTACATACCGTGACATACGTATGAAAATAAAGGAGAAGACAACATACATTGGGGAACAGGTCACCATCCTCAGCCATAGAAAACAGCGTTGAGTTGCGCAGGACTCTTGCGTCGTGGACACTTCCAGCCCACCCAACATTGATGTTCAGGAAACTGTTTCAAATATACGTAAACATGTGATAACATCAGAAAATTAGCACAATTCAGGCATCTTTCATAGAGGATGGAAAAAAGGAAAAGACAACATACTTTGAGAAAAAGGTCATGTGTGTGGGAATTATGGATGAATGTGGTGAACCGCCTGTAAACTATTCAACACGCATGAAAGATAGACAATCATTACAAAGATTGACATGATTCTCACCGATATGAGTGGTCCACGACGGCTTGCAAAATGACAGAATGCCAACCTTTCCTGTTGAAGTAGTCACAGTGGTCTTCCTTTGGAGCAATGATTGGTATGTGCGTGCCATCAATGACACCTGCACACTGGGGAAAATTCAACTCCTCTTCAAATCCCGACACGACTTCACGAAGGTGATCTCCTTTTGGCAATTTGATACACCGATCTTTGAAGACTTCCACCAGCGCTTTACACACTTCGTGCACAAAAGTACACACAGATGACTTGCCTACCCCAAACAAGTTCGACAGAGTTCTATAATCACAACCTGTGGCCAGGTACCACAACGCTACGGCCACCCGCTTCGGCACCGATACAGGAATCCTAAAGCGGGTATGCCTCCGAGACAATCGCGGCTGTAGCTTCTCGCATAGGTAGTCAAATGTTGCTTTGGTCATTCTGAAGTTCTCCATCCATTTTTCATCTGAAAAGGTCTGAAGAACATCCCTCTCCCACCAGTGCTGGCTGCGATCGTAAGCCCCCAACATCCTCTCCGTCGTGGCAGCGTTCACTGCAGCTGCAACGGCGAGGGCAGCAAACAACCTTTTTCTGTCGCGCCTTCTTGTCATAAGCGCCCGGCGAGTGAGATTCCTTCCATTATTACACAGTATTTTCCAGAGTAGCAAGACAAACAAAATCTCGTGTCCTGCCATGGTGCTGAAAGACGCGCTGTTCTAAAGAACGTTTTAAACTTTTAGACGTTTTAGAACTGTTCGAAAGACTCCTACCTGACCGAAACAACTTTCTCTACTCTACTAATATACTTGTTTTTTACTTTTTTATTCACCCTACCCTACTCTAGTCAACTCTACCCTTTGACCTGTACTTAACCAAGCGGTACCTAGCCAGATATATCCGGATCTGTTTTTGGACAGGATTATGCAGATCCGGATTCGCCCAACCCTGGTATGAACGCAAAGGGATATATCCGGATCAGCGCTGATCCGGATATGATCCGGATCAGCGAAGCCTAGTATGAACGGGGTGTAAGTGTGATCAATCACTCCTCTCTGTTGCCACAACCTACGGCACGTGTATTTTCCCGCCGCCATATTGTTAACCAGAATCCTGTTGTCAAGCAGACGACAAAGGTTTGTGAGGAACACTTTTTTGTCTAAATGTTGTGTGTGATAGTGGACTGAGGAAGATATTTTCCTCAAAGTTTGCTCCTAACACAACAAGGAACACATGGACATAGTAGTATTACCATTGCTACGGCATCCAGCTAACTTGCCATGAATAATGTAACGTTACACGTTGCCATGACGATGGGCCGACTTTGAGTGAAGTTCTACCGACTCAACACACGGGTTGTTCCCGAACTGGCCTGATGTGTGCGGTACGGCCGTTTTTTCGTGTATTTTTTATACTTGGACACGTCTCTATCCATAGCACTCTCCTCAAGCCAAGGATGGAAGGAAAAGCTACTGTATAAAATGTAATTAGCGGTAAGATATTCAAGACGAATCTTCTCTCCCGAAATAATGTTCACACCTGTCCGACAACACTGTCATTGTGCGTGCGGCGGACGGTAGTTTCAAGTTGAAATATTATGGTGTCAGCACGAGTAGAGACAAAATCTACCATATATGTGATTAGTACAAAGATAGTACATGATACTGACAGAATAATAGAAAAAAAGGATGGTATATTGTTCTGCTAGATTGATTTCAGTCAACCATTATCGGAAAAAATGGCGAATTTATGTTACCCAACGTTATTGCTGTGCTCAATAAGTAAACTGTACCTTGGAGAGGCGTTGAGTTTGATGGTATTCAAATGGAAGAGAGAAGAATCGCGTGATCACAAATTCAATTGTTCCAACGCAACAATCTGTCAGTTACAAGAAACCACTTGAAAGTCGAACAATTGTGACGTCACTCACAAATACATTTTCTAGTTCTTTTATGACGTAATAAATCGACTCGGAGTTCACGAAGATGAAATCGACACGTTCGGGCGAACTGCCCCGACGATTGCCGACGGGACGAAAAAAACCGACCGTGTACGCTTCGGAGGAATATCCGGAAAAGGTCGAAGAGTCGGAGAGCCAGGATTCCTTCGCTGTTGACATCTCAGACCTTTCTATGGACGAGTCCACTAGAGGAAGTGGGGAGGCTGCCTGGTCGGAAAAACCGAGCGATGAAAGCGATGAAGCTAGTTGGGTATATAAGCTATCCAACGCTCCTCCTTTGACGAAACAACCAATAAAGTTAGCCGTCAAGTCGGTGGAACCAAGAGATGTCGACGCAAGAAGCCGTCCAGAGGTAAGGGGAGGAAAGAACGCTCGCGAAACAGCATATCGGTTTCCAGAACGTTCAACCAATTCTATTGTTGTGAGTAAAGATGATATTGAACACAGAGGGGTTGAGCAGAAAGCTGTACCAAAAACATCGGGTCTTGACACAGAAAATGTACTGAGTAGGAAAGAAAGAGGTTATGAGGACGGCGCCTGCAATTATGAAACTGACACAGAGGGCGCTGTTGAGCGGTTGTCAAATTGGTACGAACGCCTCAGCAATGTACCGCCTCTGATGGACGAGACACTCGCATCATCACATAAAGAGGGTGGTGCTTTTGTTTCTAGCACCGGCGCGATAAGCTCTCACTCCTCGGCGGCAGAAGCCCCCCTGCCCGACGCGACGGCCGAGCAGTGGCGATGGGTCCAGGCGACAGTTCTGGAGCCGGACGGCCCGCTGCACGAGCCCGTTGTCTCCAGCTTGGCACACGTTGTGAGCACCGAGAGCTTGTCCCTAGACAGCCGGAAGGATGGCACGCTGACGCCGGGAGACGTTTTACTCACTACGACGGAAGACCTTCGCGACATGATCTGCGGCCTCCTCGATCGCTTACTCAACTTTCTTCGGGACAAAGTGACTCTTAACTGCAAGGACGAAGCTCCAACAGAAGTAGGAAAGAAGCTCTCGCTAGACGTGGTGTGTTTTCTGAACGCCATGTCGTCCCTCGATCTAACCATAACAGGTGAAAACAAAGACCTCTACCTGGACGCCGGCGACGATTCTTACAGAGAACGACCCTTATACATTCCAGAACATACTGAAATGAAACCGAGAACTGACATGAACATTCTAGAACGCTTGATGACAAAACTACACCCGAAAACAGTTCAGGAACAATACGCAGAGACATATGCCGAAGGAAATCATTCCTGTCACCGCAAGAAGCGATCTGTCCTATCTGAGTATGCAGTCTGGCTTAAAACGCGGGAAAATACGTCGTATGACAGAGATGTCAATCAAAATCCTCACGACAGACAAGCGCCAAAGAGCAAATTCCCCTCATTGGCCTACATCGTTGATAAAATCAGAGGAAGAGCAAAAGAAGCTGACGACATCGAAATGGGAACGGTGGATCTAAACTTAGACGGAGACCAGGAGACACTCTTGACCGAGAAGTTGATGAGAAGAGCCTTGGAGGAGGAGAGACGTCTTAAGGGCCTCCTGAGGAGACTGATGTTAGAGATGAAAGAAGACGTCCGCGTCGATCCGGGAAGAACTTCTTCTGATCTCTCCGCCTGGTCTACGTCATCAGTAATCTCATTGGTAAGGATTCGTGATTGGTTTTCTTTAATTAGTTGGAAGTAGTAGCTTGCATCCGTCGTACCATACAATGATGATGAAAATAGAATAGAGCACAACACCAGATTAAGGTATAAGGCAAAAAAATTGATTTGATTATATGGATGACATCCGCGCGCGCTTCAATGAAAGAACAGAAAGAAAGAATCTATTGTTTGGCATACAATAATCTGTCATTTGTTCAACCTTCCTTACCACCATATAGATTTCACAATGAAAGTGACTTTTTTTTCCGCGCTCAACTTTTCTTTGCACGCTCACATCAGTTTTGGGGTTCCTAGAGGATGTCATCCATATAATCGAATTAACATGGCCTAAGTTAGCGTAACCGAAATACAAACGTAATTTAACTTCGTAACCCTCCATCCCATTTGCTCCATCCATCATAAGGATCATAATTAATCATTTAATCTACAAAAAATATTTTTGTTACAACATATACATTTAATAAGAGAATTGGTCCAATTCAAATAACAGTACAGGCATACTTTATCAAATTAATATAATAAATGTCACGGACAGGCCAGGGGTAAATCAAAGAATCCCAGCGGATTCTAGGTGACAGGTGTTCTAATATGCTTGCACCCGTTCTTGCAGTGGTACTAATCCTGGCTGTCCATCAAAATTAGTACTTCAACCAATGACAGGATGGCCACTAGCGGTTTGACCAATGAGAGAGTGACTGCATATTTGCATCTTTATTATGCTTTTGTTTTACATTTGTATGTTTTGACGGATGTTGGCGTGGCTATTGGATCGTTCTATTTTGGCATCCGTTTTTCTTGGTTCACAGAACAGTGAGATAAACATCCTAGCTGCCAAAATGGTGGACGAAGTTTGTGAGGTCCTGACGCACAGCGACAGGACCGCCTCAAGAGGCAGCGTCACTCCCAGTGAGACCTGTGCGGACAGAAAAGCGTTCACCGAGGACGTCATGAAAGTGGTCGTCACCCTGGCGACCAAAAAGGCCAAAGCCAAGAACGATGCAATGGTAAAGGCGTTATAGTTTACTGGTTTATTATTTGCTATTCAGGGGCCTTCACTTTTGAAATATTATGCACAATTCCTGTCGCCGCGCATGCGTACTCGGAAGTATGTAGCTTATACATTTCTAAAACATGCCATTTTTTCACGTACAGGGTGCCGACAAGTCCTCAGACAGTCCTCCCGGCACGCCGGACATCAGTACCGATGATGTGGCAGACCTGGCCGTTGGTCTGTGGTACGGAGACGTTGAGTCCGACGTCGACTCGCTGATAGGAGACCTGCGATCACTGCGAGAATCTCTGGTGACCGGGAGTGTCGAAAGGTTGGTGTGGTTGTGTTATGACCACACATATATAGAATATAACACGGGGTATTCCGTATCACCCGAGGTACCAGCCCGACCGCGGGTCGGATCGCCCGACGGCCGAATTTTCGACGGAGGCGCAACCGGCGCGCTCGAAATGCATTCTAAATATTCTATGGAAGCCCATGTGATACAACTTAGAACCCCGTGTGATACGGAAAATTATCACACGGTCCGGAACACCAGTATCGAGCGTTTTCACGGCACAGGTATGACATAAGATGAAAGTATAAACCACTTCCGTAAATAGCTTAATCAGGTTAGAAAGTCAATGAATGAAAAGACTCTTTATATTGTGCACAACCAAGTTTTTTATTACACCAACGTTTCGGTGACCGCATTGCAAACACCGCAATAACTATCCCTGTGTATATGTAAATACTTTACTTTTGGAACCACATCTATAAGCAGCGACGCCTATGCTGCAGTACAATGTAGCCAGTCAGCATTGCCCTGAGGAAGGTGACAGATGGTCACCAAAACGTCGTTGGAATTTTTAAAAACACTTGGTTGTGTAAAAAGTCTTTTATCTATATAAACTACTTTTCAACACAACAATGAACTCACACCACTTATTTTGTGGCTGAAACAAAGGAAGAGGTGGGACAAAAGTATTAGATATTAGTTATTGTTGTCTGTGTACTTATTGTATTGTTTGTAGCAAAAAAATATAGTGACCATTTAGTACGAACACAGTGATAGGATGAGGAAAGTATAGGATTTGGATTAGTCGAGAAAACAAACATTGACAGGAGATATACACGGAAAATGAGGTAGAAATTAGCTGTTTTGAAGAATTTGACGATTTCATAGTCTTTATTAGAACGCATTGCGTGAAATGTTATGTTTTTCTGTTTTCTTTCAGCACCGTTATTGACGGAAAGCCGACGAGGACTGCTGGTGCACAGAAAACGGAAGTTTGAGGCCTTGACGGCGCGGTCACATATCTGCACATGGAATACAAATCTGACATACAAGTCTTAAAAATTATGATTATCATGTTGACTAATTACAAGGCCTAGGGCACGTAGCCGGATCAATCGTGGGGTGCCGTAATAGCAAAATCGATATATATATATGTAAATTGACACTCCTGTGTACTCAAGATTAGACATTCCGTTAATTCGGGTTAAAGTTTATGATTACGATGATTTAATGTCAACTTACATTGAAAAGAACACCTGTTTTTATTCTCTCTCGTTGCAATATATTGTACAATTAAAAGTCATGTAGTAAGTGCATGAGCGCATGCTTGTTCCATTTGTTGTGATGATCATGAATTATACATTTAAGTGAGAGAGAGGAAACAATTCTAATTATCTTCGCCGAGTACTTGTTGAGTTTTAGATCGTTTGTAATAATTATGAGTGCTTGGTAAATTTGTTCTGACATAGCAACCATCCTGAAGCTAGCAGCCAATTCAGTAGCCGTTTCTAGCAGCCCATTAAGCAGCGATTCGGCCATAGGAAAACTATCATCTCATTCGGGTTCAGCTTTGTGTATTAGGCCATTAGGTATGCAAATGTTTCCAGTACATAAGTGACCTTGTCTTTAATCTGCTTTGTTCAAGGGATATTGAAGTAAAGCTAAAATCAACATTAAGAACGGCGACAACTTTTTTTTCATTTTTTTAATGGATGCCATCACAATATTTTCAGATTCTAACAGACTACAGGTATGATACCAGTGTAACGGTACATTGAACAGAAAGAAATGCACAAAGTTTTACCACGTGACTTCTGCATCTCGTAGACAGCTCTTGTAAATAATACAATAATGTACTAGACAGAGATGTTGTGCCAACAATATATCATATCTAGAGAACGTTACAAAATTGGTCGCTGAGCTGCAACAATCTTCTACCATTGGACACCGAATATGAATTTTCCATGCAAATTAATTTTTTGTCTTTATTGGTGAAACGTATCTATTGGTTATTAACTGGACAAATGTCCTCTCTGATCTATGTAGCGTTAAGCATATACATGCAGGTTATGATAATAAGACGTTGATTGATTGATTGATTGATTGATTGATGTGTACACGTAATTATTCTCAACCCAACGATACGACTTACATTGTAGTGACGATAACGTGCCATTTGCTCGTGGCATGCACTGCATCTGTCTTTTAAATCAATGCTGTACGCTAACGTAGCAGGGTATTAGTTAAAAATTTAGTTAAAATCCTCCCACACCATAAGGTGTATAGGGCGGTGCGTATCCCCGTTTCATAGCCCTGGGCCACACTGTGGTGCAATCACTGCAGCAGGGGGCTAGTCCACTGGCAGTGGAGTGTGTTTAACTTCCATACTCTTTCATAAGTATGTACCATTTTTATAAAGTCTTTGGTATGACTCAATGCGCCTCTTGTCCGCCAGAGGTGTCCTACCCGGGAGTTGAACTCGGGCCTTCTGGTTCCAAGTAATCAGAACCAGATGTGGTAAGTAACAGAAGCGTAGACCACTACACCACAGGGACACCCCAGGGTATATGAAAAGATATAACGTTTACAGCTTACACGTAATGCTTTTGTGTCGAAGCAACCAGGGCAAATACACTACCACAATAGTGGCAGCTCCTACCAGGACGGAACACAGAATTACTCTGAAATGTCTTTGCCCTTTGCCCACCTTCATGCACTGTGGAATCATGTCTAAACCGAACGTGATCGTAAACACTGTCGAGATCAGAAGAACGGGTGTCACGAGGATTATCAAAGTCAGAGCAAATCGTTCATCCTCAATGCTAGCCTGTAAGGCGTCATCAAACTTGTTTAGATGGCCAAGAAGATGCCATAGAATCACACCCATCGTCGCGAACGCCGTCCAACAGAGCTCCCTTTCTGTTTGCACAATGCTGGCCACCCTTCTGTCCATAGTGTCAATGATAACACTCCATTTTTCCCATTCCAAAAGGTCTGCGTTTTCTCCATTGTTACAAAGTTTCCCCACTTGTGACCTTCTAGCGTGGCAAACAAAGATTTCGTGAGCTTCGTGTAAGTTTTTAACCCCTGCGGCGATGTAAAAGAAGGGAGTCATACAGGTGATAGCAAGGTATAACAGCTGAGTAACATGATGAGCCCATTCCTTGAAGTTGGGAAGTGTTGAGGAAACATAGATATTCGAAAACGAGAAGCCAACAATCGCTCCAACGAACATCGTAAGCTTGGTGAAAAACTCAACCTCTTTTCCAATGCCAGAATGGCGGGACCAACTCTTTTCGTTGATTCTTTCGAAAATTTCTTTGAGAATATTGTTCGGTTGATCAGTAGTACTCTTCATTGAGTCGGCTAGATCCTTGGTATCAGAGGCTAAGGAGACCAAGGCATTGGTCAAATCGATTACGTACCAGCAGCAAAAGAACGAAGGAGAATAGAGTATTGCATAGAAAAGTAGAGAAACGAAAGTGCAGACGGCATGTGGTACGTCATACTGATGGAGAGAGAAATAGCTGATGGTCAATCGCAAGGTAAAGAACTGCTCACACGACTCACACGTGATGCCAAAGTTGAGCAGAACGGAACCGGCCCACAGTATGACGTACAGGGCAAGCAAATACCGCTTGTCGTAAGCTACGTCCCGGTTAATCTTGTCCTTCAGCAAATCACGCAAGTTTATTTGATAGTACCAGCGAATGATCAGTATGCCTGGCGCAAATTTATACATACTGACGATGAACGAATAAGCTAGAGCTTTCTGTATCTTGTACGGCTGGTGACAATGAGACCACTTCCAGTTAATGAGTTCGAGATGGGCGTCTGACATGTCGTGGGTGTGTTGGGGGTTTCCAGCATACGTATCATTACCAGTTTCTTCCCATAGACACTTCATCTGTACAACAGAGGCAAACGTAATCCACCACAATCCCACAAAGGGCCAGAATGCTATCCAGAGTGCTTTACAGACGGACTTGACCCCCTTGACGATGGTCTTCAAAACACCGACGTCACAAATGTCTCCAGCCTCGCCCACTTCCCGATCCAGACTTCCGCCGGAACCGTTTTCGAGTTCATCCATGGAGCCATATGATCTGGATTGAAAAACACGCCAGCAAATGAGGAAATAACATATCAGTTCATTGAAACGCATACTTTGTTGTATATTGCTATAATTTGTATGTATAACAGATTCCAGGAAGAAAAATGAAACCAAACCAAAAAGATGAATTCATATATTGCCATAATGAAATTTTGTAATCGTTTTTGGTATTCAGTGACTGACTTTGTACAACTCGTACACTCATACAAATTTAGCTATATTGTCATTTCGCAACACGATAAGATTTGAGCAGGAGGCCGTCGCGATCATTCGTTTGCAAGGCCTTCTATTAGACTAGTATGTTTTTGGGTCGTTCTATGGATTTGAGTGACGTCAACCTATCACGTGATTATTCCCGAGTAAAAGCTGTACATTTGACATAGTTAGCATGCAAAATGATTAAGTGGAGGAATCAACCTTTTCAAAAAAAAAGTAAGTCACCCTTTGTCCCTCTGTTTGGTACCAAATTGCTATTTTGAGGGACACCGATTAATCAATCAAACAACTTTCAAAGGTGTAATCTTTCCTTAAGCACCCCCCCCCCCCCTCACAGGTCCCGCGGCACGCTGGCGGCGTCGCTGCGTCTTAAACTGGATTTGTGTTACCCATAACTTTATAATTGGAATATCATTTATATGTATGACCAAAAAGAAAACAAAATACACAAAGCTTAAAAAGATTCGTTTATTGTCGATGAAATCTGTTGAGTGCTTGGTCAATTCGATCAGCCGCAGTGACGCCGCCAGCGTGCCGTGGGTCCAGTGAGAGGGGGGCTCTACTTAGATAGACCATGCATGCACAGATAACTAATGGTGGCAATGGTTTTAAAAAGCATACTTGCTTAAAATGAATGCATCATCAATTGCCACCATACTCATTAGTGTTTATACAATCATAAAATTCGTGTATTAACTTACCGTGGCTGACCATCGCTACTCAATGGGAAATTCTCTTCTCCACCCACAGAACAAGGCTTTAAAAAATGTTCACGAAAACGTCATGACTCAGAAAGTGAAAGCGGAACTGCCTATCAAAATTCAGTCAAAATGCTTTTTGAGCCAGCGATAAGTCTCGTGTCCTACAATCTTCAGTGGCTCCTTTGTTATATTGTATACGTATATATACTGATACTATAGTATGGTTTGCATTGCAATCATCACTGTTAACATGATAGGTGCAAAAGCAGTTTTGAATGACGATGGTACAATCTTTGTCCGGGCTAGAGATTTCGTGTTACTAGCACGTCAGAATACATATTAAATGCAAATTTCCGTTCGTTTGTTTTCTGCCAGTAAACTATTCTACCTAGCCTCATTAAAATCACATACAGTGTCAGTGTTCACCATAGAAATGATACGGTCGTGGCCGCGGTAAAATGACGTTTCAGTGTACAAGAAACGCCATACCATATTGAAAACGAAAGTCGAGTGAACGAAATGCATCTTACCATTCTGTTTGCCAAGACTTGAAATTCCAAGTGTGTGTAACTGTAAGACACTTGAGACAACCAGTAGACGCTCTCCTCAAGGGAAGGACACTAGTTACGTTCACACGGACCGGAGACACGTCTTGTTCAAAGCAAGGAGCTTGAAATATGAGTTGCTCGTTTCGATGACAGAAAGAGAGGGGAATTTTCTGCGTTGTTATGACGTGGGGTCCTGGGGAAGTCCCAGTTTCGTTAGTCTCCTTTGCACGCCTCACGGGCCGTGCGGGCGATAATTTCTTGGGGGGAGCTAGACTCTACCAGCCTCTGCGGGTCGCTGGGAAAATAGTGGAAAATGGCCAAATAGAGTCAATTGCAACTGTATGAAGGGGGTCGACTATGGAGATAGGGTCCAATATTGCAAAACTGCGGATGGGAATGTTATCCTCCATGGCCAAAGTCCCCCGGCAAATATCCTATAGCCGACGCGGTTTAATAGTCTGGTAGAGACTAGGGGGAGCGCTGATTCGCGATTTTCAAATTTTCGTGACGGTCTTTTGATGGGGACCCCGTATTGCTGGGGATGGGGTAGGTACAATTTCGCAAAAGTGCAGTTTTTGTTGAAATAGGCACCTAGAAATATGGGGACTGTTCAGTTAAAATCCATTCTCCACACAGATATAGACTATTCCCATGGCAAAAATGGACTCGTCGCAAATTTGTGATTCCTGTGCTTGGATAGGCCAAGGAGGTTACATAACCTTCCTGGATAGACCATCTCCATATTTTGAAATACGTATTTTACAAAGTTGGAATTACTACCTTTTGCCAAAAGGGCTCCCAATAGCATACAGTTTCGTCTGGTGTTATGATGCGGGGCCCGGGTAAGGGGAAGCCCAGTTTCGTATGTTGTTATGATGCGGGGCCCGGGTACACTTAGCCTGGATACCAGACCTTTCGCGTGATGCGATGATAACCCCTTTTGGGCGGGGAAGACCTAGTAGGCCTAGGGGTAGAGTTGGCACCCGGGAGCGCTTGTCAGCCGAACTCTCATTTCTATCACGCGAGAGCTAATTAGTGGACCGTGTGTTATCTGTGGCGGCGGCGCGAATTGCTTCCCCGGCCGAAGGATTAGCGCCAGGAGCGCCCCTTGGTCTGGCACCCAGCAAGGAGGTGCACCCAGGCTAGGGTATAGGGGAAGCCCAGTTTCGTATGGTGTTATGATGCGGGGCCCGGGTAGGGGGAAGCCCAGTTTCGTCTGTTGTTAATGTTATGATGATGCGGGGGGACGGGTCTCGTACGAAACTTGGCTTCCCCTGCATCACAATAACGAAACTACGACGTAATAAATTACGTCAGCAACAGGCTGGTATACTATATAGTGTATTATTTAGGAGGTGGAATAAGGTGTAAGACGTAGTCATCGTCATTGGCATTTGACATGCTCTGGATATGTAAATAAGCCAAAGGTTTCGATGACAGAGAGAGAGTAATGTACATGTAGATTGATACCCAAGTGCATTATTCTATGCAGATAAGAACACAAATATGAAATCCATATCATTTACCCATAACATATTAGGGACATTTCGAATTGAATATGTCAATGATTCTTTTCCACCTACCAAATATCAAAAAGATCCACCCACAGCTTCTCAAGTAATTAAATTAGCGCTGCGTACCCGTACTGTGTACCGGTACTGTACCGTGAAAATCGATTAGGTACAGGTCCAAAATACCGGATCATGAAGTACCGGTACTGTACCGAATAAATCTACACCAAGTCTATGCTTATTTTGTGACTGATCTCCTAACCTCATGCAACACCAAGCATGACCAAAGTGACACATTGGAACAGGGTTACTATTAATACTAATATGTGACAGATCATTCAGGCAGGTCGGGAGTTTTGATAGCAAGGCCAAGGGAGTTTGGCGGTAGGAACCTAGTTATATGCTTTGAATACGGATGCTGACAAGTTGTAAACAGTTTATCAATGTTTCTATCATTATTGAAGAAGTTCAGAAGAACACATGTTAATTTGTCAAATTGTTAAGGTACAGGTACAGGTCCGGACCTGTACCTAAACATCTGTACCGGTATCTGTACCTGTACCTGATGTTACGTTTAGGTACGCAGCACTTATATTCACCCAAACACAAGTACACCCAATCATAATAGGAACCAACAACATAACCTTCTTGGCAATGGGAATAATGACCACAGCAGAGTCTAGTCTGGACCATGTTAGTCCATCATAATTGTCATGTTTCACAAATTGATCATCCATACAAAATGGCAGTAGGAATACTACAATGACCTAACTCATGGTGTAGTTTCATATCATGCAAAGGTTTGAAAATTATTATCACTGCATTTCCACAATTATTCTTTCTATAAATTCAATTACGATACAAATTTAACATGTTTCTCAATACTTCTGTATGTTTTGAAGCCAATATAGTGCCGTAAGATTCGTCAACAATCAAGAGATTGTTGTTGTTTTTTCTCTTTGACGTATAAAAATACATATACTTAAGAATTCTATATGAAAAATATACATATTTCTTAAAAGACCTTGTTGGCACAAGATATACTCTGTTTCATCAAAGGTCGCTCTAAAAAGTCCACAACTTATTCCGTCATATCAGACGAATCCTACACCCTTTCCGGCTGCTGGTTGTCCAGCCACATCGATAGTTTACTCGCTACCAGAGAGAGCACCCTCCTGGTCTGAAAGTCCTGGTACTGGCGGTAGTCCCTGCAGTTCAAGGAGATGTCGCCGGGGGTGAAGCCCCGATGGCAGGCCGACAGCTCCACGTCGTTGGTCGACTCCCACGGACAGGGATCGTCGGCGATGTGGTTCACCAGGACACCCTCACCTGCCACCACGTCTGGGTAGATGGGCGCCACCCTAGAAAGGCGGGGATCGCAGTACGGGCGGTGCGGTGGACTCTCTGGTGCCTTCCTCTTCGGCTGTGGCCGGGAGTCGTCTTCGACCTCGTCAACTTTCCTCTTCTGACCTGAAGAGACCTGGTGTAAAAAATGACTAATAAATTGGTGGACGTGCCGACTGCTAAGCGTCTAATAATAGCTCCAAAAGGACAAAAATACTCATGCCTTCAAGTACCAGAGTTATTAACATACGATTGAAGGGTCAAGAGACTTGCATCTTCCGAGAACTATCGTGCAGTGGAACTCGAGCTCATTGCCACTAAGTACAGTAAGGGCATTCTCATTAGAACACTTCCAGCCAGGTGTACAAAGTTAGGTTTAACAGGTTGCTCGTTCAGTGTAATATCACCAGTTGCTGTGTGCCTGCGAAGCTGGTGTGTTATACCGAAGGGCGGTTATAAATTAGCTGTACATATACAGATACAGATTGATGCAGACCTTAGAGGAACCAGCAGTCTCCTTCTCAGAAGCAGCCCGTTTGACTCTGCGGCAAAGGCGAGCGGCTCGACGGACAATCCGGCCGTGGATGTGGCCGGCCGTGCCCTTCACGTCGCCACCCCCCTGATGTGCAACAATCTTCTCTGCTGCCTCTCGGAGCGTCGCCACAGAGACACGGCGATCATCCGTCCATCCAGTAGGCTCATCGTTCACTGGGACGGTCGCTACGGAGACAAAACGGACAAAGTTAGACAAGAACGATATCTCCAAATGAGACAACAGAGTCACACAACATTTGAAAGGAAGTTGCCCTGAAATGAATCTACCAGTTGAGAACGTTGGAGACGATATTGTGAAATTACCTCTGTGTCCGAATGTTAGTGACTTTGAATGCCACACGTGACTAACCATGACTCCCGGTGGGATCCGTTTCCACACCGGCTGGTTCAGGAAACTGGCACCGGACGGCAGGACGCTCCAGGCGGACAGATGAGCTTTCCTTTCCGCCATCGCCCTGGCCCAAGTCTTGCCTCTTCGTCTCCGCGTATCCAGAAAACATGCTTGAAAGTTGGCGAGAAGTGTGCGAAGTCGTCTCAACAACAAGGTCGCGTTCGAATACTTTCGAATCTGACACAACACGCAGGCGCCAGGCCTATTCGTGACGTCTGGTAGAGAACGTTCGAACTGGTAGAGAATGTTCGAACGGCGGTTCGTTTTGGGGTAAACAACGTCACAGGAGACCCGCAACTGTAGAGCAGTACTTTTAAAGATTTCAAGATCTTTGTCTGATTCGCCGGCAATCGAAACACATTAATGGTGCGATCTTTGTCTGACATATTGTAAGCAAACTCGTCTGTTGCCCTTAGATCATTGTAGAGATGAAAACGGTGGAATTACTAAGTTTGATGAGTCTTTTTGACGTAGCATCCCACTACGAAACTTCTTCTCCCTCTTTCGGTTGAGGCAGCCGCCTTCATCGTGGTGAAGATTTTGCTACCTTTCTACTACTGGAAGTCTACTGCGAGTTGGGAGTGAGGATGTGAAATGTAACATACCAGGGGTTGGGAATGGTGGAGACTGGAGAGTTAAACCTGTTGTTTAAAACTGTCAAGAGTTGAACTGAGGGCGACCGAGGCTGGAAGGCTATTCCAGTCCTTGGTCGTCCTGGGGCAGAAGGACTGTCTTCTGTACTCGGTTCTGAATGCAGGGACTCTGTACACTGACGTATGCGAATGTCTGGACGAGCGGGATGGTGCGGAAGGGTTGGGGCAACTCTCGAGTTTATGACTTCTAGACTATTATGATATTTATAAAAAGTGATGAGTCTCGCTCTCCTCCGCCTGGCTTGCAGGGTGGGCCACTTTAGTTCTTCAAGCATTCCCCGTATCATAACAACGACATATTAAACAATGTAAGCGTAAGGCAGGTATACTATATACTATTATTTAGGAGGTGGAATAAGGCAAGGGTCATCGTCATTGCCAATAGATATACTGTACATATGCAAATAAGCCAAAGGTTTCGATGACAGATCGAGAGAGTAATGTACATGTAGGTTGATACCCAAGTGCATTATTATATGCAGATAAGAACACAAATATGAAATTCCTATCATTTACCCATAACACATTAGGGACATTTCGAATTGAATATGTCAATGATTCCTCAAGTGAACATTAAGAAATAAATTACACTTTTTCCATTTCTTTAATGGATGCCATCATAATAAATGTATTTTCAGATTTTTGTATCCCAGCGCACAGGTGTAACATCAGACAGGTCTTTTCCACCAGTTTCTAATTCTATAATGCTCTTTAACGGTGCACACCCCAGTCCACAGAAGTGCGCGACAAAAAAAGTGATGGAAGGGTTTCGAGGGGCTGGGTTTGAGTTTAGATTTCTCATAATGTGCTTCGAACTGACATTAGATACTAGCATGGCTGAAAAGCGTATGGATTGGTGTGTTTTGGGTGAAAATTGCGTTTCGATCTGAGCCTTACTTCCGGATATCCATCCGCGTTGATGGTGAAATGTCCCTTGGCCGGAGATTGACCTTTGTTGCGTTCTGTGGGTCATGCTGACATGCCTCGCGCCGTGGATGATTAAAGAAATCTAAGTACTAGAATTTTCTTTATAATTGGCTCGACTGTACGTTAGGTTTTTCTCTTTCTGACAACATCAGTCGTTTCTACCTAGAAATTTTTTTCTACGAGTTTTATCCTACGCAAAAGTGCCAAAATTTGACCATCGTTTTTGACGTGAAAATTATGTTTTTGTCTCCTGATTTACCAAAATTAGAGAGGTTGAAGAAACAGAACTCAGCTGGTCCTATAGCGGAAGGGATAGGCTTTCATCCCATACACAGTTGATTTACTTCGGAATACTTCCCTGGAAGAGACAGTACCTAGACTCGAGGGTGCGCAGCCTCCAATTGAAACCCCAAATAAACTGGGGTGTGCTCCCTTAATTAACTGTGGAGTATGGACGGCCTCTTTTCCTTTTGGTTTCTGGGGTCCAAAAGAGTAGTTAACGTTTACCAGCTGGTTCGTCTTTAACAAAAAGTTTGCATCTCTTATAATTAGATACTGCATAGTTTTGCACACCGCACATATGTATAACGTTACACATTTATATTGAAAGGCACAAAGAAATAGAAAGACTTTGAAATACATACAATTAATAGCAGCAATTATACAGCCTTTAAACTTTTTAAACATTTTTCTGAATATGAAAAAAAACATCATTGCACAAAAGAAACCAATATTTGTTACAATGATATAAATATAACAGTTTGCTGTTAGAAGACATGTCAACAACAGAATTTCACATCTTGCTACAGTAAAGTTTACATGGTTTTTATTTTGCGCTAAGGCAAAAATAGAGTGTTTGCGGTGGTTTTAAGTTCGCTGCAGCACTACAGTCACATACTGCTACAGTATTGGACAAAAATGTTTGCGATGGCTTTGAGTTTGCGGTGAAACCATCGCCGTAAAAACCTCGAACACAAAACCACCGGAACATCTCTGCATTTACAGTACTTTAAGACTGTTTCTCCATGTCTCCATCAAAGCTATGGACAGCTTAGAATTGCATAGTCAAATTACTTATATGCCACCCAGCAATGTTACGTAGGCATCAAATTCATTTATGCATTGCACCAATAAAAAAAATAAAAGATATCATACCTCTGTGACATATTTAGTATCATCAGAATAATAAGAATGTTATGATATTCAGAATGATAATGAGTTTTTCTCAATTTGATTTCTTTGTGAATTTCTTTCGAATGTAGCATGCATTTTCTCAATGGCTCCCATAAGGCAACAGATATGCATATAGGAAGTTGATGACAAGAAATGACATAACATATGATACTGTAATTCTTGTTTCTTTCCCTGGAACTTAACATGTTCAGTATGTTCGCTGTTTTCACAGTCACCTCTATACCATGAACTTCTCATCACCATGAAAAAAAACTGTTGAAATTATCTATGATTCCTTCACACATCACTTACCGCCACCGTGAAGTTAAAGTTCAGTGAAAATGTTCGTCTTCCTTACACCATGAAATTTTGCTATCGTGAAGATAAAGTGAATTACAGTAATCTATTTTCAATTGGTAACTTTGACCTAACTTCCTGTCAGTGTCCCAACGTGCCTAGCACATGGAAATAAGTGTGGACACCCACACAGACAGACAAATAGACACACCAAAAACAATACCTCCCATTTCACGGAGGTAAAAACATTGCACATATTTGGCTACCCTAGCAGGGGGGCTTCTTGTCCGGCTCGAGCATGCATCCGAAGAACGGCGCCTCGGGTAAGTCGTTTTCCGCAGAGTACACGGCACACTCCTTAAAGTCGCAGGGCCATTGCCTCCACAGGTAGCGGATGTATGTGACGTTCTCCCAGCAGTCCTGTCTCAGCTGCAGGGTGATGGAATACGAGGTGTGGAACACGATCGGGACTGGAGCCCACTCCTGAGAAGTCATGGAACACTGGGACAGGTCTGGGGAGCAGCATACCTGAGGGGAAAGTCAGAAATGTACAGAATTTATGTCACAAGTGTTGTCACTGAAGAGGAGGTGTGGAACACGATCGAGACTGGAGCCCACTCCTGAGAAGTCATGGAACACTGGGACAGGTCTGGGGAGCAGCACACCTGAGGGGAAAGTCAGAAATGTACAGAATTTATGTCACAAGTGTTGTCACTGAAGAGGAGGTGTGGAACACGATCGGGACTGGAACCCACTCCTGAGAAGTCATGGAACACTGGGACAGGTCTGGGGAGCAGCACACCTGAGGGGAAAGTCAGAAATGTACAGAATTTATGTCACAAGTGTTGTTACTGAAGAGGAGGTGTGGAACACGATCGGGACTGGAACCCACTCCTGAGAAGTCATGGAACACTGGGACAGGTCTGGGGAGCAGCACACCTGAGGGGAAAGTCAGAAATGTACAGAATTTATGTCACAAGTGTTGTTACTGAAGAGGAGGTGTGGAACACGATCGGGACTGGAACCCACTCCTGAGAAGTCATGGAACACTGGGACAGGTCTGGGGAGCAGCACACCTGAGGGGAAAGTCAGAAATGTACAGAATTTATGTCATAAGTGTTGTCACTGAAGAGGAGGTGTGGAACACGATCGGGACTGGAACCCACTCCTGAGAAGTCATGGAACACTGGGACAGGTCTGGGGAGCAGCACACCTGAGGGGAAAGTCAGAAATGTACAGAATTTATGTCACAAGTGTTGTTACTGAAGAGGAGGTGTGGAACACGATCGGGACTGGAACCCACTCCTGAGAAGTCATGGAACACTGGGACAGGTCTGGGGAGCAGCATACCTGAGGGGAAAGTCAGAAATGTACAGAATTTATGTCACAAGTGTTGTCACTGACGATGGGGACTGGAACCCACTCCTGAGAAGTCATGGAGCACTGGGACAGGTCTGGGGAGCAACATACCTGCATGAGGGGAAAGTCAGAAATGTACAGAATTTATGTCACAAGTGTTGTCACTGAAGAGGAGGTTTGAGGTCCAGAAGTTCAGGTCCGGAGTTATAAGTCCTTGCTTATTTTACATACTTACTATAATACTTATCTTTACAGAAATAAAGGTAAAAACTTTGGCATATAATACAAGAGAACAAGAAATATCTAATCTTTTCTTACCTCAAAACCATTGTTTGTTTTAACAGTGATGTTCAGTGATTCGGGGTAAATCCTACGTACAGTCCTCTTCTCGGGGTCCACGTTTACACTGACGGGACGCGGGCCTTGGAAGGTCACCTCGGTCTCGTCGTACGCAACAGCTCGAGCACCAAGAACCAATCGGCTTGCAACGTCCTGTTTATCGCGAGGATGAATGCTGCAAGGACAAGATACATCACAGATCAGGTATTACTACTAACAGATTCAAAGTCTTCATCTATTGGTTCGCTATATTCAAATACATATAGTGGCATTGCGGTGGTGTTTGGCCCAGAACCCAGAAGTCTTCATAGGTTTGAATCCTGGGTCTCCTGACTTGTACTGTTGATGTTGTGACCTTAGGAATGGCACTTCACACAGATTTCCTCAATTCACTCAGGTGAAAATGAGCACCTAGCTTTGGTAAGGGACGTCCCTCGGATAAGACGTTAAATGGAGGTCCCGTTTTTAAGTAGAGCCACACCTCGAGCACGTAAAAGAACCCTACATACTTATCAAAGAGAGTAGGAGTCCTTCCCGGTGTGTGTGGATCAAATAAATCTGTCCGAGTATGGAGCATGCACTCCTCAGTACAAACCTGGTGACTGTTAATGCATTGCCATGAGGCGGTATACTGGGTATGCAATACAAACAAACAAATTCCATAGCAGCAAGCTGTTGCTCAACGGGCAGCAATCCTATTGACATTGTGGAGGGGGGTCCATCCCAGTGTGAGTGGATCAAATCTATTTCGTTCTATGCAGTACTGTACAAAAATGGTGTGCTATGCCTTGAGGTGCTGTACCTGAGTTACGAAAAGAAAAATGAAACCATTTAGGATATGCCCTTTCCTTGGTGCTGAATGGTGATCACATGGATGTTGAATAGTAGGATGAAGTGTGAATTTAGAGACTTCCATTTTATTTTTATATGCATAGCCCCAGTCCTCAGCTTAGCAGCTGGGCTGTCAGTTATTGCTTGACAGGACGCTGTCGTACAGCACTGAGGGGCATTATTGGGTTGGCCGAATACTACCTGACGGGGCTGAATTGCAAGGGTCTGGAGGCTGCCATTTTGGCGCCAAGGTGACCTCAATACAAAAATTGCCTCAGGTGCGGCCATTGAACTGTACCGGGAAGAACACCTACTCTTTTCGATAAGGGGGGTGGGATCTTTAAAGTGCTCCAGGTGTGGCTCTCCTCAAACACGGGACCCCCATTTAACGTCCTATCCGAGGAATGTTCCTAACTGAGGCTAGGTACTTATTTACACCTGAGTGAAGTGAGGAAAGTCGTGCAAAGTGCCTTTCCCAAGTGCACAACATCGGGGCACATCGGTGGTTTCCTTTGAGTCCCCTCCAAAGAATCTAGGGCTCGGAGACTATTCACCGACTGCACAGACTCCCTCGCAACAGCTGTCACAACTTCAAAAGAAGCATTTAGAAATATTGGCTTCATTCAAAATGGATATAGTGGAAAGATGAACACAGAAATACCTGCCAAAGGGTGACTCTAGGTCCACCAGGTCCATAGCCACTGCCATGAAGACATTTGGCATGGCTGGGTTGGGGACATAGCCGTAGTCAGCTGTCTGATGCCATCTGATGGCAGGGTAGCCCATATTGGTTTCACCCAGTTCCACAGTTGATATCTGTAAGTGTCAGGGTAAAATACGCCAAAAATAATTACTCAAGCAACTGGATAAAATTTTGAAACAGTCAAACGTTTCAGACAGCATCCACTGTCTTTCATCAGTGACTAACGATAGGACTGAGAACACCAGGTTTTATACCAAAACTCTGAATAGATGTGTTAATGAGGTTAAGACAATTTAGGATGTCTTGAAGCAGTCTTTAAAGAAGGTTAATTCAAGACAAAACAGTAACTAAATTTTATCCAGTTGCTTGAGTAATTATTTTTGGCGTATCTTACTACCTGGATGTCTAACTTTCATCAACGTGTCAGGGTAAAAGACAAAGAAAGCAGTCATCCTCAATTGAGGTGAAGCATGGTGATTTTTCAAGTAGCTAGTGGAAGTGCAATGTGGCTTGCAAATTTCTTAGCCAAGCACACCCCTACTCTTCTCGATAAGATTGTTGGGTTCTTTTATGTGCAGAGGTTTGACGCTTGAAGTTTATGCCTGAAACTCTCTCATACACGCATACAAGGCTGCCAGCTTTACGTCACCATCCAAAATGACGAATGCAATCCATTGCAACATGTCTGAGCTGGAAAACTCAATGATATGAAAGTGATGAAAATGTATTTTCGTAAGCTTAAAATGACAGATTTAACAACAAAAATCAACTACAAGGGCCACCCGCGCAATGAAAAGGATTAAAAAATGTAAAGTTGGAGACAGCCCTACAGGAATAGATACAAAGCATATGATAGCATCCCACCCCACAAGAAAACAGTCCCCCCATCACCACGATGGTAGACTATTAGTGGCAAGAAAAAGTAAGCAAATCACAGAATGAAAAAATATATAGTAAGAATAATAGCTGTACTACTTACGTACATAACATTACACAAATATCTAGGTGCCTTAATTTGTACAACAATACATGTATTGTACAAGTTGTTTCCACCTGCACAAATCCAAAGGGGAAGTGTCTGTCCGTGTGTCCCCCAGTCCCCATATACCACTCCTTCCTCCAGCTGTCAATCATCCCAGGAAAGGTACAGGAGTAGGTGTCAGGCCAACGGGTATTGGCCTCTCCTGGGAAAACACATAAACACATCAATGGATCCGTGAATAGTTTCATCAGGTTGGTAAATCATTGAATAAAAAGACTCTTTTTTACACATTCAACCAAAAGATTTATTCAACCAACGTTTCGGTGACCATCTGTCACCATCTTAAAGGCAATTCTGACTGGTTCACATTGCAATGCAGCACAGGTGTCTCTGCTTATAGATGCGTTCCTATGTATTTACATATTGCATTGCAATGTGAATCAGTCAGAATTACCTTGAAGAAGGTGACAGATGGTCACCGAAACATTGGTTGAATAAATCTCTTGGTTGTGTAAAAAAGAGTCTTTTTATTCACATCAATGGATATTGAACATTTCATTTTCACAACCAGTAAAATCTCACCTGCTTACGTTTCGAGGTCTACAAGACACCTTCCTCACAGCTTCTGACTGGAGTACTGCTTCTTACTGCTATAAGTAGCCAAAGTAGGTGTAACTTTTGCGGAGAGAACACAATCCAAAACAGGGCTAAGTTTGTATCCCCCTTGTCCTGGTTTGCCACCTACTTTGGCTACTTATAGCGGTGAGAAGCAGCACTCCAGTCAGAAGCTCTGAGGAAGGTGTCTGATAGACATGGAAACGTTAACTGATGATATCATGTGAAATGCGCCAGAAGTCGAGAAAAGTTGGTGTCCTCGAACAAAAAAATGTAACTCCGATTGCAATTCCAACGACAGAATCCAGTATTCGAATTTTCGACAGCGGTGCACTCACCACACTCAAAATGCATTCTAAATATTCTATGTAAGCCCGTGTGATAAAAGTAAAACCCTGCACATGTGCAAGACGGTAAATTATCATACGATGCAAAACACCCATATGGAACATTGTTGTGGCCCAGGTATGACATAACTGTAAATTCATAGTGTACCTTGATACCAGATTGCGCCCATGATTGTCATATTCAGCAGGGGGTGAATCATGGCGTTCCACAACACTGAGTGTTCACGGAGCCAGCCTACATCCAACTCCTCCAACTCTTCGCTATCAAGATCATAGAAAGGGCAAAGATCAAACTAGTCAGTTCCACGACCTCACACCTTCGCTAAAGGATGTAAACCTTCATGACTGACATATTCTAAAGGTTTCTCATTGATTATATCAGGTCCTCAGTTCCATATACAAATGTAGTATATCAGTTGATGATCTTGTCTGGCCAAATAACACAAGTTGTCCAAAGTATGAAAGTCTTATCTAAGTTAGCAAAACAGGCTATTCTAGCATTTTCTTAGATATGCAAACGTGGCCCTGATTTGCATAATTTATGTTTGATGATGTTCACCTTTAACGAGCTTACAAGATCATAGAAAAGGGAAAGAGAAAAGAAGACCAAAAAATACTGACATGTCTGTCCTTGGTGCTGAAACAACACCAGACATCACAAGTATTAATTAATTATTCATGAGCAACTAACTGCTTTTTTTGCCAAATAAGGCTAGCTCATTGATCATTCATGGGCAACTGTCAGTGACGCCCCCATTACCTCAAAAATGAGGCGATAAGAGCAGGGCTGAGTCCGGGAGGGTTTGCCGAGCATTTGCCAAGCAGGTCTCAGCGCTGCTATTGGAGGGTGGTTTTGGAGGGTGGTTTCGGAGGGTGTTTTCGGAGGGTGGTTTTGCAGGGTGGTTTCGCAGGGTGGTTTCGGAGGGTGGTTTCGGAGGGTGGTTTCGGAGGGTGGTTTCGGAGGGTGGTTTCGTAGGGTGGTTTCGTAGGGTGGTTTTGGAGGGTGGTTTTGGAGGGTGGTTTTGGAGGGTGGTTTCGGAGGCAGGTTTTGGAGGGTGGTTTCGGAGGGTGGTTTCGGAGGGTGGTTTCGGAGGGTGGTTTCAATTGTGATGTCTGTCATTGTTCCAGCACCAAGGACAGACCTATCAGTATTGTTTGGTCTTCTTTTCTCTTTCCCCTTTCTAGGATCCTGTAAGGGTCTCAGCACTGCTAGAGGAGGGTGAAGTGAAGCCTGCCAATAACTTTCTTCCTACCTGTGACTTAGTGTTATATTGCAGTCTTCCAACACCTGTGGTGGTGACCACATCTCTATAGACGTAGCACTCCAGGAAGTGGCCACCAGTCCGATAGGGTAGCCCAGGTGGCTGTACAAATCCCTTCCAAAGAACCAGCACACAGCAGAGAAGTACTTCCAGGGTGCACCTCCGACGCTGTCTGCAAGGGGGCATCATTAGACCACACATATCCATTTCCTTGGTTCTACACATCAGTACATGTTTAAGTAAAGGTTTAGCCCAGGTAGTTGTACAAATCCCTCCCGAAGAACCAGCATACTTCCAGGGTGCACCTCCGACACTGTCTGCAAGGGGGCATCATTAGACCACACATATCCATTTCCTTGGTTCTACACATTAGTACATGTTAAAGTAAAGGTTTGGCCCAGGTGGTTGTACAAATCCCTCCCAAAGAACCAGCAAGCAGCAATTACTTCCAGGGTGCACCTCCGACACTGTCTGCAAGGGGGCATCATTAGACCACTCATAGGACAAAATTTTAAAGTAATGTAATTTAGGCCAAGTCCAGTTTGTTTGTCAGTATAATTTGAGAAGCTGTAGATGAATCATAATGGTATATTTGGTACTTGGGTACCGAAAATGAAGGTCAAGTTTGATGATGGGCCTCCTGCGGGGGCTTGTTACGGTACTGTAGCAAAACAAGATGTAGTTTTCTGGAAGTGATTTTTGAGTGGTGGATAGCTCTTGTAAACATCAACAAGTTTTGAATAGAGCAAAAGCTTACTGCATCTTTAGTATGATTGACTTTTTTTTTAAAACTAGCTCTGTCAATGATTCCAGAAGGACTAAAAATCAGGGATTGTATTCGAAAATCTTCAGCCCTAGTTGCTCAAGAATTGTTGTTTGTACCCTGAAACTTAAGCCAAAAATAGTTACTCAAGCAACTGGATAAAATTTTGAAACAGTCAGACATTTCAGACAGCGTCCGCTGTCTTTCGTCAGGACTACGGATAGGACTGGAAAACCAGGTTTTATACCAAAACTCTGACTAGAACATACCCTGAAACTTGTCAACAATCTACTTGGAAAGAATTTCAAGTGATGGTAACGTTATACTTACCAGAGCTTGCCACTGCCCAGGGTTGTAAGATCTTGTCCAAGTCATCCAGAGGTTCGTCAGACTGCATCCTTTGAACGGTGAACAGTCTAATGTCTGGGAAGTTTGCCGCCTCCGCTATTTCCTGGGAGGCATGGAGCCCCTACATGTACGGGCACAAAAAGAAACAATAGTGATACTAGCAACACGAAAAGAAATGCTAAGGATACTACGAACTTTCTTGACGTTAAATATCATTTTAGACATATTACCGGTTTAAATTTTTATGAATGCCCAGGCATGCCTATTTGTTTTCAATCTGTTTTCAATAAAACATACCTCATTAACATACCTATTCAGAGTTTTGGTATAAAATCTGGTGTTCTCAGTCCTATCATTAGTCACTGACGAAAGACAGTGGATGCTGTCTGAAACGTCTGACTGTTTCAAAATTTTATCCAGTTGCTTGAGTAATTATTTTTGGTGTGTTTTCAATAAAGACTAAATGCCTCTGAGTCAGATTACTCAAGACATTTAAAGCGTAAGTACAAATATACATTGTGTAGAATTTGTACTAATTCAATAAGTCCTGCGAGACTGACAAATGCCTAGATGATTCAAACTGGCCATTCTTAAAGATTTTCCTGCAAATTGCAGGATGCAGATTTCAAGACCTCAATACCTATAGAAATAGCTAAGCATTAGGTGAGGTGCATGACTTTGTATATCTCCCGTATCTGTATGACTGTATAGCTGGTATAAATGCCATTGAAAATTATCTTGACCTGTCTGACAGTGAACGCCAGGTTGCTCTGCTCACTGCCCACTCACACATGCCCCCTACCTGTCTGACAGTGAACTCCATGTTGCTCTGCCCACTACACAGCCACACATCTCCAAACAGCACGTCCTCGAGAACTATCCGCTGCAATGTTCCGTTTCTGTCATGGACGCCCTGGATTCGATGCGGCCCTCCTGGTGGCATGGGGTCTAGCTCAACCTTCCAAACACCCCTTCCACCTTTACCTGAAAAAACAATGGCACAAATTGAATTCTTGACGTAATTAGAGAATGATTAAGAGCGGCGTGGAAGTGGCATAGTGGCAGGGTGTTTGGCTCAGAACCTTGGGTTCGAATCCGGGGTCCTCTGACTTGTCCGTTGACGTTGTGCCCTTGGGAAAGGCACTCAACATGAATTTCCTCACTTCGCTTAGGTGAAATTGAGTACCTAGCTTTGGTTAGGGACGTTCGTCGGATATAGGATGTTACATGGACTGGTCACTTGTTTGAGGAGGGTCACACATCAAGCACGTAAAGGAACCCACCACACTTAGTAAGGGTCATTCCCGGTGTGAGTGAATCAAATAAATCTGTCCAGATATGCAGCTTGTAGTACTCTTCAGTACTGTTGTGTTAAGCCATGTGGTGGGCTACTGGGTATGCAAATGCAATACAAACAACTACAGCAACAACAAAAAAAGTCATAAGCAAATGATTCTATTATAATTGACAAGTTTGCATTTCAGTAATTCACGTCAGGGAAAATTATAAGTTGGTGACATATGTTTGTAGCAGTGAACATAATTGTTGCCATTGATTACTATTAATGTCAAAAAGTTTTAATTTGTTAATATCATCTACATTTAGTGTTGAAGTTAAATTGTCGGACTGACTTCAGTTGTTTTGTAGCAATATAATGCATGGCAGAATACCAAGATTGTACCTTCAGCATTTAGTAACTGTTTGAAACAGATTTTGCTATCATAAACCCGTAAAAAGGGGTATCTAGTAAAGAAGTGGCATGGACGTAACCTGGGTGCCATCCTTTTTAGCATCATCCACTCTCTCAGTTCCAACCGCAGTAAAGCTAAAAAGGATGGCGCCCAGGCTAGCATTGATGGCCTAGTGGCTAGAATAGAGGACACGGGACCGAGAGGTCATGTGTCAAATGATTGTAGTGTTGGGCGGTACCTTTATAAACCATGGTCGAGATGACGCTACTGGATGTGTCAACGCTGACGCTGACTGTGGCTCCCACCTCTCCGTACCCCCAGAGTACAGCCCTATGTGGGCCCTGCTGTAGAACCATGTGGTCTCCATAGTAAGACGCCCAGTTAAATGTGTCTGGAGCAGAGTAGAAAACATAGTGACATTTAAACAATGTATCTGAAATTTAGAACTTTCTCTACGTAAGCTATACAGTTTTACCGTTGTCATACTTGTTTGTGTTATTGAGTTTAATCATCAGTAAAAATATTCTTCATAAAGTACTGTAAATGCATTTAAGTTCATGTTAGGAAGAAAGTGGGGTGTTCACGGTGGTCTTAAGTTCGTGTTTGAGGCAATAGTAGACAAGGGGGTAGAAAAGGACCAAAAATTTAAGTCTGTGGCAAATATAAAACCACTGCAAACATTTCTGCATTTACAGTATATAAAAGAGTGTTTAAATTTCTTTGGAAAGAATACATACTT
Organism: Branchiostoma lanceolatum; assembly: GCF_035083965.1. Lineage (NCBI taxonomy): Eukaryota > Metazoa > Chordata > Leptocardii > Amphioxiformes > Branchiostomatidae > Branchiostoma > Branchiostoma lanceolatum. The sequence continues at coordinate 16,272,674 of NC_089728.1, forward strand.
TCCCTTGACATCTTTGTAAAATGTGTAGGCTGCTTTCCAGAGATGATTGTGACATATAACATACATGCATCAGTGACTGCAGAGTCATTATGATGATGGTATACAGTTAAACCTGGACAGGCAACCACCTGCCACAAGCAACCACCTCCAGTCACAGGCCATATTAAAACAGTCCCGTCCATTTTTACATAGTTAACCCCACCCTGCCCTCAGCAAGCACCTGTCCTCAGCAACCATTTGTTCCTCAGTCCCTTTGGTGGTTGCTGAATCCAGGTTTGACTGTGCTATCAATATAACGCTAACATTCAAACATATATGCATACACATGCAGATTCAGGGGTGACCTATTTCCAAAGGCTGTGCTCGCGGAACAACAAAATCACATACTGTAAATGCAGAAATGTTTGTGGCGGTTTTATGTTCGCAGCTATCGTGTTGAACTCCTTACCACAAACTTAAAACCACCGTGAAAAGCTGTTCCGTTGTGTGACTATAGCGTTTAAGTAAACGTTTCAAACGCCAACTCAAAACCACCGCGAACACTCCATTTTCTCTCTACCGCGAAATTGAATCCCTGCGAACATTTCTGCATTTCCCCTGGTAGAGAAATCAGTTTACTGGACAATTCCGTGGTTGTGGAAGACTCAGCAATCCATGGTCTTAAAGGCATAGCCTCTAGTATCAGGCTCCAGAGGCGTCGGAAAAGAGTAGAAACAAGCCAAATAGACAGATAACATGTCAGACAGGAGTTAGCCAGACATTGAGTTCAGTCCAGTTGCGGCCAAATGAACTCAATTGTCTGTCTATATATATATATCTACTCTGGAATGCTATCCGTCTATTTGGCCAATTATTAACTCTTTCCAGCCACCTTTGGAGCTGGTAGTCAGGTTTAAGTCTAGAAGTTCCTGAAACATACCTGCTGGTTCTGTAGTGTTGTTGTTGGTACTATAGTGAGTACTAACAACGATAACGGCGACCACAACAGTCACTGCAATCAGAATCCCAACCGCTACAACGGTTCGAAGGAGCCTCTTGGATGTGGTGCCGCCTTTGGGTTCCACCACCGAGACTTGGTAAGGAAACTCGTCGTGTTGAAGGAGACCGGAATTAACGGTGATTCCCTCGTCTTCTGTGATGTCTTCCATGGTGGGGTGTGTTAGTTTGTTTGTTTGTTTATTTGTTTGTTTGTGAGTACTGGAGGGATGCTCATCTCACATGTTCACTAATGATCATGTTGGTTAAAACTCAGCTGTGATGCAACAAGCAACTGCTCAGGTTCTCTAGCTTCATCTTTGCTCCTACGACTTTTTAAACCTAAGACCTGGAACAAAATAAAGATGTACGTTATACAATGCAATGAATGATAAAAATTTTTTTTATAGTTACTAGAAATAAATGTTTTTTAGCAAATGTGGACAGATTCGCATCTTAGTGTAATTTATGTCTGAGCAAAATTGTAAGTAGGTGATAATACATGATTGTAATACACAATAACGTTAATCTGATGTTTGGTTGTGTTTGTGTGTATGCACCTATAACTCAAGATTCTTATAACACTAAGTAGATTTGTATGAATATTCACTGGTACTGTGGCTAAATATTGAGGTGGCGAAGAAATATGAAGATTTTGGGCCCCCTAGCAGTATTGTCAGGTACTGCAGCAATTTACAAGCCGACGTCCTTTTTGGAAACTAGAGTTCCACGAACACATTATCTTCGCCAAATAATCAAGGCTTATTCAAGTTATTGTGGAGAGTGATTAATATTTACATGCTTATCACCCCCTGCAAACTTGATCATACACCATACCGTTTGAAATTTATGATGGGGAGGGGAGAATGAGTCCAGTCTAGATAGGGATAAAAATCATTTGCTGGTACAGGACTAGTATATGTGTATAGTGTGCAGATATATGTTATAACTGGTCATCAAAAAAATTGAAAGTTATAATCAAATGGTACAGTCAATATATATGAATAGAATAAATCTTTATTCCATATCATACACATTTTGCAAGACATAGTACATGTTACTTTTCCATACGGTGCTAGGTAATACCTAGCAGTGGTGCAGTTTTGGTGCAGTGTACTCTCTGAGCAGAGGAGTGTGTCCGGCTGGTTATTCACATGTTTTTAGGTGTTTTGTAAGGCTTTCTATTTTGTTCCCTTTCCGTTATGTCTCCACCCGTGTGTTGGACAAAAATGCCGAAACTGAACACTTTAAAAACCAACCGGACCCACACATCTGCTTGAATTGTAGTGAGACTGCCCCATTTGTTTATTTATGTACCACATCTGTTTATTTATACTTCTAGGCAAGGCCTTCTGCTGGCCTGTTTCGGGAACACTGTCACATGCCCCATTGTGGAATGTAATGGATTTACAATTATCCTTACTAATTATGCAGATTAGCTCCTGTTTTCTATAATTAGACATCGATTGTGTAAAGCACCATCTGAGCTCTCTACATACAAAACTTCACGACAATCTCTTCACCCCTTCTCAAGTAATACATGTCCGAATGTCAAAACAAAAACACCCACTGCAGTTCTAAACAAGCTGCTAGGGGGTCCAAACTTACAGAACTTACTTCTTGTGGCATGAACTATCTACCACACAAATATCATGACCATAGCACTTTCAGGAAATATGCCACTAAATTTTGAAGCTCCACTGCAGTACCTTAGGTACCCGCTAGAAGGCCCATTATCGAACTTGACCTTCCTTTCCGTAAACCCTAGTTTAACAAAGTAAACAAAGTTATGTTGTCCACAAGAAATACACATCCACACAAAGCCCGCTGCAGTACCGACGGAAAGTGCCAGGAGAACCATTTTTGAACTTGACCTCTGTGTCTACAACATCTACACACCTGCACAAAATCATGAAGGTCCATCAACGTTTCCGTCACCTTTTTTTTCCTACATACAAACGCACAAAAATTAAAAGTCCGCTGCAGTACTGTTGAAAGGCGCAAGGTGAACCATTTTTGAACTTGACCTTTCTTTGCACAACCACTACACACCTACCAAAAATCATAAAGATTCATCAAAGGTTTCTTGAGTTATGCTCTTGACATACATACAGACCCAGCAAACAGCTGGCTCAACCGAAAACATAATCTACCCCGAGTACTATAGTACTCGGCGAAGATAATTACATTACTGGGAATGTGTGGCATGGTTAATAGACAGCTGGTCAGTCGACCACCATAATGACCCCTTATGGGAGGGAGATAGCTCAGGCATTGATTGAAAAGAAGAGGATCACTAAAATTATAAACATACAAATTCACAAAAATTGTAAATATTTCACAGAGCTACTATGAGATCTATTTCTATTAAGTCTTGCTCCTATCAAAATACAGGTACAACATATGTGCTGTGAGCACTGCTACTGACTGCCATATTATAGTTGGGTCACAGACATTTGAAATGTATCTTGATAACATTACGTTGTATAGCGACTGTCAGGTGTAATTATATAACACTATCCAACCATTATGGTCAACAGCTGTCTCAGTTAACTTGCAGTATCAAATATCAAAATAACACACACCATACCATGCACTATAGGCTGAAATTCCAGTTCAGCTCCAAGTATTTAGCTCCAGTTCACCTCCCCAGTATGGTTCAGAGGTGGAAGGCGGCTCAGGGACGTTGAGAAACCGGTCCAACCGCATCTCAAGGACGGCACTGTCCCCAGATCAGGACGATAAGGTTGCAGACCACAGTATTTCTCCTATAGGGATTTATATAGTTAAGGATCCCAAGGTGAGATGCTTCGACGCTTGAAAATTTATAGAAAGGTGCAGAATAAGGGTACCAGATTTTTATATGCTTGACTTCAAGGTTCAATCTACAAGATATCTGCAAAATGAGGTTGAATTTGCCGGCTCGTTCTCTTTTCAAAGCCACTTTGATATGACCCCCAGCGGAGGTCACCGTACTGCAGGCGACTTACAGTAGTCGGGCGGTAACAATATCCAGGCGCGAATCCAACCCGACCGAACAAACATCGTAATCAAACTCGTACTGTCTCAAAACTGACGTATTCCTCTACCATTCACCACAGTTTCAGCCTCGCTAACGTGCACAGAAGAAAAACTATGGCCTTTTCAAGTAATGTGACGCACTACTTCATACCCGAACTACTATGTCGCCCACTAATACTGTGTTCTGCGACCATAATGCATTGTGTACAAATGTAGTAAAACAGTCCGTCCCACTGATGTGTTCCCGTATGTCCCAACGTGAAGCGCACCGATTGGCTACATGGGGAGTCCACATGCAAATGACCTTGTTTACGGAAGATTGACGACGCTTGACGTTGAATAATTTAGAGCGGAGCAGAAATGATTATATCATATTGAAATACAACCTGAGCTAATTATCTACGGCCCTCACGGAGAAAGGGATACCAGACCATACGACGTACTACTGTAAATGCATTTAAGTTCGCGTGGTATTTATTTCGCGCTAAGGCGAAAATGGAATGTTTGCGGTGGTTTTAAGTTCGCGGCAGCTACACACTAGCTGCTACTGTTTTTTACAAAAAAGGTGAACTGGTACGTCAAGGCCGTCAAGCTACTCTCCAAGCAGACGAGGGGTTCCGGGTGGTTTTTGCCGTGTTATTAGGCGTTTTTGTCGGGCTTTCTACTTTGTCTTCTTTTTTGTGTGTCTATAAACCTCACCCATTGTCTTTTATAGAGAAAACATGACAAAGTAGAAAGCCCGACAAAAACGCCTAAAACACGTCAAAAATCAGTCGAACCCCTCGTCTACTTGGAGAGTACGCTTCGGGTCAAAAGGCGATTATCCCCCTTTTCCCAAGCGGTATTAACGCCATTCGGTGTAACACGCCGTGGTAGTTTTGCAGGCGCCACACGGCGGCGGCTGGATATATAACACCGAAATCAAGGGGCTATATCATCTTTCATTATATTCAGTGGCCCTTAAAAACAAATAAACAAACAAACAAACAAACAAACACTAAAACGCTTAGGTGAAACCCGTCGCAGGAGAAACACGATAAAGTGCAAACCTTTTTACATCTGTAAAAGTGGTGGAGACTACAAATCTTACGCGTTAAGTCCCCCTCTCACTTGACCCGCGGCACGCTGGCGGCGTCGCTGCGGCCGATGAAATTGACAAAGCGCTCAGCGAATTTTATCGACAAATAAATAATTTCTAAATCTTTGTGTGTTTTGTTGCTGTCTTGGTCATACCTGCACGTTTTGAATGATATTCCCATTATACAGTCAAGGGTAACACAAATCCAGTTTAGGACGCAGCGACGCCGCCAGCGTGCCGCGGGTCCAGTGAGAGGTCCATCCTCGATTTAACCAACCAACCAACAGCAACAAAAATCAGAACCTAGCTATAGTCCTATTCCGGCTTGTCGGAGAGGAGCCGAAATTACTGTTTACACGGTACTTCAGCGTTTTCGTCTTTGACCTGGTTGAGGGGAACGAATAGTGGAATGTTTGAGGAGAGCCACACCTCGAGCACAAGGTGTCCCTGTAGAGTAGTGGTCTGCGCTTCTGTCACTTACCACATCTGGTTGAAATTATGCCGGGAACCAGATTTCGCGCCCGGGCAGGACACCTCTGGACAAGAGGCGCATTGAGTCATTAAAAGAATGCTAATACAATGGTAAATATTGATAGAATGGTGATTGTCCCCATAAGAATAGGTGCTAATCCGGAACACCGGCCAGTAGCCCTGAGTCAAGTCATGTTCAGCTTTGGCCCGCGCCAGTTCCCAACGCCCCCTAGCGGCAAAACGCAAACCCTTGGCTTCTGTCTGCGTTTGGGAAACGAACGAACATTTATGAGGGCCATTTATGTGCGCGCGTATGTCATCCACATAGCAACATGGCCTTACTTGTACAAAAACAAAGGCGTTTTCAAAGGATCTTAAAGTATTTTCAAAACCCGTCCTTGACAATAACTTGGCGAATCCAGCCAACCACATATTAGATCATGTTTATATTCCTTTTTAATCATTATCAAACAAATATTGCAACGAAAACAGAAATAAGATAGATCTACGTATCTATTCATCCAACTTTTCCCACTAAACGCCCAACTTGTTAGCCTCCTTTGCAGGCTTTTTGGTGGGCGTTAATTTTTCGTGAGCGTAGCGAAGCGCTGAGTTCTGCGATTTTCAATACATCGGGGCCAGATTCTTTTGTTAAACACAACTTGTCCAGCAAAAAGAACCTGGCCACGATAGCCACGATATGTCGAAAATTGCGAATCAGCTGCGCTCAACAAAAAACATAAACTTTAACTCCTCCTTGAAAGTCTGCAAGAGAGGCTATCTTAGGAGAGATAGTCGGTCACATGACAATCACCTGTTTGGGGGTTAAAGGTCACAAAGTGAACAACATGGCAGTGTTGAAGATGTGTGGGTCGCGACTTCTTCAGTGTTTTCTGCTTTTTCTGTGTCTTTTGTCAGGTTCTGTAGTTACTGGTGAGTACTAAGCTTTTAGTATGCAAAGTAGAGTCGAATTCTGTTATGTTTGTCGCTACCACGATGTTTGTTTTGGCGAATTGAGGTGTTTGGATATGATTGTGTTAGTCAAAACATTAGGTCCTTGGGCAAAATAAATTTGTACTTAGATTTGTTTACACTTAATCATTGTAACAGAGTCCACTCTTTTTTTACCGACCTAGACTGTTTGCTTAAAGTCAAATCAATAAAACCTGTAGTCGGTCCTCAGAGTATTTGCCACAAAAACAACTTTTCTGCATCGTTTCCTTCAATAAGGACTTCTAACCGTTACTAGTATAAATTACATTTTGCATACAGTAAAGTTGAACTCAATTGTCAGCTATCAAAACGGTTACTAGGTACAGCTACAGCCAGGTTTATCTCCTAGCAGATACTGTAAATGCAGAAATGTTCGTGATGGATTTATGTTCACGGTTTTCACGGTAAGCTCTTCGTCGCAAACTTAAAATCACAGCAAATGTTTTTGCCCTCATTACCCTCTTGTCTACTATTGTCTCAACCACAAAATTAAAACCATGTGAACTTAAATGTATTTACAGTAGTCGGTGGCAATGACAGTACCGGTATACAGCCATTGACTCCACATTTGCTAAATATGAATTATACATTTGCGACACCTGGTTTTGAGTTCGCGTTGGAAGCAATTATAAGTAGCGCTACAGTCACACAATGCAAGGACGGCTTCTCGCGGTGGGCTCATAATTAATTACGCATAAAGAGCTCACAGAAAAAAAATGCAAACATAAAACAATCGCGAACATTTCTGCAACTGCTGAGTAACCAGTCGCCACTGTGTGCCTGTAAAGCTGAATGTATTACAATGAAAAGCTGTTACATATTCCATGAAAGTTGATCAATACAAGTACTGGTTACACACAATGACCATTGTATGTGTAGATTATGAGACTTTCAACTTTCCCCTCGTAGATGCCAGCTGTCACCACTTGTAACAGTTACATCTCTTCAGTAGAAAACAATTGTCATTTTGGTTTAAAGGGGCATATTGTAGAATCTGGTGGGCAAAAACTACAAATAGTAAAAATTTGAAAGATCTACACTAAGATTCACATTTTTAACTTATTTGTTACTTATTTCCAACATATTCCCGTCATTTTGTCACATTTCCACCATTAATAAACGACGAAAAATGCCAAACGTGTAAAAATCTGGGGCATTTACGTATTAACTTGCGTCCCGCAAGTTAATATGCAAATAAGCCACCGTAGAACGCTACGAAAAATCCGAATCGACCGTTATGGTCGGAGTTCGAGCGTCACAGGAAAATCACCACAAGTAAACAAACTTCAGAACGTCGGGCGTTCGATCGCATGTTCGGTGGTTCGTCGGAATGTTGGACAAGATGGCGGCCAATTCAAGCGGCGGCGGGGATGGCGTATATAATTTTTTTTAAGACACTCGCACGACATTACAAAGTCGCATACTTACGTGATGAATATTGCTGTGAAGTGTAATAAGCTAGATTAAACTAATGATGTCGAAAAATAATCAAAACCAAAGAATTTTGTTTTATGTTCATGTCGCAATATGCCCCTTTAAGTTAAGTCCAAAAATTTAGACATGTAACTAAGTTGATTTCTTAGATATTGTCATACTTGTAATAACTTGTGGAGGATGAATTGATTTTATAAAGGATTCTCTGAGCATAATTGATTTTAATAATGTTTTTCTATCAAAGCTCAGGGCACGTTTAACTGGGCGTCCTACTATGGAAACCACATGGTTCTACAGCAAGGCCCACATAGGGCTGTACTCTGGGGCTACGGAGAGGTCGGAGCCACCGTCAACGTCAGTTCAACATCAGGAGGGTTCTACTCAACCAAAGTCTATGAAGGTACACGTTTGGTTCTGTTTCCACTGCACTCCCTGTAAGAGAACTCTGTTGCTGTTTTCATTTTGGAAAATATATTTGTGCATCAATAGAATCACTTTTGTGACGTTGCTTGATTTATCTATTTTTTCTTCTACACTTGTTTTTAAATTACATTTTGACCTGATTGAATTTCAGTAATCAAGTAACGTTACATCTTTAGAAATTCCAATCCCCCACATTGGTTTGATCTGTATTTTTTCTGAAAGGATAGTCACCTCCTGAAGGACTCTTGTTTTGTGGTTGTTCATGTCCGTACATTCGCAGCTCAACAATGATTCACGATCTCTTTACTGCATTATACTTGTATGGCATGTCATCTGCTAGTATGCGCAAGACGATGCACATGGTTTTTTTACACCATAGCAGATGTTATACTAGTTGGTAATTATTATTTTTCAAGACCTGTGGTCAATCAAATCAAGTTGGTGTGGCTGATAAAGGGGGAATCTCATTGAAGTTGTTGCTGACGTTTGCAACCTCGCTGCGAATGAGAAATTTGACAGAGCACTCAATATATTTGATCAATGAAAAGAAATTTTTTGCTGTCTTTGTAGTAATACTCGTATGTTTTGCATGATATTCTCAATATAAAGTCAAGGGTAGCATTAGCTTGCAGCGAGGTTTTGCACATGCCGCAGTCCAGTGAGATAATATATCCGCTGTAGTCTATCTACGTATGTGTAATCAAAATCTCGTCCCAATGCCTTTCCCAGGCTATGATGGGAGGGGTGTTTGGAAAGTGACATTGAAGCCGACGGCCTATGGAGGGCCGTACCAGTTCCAGGGCGTCCACGACAACCACGGGATGTTACAGTGGATCCTGCTGAAGGATGTGATGTTTGGAGACGTGTGGGTGTGCAGCGGGCAGAGCAACATGGCGTTCACCGTCAGACAGGTAGGGGGCGTGTGTGAGTGGGCAGTGGACAGAGCAACATGGCGTTCACCGTCAGACAGGTAGGGGACGTGTGTGAGTGGGCAGAGCAACATGGCGTTCACTGTTATATATAGACAGGTAGGGGACGTGTGTGAATGGGCAGAGCAACATGACGTTCACTGTCAGACAGGTAGGGGGCATGTGTGAGTGGGCAGAGCAACATGGCGTTCACTGTTATATATAGACAGGTAGGGGGAGTGTGTGAACGGGCAGAGCAACATGGCGTTCACCGTCAGAAAGGGAGGGGGCGTGTGTGCGGCGGCAGAGCAACATGGTGTTCACTGTCAGACAGGTAGGGGGCGTGTGTGGGTGTACGGCGGCAGAGCAACATGGTGTTCACTGTCAGACAGGTAGGGGGCGTGTGTGGGTGTACGGCGGGCAGAGCAACATGGTGTTCACTGTCAGACAGGTAGGGGGCGTGTGTGGGTGTACGGCGGGCAGAGCAACATGGTGTTCACTGTCAGACAGGTAGGGGGCGTGTGTGGGTGTACGGCGGGCAGAGCAACATGGTGTTCACTGTCAGACAGGTAGGGGGCGTATGTGGGTGTACGGCGGGCAGAGCAACATGGTGTTCACTGTTAGACAGGTAGGGGGCGTGTGTGGGTGTACGGCGGGCAGAGCAACATGGTGTTCACTGTTAGACAGGTAGGGGGCGTGTGTGGGTGTACAGCGGGCAGAGCAACATGGCGTTCACTCTCAGACAGGTAGTGGGCATGCTGACTTTGATTCCGGCTGTGTTGTTCATCCGGCATGCACACTACCGGAAAGGGTTGCAGTCCTTATAGGGCATTTTACATTAAGCCATGGTCGACTGTTCATTATGCTTGTCAAAAAGAGCTAGAGAAATTTCCCTGGTACAGTGAACCTAGAGCTGTACGTGTGTACTGGTACATTGTACCAATACAGTACTGGGTACAATCAATTAGGCACAGGTCCAAAATACCTGACCCTGCTGTATCAGTACTGGACCTGACTCAGGGGATGGCCACTTTGACAGATAAAATTACCATGAAATTACCGTGGCAGTGCTCTAAAGCCACTCTAAAGCACGGAAAACACATTTGCAAGGCTGGAGTCAAATTTTCATCTGTGTTTTCATAGAAATAATACCTACCACAATCAAATATTACATTTTTACCAGTTCAAACATGCTTTTATCCTCATTGAAAATCTAGCATTTTAGTACATTCAAGTAGTTTAGGTACAGGTTCAGGTCCGGACCTGTGCCTAAACCGGTGTACCTGTACCTTTGTTTAGGTACACAGCTCTAAGTGAACCTGTAAATACTGTATGTCTGTCTTCTCTGTCACGACCAGTGAAAGAATAGCTCTTCAGTGTCAGCTAAACTGGATTGATATCACTAATTCACATGTTTTTCTACACCTTTACATGTAGGGCTTCAATGCGTCATATGCCATAGCGGAGGCTGCAGACTTCCCAGACATCCGCCTGTTCACGGCAGAATTGGTACAGTCCGACAAACCTCTGTATGACTTGGACAAAATCATGCAGCCCTGGTCTGTGGCTACCTCTGGTAAGTAAATCAGCTTTACTGTCACTCCTGTAATATTACTGACAAGTTTTATAAGATGTCCTACTAACAGTATCTTATTCAGTACTTAATATACTAATGTTATTTACTGTCTTGACAGTACTGACATGCTACTGGTGATTACTGACATGCTACTGGTGATTTCTGACATGCTACTGGTGATTACTGACATGATACAACAAAAAGAGACATACTCCAACTCTTACTGTCAGCTCCTGTTCCACTTACTGTCATCTTCTGTTCTGAGTAGAGTGATCAGTAAGATCTTACAGCCAATTGGTCTGTGGGGAGCTCTGGTAAGTAAATCAGCTTTACTGTCACTCCTGTAATATTACTGACAAGTTTGATAAGGTTTCCTATCACTAATAGTATCCGATTCAGTAATATATATAATATAATACCGTACGTTTCGCTTTACAATGTTGTAGAGTCAAGAACATAAATCTGTATGGTATACTGACGCCCCCTTGCAGACAGTGTTAGAGGTGCAGATTGGGAATACTTCTCTGCTGTTTGCTCACTGACAGGTTCTTTGGGAGGGATTTGTACAGCCACTTGGGCTAAACTATTACTTTAAAATGTTGCACCAACTTGTAGGAGCAAGGAAATAAATGTGTATGGTCTAATGACGCCCCCTTGCAGTCAGTGTTGGAGGTGCAGACTGGAAGTACTTCTCTGCTGTGTGCTGGTTCTTTGGGACGGATTTGTACAACCACCTGGGCTAAACGTCTACTCTAAAATGTTTAACTATCTTGCTTTTAGAACCAATGAAATAAATGTGTATGGTCTAATGATGCCCCCTTGCAGACAGTGTCGGAGGTGCAGACTGGAAGTACTTCTCTGCTGTGTGCTGGTTCTTTGGGAGGGGATTTGTACTATAATAACCACCTGGGCTAAACTTTTACTCTATAATGTTAAACTATCTTGCTTTTAGAACCAATGAAATAAATGTGAGTGGTCTAATGATGCCCCCTTGCAGACAGTGTCGGAGGTGCAGACTGGAAGTACTTCTCTGCTGTGTGCTGGTTCTTTGGGAGGGGATTTGTACTATAATAACCACCTGGGCTAAACTTTTACTCTATAATGTTAAACTATCTTGCTTTTAGAACCAATGAAATAAATGTGTGTGGTCTAATGATGCCCCCTTGCAGACAGTGTCGGAGGTGCACCCTGGAAGTACTTCTCTGCTGTGTGCTGGTTCTTTGGGAGGGATTTGTACTATAATAACCACCTGGGCTAAACTTTTACTCTATAATGTTAAACTATCTTGCTTTTAGAACCAATGAAATAAATGTGTGTGGTCTAATGATGCCCCCTTGCAGACAGTGTCGGAGGTGCACCCTGGAAGTACTTCTCTGCTGTGTGCTGGTTCTTTGGGAGGGATTTGTACTATAATAACCACCTGGGCTAAACTTTTACTCAAAAATGTTAAACTATCTTGCTTTTAGAACCAATGAAATAAATGTGTATGGTCTAATGATGCCCCCTTGCAGACAGTGTCGGAGGTGCAGACTGGAAGTACTTCTCTGCTGTGTGCTGGTTCTTTGGGAGGGGATTTGTACTATAATAACCACCTGGGCTAAACTTTTACTCAAAAATGTTAAACTATCTTGCTTTTAGAACCATGAAATAAATGTGTGTGGTCTAATGATGCCCCCTTGCAGACAGTGTCGGAGGTGCAGACTGGAAGTACTTCTCTGCTGTGTGCTGGTTCTTTGGGAGGGGATTTGTACTATAATAACCACCTGGGCTAAACTTTTACTCTATAATGTTAAACTATCTTGCTTTTAGAACCATGAAATAAATGTGTATGGTCTAATGATGCCCCCTTGCAGACAGTGTCGGAGGTGCAGACTGGAAGTACTTCTCTGCTGTGTGCTGGTTCTTTGGGACGGATTTGTACAACCACCTGGGCTAAACGTCTACTCTAAAATGTTTAACTATCTTGCTTTTAGAACCAATGAAATAAATGTGTATGGTCTAATGATGCCCCCTTGCAGACAGTGTCGGAGGTGCAGACTGGAAGTACTTCTCTGCTGTGTGCTGGTTCTTTGGGAGGGGATTTGTACTATAATAACCACCTGGGCTAAACTTTTACTCAAAAATGTTAAACTATCTTGCTTTTAGAACCATGAAATAAATGTGTGTGGTCTAATGATGCCCCCTTGCAGACAGTGTCGGAGGTGCAGACTGGAAGTACTTCTCTGCTGTGTGCTGGTTCTTTGGGAGGGGATTTGTACTATAATAACCACCTGGGCTAAACTTTTACTCTATAATGTTAAACTATCTTGCTTTTAGAACCATGAAATAAATGTGTATGGTCTAATGATGCCCCCTTGCAGACAGTGTCGGAGGTGCAGACTGGAAGTACTTCTCTGCTGTGTGCTGGTTCTTTGGGAGGGATTTGTACAACCACCTGGGCTACCCTATCGGACTGGTGGCCACTTCCTGGGGCGGCACCCCTGTGGAGGCGTGGTCCTCCCCTCAGGCATTGAAAAAGTGCAATATTACAAACAGGTAAGCCTGAAATATAGGTCACATTTTGGTGAACAGATATGGCAGACTTCACCCACTTAACACAAAGATAGACAGATTCCAACTCCTACTGTCAGCAACTGTTCCATTTACTGTCATCTACTGTTCTGAGTGGAGTGATGAGTAAGATTCCAATACTAACTAGTTTCCTGAGAACTAAGCCCTGATAAAAACAGGACAATGACAAAAGATGCTTAACACATGAAGTTCGCATGACACGAGTCTGATATGGGGACGGCGGCGGTCCCAGGCTGGTGAAGAAAACTCGCTGCAGGACGCCGCCACAGATTACGAACAGTGTAGAGACAGCCGGAATCAGTCGCCGGGTGAAACTCTAGCTTAGAACTGCAAATCCAGGTGGGCAACGTTACTGGGAGTCCATACACGCTGCTTCAGTTGCACACCGCGGCCCTGCGTTAACATTGCAAGGGAGGCGAGCCTGCCGCACGGAACGGTGGATTTCGCGTTATGAGCGTGGCACGAGCAGAGGTCAGAGGTCGCTTCCTCCAGTGTAATTCCCTACGATTGGTCCAGACCAATCCTACTATGTAGTGGATGCTACCTGAAACATCTGACCATTTCCAAAATCATATCCAATTGCTAATTGTATTACTAAGTAACTGTTTTTTTGCCGTTACCTTATTACCTAGATATCTAATCTTCAGCGACGTACCTTGTAACGTAACGTAACTGTTTCGTTATAGGGAAGAGCCGGAAGACCTGCAGAATGATGGACCAGAGGTGGGAGGGCCCAGCGGACACTCTGTGCTGTGGAACGCCATGGTTCACCCTCTACTGAACATGACCATCACTGGAGCCATTTGGTATCAAGGTATGACTTAATTACATGTATATTAGGGCCGGTTTACAGGTGGCACTTTGCACGATGTACGACGATTGTCGTAGGACAGTGGTCTAGGACTAAAAAACACACACAAGGACTAAAAAATCTGCCCTACAACACACACCGATTGTCGTAGGACAAATAATTCCTTGCCTCTGTCATGTAAACTGGCCCTTATGTTTGATGGCATGTCCTTTCCATTCTAAACTCACACTCAACATCTGTCCTGAAGGTGTCGTACAACAGTTAGGCTGTACCATTGGGTTTAATGAGAAAATATACACATTTTATGTCTGCATGTCAAATAAAACAAGCAGTTTCTTTGGAGATGTTTTCTATCGTAAGCAAATGTGTTCTTTAGGAAGTAAAAAAGATGTCCCTGAAATCTGATTGTGAAACGATATATATGGAATTTATAACTGCAATTAACTAGCCTCCTTTGCGGCCTTTCGTTAGGGGTGAGACAACACTGATTTTTCAGATACAACCTTACACTGTTGATTAATGTTGACGTTGCATTGAGAAGAGACTAAATGGGACTTAATTGCATCACCAATAGGAGAGGCTAATACCGGCCACCCTGACACCTACTCCTGTTCCTTCCCTGGGATGATTGACAGCTGGAGGAAGGAGTGGTACATGGGGACTGGGGGACAGACAGATCCCTACTTTCCTTTTGGATTTGTGCAGGTGTTCTTTCATTTTGTAGTACATTTGTATTGTAGAAGGTATAGAGACAATTGTTCAACAAATGGTATCAAGTAAAACCTACCAAATCTTTGGATATCTCTTAATTTGATCTCTGTTAAGGATTGAATGAATGAAAAATACAGATAATTTTGCTCCTGACCATTACTTAACCAAGGCTGGCACCGGGTTGGAAGTAGCTTGGAATTCATCCTAACCTAGGATGTAGTTTGCTCCTATGATTGCATCCAAGTGGAATCTGACTTTGATTTGTCAAAATTCATACTCTGAGCTAGCACCTACGCCTTTTAATTACTAATAGACTATAGTACATTGTACATGTACTCGGTAACCTCCTAATCTCCAAGCAGATCTACACGAGGCGCGAAAATAGCCAGAGAAGGTCCAGTCAGCCAGATAAGCTACGGGGCTGACTGGAGCTTATCTGGCTGACTGGACCTTCTCTGGCTAGCATATACATTTTTTGCGCCCCGTGTAGATCTGCTTGGAGATTAGTAACCTCCCAACCAATCTGTAAGAGGTTGGTAGGGCATGGTCGTCTGTGTGTGGCAGATCCTGGTTGAGAACAAAGAACCTTGTTATCTAGTGACCTTCCAACCTGATGAAATTATATATGGATGTCGTACTGACTGCTGATATGTGTACTGCTTGTAGCTCTCTACAACTGGTAAACCACTCTCCACTGGCAACTTGGGCTACCCTGCCATCAGATGGCATCAGACTGCTGACTACGGCTATGTCCCCAACCCTGCCATGCCCAATGTCTTCATGGCAGTGGCTGTGGACCTGCCTGATGAAACATCACCATTTGGCAGGTAATGTCTGAGACTATTAGCTAGCAGGGCGTCAAGGCGTCTTCTGGATGCCCTATGATATCCTTTTGCAGGGGACACCCAGAGAACACCCGGTTTCCATGGTAATTACATGTCCCCCCCCACACTGTCGTTTTTTCCTCGTAAAAGTAAGAAAAGCAGACATCCTCAATTGAGGTGAAGCATAATGCTTTTTCAAGTAGCTAGTGGTTGTGCAATGCGGTTTTGCCAAGGCTCGCGTTTTTGGCCAAGCACACTGGGTCACCCCTACTCTTCTCGATAAGTGTGTTGGGTTCTTTTATGTGCAGAGGTTTGACGCTTGAGGCTTACGCCTGAAGCTCCCTCATACACGGGGCCGTCGGCTTTACGTCACCATCCGAAATGACGAATGCAATCCCTTACAACATGTCCGAGCTCGAGTCGACCCAGAGGTTCGAACGCGGGCCCTTAGGATCCACGGAATTTGATCCAGATGGCGAAGCAGTGGGGTTGCGATACCGCTTGCGCCACGGGGACATGTGCTCATACCGCACAAAAATTAATGTACATGCAAAGCTACTGGGTAATTGTTACTCCACAGAGCCCATTGGGGGAAGTCTGGTCCCTCCAATTTTTTGACACCTTGTCTATAAATCCTAGAGACCACTTGATTTTTCTATCGTTTGAAATGAAAGCCAATGTTTCTTCTATGTCATGTTGACATTCCTTTCGAAATCTATACAAGTTTTCTGCCCAATACATCAACCTATCTTAAAATATTAAGATGCCCTCTTTTTATAAATATATATAGGTATTTTTTTTAGTTCCAATCTTTGATGATTCAGTATTCAATAGAGATTGGGCGATGAAGGGTTTTGTTACAGTCTTATCATTTTTATGCTGCAGTCATTTTCAATACATGTACATGTACTTACCCCTAGCCATTTTTCTGGTACATGACTGTATGTGATTTTAAAGATCAATTAGCAGTTTTTAGCACTAATAACGGATAGTGATACTTCGATAAGGTCAATGCAGAAAACATATCGTAATTCTAAGTGTCGATAAGTGCCTTATTTCATAAAAGTATGTTCAAACAGTACTGCATATATAACGTAACATGACCTATTTACGTGCAGAACCTATTTACGTCCGGTTTGGCTCCTGTCCACATGTCGCGGTGTATTATGCCAAAGCCTGTTCTCATGAGCAATAAAGAACATCATAAGTATGATCCTTAGCCATCTCTTTAATTTTTGCACAGCAAAACATAATGGCCATGCGTTTACCACGTGAACGTCACGTGCCGCGCATGTGGGGGAAATCAGTACAGATAAATTGTTTTTTGCCATCGCATTAAGCAAGTGGCCAGACAAACATAATGATTTTACTATCATTTGTCTGCAGACTACTTTGGACAGTTACTGTGCATTTTTTTCTGGTCTATGTTTTTCAAGCATAGCGCTAGAAGGGAAAAGATTCAGAAGTGGACGATAATGGGTTACCCTAGCACAATTCTTCATCATACACCTCAGTATAAATACATGCTCGCACGGCGTTAAACAGGCGGAGAAAAACTTACAGACCATGCATTTTCTTTTTAGAAGAGCTGATATTTCTGCCCATGGGTTTGAAATTTGGCTCTGTCTGCGCGGTTTTAAGATAAATACGTTTTGAATAAATCGGACGTTAATTGGTTACGTTACGTTACATGTACTACTGTAACATACATTCTATATATGATGCAAGGTTTCATCCAAACTTTTAAGGTAAGACAAATTCTGCTTCCCATTTTGATTTGATGGTGTGCCCGCCTTCCAGCATCCATCCACGTGACAAACAGGACGTAGCCAGCCGATTGGTCCTTGCTGCCCGTGCCGTAGCCTATGGTGAGACTGACGTGATGTTTCATGGTCCGAGACCTGTCAGTGTGGATGTGGACGTCTCCACAAAAAATATCGACTGGATCTATCCCAAAGCAATGAACATCACTGTCAAGTCTAAAGATGGTTTTGAGGTGGGATTTTTTAAACATTTATGAATTTATGTTGAAGTAAAGATTGCACAACTGTACATTACAAAAGAAGATGGTTTAATGATCTGTTGTAATGTTGTAATGTACAATCTTAGTTGTGCATGTTGAAAATGAAACTGGAAATGGTCCCAGGGGTTTTGTAGGCTCGCGAAACATTGTACGGCTTGTTCTTGCGCGGTTTTAAAAGGCTCACAGTGTGAAGTTATTTTGCAAATGTGCTAAGCAGTGTTAGTAATTGTCACTACCATAAAGATTTCAGCATTTTTTTCTTCATTTTTGGGGCCCTAATATTGCTTTGGTTGCCTCTAAAAGATGGTGACTGGCCAGGTGGTATTGTTGTTTGGGTTGTTGACGTAGAATCTAAAGGTTCTGGGTTGGAATCCCTAGCAGGCCCCAATGTTGTACGATTGGGAAAGGCGCTGTTACACTGCTGCCCCATCGTGTTCCACACCTCCTCTTCAGTGACAACACTTGTGACATA
Organism: Branchiostoma lanceolatum; assembly: GCF_035083965.1. Taxonomy (NCBI): domain Eukaryota; kingdom Metazoa; phylum Chordata; class Leptocardii; order Amphioxiformes; family Branchiostomatidae; genus Branchiostoma; species Branchiostoma lanceolatum. The sequence continues at coordinate 16,290,965 of NC_089728.1, forward strand.
AATTCTGTACATTTCTGACTTTCCCCTCAGGTGTGCTGCTCCCCAGACCTGTCCCAGTGTTCCATGACTTCTCAGGAGTGGGTTCCAGTCCCGATCGTGTTCCACACCTCCTCTTCAGTAACAACACTTGTGACATAAATTCTGTACATTTCTGACTTTCCCCTCAGGTGTGCTGCTCCCCAGACCTGTCCCAGTGTTCCATGACTTCTCAGGAGTGGGTTCCAGTCCCAATCGTGTTCCACACCTCGTATTCCATCACCCTTCAGCTGAGACAGGACTGCTGGGAGAATGTCACGTACATCCGCTACCTGTGGAAGGAGTGGCCCTGCAACTTTAAGGAGTGTGGCGTGTACTCTGTGGAAAACGACTTACCCGAGTCGCCGTTCTTCGGATGCATGCTTGAGCCGGACAAGAAGCCCCCCTGCTAGACACGAATGGACTATTCAGTCAATTTGGATCCAGTCACATGTCATGCAAAGAGAGGGCTTTCTCCAAGTAATCATGGATTTGTCCTGTAAAATTCAGCTGTCTTGTTATGTTAAAATGCTGTCTTAGATAGCCTGGATTATGGACTGGTATTTCGACAGCCATAATTACCATGAAATTACCATGGCAGTGTGCACTAACCAAGCATTAGTGCTGCATATGTATTTCTGGCATTAATGCTACATTAGACAACAGTTTGGCAAGGGTACCTTTCTCTGTAGTTACTGCTGGCTCAATAGTTTCTCTTGCTAACCGCGTTAGCAAGCGAACGGATTGAGCCAGCGTTACTATGAAGGATGGTATCAAGGCTATGTCTTAAATCCTTTTCTGTGGTTGGTTCTGTCACAGCTTGCTTGAAAATGCTGTAACATCAAAATTGTACACTGACCTACGACAAATGTGACTGTGTTACTCAGCTATTCATCGTTTTCAAAGAATACAGATTCAATAATTTGAGGAAACAATTTCATTAAATGACTTTTCGTTTTATGCAAGAGCCAATTGTTACTTACTGTTGATATTGATAACATAAATGGACATCCTATTAGTAAGTAATGTCGATATACATATCAGTTTGTCCACACATTTTAAAATGATAATAATACTTGCAGGAAATTACAAAATATGCACCTTGTCAAATACAGGGATATCACATGCAAACACCCCAAACTTTCTTGGTCTTGGTGCAATCTTTCGGAGGCGTAGTCTTGATTTCATCTATGAAATTCAATTGATTACCCTTCTTTTTATTACATTTGCATAGTATTACATAGTATTCTTAATTGTTCCTTTCTATGTAACATATTGACTATGCAATTTTATGAATTATATGATAGGAAGTCTCATAATCATATGTACAATACCAGTAATAGAGACTCCAATGTTAGTAATTGCTTTTAGTGCAATTTTATGCCATTGAAGTGCCTGTGAATTTCAATACCCCAAAACAAAAATGGTGGCAAATATATTGTAATATAATCCTGAGGCCTTTTTAAAAGGTTGGGGACTATCAACCATGTAGTCTCGATCATGGTCAAAATAATAAATGCTTTTACTAGTTTCTGAAACATTCCCCATTGATTTAGTAATTGAATGTTGCCGGGAAGTACATGTATTCGTATGATTTGTGTATTGAACGATTATTCAATTTAAAGTACCGGTACTTGGAATAAAATTCTGTCATTGCTCTGTGCTTATCTGAATAAGTGTTGATCATTGTGTACTACATGTACATGTACTGAACATATGCTTGATTTTCAGTTACTGTACAGAGAAATATCTATGATAGGGATTGTCCACTAACTGTCTTGAATGAAGAAAGACTTGAAGTAATTTTATGTAAGATCAAGGAGAATATAACTTGTTGATTAAATGTATTTATAAAGGAAGAAATAAATGACTGCTATGCAAATAAGTTTAATAATTCTCACTTCCTTCACCAAGGTTGTGTTTTCGTCAGCGTTTTTGTGTGCGTGTGTGCATCTCTACACAAGAACTCAAGAATGCTAGGATAGATTTTCTTGAGAAGGAGAGTAAATCATGTAGATTTGGGCCCCCTAGTTACCTTCGCCTAGGTTATATTTTTGTCAGTGTTCGGAGGTGTGTGTCCTTCTGTGAACATGATACCTCAAGAATGCCTGGATGGATTGTCTTCCTACTTGGTACTTGGGCAGGTCCTTCTTTACACAATAACTCAAGAATGCCTGGATAGATTTTCTTGAGAGGGAGAGTAAGTCGTGTAGATTTGGGCCCCCTATAGTTACCTTTTCCTAGAAGGTTATGTTTTCCTCAGTGTTCGTGTGTCCTTCCGTGAACACAAGAATGCCTGAGTGGATAGATTATCTTCATACTGAGTATGTGGGTAGGTCTTCCTGAGACCTGGAAATGATTAGATTTTGGGCCCCCTAGTAGCTTGCTATGATATTGCAGCGGAATATTGTCATGATTTCTGCTGTTGATAGCTGTTGGGAGGGAAAGTCGTGTAGGTTTGGGCCCCTAGCAGCTTTTTATGAACTGCAGGAGCCAATTTTGTTTCAAATTTTGAAAGAGAATAACTCAAGAAGGGGGTGACGGATCGTCATGACATTTGATATGAGGACAGCTTAAGTGATGGTTGACAAATGCAAATCATGAGCTATTTTGCATAATTACTGTGGAAAGTATATAAATCTACTGCATCCATTATAGGACTTTCAAATACATGACATGTAACTGAGAAAGAAGAATATCGATAGATATCAATTGTGCAAAGAATGCCTAATTTGCATAATTAATGAGAAATACTTCAATTCCATGTCGGTTTGGGCCCCCTGATTCAGAAATGAGTAACACAAAATTTCCTTACACAAAGAGTTTGCAAAGCAATGCTATTTTATTCACCTTCCTAGGGCAATACGTAACCATTTGATAACATTTTCATATGCTAAATCTAAGTTAGATGTGCACAAGATGCCCTTTCACCTAATACACAACTCTTATCGTACAATGCAGTTAATCTTTGCCTTGCAATAGCAAATTAACATAACTTGCCCTTTTCTACAAGTCTCGTAATTATCTGATTCGGTACTCTATCTCTCCCAAAAAATTGGTAAGCAAGGGCGCATCATCGAAACTGTACATCTTTCTCCGAAATGTGGGGTGTTTATCTCAAAAAAGTACAAAAGCTGTCTTCACGTGCAACGCAGTGTCATGACATGCAGTATACGTAGGAAGATCTTCTTTGCACAGAAAGCCTCTTTAAGGATGTGAGAAACAACGTTAATCTTCGGTGCAGACAGAAGTACACAAAAAGACAAAATAATCTTTAGTTCTTACCCCCCCCTTAAAAAATGAAGTACACTATCTAGGAACGTAGTACAAAATAGATCTATCCAACACCTTTATATCTGAAGACAAAGTTTGCACTATATAGCTCTGACGTTATCATCCAAATAACCTCCCTGCTGCCTAACCCTGTAACCAATACTAACTTTGAGCCACAGGGCTAGCTCAGTATGAAGAGGGTTAAACATCCTAAGAAAATGTCTCATGATCCCAACAGAATCACGAGATGTGCAATGTAAAATTGCCTTTCTCGGTAGTTTTTTTTTTAGCAGATTGGGATAAAATGGTGTTGCAACTCATGAAATTGTGACAACCACACCACCGTGGATGTAACGCAAACGCAAAACTGGGTTGTACAAGCAAAGGGGACATTTTCAAGTCACAACGACGAAAACAGAACGTAAATAATAGAAAAGAAAATCATAATATGCAAAAAGGAGGGCTTTATATTGCACAGCAGTCTTCAGATTTTGGACAACACCTGAGAAATTATCCTTCCCCTTCTTACAAGCAAATTATTGCTAGCTGAATGGTAAATTTCTGCATTTACAACGCAATTGTCCTAGTCTCAGGCCTTGAAGTAATCATATTCCTTATCACTCTCCCCTATAGCACAAATCTGACGTTACTTTGCAAATTCTCAGAAACACAACTGGCAAAATGTTTGCCACATCGACAGACCACTTTTCAAATTAGACATACCAAAAAAGTGTATATCTACTTCATTTTGTGTATCATTCCTTTGCTAGGACATTGCTCTGTTAGTTCTGTTTGGTACAAAATATAAAGGTTTGTCGTACTCTTGAACCTTTTTTTTTCATGCATACGCAGTCTGGTCTCTTATTTTGCTGATCGGCTGCTGCTCAACAATGCGAAACACTTTCCTGGCAGCGTCTATCTAAGTTTCATAATAACGTTTCAATGTTTGCCTCCGTGCAGTTTGAAAACGTTGCCTCTATGGCAGAAAAAGCTGCAACTTGGTCAAACATTAGCTGGTGTAGCGGTTTACTCCGAATGTACAGAATCAACTTTCTGCTTTCATAACCTCTTTCATTTTTGTTTGAAAAGTGTATTCAGTCAATGAATACCTTTGCTTTCCCTAATCTCATTTTCAATTTTTTTTAAAGCTTAGTTCTCCAAAACCTTTTTACGATAATCTATGCCAACATATCTACATTTTCCGATTTTCCTTAGAACTTTGGTCAACATCTTTCCAAAAGTCCTTCTTTCCCAAGAAAACGTGATCCTCCTAAATACGACAAAGCCCTACGGTCGACTCAACTGCACGTTGAAAAGATAATGTCTTTATCTATAGAGCTCTTCAGTCCTTCAAATACATGTAGTCAGGTTCCCAATACCTGAAGCCATACTGTACAGCTTCTACATTTGTCAACAGTAAAGATGTCCTCTTTGAACATCCCTACGTTTCCATGCTAAGCGGTGCAACATTACAAGCTAAAGTCTGGATCCTATGCTTCATGGCAAAACAAACGTTTCAAGCTCGTACAAAAGTCTTCAACGCACCAATACTCCTTTATCATTGGAATACACTTAGTCCGTTTTCCAGTATATCTTGGTCTCTCTTTTCCCGCTTGCTTGATAGCATCTTTTAGTTCGTATAGCTGCATTATGATTAGATGCTCGTCTTCATACTAGTAGGTCAGCAGCATTAAAGTCATCTTTTGTCCAGAGCAAAGTGTCGACTTTCAAATTATTCGAGTCGTTTCGCTGCAGGTAGTTGTCACAACGTAAAGCAGCCTCATTGCTCCTCGTACTTTCTGCAGGGCTCAAACTCCAATGTTTAAAGTTCGGCCGTAAAGCGCCGTCCAAAAAAACGCTTGGCGTTGCAGAACTTAAAAAGTCTCAGATGAGGTCGCAGCGGCGGTAGTACAGGAGGTATGGCACGCGCGGAGGGGTGTACTTCATCACCTGCTGCGAGGTCACGACCTTGACGTTCTGGTCGTCGAAGCGGAGCCAACCGTTGATGCCCACGTGGAACACGTCGGTGGTGTAGTGCCCGCCGGTGGCGTTCTTCCCGTGGTGATAGACCACGGCGAACAGACGATAGGTGCGCTGGCCCTGGTGGAGCTTATTCTTCACTGCAGGGGACAGCAGTTCTGACAGGAAAGAAGAAAATAGTCATTTTCAAACATCACAGGCATAGAAAGTATCATTTCAGGATGATACTTTTTCTCCAATCCTAGGAAACCATTTTGGATGTCCCTATAGCTCAACTGGTAGCAGCCTCACAGTTGAGCTCCTATTTCTAATCAGTTTGGAACTTAGAGACCCTGGTTCAAGTCCCGGGGTCAGGACATCTTGGTTGGGGCTGCACCCATCTTTAGGAAGGGACGTAAGAGGTGCCCCCCGTGCACGTTACAGGGGAAGGGCTAGCAACACCTTGAAAAAATACACCCTGTTACTCAAACAGCAAGGAAACTTGCTGCCCATGCGCGACTAGGCTCTACAACAGTCTGCACGGACAAATGAACATACTAATCACTGCTATTTTAGAAACATTTTGCTCCTCCTTTCCTACCTTTGTTGATGTCCAGTTCGATGTTGAAGTCCACCCTCTTCTGGACCTTCTGGGAGCCGCCCGTTTTGTCGTAGACGAAGCGTTTCAGGTGCAGAACCAGCACGGGAGGAAGGTCCTCGATCATCATGCGCCGCGACGCTTCCACCTTCAAGTACAACATTACATCAACTCATCATCACGCACAGTCCTATCTTCCTATCGATCTGAGGGTTTGTCCATTTTGTCCTATTTGAGCTAATTGACGACGAGTATCACTTTTTGATTGTGTGTTCGAAATATTTTGATATACTTAGTTCACTATACACAATGCTATCGTCTAATATACCAGGATTTATCTCAATTGTCTTGAAGAGCAAATTTCAGTAAAGAATGTCTAGACCTTAGAAACTCCTTGAATGATTGTAAAATCCCATTGTCATCCCATACAACTACACCATCTTGACGAATATAGTAGATAGATAGATAAGCATAATACATGTAGATCTGTAGTTACATGTATGTACCAGTAGATTCCATACTTTGTACCTTGTACCTTGTGCAATAAAGTCATTCATCAACATCCCCCTTACACTTATTTACACCGTTTTCCCCCTTTCTATAAGAGGCTGCAACCACTGAGTGAGTGCTGAGTAACCAAACCTTGGACATGTCGCATAACAAATCTAATATGCACAAAACTCATCTCTCTACGTTTTGTGCATATTGGTGTCTTTCAAAGTCATTTTTTTATACCGTGCATTCCACACCAATTATAAAATCAAGGGCCACACACACCTCTTGTTTGGTCTTGGAGCATGTGTAGCCATGGATGGTCTCCTTAGTGACCATGGCTTCCATGGCGTCTTTCACTGTCCAAATCTTCTCAGACTGAAGAGAAACAGAGGAGTTAGAAAATTTTTGAATAAGAGTTCAAAGATCTTACACCTCTATAAAATATCTCATATGTCTTGTTTAATTGCAGTTCACTAATTATGCAAATATGGTCTCATTAACGTCATAATCAATTGCGTCCATTGATCACTTTCGAATATGACTAGTATATGGAAAATAGATGACTGAAAACACTGACAATACCTCCCCATACATAAGTAGCCTCTTCCATTGACCCCATGACCTGGAATGTCATTAAATGACTAGTTCTACCACTTCTGCCAGCTTGTGAGACAGTCGACCTTTACTTCCTGTCAATCTCCCTGTAACAACATGTTCCCCCACACATCCTGTCACTCTAGTGTATTCAAATAACTATGGCCACACAAATACAGTCAAACCTGCCTATAGCGGTCACTCAAGGGACTGGCCAAAATCGACCGCTATGGACAGGTGGCCGCTCTATAGAAACGGTATGGATTACGAGCAATAAGTGGCACATGTTTTCTGTACCCACTGAGAAACATTTATTCACATACATGTACATGCAAACTTGGTCTACCGACCACTTCCACAAGATGACTGCTTTCGGTAGGTCCGGATTTTTCCACAAGCAAATTTAGTCCAAGTCGATCCATCGATCCGCCCCCAATCCGGAGCACATGCGACCAAAATGTTGCTAAAGACAACCGTGTCATTTTCAATTGCGCGGCGACATCATTTATCAGCAAATAATTGCGGAATTTCACGGTAAAATCAGCCTGTTTGGGTCGGATTCCTTGCCGGGAGAAAAAACAACAGCTGCAAGATGAGAGGTCATAGGGTCATTGGGATAGTCTACTGTAATGTGGGTGCAGCTGCAATGTGTGAGTTATGATTTTACTCTACATTAAATAGTACAAAATGTAAACTTATTTCGTCAAAGAAGTTCTTTGAATAAAGAGAAAAGTATATACAAAGAATGGATGACTTTATAACCTTTTTTTTAGAGGATAAAAGGCGTCTGTCTTTTTTTAACAAACTGCTCCCTCATGGTACTACTAGTGAAGTAACCCATTTGGCAAGTAAACAAAGCGTCCCGCTAGGACCGCGCACCAAGAGGCTCTGTTTGTCTACAAATTTCTGGCGTCTTAGCGGTTTTGGAAATTCAAAACCAACACCAGGAGCAAAATAAAACCATGTACTGTACAACATTTTCATGGGTAACACTGCAGCTATGATGAAATTTTTTTCTGCGGGGATTTGAAAGAAGGCTCCCGAATCTTGCGGCGACCATGCGCCGTGACCGTTATCGGCAGTGTTTCCAGACCCGCGGGACCGAAAATCGAGTGGCCGCGACCGCGTTGGACAGGTGACCGCTATAACCTAATTCTTAATGCTTATGTCAATGGGAAAAATCCAAGGGACCGACAAAAAGTGACCACTATGGGCAGGTGGCCGCTATGCAAAGATGACCGCTAATACAGGTTTGACTGTATCCAGACACCCCAAAACAAAGCCTTTGTACACAGAGGCAACAAACCGACCTGGATATCCAGCTGCAGTGTGAAGAATGGCTGCAGGGTGGCGCTCTCTCGGGTGCCGTGCTGGTGGAAGATGGAGCGCAGCTGGCCACCGAAGATGTCTGATATCGGGGTCCTGACAAAGTTTGCCTGTACAAAGAAAAGGGTCAACATTTTGGCTAGTTTCTAATCAACCTCACGGTGTGATGCATGGTACTCTAAGGTTATTCTAGATGGACCTCTGAAATTTACCGCTAACTTTTAAGTTCACCATATTAAATTTTGTTTAATTTACTGTCTAACAAAGTTTTTGTTCCTTGTATTCGATTTAATTGTATCTAATATAAACGGATTCCAGAAAGAATAGTGTAATATTTGTCTATATGCAAGGGGCTTTAAGGTCTCATTCATGGCACTTTTCAGCTGTAAGCGCACAACCGCATCACTCAAACTGCAGGGCTGTGCACGTCCAACCTCACGCGTGCGGCTGCCGAGCTTTACCTCCGTATTTCTTCAGTTACAAACAAGCTTTCATCAGTTTGAGTTGGGCTAGCTAAAAGGGAATTTCCCACCGATAAAAACACACGTTCATGCAGCCGTTTATTTTTTGGGCATGGATTCTTTTAGGGTACCCACTCGGAGTAATACATGAATGAGACCTTAAAGGCATGCAGAGCATTTTATGAGGCTTGAAAACTGGAAATTTTCTACTTGCTGTAATCTTTGTGAAATCGACATTTAATGCCACTGTTTATACCACATTTGCGTGATGATTTCATATCAAAAGTGTCCAAAAGCGGCACAAAAACAATCTACATGGTGACCTTATAGTTTCACGCGCCTACCGTAAATGTTGTAGACACCATAGCCCCGCCCACCTCCGTCAGAACTTAGAAATGCAAAATTAAAACATAGAAAAGCAAATATCTGATGGACATGCAGTCACCCTCTCATTGGTCGAACTGCTAATTGTGATGGACAGTTAGGGTCAGTCTATTAGGGCTTGGATTTTCTATCAGCTCTCCCACACAACGACATCATATCTTTGCTTTAATATCGATATGTAATGGTATTTAGTTATTGAAACTTATTTTGAGTAGGAATGTCTAGAAATTGGAGTTTTTCAATTCAAGTTTCAAGCCTCAGAAAATGCTCTGGATGCCTTTAAAGTTGACATGAGGAGACCACATCAGACTGCACATGCACACTTGAAACTGTGAAGTGGCCTATGAAAAGAAAAACCAGAAAAGACCAGGACTCACAGTCCGTGTGACAGTGGACTTGTTCTTTGGTCCCACTTGCTCCCACTCGTCGTCGTCCCCCTCCTCCTGTTCCATCATGAACCCCTCCACGGCCCCGTCCTCCCGCGGGGTCGGCAGGGTCGGCGAGGCCGGGCCGTCAGACTTCGGCGTCAGCTCGCCGTTCATCTTCGGCTGGTTTTCTGAAGTAAAAATAGATAAACAAAAAATGTAACGGTTCTTAATGTTGGCACATCGGCAACCGAATCCGTAGTGGGTTTTTTTGGCACACTGCTTGGAGGCAGAATAGCCGAAGAGGCTCGGTCGCCGTCACTCCACCAGTATGGCAGGAATATCATGTAAAGTGCCTTTCCTAAGGGCACAATGTCATGATCAAGGCATGGTGAGTATCAAACCTGGGACCTATTGATTCAACGTTCTAACCGTTGCGCCACACCAATGCCACTGGAGTAAAAGGACAAAATGTTTTTCTTCATATCACCAATAGAACAAGTCGCTAGGGGGCCCAAACTTACACCACTTACTTCTTGTCACAAAAGCTAATCACCACTCAAAAATCATGATCGTAGCCCTTCAGGAAAATTTGACCTCAAACTTTGAGCCTCTGCTGCAGTACCTTGGTAGGTCACTAGGATGCCCACTTTTGAACTTGACCTTCCTCCAACTCCTACCCATCTACCAAAGATTCTGAGGATCCATCCACAGCTTCTTGAATTATGCTGACTAGCTGAATGCTTGTGCTGCATGTCTGTCTTATTATTATCTCCATGAAAAATGGAGATATAGTTTTGGGTGTGTCTGTGTGTCTGTGTGTCTGTGTTTCTGCACTACTGTAGTCAGCATAACTCAAGAACCTCTTGATGGATTACGATCATGATATTTGGTATGTGGGCGGGTGTTGTGAAGCTGAAATTCAAGATTTTGGGCCCCCTGGTATGTGACCTTGGTACTGCAGCAGAACTTACTTTTTTGTATCTTTTGACCAGGATGTACTTGATTTTTGGCATTGTCAGTTACCTTTCTGTGCCATCTTCATGGCCACCTGCATCTCTTCATGGATGCCATTCAGCACACAGGACAGGAACTCTTCTGCATCCTCCTGACGACCCTAGCAGGAACAAACAAACAAACAAACAAACGTTTACCTATCACTGCATACAGTGGAAGAATGTCAAAACAGGTTCAAATTCATCAGCACAGATATACAACATCAGCATCATTACAAATACATAACTTATATTATTATGATATCAGTGTCATGATTAATATCTATTTGATGGAGGAGGGCTTAGTAGCCTTCCCTACACCTACACAGTTTTCTTTCTTTTATACACACAAATTTTCTTTACTTCTCTGTATATTTTTTATTTTGTACAAATAACCAAATGAAAAAAAATTGTTTTCAAACTTTAGAAAACTATGAATTTAACGTGGTTAGGGTCCAAAGCGCTGGGAAATGTTAATGAAATACTGTATTTCACATCAGTAATTATAAACAACTTGTTTGCCCACCTTGGAAGACAGTGTGGACTTGATAAGAGACAACATGTGGTAGACATAGGTCGGCTCGAAGGGGCTTCCCGGTCTCAAGTCCTGGGCAGGCTTCTTGCCCGCTGTAAGACAAACCGATCTCTCATTAACAACGGTCCCTTTTAATTTGTAAAGAACTCATTAACAATGGTTTACTCTTCTTTGTAAAGACAGTGGTGAGTTGCAAAACCTGATCTTCAAATACTGTAGATACAGAAATGTTTGCGGTGGTTCTGAGTTTGCGGTTTTTGCACCTTTTCACGGCAAACTTAAAACCACCACGAACATTTTTGTCCAATACTGTAGCCGTATGTAACTATAGCACAGCGTGAACTTCAAACCACCGCAAACACTCCATTTTTTGCCTCACTCACTCACTCTCTCCCATAGCTTAGTCAGCCGTTGGGGCAGCATAGCTCTCAGTGAAAGCTCTCAGCGCAATATAAAAACCACACAAACTTACATGCATTTACGGCAGTCACAACAAAATGGTTAAGGTAAAAGCGGGCAACCTCAGACTGAGGACGAAGCATGGCACTTTTTTGTTTGCTAGTAGTGAAATGCAGCTTCGCTATGGCTCGCGTAATTAGTCAAGCACACAAGGTCACCCCTACTTTTCTCGATAAGAGTTCATTGGGTTCTTTTACGTCATAAAGACTAGGTAACAATATATCAAGGTACGCATGCATTCAATAAATGGACAATAACAGACGGATTGAAGTTGAATCCCACTGACCTATGGTCTTTTGAGAATTAGGCATGGATCCGAACTCACTCATGAACTCCATCCTGTAAAATAGGGAAAACAAGTGAACAACTGAAAGCAATACTTAAAGTTTAAGGTTGGATGTTAATTCATATTATCCTGGTTTCTATCAGGTCTACCATACCTATATAAGCACCTAAGAATATAAAAGTTAACACAAGTAATGATTTCACCACCATTATCTTAACATTAGGCCACAGCAAGTAAATTCAACGGATAACATTCCATGCAGATTCCAAATCTAGTGAAAAAGTGAAAAAAAAGATTCGCAAAAATGCTTAAATTTCCAAAAAATTACCTAAATGTTGTAACGATAATTGTAGCAGTGGTTCATTCCTGTATTCAAGCAGAGCAGAAAGTGACGCTAGTGTGGAGGCCTGGAATCATTACAACTACACTCAAAGCTACCAGTCTAGTGACGTAACTTAAAATACTACACTAGTGTCACTTCTACTACTACTTGTGGCTACCACACAACAAATCTTCCCATTTTCTGTATTTTACTGTCATATGGACCATCAGCCGACGTGAACAAAATGTCTTGTTTCAGCCAAAAATCAATGCTTTCAAGGATGTCAAGCATAAAATTTACTTGCTTTGGCCTTACAGAAAGATTCTAATAAGACAACAAACTCATAAAAGATACTTAGAGAGTTTTGTATATTGTTACATACAGGCAGTCCAAGATGGGTGTGGCAGTGGGGCCCCTCTTGTTTGGCGAAGATGGGAGGGGCATGTTCTTCATGAGGTTATACATGGGGGGACAAGCTACCATGGCCTGGAGGGTCTGTTGGGGTTAGTCAAGGCTTCCACTTGTCACATACGCAAGAGTATACATATACAGTATTGGTATTGAATATGACATATGTTATATATTTGCCAACAATTCCTGTACATCCAACTGCAAATAAAATTCATACGAATCACTGGGATAGCATGAAAATTGATTGACATGCAAATCTACTGGGACTAATTTGTTCATCCATAGACTGAGGCCATTGGGGAAGTCTGGTATTCCCCCTCAATTTCTAGACGTCTATAAATCCTAGCTAAAAGCCTGCTTCGCACATTAACATGGAAGGATACGGCATTGATATAGCACCAGTTGCCTTTGTTGATCAGCCCGCGAGGTTGCAGGGCCACTGGTTTGTGGCTTACCTTGGGCTCCAAAAGGTACTCTGTGACAAGGAAAAATAATAAAAGAATGTCACACAATTCATATTTGTCCATAGGCCTTACAACAAGACGACTTAGGAATTTCAAAACAAAACTGGTTCTTGTTCAATGTAATAAGTCACCCATTTTATTAGCATTTTTTGACAAAATACCTGTTAAGTATGGGCAGTTGCTTTGCCTTCAGCTTTCCATGCTCATAACAAATGCTCTTCGAACTTAAATATTCAAAGCGTCAATGACCCTATGAATATCAGTCCTTTATATCTTTGTTTATGGAAATGAATAAATAGATTTAAAAAATTGTATAAATATCATTCCTTTGTTTCTCTTAAAAAATTTTGTCCTACTTGAAAATTATATCAGACAAAATTTGAGTACCAACCTCCAAGGCCCCTTATGTGGTCATCGTCCTCTGGCGGTACAACCATCTTCTCAGCGAGCTTGGCTTGGGGTTCGCCTGTGGGGCCTTGGGCCGACGAAGGGACGGTAGTGGGCGCAGCCTCGTCGTTCCCCACGTGTGCCACGTACGCTAGGGGGGTATTATGGGCCATCTGCGGACTACTACAACCAATAGGAAGAAGGGAGACTAGTGTTAGATTGACACATTCTGCAAGGAAAGGAAAATGATCTTGAGAGCAGACAGACACTATGTACAGTACTATGTACAGGTTCATTGTACCAGGGAAATTCCCCTAGCACTTTTCAACAAGCACAATTAACAATGGACCACGGCTTAACGTCCGGTCCTAAGGACCACAACCCTTTTTAGTAGCGTGCATGTCGGGTGAGCGACACAGCCGAGATCGAACTTACAACTTCTAGTTCCAGAAGCAAGGCGCTAACCACTGGACTATGCAATCTGGCTCAATTGTGACAACAACAGCATCAATTTTTGACCATCTGGGCCCCAAGTTAAAAGAACGGTTCAACCATATCATAAAAAGTAAAGCACACAAAGGTTCCTGGATTAAAGGGGAGGGAAAAAAGAGAAAATCTTGAAAAGAAAACCTTTGAACATAAAATCTTCTTTGCTCTGGGCAAATAACCTCTTTCTGGCAGGCACACCACAGAATAAAAAGACTACCTGAAGAACAATGCAATACAACTCTAGTCTAGAGTTAGAATAATGATGATTGACATCTCTAGCCTAGGTAACCAATAGAATCTCTCGAAGTTAGAAAAGACATATTTGAAGCTAAAACTTGCTACATCTACATACCTTGAGACTTTGAATAATCCAGCCCATGTTTTAGGAGTGGTCGGGGGAGGCGAGGACACAGCAGGTGGATTTGAATTATTTACAGACTGCTCTGATTGGCTGTCATCGCTTTGATTGACAGCCTCCTCACTTCTTGCATCCTCCTGGCTCTCTCCCATTGCATTGTGGGAATCTGCCGTTGCTGCTGCTGCTGCATTGTGGGAAGGATTTGACACATTTCTGCCAGCCTCTTCCTCTATTTGTGCCCCCGCTGCGTTCGAATGACTGCTGACTTCGTGAGTGTCCGCAGCAGAGGGCTTAGCGGCGTCTGCTGGCACTGGTAACGGCGACACAGGTCCGTTTGGAACAACCACTACGCTAGGAGAAGGAACAATGGGGTCTACATTTGGTCTATGTTTGATCTCCGGTTCCCCAACCGTTTTTACGATAGTCCTGGGTGGTTCTTGAAGCGGGCTGGCAGGCACGTCGTTAGGTAGGGAAGTAACGTTAACATTGCTGGGTTTATTAGTGATCGCTACGTCGTTCACAGGCACATGTTGCTCCGACTGTCCCGAGCTCTCTGGTATTCTCTGCGGCGGTCTCATATCGACGTGATTCTCTACCGGTCTCTGTAACGACAGCGCAGGAACTTCTGTAACGACTGTCTCTGCGACTCCTGCCTCCAGGTCTTTGTAATAGTTTGGCGGGCGCTTCTTTTTGTTTCTCCTCTCCTTTGGCTTGCCGCTTCCGTTAAAATTATTACCGCTACCGTTTCCATTGCTATCGTTGTCTTTCACTGTGTCTTTCACGGATTCTGATTCGCTGCTGGCGACAGAGTCTGAGGGGCTCTGGTAATATCCCTGTTTGTCGGAACTCGATATGTAGCTGGACTCCGAGGACGAGTCCACGCGGTTGTTCGCGGGAAACTGGACGTAATCCGGATGCTGCAGAGAAGCGGGGGCGGAGTCTACATAGCCTGGCGCGGGCGCGTGGGCGACTTGGTCCTCTACTGCGGAAACCTCAGGGATGGCTGGAATAGGGACGACATAATTATTAATAATCAGCAACCAATACCATAAAATGAGGTCAAGATAAATAATTCAAAAGACAGGCTTTTATTTCTACTGAACACAGCACATTATGTTCCTAGATGCAGTATTGTTCCAAAAACAAACTGTTTTCAATTAAAATATACTATTATATAGGCCACACTGATTGAATACTCTTGGACCTCTTGAAGGATAACAATTGTACAACAGACTGTCGTAAAAGAGCACTTCGTACAATGTCTATGTACCAATGCTAGCTACTGGCATTGTTATGGATAAAGGAAAGAAAAATTAGTGGTGTCATCAGACAAAATGTCAAAGCAATGAACAGCTGTCATTGTTGTTTTAGCCCATGGATGCAATTCTACCCAGGTCTCAAGGTTCTTGCCAGCGCAGTTGAGCGAAGGATACCCCCTATGCTATGATTCGAATCACCTACGCTACATGTTTCAACCAGCGTGCTAGTGGGGCTTTTCTGTTGTTTTGTAACAAAGGCAAAAAAAAACACTTTATTTTACCAAATTTGGCCCTTGAAATACAGGAAAAGTGCTTCTGAGTGTTCTAAATTTCAATAATTTCACTGGATCCCCCCTACAATACTTGGGCCTGTGGCCCTCCCTCTTGTACCTTGTAGCACTCACCAAGCGCATATCTCATCACTAACTGAACTGCTAAACTGGATTTGCGTTACCCTTGACTCTATAATGGGACTATCATGCTAAACGTACAAGTATGACTAAAAATATACACAGTGCAAAAAGATGTCTTTTTATCAATGGCATTCGTTGACCGCTCTGCCAAATTGTTTGAACGCAGCAAGGTCGCCAGCGAGATACCGCTTTAAGTCTAGTTAACCCTTGTCCAGCTAGCATTTTTTAATGCAATTTATTTCCTTTCAAAATTGGGTCATTGGTCCTTTATTTTTTCAGCGCTGCTGTGGCATAGTCACTTCCGCATCCGGTGCGTTTCGCTACGGTATGACGCGTTCAGTTGAAGAATACCCCCAACCCGTACATATACGGGATCCACATACTGTAACGTGCAACCCATATATGTATAAGTCCAGCAGGACAAGGCTTTTAATAAGATGCCCCCTACGCTTTGAAAAATCATGTCGAGACCCCTGCACGTGGTTACTGTAAATGCAGAAATGTTTGCCGTGGTTTTATGTTTACGGTTTTCGTGGCAACCTTTTTATACCAAACTTCAAACAACCGTGAACATTTTTGTCCAATACTGCAGCAGTATGTGACTATAGCACTGTCGCGAACTTAAAAACACTCCATTTTTACCTTAGCGCGAAATAAAAACCACGCAAACTTAAATGCATTTACAGTATTTACCATGACCCTGTGAACATCAATCCCCCTACTAGGTCCTGCCAAGTGTCTCTCCAACATGTACAAATATAGCAGCCATGTCGGGACCCCCCAGTCTATTTCCTACTCCTACACCTGCCACTGGATTGACATGCGTGGGGATACCTCCGGCTATTTTCGGCCTTGCCATCAGCAAGCCAGCATGTATCATGTGTATACCAGGGCTCAAAATGCTGTCCTGTTAGCGGTAGCTGACAGTCTAGCGGCCTAGTGGTGCGTACCTAAACCCTGGACCTGTTCCTAACCTTTAGGTTCAAGTCCAAAAAAACCTAAACATCTGGAATCAAGTCCGGACTTGAAAAAAAATCTCTCGCTTTTACACTCCTTTTTGATTTAAACCATCTTAAAGCTTCCTTAGACCGTGAAATTTGCACTGGAAAAACATGAAAACATTGCTTGTGTTAATAACTGAACTTCTGCATTAATCACCGACTATATAATTCCGCATATTATAGTTTTCAAATTGCATGTAAAATATATGCCGATATGCAATTTTACATGAAACAGGAAAAAAATATTCGTAGCACACATATTCCATTGGTTCAAGTCCGGACTTTCAAGTCCGAACCTGAACCTTAACCTCTGGACTCGAGTCCGAACCTTAACCTAAACTCGGGTTTAGGTATGCACCACTAGTCTAGCCCAACTGTATATGTACAGTTGGTCATAGTTCTAGATCAGTGAACAAAAAAAAAAAATTCAGGGCTCGAAATTCATTTTTGGTACATGTAACAGGTGCACTGGTGTACTAAAATCAAGGTGTACAGAAAGGATTATAATTTGTGGACATAAAGCAGACTGTTAGCAAGACCTTATTACAAAACTTACTACCTCTCTAAGAAGTTCAATCTGTAATTCTTCAAAACTTTAACTTCAGAATTTTAAGTACAAACAAAGTTTATACAAAGGTTATATTGCTTTTTCTGATACGGTACTTCAATTTCAACATTATGTATGCTAGCCATTAGTACCTTTATCCCATAATGTAGCCTACACAAATATCTAGGTGCACTGGTGCACCCACAGTCAAAAATTAGGTGCACAGCTCCAATTTTGGGTGCACATGCATCCAGCATTTTGAGCCCTGGTATCCATACTATCTAGCTGGTGGCAAGGCAAAAATTGAAATTGGAACAACCCAGACTAAAAACCATTCGAAAACCTTCTTCCCCATCTACCACAAAATCAACTGTGAAAATAAACAAAATACAGTAATTCTGAAGATAATTTCATGTCTAAAATTTCTAGATTGTAAAAATCTCGAGAATTAGTATCCTAAAATAACCTACAATTTGACTTAAGGTCCAATTATAGTAACGAGTTAGAAACGTAGGACTTCTACCATGGCACCCCTGACATTTACCAACTGACTCCACCCACCCAAAGCGATCAGTGCTATGTATACAAAATGTCAACCTCCTTTGAAATCGAAGCCAGGTCAGATGAGTGCAAAGTGCTATATTTGAAACATGTCTATGGCAGGCCTGGTGCTAGGATTAGGGAAATATCAATTCGCTGTGTTCAAATAACACTGTGATGTTTTTAGGTCAATAGACAGTACAGAGCTTGCACTTTTTTTCCATTCAACTTTCATGGTGAAATTCTCTTCTATTGTAGTCAAGAAAAGACTTTTTTTATTTGGAGGGGGCATAACTTAAAAATTTAAAAGAGAAAAGACCTTTCCTGAAGTATGACACTTTTTAGTTAGTTAGCGGTGCAATGTGGCTTAGCTATATATATATATATGGCTCGTGTATTTAGCCAAGCACACCGGGTCATCAATACTCTTCTCCATAAGTGTGTTGGGTTCTTTAACATGCAGAGGTTTGACGTTTGAAGCTTATGTCTGAAGGGCCACACAGGGCCAACGGCTTTATGTCAACATCCGAAATTACGAATGCAATCCCTTACAACATGTCTGATCTGGGGCCGACCCTTGGGTCAACCTCTGACCCACAGAATTTGATCAAGATGGCCAAGCAGCGGGGAATCGCTTTACCACCTGCAACACTGGACATGTATCATGCAAATCACAGTCTCATTTACATAATCTACGACAAAACTGTTTCAAATAAAAACAGGAGCTCTTACCTGTGGGTGCAGGTACAGCTGCTGATGCTGACAGGATTCTGTGCTGCTCCTCCCAGGGTAGCTAGGGAGAAATCAACACTTCATCAGATCAAAACGAACGAATGAGGAAGCAAAAAGGAAGATAACATTCTTCTTAATAATATCTCATCTGGATGCTCATCCCCTCTATTCTGGCAGACAAATGGAATAATCCAAACATTGATTAGTAGTTAAGATCATTTTTCAGAATGGTAAGGAAGCTTGAAGGTAAAGTCCAATAGTCTTTTTTTTTTTGAGGATGTAGGGTCAATGGGTTGTTATCCACTGTTTCTAGGGCACGGTATTGTAAGGTAGAGTCCAAACCTATACTTCCACTACCTTTTACCTCCCCAACCGAAGTTAGGTACCCATTTTTACACCTGCGTATAGTTAGGAAATGCCTTTCCCAAGGGTACAACATTGATGGCATGTCAGAGGATTCAAATCCAGGACCTCTCGGTTCTGGGCCGAACAGCCTTACAACTACGCTAACACGACGATGAGACCTTTATGGTGATGCCGTGTGTATGTGTGTGTGTGTGTGTGCGTGTGTGTATTTGTCTGTATTTGTCCAACAGAGCAGGTAGCCATCAGCCCTTCTCGTTAGAAATCCCATAACTTATAAGAACAGCACCATCTATCAGTGCCCTAGGCAGGGTACAATAAAAACGAAAACAACAAAAACCGTCGCCATGGCAAAGTCTTTTTTCATTGCCAATCTTGTTAAACGTAAAGAGGAATGAACAACAACAAAAATACACATACCTCCACTCTCTTGTTGGGTGACTGTGCCCTGAGGATACCACATACTCGGCTGTGTTCTTCTGCGCTCAGGCCAGTCGTGAAGTCCCCAAAGGTCAACTGGTCCTGAAACAAATTTAGAGTTAAACAAAAATGTTCATCAAGATTGTTTACTCCAGAACTGGCTTCCCTTGGCTGTAAAGATTGCTGCGTTTTTATGTTGCCTACTACTAGGGGTGGATACCGGTTCGGCTTAATAAGGTTCAAGTCCAAGTTTAGTTCCAGAGATTTAGGTTCAGGTCCGGACCTGAACCTGATCCTGTCCAGTTCATGTTTTGTTTTATAATTAGACCAATATTAAGCATAGAGAATTCATACTGACATGCACAACTATAAAAGTTCTTGGGGAGAAGACTTTCAAGATAAATCAGTGTTTGATATTTGAATTTTGCACTTGTTTTAAATGTGTTTTTTTGTCAGAGGGGAGACTCAAAACACTTTTTATCAAACAAAATAAAGAAATATATTTTTACTTTGGACTCAGTTCTTGGATGTTATAAAGGTCCGAATCAGGTCCAGCGAACCGGTATCCACCCCTATTGCCTACTACTAGTCATGAACTTTAACATTAACCATAGATGGTTGCACCACAAACTGTAGGCATAATATCACTGCATGTTATTGATAAACACGAAACAAAATAGAGGATGGTAACAATTTCCCACAGAATAAAGTGCATGTTCGGGGAATGAGCATTTCTTTGCAAGAGTTGAGAAATCTGTGTCACACTAATCAAAAAGTATGAAAATATAAAATATTTACATGGAGTCCAGGACTGTATATGAGAATCAGATAGTACAAAGATGCGACTATTTAGTCCCTTTAGGCTACACTAATTTAATTTCTTGGTTAACAGATTTTTTGATAAATTTTACCCCCCAAAAGATCATGAAAACAGAAGGCTGGGGTGAAAACTTGCACCTGACCCTGTTCACACCCTGAAACTGTGTGCACCAAAGTACAGACTTTCCTCTGATTCGTCTGAAATTTGTTTTCATGTTGATTTTGGTATTTAGCATTTTTTTTTAAATCCGTTAGCCAAGAAATCAAATTGGTGTGGCCTTAGGCAGGAATATGCAATTAGGACATTTTCTCATCAAAGAGAATGCTAAATGAAGCATCATTCTATAATAAACAGAACATACACTTGAGTAAGCATGGCCTAGTCTTGCCCATTTCTATACGCCAGTTCATTAATCAGTATTTCTTAGGGCTGGTCTAACAAGATACTGCTATTAGAAAATCTAGCTGGTCCAGGCTCGCAGCCCAAAAGTCAAAAGTTCAATCCGACTTCGGGGCCTGGTTTTTGGACTGGAAATTTGCATATACTTAACACACATAACCTGAAGAAAATGGCAGGAAAAACAAAAAGGCACTGTTGTCTTAGACAATGGGCAAATAATGAAGAAATATTCTGCATTGTATTGTCCTATAGGGTATCGTACAAACTGTTATCAAAAAAATGCATATGGTCATGATATACATGAAACCAACAAACAAACACTTGGCAGGGGAAGACAAAAATACTTCTGTTTTTTGTCCGTTACAAATTTTCCAAGCAATAAATAATTGTAAAAAGTTTGTGTGGTTTTTATTTCGCACTAAGGTGAAAATGAAGTGTTTGCTGTGTTTTCAAGTTTGCGGCAGCGCTATAACCACATACTGCTACAGTATTGGACAAAATGTTCGCGGTGGTTTTAAGTTTGCGGTGAAATGGTCGCCGTAAAAACCTAGTCTCCAAGCAGACCCAACGGTTGCAAAGACCGTATCCAACTGGCAGAAGGAGTTTTTATAGCAACCTTGGGTTGCCATAAAATTTTCTTACTGCCAGTTGGATACGCCGTAACGGTCTTCGCAACCTATAGATCTGCTTGGAGACTAGTAAAAACCAGGAACATAAAGCCACCGAGAACATTTCTGCATTTACAGTATATAGGCAAATATTCTGTGAAAGCTTTTAATTTACACGTGTGTAAAATTTGCCAGGGGGTCTAATTGGAGTAAATGAGACGGTAAAAAAACACCTGTTAAAATGTAGGTCACTGAGCCCTCCCTCAACAAAGGTTAATTGCTCCATTCCTTTATAAATTACATGTGCATAAACTATAAAAGAAAAAAACCTTCAAGCAGATACAAAATAAAATTCCTATGTCTATAATTTTTGCATAGTAAGTATAATTAAGTACGTAGAGTTTTTGCATTCCTTGTACAGGGTGTATTTTCTCTCAATGGTCAGGAAGGTTTAAACTGAGCTAGTTTCAGCCGGTTCAATCTGGCTTCTATGTAGTACTACCAATCCACCAATAAAATGACAAGGTCAAACGACACACCTAAATGGTCTCCAACAAGGAATTATTGACACCTTTACTGAAAGGACTAGTATAAAGCAAACCCTCAAAGGAAAATTAAACAGTGTAACAGTTTGCAGCAAAATCGGAACTAAGACAACTGCTGAAATTAGGCATTAGTTCACAATTACCAAATCCCTTCAATGTTCCACTAGGGTAAGAAATATCCACATGCAAACTGCACATAACAATTGGAGTCTAGGGTAACAGACCTTGAAACTTGCAATTTTGTGGATGAAAAAATCTGAGGCCCAATGTTATTAACAACCAATCAATCAAATTCTGTCATGCATATTTGCTATCATATGGTAGTTTAGCATTTCAAGTTTTTCGGCAACGTGCATGTACAGAAACCATGTGTTTTTTTCACCAACGATTCTATTATATAATTTCTATATCTTAAATTTTACCACCAACTTCCAGCGACTGCACACCACTTCAAACCCATCCTTCGATAAGTAGTATAGCCACTCCTGCAAACCCATCCCTTGATAATTAGCATTGCCACTCCTTGGATAAAAGCATACTTTGGCATCATTAACGGGTCTTCCTTTAGTGTCTTTGCACTACACCTATAATAACCAACTTAACTTGCCCCCAGAGGATGTCCATGTGTTCTAATTAGCTGGTGATTCAGTGGGGATGCCCTCTCTGCTAATCACAACGGTCTATTGTCATGTAAATCAACTACCAATTAGGTCCTCGGCTACAAAAACACCACCACTGTCTAATTCTATCCACCAACTAGGGAAGAATTATCTGTTGACTTAATATGTACGTGTACAAGCAAGCTACATGTATCAAAACGAATCACAGCGTTTTGGTGACAAGAATATTACCAATGATCGATCTTTTGATGGAGCCGTTTAGTGATGTATCATTGACCTACATTGAATTAGAGTGAATTGATGACAATCTCATTTCGTAGAAGCCAGTTGATGTGTCGCAAATTGATACTCATTTTTCAAAATGATAGATGGAAATAAGTGCACAACCATGCTTACTTACCATTGCATTTTTGCTTAGTTACAGGGCTCGAACTATTGCGTGCATGTGTACTTTTGTGCACCCAAATTTGGAGCTGTGCACCTATTTCTTTTTACTGTGGATGCACCAGTGCACCTAGATATTTTTGTAGGCTTTGGGGTAAAGGTACTATTGCACAATAGTATACAAAATATTCTTCAAAGTTTAAAAAACTGTACTTTGATGTATTAATTGCTTAAAATTCTTCTTTGAGCTATAGAATAACGGATTCAAGTTATTAAGAGAGACAGTAGGGCTTCTAATTATATTTTGTTGACATTGGACTTTATTTTATGTTGTGAAACCTAAAATTCTTTCTGTGCACCTAAAATTTTTAGGTTAGGTGCACCAGTGCATCTATACCCAAACGTGAATTTTGCTCCCTAATTTATGTTGAAAGGGAAAAAATATAGACATCCCGAGAAAATATTGTGACATTGATGCATTTTTTGGAACAGCTGACAAGCAATACGATATAGCACGTTGATGGAATGCAAAATAATCAGATGCAACAACAAAAAATGTAGCAACTTCAACAACCCTTTCTTCATCATAAACCATCCATTTGTAAATCATGTATCTTTTAATAGCATCTTTAGCCTTCATTTTATCCGTAAATTGTTGAAAGAGAGCCACCAAGCGACAAGTTGTTCCAGTTTCATGCTCGAAAGTGGGTCGTGGGCGTGCATCTAAATGTAGGGGGTGGGGGGAGGAGCACCTAGAGAAAAATTCTCCAACAATCTCGCCATTTCAACTGTACTTTAAGCGAACTCAAGCCTACAAACAGCTTGATTTCTTGATTTCCTTAACAAAAGAGCTGTTGGTGGGTTATTTGAGTGAGAAAATGCTGTTGGGCTTGAGGTAGAAGCGATTGTCCCTACGCTTCTTTTTTTCTGGGCTGTCACATGGCAGACATGGCGGCCTTAGCATGCAACCATGCCGTGCATCTCGGACCTTCTCGACGACTTCCCCGTCTTCACACCACCCCTTCCAACCTCCTTAAACATAAGATACACGCCTAGGAACAAGCTAAGAATCTCTTAAGATGTACTGGACACCCCAGACTTGACACAGACGGGTAAATAGTCGAGGCGTGTGACAAAAATAGCCGCAGGAACATGAGCATTCCTTCCCATATGCTGCTCAGTTCGGCTAGTGTGAGCGCCAAATGGCCTGCATGTAAGAAAGGATACCCGGGCTCCCGTTTCCTTTAGAGCTGTACAAATCACACTAAAATGAAGCCAAGGATCTTGACAATCGCCTGGAAGCAATCGGAACTCGTTAAAAGAAACAGAGAGGCTGCCTTACCGTCTGAACGCGTGCCATGTTTGCGGGTTAAAGCTTGCTAGTCATGCTTCTCCTAACGCCATCTTGGAAAAATGTGAGACACACTGCGCATGTGCGGTTGGGACGATTCCGGAATACCGCGCTGTGATTGGTCAGTTAGGAAAAGTCACCCGGGTGGGCGTGGTCGCAGGTGTCTACAGGTGTTACAAACAGGTATGTTACCAGTCCCAAATATCTCACTAAGCGATGATCATGCATCTAAAATATTGATTTTCATTCGGTTATGATGCTATATAAGTACATGCAACCCTGGCATGTACATGCTGAACCAATAACTAAATAAATATAACTAAGTACACAAATTGGAAACCCAACGTCGATTTTGTTCCAAACAGGTATTTTACCTGTCCCAAATATCTCACTAAGCGATGATTATGCATCTGGAATATTGATTTTCATTGCGTTATGATGTCTTATATAGGTACCTGCCTACATGAGTGCCTAGGCCAATGGCTCTCCGTCAGGTTTCTCCATAAAGCACACGTACGTTCCCCAGCCTAATAGCTTCTGCTGTCTTTACTGTTTGAACGTAACCCTGTATCTTGTGCTATCTGGTCTTTCCAGCGCTTGGGGTCTTCCACTAGTCTCTACTAGACTACTAGGCTACGCCGACTATGGCATTAGGGAGAATATTTGCCAAGGTTTCACTTACATAATGATAGACGTTAAACAAGGACAACAACAACAACAATAACAACAACTTACAGGCTCCGCTAGGATAGCAGATTGGCCCTCTCTCCATAGCCGACTCCCTTAGCATACTACTATTCACTCTATTAGGTCAATTATTTTCCCAGCTATCCGCGGGGCCTGGTAGAAGCTAGAATTCCATGGGGTCCGGGGTTTACTAGTAGGTACATCAATCGAAAATACAATGTCAATTTTGTTGATGACATCATTATTGACTGAAACACACAGACCCCTGAGCCAAAACACCACAAGATTTTGAAACGAAAATGTGTACAAAAAAAAGCAGGCTGAAACTCTTGTTTCACTCGTTTTTCACTCGTGCTCAACTGACCAGGTGAGAACGGTATTTCATCATAGCTGAAGATCACTATGCTTTCTGAAAGCGCCCCTGCCACCCACCCGCGATCTGCTTTAGTTTTGGAGCTCAACTCAAGACGGAGCTCCCAACGGAAAAAATAAACGATATTACCGTTAACAGCTAAATCTAAATGCATTCTTTATAATCCAATCGCTATACATCAGCGTCATCATTTAGATTACTAGCACAAATGTATTTTGATGCCTTTTTAGTTTTGTAGTTTGCAGATTCCACATGCACGAGCGTCCTCTGGCGACACTAATATGAAAGACAGGCAAAAATATGGCGCCAAGTAATCACGTGACGTACAGCCAATCATGTTACTGGCACTTAGCCCGTTCTGTTCTGTGATTGGTCACATGGTTTAAACGAGCCAGGTTTGAAATTATTACAAGACGCCAGACACGTCTGTGCTTCTTTCTTAGACAATACGCTAAGGCAGCGAAATCTGGTGATAAAGACAAGTATCGTCCATGATTCTTGAGGAACTCTGAAAGTGTATGCCGACAGAAGGGAGCTTGAAGTAGACGCTACGTTGGGTAAGTTACTACTCAAAATCTTTGTGCACGGGCAGTTTCTCAATCCAGAAAAAAATGACAGCCTTTTCCCCCCGCTAGAATTTTATTAGAAATCAAAGTCCTGATGAAAGAATGAAATAGTTTACTTTATGTTTTTCAGCACATGGTCATACTAGACTAAACATCGCCATCAGAAACTGGGTTTGCTTGGTTTTATTCACCTCCTAACTTAATTTCGGTTGCAAATATATTTTAGCCCCCCTCCCACAAAAGTATGCAGGCTTAGCTTTGGGGACTCAGAGTCAAACGTCAAAAAGGGTTTCGTTCACTCTTTGTACTGGCTTTGTACTGCGTAGAAATGCCCAGCCTTCACCCGCCAGCTCCTCAGCTCCAGGGACAACAGGCCCCCAAGGAAATTTTACCACAAACCACCCCTAGACTACTAGTAGAGTTACAAAAATTTGACATGAAGAACCCAGAGGTCTCACCAAACTGCCCAAACTGCGGTGCTCTGGAGACCACCAGACACTACCTGTACCACTGCCCTCGGTACGAAAAGGAAAGACAACACATGCTGCTAGAAGCTGAGAACTTATACAAGACATACAACATTGCAGAGGAATGCAGAGACACGGATATCGTCACTCTAGCCGGGATGAGAGAAGACCTTCCCGAGACAATCAACAAGCAGATGTACTTAGCTCTCTCCCGGTACATTGAGAGCAGGCACAGACTCCATGTGCTCTCCTAGAAACACTTCCAGCAGCACGCAAGCACAAGCGACCAAGAGTTAAACACCTAGAGAGACAATACCCTCGTATCTGAACCAAGCGTAACACAGCACCAAGAGACCACGTCTAGCGATATAATAGACGTTAAACAAGGACAACAACAACAACAACATCGAGCCTGTACATGTCTAAAGTGGACCTTATTAAGCCTCTTGTTAAGTTATGGACAAGTCGTTGAAACAAACATCCATCAAAACATCTGTCAACCAGTAACTCACTTTTCTATATTTTTTTTTCTGTCCTGTGGCGCAAGTGGTAAATTATGCACCCCCTGCAGCTGGTTGGGTATCTGGATCAAATTTCGTCAAATTTTTATCGTTGAGCCAGAGTTTGACCCTAGGCTAGGGTCGAACCCCAGCTACAATATATATGTTGTAAGGGATTGCATTCGTCATTTCGGATGGTGATATAAAGCCAGCAGTCCCATGTATGGGGGAGCTTTAGAATAAAAGCCTCTACCAGGCCCCACGGATGGCTGGAAAAATAGTAGAAATTGGCCAAATAGAGTTAATAGTATGCAAGGGAGTCGGCTAGGGAGAGAGTGTCCAATATGCCATCCTAACGGAGCTTGCAAGAGAAACCCTGGCAAATATTCTCCCTACAGCCGCATTAGCCGGTGTACTAGTAGTTAGTCTGGTAGAGACTAGAGTTTTAGTGTAACTGTAAGCCTCTAGCAGGTAAAAGAACCCAACACACGTACACTTATCCAGAAGAGTAGGGGTGACCTGGTGTGCTTGGCTGAGTACACAAGCAGTAGCGAAGCCACATTGCACTTTTTAATTCTAGCTAACGAACTTGCGTCATGCTTCCTCCTATCTGAGGTTCGACCGCTTTGCCCCTACCTCTTTATGACATTAGCCTTGATGGAGAGAGCCCCAGGTTGCTTAATTAACTCTATTACTACCACAGGTTGAGTTCTATTGTGTGGATCTGAAGCTGTCCGTCCCAACATGCCTGAGGACAAGGCTATACCCGTTCGCGTGGCTCTGCGATGTCGTCCCCTGCTGCCCAAGGAGACCATGGAGGGGTGTCAGACTTGCCTGCAATTTGTCCCTGGGGAACCACAGGTTTGTATATATATATACAGTTAAACCTGTATTAGCGGTCACCTTTGCATAGCGGCCACCTGCCCATAGTGGTCACTTTTTGTCGGTCCCTTGGATTTTTCCCATTGACATAAGCATTAAGAATTAGGCTATAGCGGCCACCTGTCCAACGCGGTCGCGGCCAGACGATTTTCGGTCCCGCGAGTACAGTAACACTGCCGATAACGGCCAATGTGCGCCGGTGGAAGCCGCATCGCCACCGCACGCCGGGTTCAAAATCTTCATTTTTTTAATGCAGTTATCAAGTTTATGTGAACTAAACTTGACAGGATAATAATAAAGAAAACAAGAATGTTTTATCTTCTTTAGATTATCCATGGTTTGACGCGAAGTCAAGTATTTCTTCACATGGCTTGCGTTTGTACATCGTAGCATATTTGACTATTTCTGTGCATTTGGACTGGACAAAGATTACGGTAGTTTTTGGAAAATACAACCCGCACATGTATCTGATGCGCTAAGTTCGCGAATTATTTCAATGTCGGCGCAATATTTCCGTTTTCCCCGGGAATTCATCCGAAAATGTACTGCCCAAACACGACTTTCAAAATGGCGGAGCAGCATAAAGGTCATCGGAAGACACCACTGTTGCGGAGGTATAGTCTGTTAAATCTATTTTGCTGCAAACTATCACTGAGGATAATTACTGAACAAAAAGCTTCAAACTAAATATGGATAACATTACTATCTTGTAAAATTTGGGCTGTTGCAATTTTCTGAAAAGAAAGAAGCCCTCAAAAGAGCGACCTTCCTCTCTTTACCCTATTAGCATAATGGTAGAAGCCGATCATGACAAGCAAACAACAACAGCTTAGGAAAATTGTCGCCACGATTTTATGTTTGAAAACGGTCGAAAACGAACAGTAAGTGGCAACTGAGCAACATGTATTTTGTTCTTAACTAACTAGGGGGCATTTTGCTGCGAAGGACTTTGTTTCATATGATTAAAACTCGTTGGTGACGCGTGTGCCGGCAGCGAAGCAGTCGCGAAGGATCAAGAGTAGAAAATGGCGATGCTGGTCTGTTCAGACATGAAGCTCGAGCAAGCCATGGATTTTGGAGTTGGCGGATACAATCATTCTTTTTTCAAGCCCATAATAGAAGTAAAAGAACAACAATCGAACTTCTAAAATGTGACTTACCTATGCAATGTTTACACGTGTACTGTACGGTGAATACATGTATCTCAGTGGGTACTGAAAATATGTGTCACTCGTGGTCAATTAATCAACATTTTCTCCATAGCGGCCACCTGTCCTTAGCGGCCAGTTTTGGCCAGTCCCTTGAGTGACCGCTATAGACAGGTTTGACTGTACTAGTAATATAGTACGTAAATATAGAATACAACACGGGTTATTCCGTATCATCCAAGGTACCAGCCCGACCGCGGGTTGGATCGCCCAACGGCCGGAGGGAATACACCGTGTTGTATTTTATTTATGTCATACCCACCCAAGAAAACACACATTTCAATGCGGAATGCGCCAAAAGCTGAGGGAATTTTGTGTCCTCAAACACAAAACTGTAACAAGATTGATTCCAACCTCCGAATCCGGTATTCAAATTTTCGGCAGCGGCACAACCGGCGCGCGCGAAATGCATTTGAAATATTCTATGGAAGCCTGTGTGATACAACTCCCAAACCCCATGTGATACGGATAGTTATCACACGGTCTGGGACACCCGTATCAGGCCCTGGCATGACATAATGTAAAATATAGCCTTATTCAAGTTATAGCTGGAAGGACCTACTTGAGTACTTCTACAGAAATGATTTTTCCATTGTATTTTGTACCAATACTGGGTACTGGTATACAGCCTCATGTATGAAAGTTATGATTTTCCCAAATATGTATATATGTTTTCTTCTATCAGGTTCTAGTACTGGGCACAGACAAGGCCTTCACCTATGACTACTGCTACAGTATGGACACCATGCAGGAACAGGTCTTCGAGGAAGCAGTCTTACCGCTTCTAGATGGCTTCTTCAAAGGTGATTTTCTTATTTTACAATTACGTACAATAGTTTTTTTGCTTTGCCACTCATATTCGTCGTAACAATTTAAAAATGGATAATTTTTATGTAGGATTTAATTTGAATACATGTGTGACACAAATTTGCTTGTTGGGACGGAAAACAAATTCACCCTATCCACCCAAAAATCTGAACTTTGTGACATAAAATTGATGAAATGTATTGCGGTGACGTAAGCCCAAAATGACATATTTACCGTTGAAAATTAACAAAGAATATGGATTCCCAAACAATGTCCTTTACAGCCCTTTACAGCTGTACATTACACAAAGTAATAATGTTAAAAGAGCTGTCAGAAGCTTGAACTAATTCATTAATCTTTCCTTCCTGTAAACTCTTACACACAGGTTACAATGCCACAGTGTTGGCCTATGGCCAGACTGGTTCAGGTAAGACCTACAGCATGGGTGGAGCCTACAGTTCCAGTATACAGGACCAGTCTGTAGTGGGTATCATTCCCAGGGTCATTCATCACATCTTCAAGGGTATCGAGGAAAGAGAGAAGTCTCACTTTACCATCAAGGTCTCATACCTGGAGGTATGTTTGTTTGTTGAATGTTGTTTGTTTGTTTTGCATAACTGGTAAACAAGGCTTTCAGGTAGGATATAGAGAAAGGGCATCCAAAAATGTGTATGTAATTACCAGGGAAACAGGGCATCCTCTGGGTGCCCCCTGCAAAAGGAGGGTGTCAAATTTCTTTGTTTTCTCGGTGAATGGCGTCCAGAAGACGCCCTGACGCCCTGCTAGCTAGTACTAGTAGCCTGTCGTTAACTGCCTTTAGATGTAACACACCATTTTTGTACAGTAGGTACGAACTGCATAAGACTAGACCGTAAGGTTTGATCCACTCACACTGGGACAAGCCCCTACTATTTTTGATAAGTGCGGTGGGATCTTTAAGTAAAGTACTCGAAGTGTGGCTCTCCTCAAACGCAGGACCTCTACATCTGGCTTTACGTCCCATTCCAGAGAAGTCCCTAACCAAAGCTAGATACTCATTATTGCAACCTGTGTCACTTCAAGTGAGGAAATACTTTTAAGCACCTTTCCCATGGGTACAACATTGGGGCCTGCTAGGGATTCAAACCCTAGACTAGAGCCTTAAAATTCTAAGTCAACAACCCTAACAGCAAGACCATTTTGTCATCTCCTCCAAAATGTAACTCGAAATTCTATGTACTTTCGATTTGTGTTCACCTTTGTCGTTGTGTCTCTTATTTCTGACAGCTCTACAATGAGGAGATAATAGATCTGCTGAGTAAAGAGAAGGAGAATATCGTTATCAGAGACACCACGTCCGGAGGCATCTCAGTGAGTTCTCATTCCTTAAAGACAGACTTAACTTTAAGATTAGGAAGAACTGAAGTAGAGTTGTTTAGAAAAAGTTAAAGGTTTTGGGAGAAAAAAAAGGAAAAACGGTCTTGAAAAGTTTCGGAAAAGAATGCGAAAACACACCACAACTGTTTGTTCTAGTTTATTATTTCTGATCGGCATGATCATTTAATTCAATATATAACAAGAAATATTAGAGGTATGTTTTTACAAGTTTTTAACTCAAGCTGCTAAAAGGACAAGTACATTTGCAATGTTTTCCTGTAGCACATAGAAAATTCCTAACCCCTGTACTGTTGCGCCACCTATGTATAGATAACGGGACTGCAGGAGATCACCACACCTACTGGTAAGGACTTGGTTGGCTGTCTGGAGGAGGGAAACATCCATCGTACCACGGCCGCCACTGCCATGAACGCCACATCCAGTCGATCCCACGCCATCTTCACCATAAGCATGGAGCAGCGGAAAAAGGACGACAAGTAGGATTGATTACCTTCGCAAGAAGGTTATGTTTTCGGTTTTGCCTTGGTGGAAGGGCTGTGGATGTATGTGTGTTTGATGTAAACAGCATAACTCGAGAAGCTGTAGATGGATTGTCATGATATTTGGTAAGTGGGTACGTAGATGTCGGCAAGACGTAGGTCAAGATAAAAAATGGGTCTCCTGGCAGCTTCTTACAGTACTGCAGCGGTACTTGAATGTATGTGTGTGTTTCTTTGTTTGTTGGCAGCATAACTCGAGAAGCTGGGATGAATCCTCATTATACTTTTTTTCTTTCCTTGGTTTCTGGATATTTAAAAAAAAAGATTACTCAAGATGTAAAGAGAAAAAACAGTTCTAACTGATTCTCTTGTTATGTCTTATTTTCCACAGTGCTGACTACTGTCTATCAAAGTTCCATCTTGTGGACTTGGCCGGATCAGAACGGGCCAAGAAAACGAAAGCAGAGGGAGACAGATTTAAGGAAGGTACGTGTGACCAAAATATGATCTGACTACCTGGGAATCATACAAAATTGATTGGACATAATGTTTAGCATTCAACATAATGTAGATTAAGAATAAGATGATAAACTAATCGCTATTCATGAGAAAAGGAAAGTTTTTCTATGATGTTCTCGATACTCCTTAAGCAAGAAAAAGGAATTAACAACAAATTTTTCTCCGGTAAACAGTAAATATATGACTTGTTAGGAAACAGTAGTGGACAACCTCAAGCCAACTGTCCAAAATACAATGTATGTATAATTTTATGTCATATCTTCAAAAAGGATGCTGTAGCTGCAAGTTCGGATTTCCCGTTTAGAAATTACATGTATACTTTATTCAAGCCCATGTTTCGCCGCATGTGGCTTCTTCCGTGGTTTGTTTGTTTGTTTTATTCAGATCTCCATTAGTGTTCGATCTTAACAATTTATACAGTAATCTTCCTGGAGTCTGCCTAATTAAATACAATTTTATCAATACAGGAACAATACAATTAAATCAAATACAGGAAGAACGAAAACAATTGTTAGATAGTAAATCATAAAAAATCAAATATAAAGAGCTTAAAAATGAGCGGAGAGGTCGGTAGAGCTCGAATGAGCACAAATACGATGTGTTCTGACTGACTTTTAAAGGCCAGGTGCAAAGTGCCCTAGATGGCTCAACAGTTGAACAAACAATGAATAGATAATTATCTTTTTTTCAGGAGTGAGCATCAACAAAGGCCTTCTGTCGCTGGGAAACGTGATCAGTGCCCTGGGTGAGGATAGTCAGAAACATGTCCCCTACAGGGACTCCAAACTCACCAGGCTTCTGCAAGGTAGGGAGAGGAACTCATTTATTGTTTAACAACGCAAAACCAAACAAGAGTTCCACGACCTCATATCTCCATGAACAATTCTATTCATGCAAATGACTTATACATTTGCATAATATATGCTTGGTCATCAACACCTTTATCTAACTTACACATGTTGCAATATTGCCAGTCCTATAATTTTCCAATCAAATGAATTATGGTGTTTTTGCATTAATTATACAAATAAGGAATTTATTTTACAGTTCCAGAGGAAGCTGCTAGGGGGCCTAAACCTACACCACTTCTTAGTTACATCACAAGCTATCTTCCACCCAAAAATCAAGACCACAGCACGTCCAGGTCAAAAGATACAAAAATTGTTCTGCTGCAGTACCAAGGTCACATACCAGGGGGCCCAAAATCGACCTTGAACTTCGGCTTCACAACACCTGCCCACATACCAAATATCATCATAATCCATCAAGAGGTTCCTGAGTTATGCTGACTACAGTAGTGAGGAAACACAAACAGACAGACAGACAAACAGACAAACAAACACACGCACAGACACACCCAAAACTATATCTCCATTTTTCATGGAGATAATGATACCGGTGTGATAATGATACTGGGTTCTGAGCCAAAACCATTACGCCAACAGACCACCACATGCATTGATATATCAGGCTAACATTTTGTATTGTTCTTCTAGATTCCCTGGGGGGTAACAGCCACACAGTGATGATTGCCTGTGTGAGCCCTGCTGACTCCAACCTAGAAGAGACCATCAACACTTTACGCTACGCTGACCGTGCCAGGAAGATCAAGAACAAACCTGTTGTCAACAGGGATCCCCAGACCGCCGAGCTACTCAGACTCAAACAAATGGTACAGAAAGCATGTATACAAGAAATATACAAGGAAGCAGTTAAAAATCATAAAGCGTGTATCTCACTGGACTACAGCACATTGGCGGCCTAAACTGGATTTGTGTTACCCTTGACTTTATAATGAGAATATCATGCAAAACGTGCAAGTGTGACTAAAAAGACAACAAAGCGTAAAATGAATGATTATTTTTTTTATCGACGAAATTTGTTGAGCGCACTCTATCTGTCAAATTACTTGGATGCAGGTTCAGTGAAATACCCACTTTTTTATCTACAGTACATGTACAATTATTCAACAGGAAAACAGCCCAGGCTTTTGGTCTGACATACACATGTACCATCTTTACAGGCCCATAGCTACAGTTGGTTGTAGGACTTCTCACAGCTTAGCCCTGCCTATTCGACTTCAAGTGTTGTTTAAAACAATATAGCTCTAGTCTATCCAACTTGATGGCAATGAGTTACTTAACAGTAGTTCAAACCCAACACAAAGGAATTCGAAGAAAAAATATTCTTTCATTTAAAATGCTGACTTGATTTTCCAGTCAGACCTTTTGTCCACACATGGAATATTTTACATGATGTACATGTAGGGGTGGGTACCGGTACCGTGTACCGGTCCAAAACCGGTATTTCTTAATTGACCTGTCAAAAAAAAACAGTCCGTAAAAAATCAGTGGACCGGCCTATGTACCGATTAGAAAATCCATAGTACCAGGCTACCAGCAGGCAGCCACGTAACTGGTCTAAGAAAATACAAAACAGCAGATTTAACGAGTCGTTTTCCGTTTTCGAAGACGTTAGCTGTGAATCATATCTAGAAACAATGAGTAAACAGACGGCGAGGAGAGTATAGTTATAATTTTGAGACAAAGTGCACACCTAAGAAATTTTATCGTTCCAGACATGACGTTTGGAGACTTTTACGTGTGTCTCGCTCTCTGTGTACTGCGACACTACTATAATCAGGTACAGGTCCGGACCTGGACCTGACCCCCTGGACTGGACCTGAATTTTGTGTACCGGTACCCACCCCTATGTACATGTAATTTTCCACCCCTGTACAGGTACAACAACTTCAGATCCAACTGATGCAGGCACAAGGAGGGGTCATTTCCACAGGGTAAGCAAGGACCACTTCTCTATCATGATTATTTTCTTTCCTTTTGAAGAGCTGACGCAGTAAAATCCATCCCAACAGCTGGTACATGTAGCTGAATCATTAATTCTCCCAAATAGAGCTGTGTTCCTAAACAAATTTTAGGCACAGGTACAGGTACAGGTACACGGGTTAAGGTACAGGTCCGGACCTGAACCTGTACCTAAACTACTTGTTCGGAAAATGCTAGATTTTCAATAAGGACAAAAGCATGTTTGAACTGGTAAAAACATAATATTTGATTGTGATAGGTACTTTTTTTTATGAAAACACAGATGAAAATTTGACTCCAGCCATGCAAATGTTTTTTCTGTGCTTTAGTGCACTGCCACAGTATTTTCATAGTAAGTTTATCTGTCAAAGTGGCCATCTCCTGAGTCAGGTCCAGTAAGGATACAGCAGGGTCAGGTATTTTGGACCTGTACCTAATTGATTGTACCCAGCTCTACTCCCAAATAAAAAGTATTTGCCTCGTGTCATGTAAGCAGAGAATAGGGATGATAACATTGTTTTCACTTGTTGTTTCCCACAGGACTGGCCCTGTCAATACTGGAGATGTGCAGAAGTATGTTGCAAAAGCAAAAACATTAGAGGTAATGCCGCTATAAAACAATTACTTGTGCTTTTCTAACTGTAAAGATAATTAAGTTCCCATGACATTCCTTTTGCTGTCTTTATTAGGAAAGAGAAAGCAATAGAAAGGTGTTCAGTTTGTTATTGTTGTTTTTAGGAAGAGAACAGGAAGTTGACGAGCGAACTGCACTCAGCTGTGGAACAGTCCACTCAGATGTGTGAGAAAGCCATCATGGTAAGTCAACGATTTGTTTTTGTCAATTTCTATGCGAAAAATAACTTGTCTTCTGCATCCCCTCGGTTGTCAGTCAGACAAGGTATGACAGGACTCGGATAGGACGTTAAATGGAGGTCCTGTGTTTGGGGAGAGCCACACCCCGTGCACGTAAAAGAACCCACCTCACCTTTCGAAAAAGAGTAGGGGCATGCCCCAGTGTGCGATGATCCAAACCTTACAGTCCGGTCTGGGTAGACATCTTGAAAAGGTGATAGTCACCTGTTATGTCAATTATCCTTCCTCAAATGTGGTAAATCTGAATAAATTAATAAACCGTGAGCTTAAAACCATCACAAAAAGTGTTTCCATTTTGTGACTGTAGCGCTACTATTGTTTCAAACGCGAACTTTAAGTTTAACGTCCGTGAACATTTCTGCATTTACAGTATATTTCTTTTCTTTTGACCTTTTCAGGCTGAGATGGTTTGTGACAAGTTGAAGACAAAGGTTATGGAACTCAAGGAGCATGATGGGTAAGTGCACCTGTCAATTTTTTAAATGCTTACCTGTTAATCATTCAATAGTAGTTTTTTTAGACTGAAGGACAACTGATATTTTGTAATAACATCACAATGTAATTACACACAAGTCACAAGTGCTTTTGTACATCAAACATGTTTTGCGTTCTATATGATTGTTCTCCAAAAAAAATGTTACTGTAATACTAATTCTTGTTTCTTTCACTGTAACTTTATGTTCACTGTTTTCACGGTCACCTCTGTACCGTGAACTTATCATCATCGTGAAAAACCTGTTGTTATTATTCATGATTCCTTGACACATACCGTTCTGTATATCACTTGCCGCCATCGTGAAGTTAAAGTTTAGTGAAAATGTCCATTTTCCTTACACCGTGAAATTTTGCTACTATCAAGATTAAGTGAGTTCTAGTACGCTACATTGCAACAGTTTCATGCATAGTTCATTTTGAGTTTTGTTAGTGACGTTGACGTCACAGAATGTTAAAATTGTTTGCAGGTGCACTGCGGACCTGGGCCAGCTGATGTCAGATGTAGACAGGGAGGAGGTGAAAACTACCATAGACTGTGTGACAGAACTGCAGCTCAGAATCAAAGACCTGGAGGTGAGTGTGGGCTGTAGCTGTGTCTGTACACTATAAGCCTCAGTCTATAAATATAGTTATATTTACTTCATCTTTAATGTGTTTGATACAGGATGTCCCTGTAGCTCAATTGGTAGCGGCTTCGCAGTTGAGCGTTCTGTTTCCAATTAGTTGGATCCGGGAGACCCCGGATCGAATCCGTGAGGGTATCCTTGTCGGAGCTGCACCGTCTTTCGGAAGAGACGAAAAATGGGGGTCCTGTGTTCGAGGAGGTGCCTCGAGCGTGCTACAACAGCCTCATTACTCACATGGGTACCTACTGGCTGTAATAATACAACCTGTTGAATTATATTTCTCACAATCAAATTTGAAGTGTAATTGCCAACAGAACACAAAAAATTGGACTTACCCAAATTTTCAACTGGATCTTCCAATTTTTTGTGTTGGCAATTACAGTTCGCCTTTGATTCAGAATGACTTTCACCAAGTCAAGATTACTACCATGGGATGGTAAAACCTTTATTTGCCATTTATACCACATGTAGCACACTGAGCATGTCAATCAGTTGACCATGTTACTAACAATAATATTGTTGATTTCCAGACTGAGCTAGCCTCTCCTGGGTTCCTGTACCCTGACGGGGAAGGTGACAGTGGGGAGGTAAGTACATGTACAGACAACAGAATTTTGAGCCTCGGGTAACCTAATACCTTCTGCCTGCTGGGGCAGCCTTTTAATATCAAATTGTATCCGCTTTAGAAGACATAATACAGAGGATTTAAAAAAAAAAATTTAAAGTCTAAATTACGTCCATATACAATGGAAAATTATGACTTGTGGTACTCTTACAATTTCAAACCATTCCATGATTGATTGATGAATGACGTTTGATTCCTCCAGAACGGTGAGCCGCCATCCATGGACGCCGACGAGTTCTCGACGGAGCACGCCCTGCGGCAGGCCCAGATGAACAAGCAGCTGGCGGAGCTGAACAAGGCCCTACAGATGAAACAGGAGCTCGCCACCAAGATGAATCAGAACGACAACTGTATGGAGGAGGTCAGGTCCGAGTACGAGGTAATATTTGCTGGGGTTTCGTCCAAATGTCTTGTGATAGCAGTCTAGATTTGAAATTTGGTCTAGGTTTCAAACTTGGTCTAGATTTAAAACATGGTCTAGATTTGAAACTTGGTCTAGTTTTGAAACTTGGTCTAGGTTTGAAATTTGGTCTAGATTTGAAAGCTGGTCTAGGTTTGAAACTTAGTCTAGGTTTCAAACATTGTCTAGGTTTGAAAGTTGGTCTAGGTTTGAAGCTTGGTCTAGGTTTGAAACTTGGTCTAGGTTTGAAATTTGGTCTAGATTTGAAAGCTGGTCTAGGTTTGAAACTTGGTCTAGGTTTCAAACATTGTCTAGGTTTGAAAGTTGGTCTAGGTTTGAAACTTGGCCCAGATTTCAAACTTGGTCTGGATATAAAACATGGTCCAGATTTAAAACTTGGTCTCGGTTGACACTTGGTCTAGGTTTGAAAATGGTCTAGATTTGAAACATGAATCCGGTACCTCCTCAGGCCAATGTGAAGAAGCTTGAGGAAGATGTGAGCCTACTACTAAAGGAGAAGGAAGAACTCTGCTCCATGCTACAGGCTGCCAAGAGCAACAACTCTCTCAAGTAAGAACAAAATTATGTGTCTCTCTCTCTGACAGTCTTGATAGAGATTCAGAGTTGTACATTGTAGATCATTACATTCATACTCGTAGTAACTGTAATACAAATTGATTTAGGATTACCTTAAGTGGTGTATTGTGTCTTAAGATCAATTTTCATGCTGTCCCAGTGTCTGATAAGAGGGATAGATCTAGACAAATGTTTTCCTAGTGTAGGGCATCCAGAAGACACTGTGACACCCTGCTAGCTAATAATCATTAGTAATACCCTGACTTTGGTAAATTTACAGTGTATATACAAAATCCTCAGCATTCAATGTCACAAAGTTTGTCCAATTCAAACCAGTATTTTTTAGCCAGTGTCAAGCCAAGGATTTGCAGTTAATATAGAATAGCTAAGATCCTCCTAGTAACATGTTTTTTTCTACCAAAGTGTTTAAAGAATGACAACTTAAAAGTGCTTTTCTTTTCTTGACTCAAGGCTTTCTGAGCAGCGGAGGAAGCGTGTGAAGGAGCTTGAGACCCAGATCGGACTGTTGAAACGGAAAATCACCGACCACAACAAGATGGTCAAACTCAAGGAGCAGAGCGACAAGACATGTTCCAAACTGAACAGGGAAATTCAGGTATGCTGCAGCACTTAAGTTATATAGTTAAGTATTAAGAAAATTAAAAAGCTGCAGAAACTATGGAAGGGGTCTTCCGAACATATTACTGGGAAGTTGAGTAACATACAACTGTATGTGTCTTGTTCAAATTTGCAGATAGTGTTAGCTCCCATTGGGTCCTTGTAAACTTGTGCCTTCTGTCAATGTCTCTTTAGGTAATGGTTGTCACTGTCATTGGTTCATTTAGAAATGTTGATAATGTACAGCTGTCTCTAATTGGTTATTAGAAAAATCATGCGGTCTCTGATTTGTTAGCACCATTTCTCATTGCTTACTTGGAAACTTGTACTCTCTATCATTGTCTCAGGATATTAATCTCTGCCATTGGTCCTGTCTGTGATTGCTTAATCAGATTATATACAGATGTCTCTCATTGGTTATTGGAAAAATCGTGTTGTCCCTGATTGGTTCATTTGAAATAGCAACACCTCTCATTGGCTCACCTCTTGTTTCTCCATGATTTTTAGTCCATCAAGCAGCAGCGAGTGAAGCTGATGAAGCAGCTGAAGGAGGAGGCTGAGAAGTTCCGTCGCTGGAGACAAGAGAAGGAGAAGGAAGTCATACAGCTCAAACAAAAGGTGACATGTTTATGTATCAGATATTCTTGTTACCTCCTTGTACAGAGGTTTTCGATTTTGGTGTGTCTGGATACTTGGCAAGTGTTCTTGTGTATCTAGTTAATTGACTTCACTGTCAGTAGAGTGGCAGAAAGTGAATGGGAGTATGTTGTCACTGCAAGGGTCAGAGCAAGTGACAGGAAGATGAGTTCAGAAGTGGTAGAACAAGAACTAGACCTGACAGACATTCCAGGTCATGGGGTCAATGGGAGAGGCTACTGAATCAGAGGGAGGTCTTGTTTTTGTTCTGTGTTTTTGCAGTCATAATATTTGCTTGAGTTTGCTCATGCCAGCTTTATTTATTGCAGGACCGTAAGAGGCAGTTCAAGTTGGTGAAACTGGAAAGAGACTACGAGAAGTCACAAAATGTGCTCAGGAGAAAAACTGAGGAGGTAAGTGCCAGCGATTTTTAAACTATCCCTAAATTGTATTCGGAAATAGAGCTGATACAAGTAATGACTACCCCTGGTACATTTCTTAATGTTTTGCAAAGTTCATTCTGGCTACGTAATTCCATCATGTATTTTTGTACATCATTCCATCTCACTTTTTTGTTGGGTCGTACTTGTAGATGACTGGTTGCATTTGAATTGTCCTTTTGTGGCTAGTCCAGACACAAACTACAGGTACTGCATTTGCAAAACTATTATCTTCTGGTTCCACGAGGACACCTAGCACTTTCTCTCAAAACTACAGGAGCAGTTGTCAGAATTGATATATGTGTATCTTTATTTACAGGCAGCAGCTGCACAGCGTAGACTTAAAGATGCACTCTCCAAGCAGAAGGAAGCAGCCCAGAAGAGGAGAGACACGAACGAGAGGACTGACTATAAAGGCTTGGGTACGAGAGTCAGGGTAGGTGGATTTTCCCATTTTGTTTAGTTTCAAAGATTGCACGTGATGAAGAGAGCTCAGAGCACAGAACAAAGTTGGAAAAGGCTTGGTCATCATTGCAGTATAAGGCTGCTAGTAAAGGGGCCTGGTGTTCTTGGCTAAAATTGCAAGCCAGGTAGTGGAGCAGTTGCACTCTGAGCTATCAAATGTGGATGGTGTTCAGCACCTAGGACAGGTCTGTTTACCTTTTTGTTGATCAGCACCAAGGATATGTGTGTTTAACAGTGTGTGGATGATGTTCAGTACCAACGACTGGTGTGTTCGTTTTTAGAACCAAGAATAGGTCTGTAATTACCTGTGTGTGGATGGTGTTCAGCACCAAGGTCAGGTGTGTTAACCTGTGTGGATGGTGTTCAGTGACAGGTATGTTTACCTGTGTGTGGATGGTGTTTAGCACCAAGGACAGGTCTGTTTACCTGTGTGTGGATGATTTACAGCACCAAAGACAGGTCTGTTAACCTATGTGTGGATGGTGTTCAGCACCAAGGGCAGTTATGTCTACCTGTGTGTGGATGGTGTTCAGCACCAAGCACAGGTCATCACATTTTGTTTCAAGCATTACAAGTTAAAGGTCAAATTTTTTTCCATACTCTGCTGTTTTGATACATTTTGTATTAGCATCCACTAAAATTTTAGGTCCAGAAATTGTCAAAGTTATTGACTCTTGTTGGTCAGTTTTGGCTGAATGTCAGCTCTACTGATATGATTTTTGATTACTTTACATATACAACTTTGAGATTCGAGCTGTTTTAATTTTGAATCAATTTTTCTGCTTCCTTGATTTGCTGTAGACATGGCTTGGAGAGGAGCTGGAGTTCTTAGTGAGTGTTGGTGAAGCCAGAAGACACCTGGACAGTCTACTGATGGACCGTAGATCCTACTCCTTACAGGTACTGTTAATTACATTTTTTTTACAGGGACTTAATTTTGCAATAGAAGGGGAAAGGAGGTTTTTCCCAGTGTTTGATTGTTAGTTTGATGGTTGAAACAATTCTGAAGTACAGTATAAGTAATACAGTAGAAAAATATA
Organism: Branchiostoma lanceolatum; assembly: GCF_035083965.1. Classification (NCBI taxonomy): domain Eukaryota; kingdom Metazoa; phylum Chordata; class Leptocardii; order Amphioxiformes; family Branchiostomatidae; genus Branchiostoma; species Branchiostoma lanceolatum. Next base: position 16,332,627 of record NC_089728.1, read on the forward strand.
TATTCGCAGTGACATGAATTCAAGGTGACGGGCTTATCGTGAAAGTAGAGCCAGCGTGAACATTTTAAGATTTACAGTAACAATACCAAGTTGTTTTGGTTTACTGCATGCTTTGGAAGTCCTGGATTTGAACCTGAAAACCTTTCAAATTAATATCTAGAGAAACATGACATTTTAGCAACTATCCTGGAAAATAGGAATGAAAAATAGTTACGAAAGTATGAATATTATAGTTATAGAATCATCAGTACTCAAACTCTACATTTTTTGTAACAGTCCCTAACTGATCAACACGAGATACTAGTAGTTGTTTGTTTGTTCTAATGGCACATAGGGGGCGGCAGGTAATCCCGTATCAGTAGCAGAGTAAATTTTTACAGGGAGGGGATAGCCACTTCCTGAAACACAGGACCCCCATTTTACATCCCTTCCAAAGATTGGTCCCAACCAAGATGCCCATTCCAGGATTGAACAAGGGCCTCCCAGTTTGCATCTAGTTGGAACCAGGAGCTCACCTGTGAGAGTGACCAGTTTTGCCACAGGAACTGGAGAAACATAGTCACCATGTTTTTCTGATGATGTTGAATGTTAAGTGTATAGTTTTCCTTGGATGTAGAAAAAAAGTATGCCAAAAATGATTACTCAAGCAACTGGATAAAGTTTTGAAACAGTCAGACGTTCCAGACAGCATCCACTGTCTTTCGTCAGTGACTAACGATAGGACTGAGAACACCAGGTTTTATACCAAAACTCTGAATAGATATGTTAATGAAGTTAAGACAATTTAGGATGTCTTGAAGTAGTCTTTAAAAGAAGATTAATTCAAGACAAAGTTTTGTGCCAATAGTGGATGCTGTCTGAAACGTCTGACTGTTGCAAGACTTTATCCAGTTGCTTGAGTAATTATTTTTGGCGTATCTTACTACCTGGATGTCTAACTTTCATCAACCTAGAAAAAAAGTGTTTTAGATAACGACCGTTCCCCCCACAGCTCCAGCAGCTGCGTCAGAAGCTGGAGGAGAGCCAGCCGCCGAGGAAGCGGTCCCGCTCGGGGTCGGAGAGCGAGGGGGAGGGCCAGGCCTGGAGGGAGCAGGTTCACCAACAGGTGGCTCAGCTGGAGCAGGACATCCAGTGCAGGTGGGACACCTGTAGCCTCTTAATCAACGGCAACTAAAACAGGGATACTGTAGTCCAGCTAGTGCTGTGTACCTAAATCCGTCTTCAGATCCGGATTTAGATCCAGAGATTCAGGTTCAGGTCCGGACTTATAAGTGTGCTGAAAATATTATTTTTTTCCTGTTACATGTCAAATTGCATATTGGCATATATTTTACACGCAATTTGAAAACTGTATTTGCGAAATTATATACAGTCAGTAGTAAACACAAAAGGTCAGTTATAAACACAAAAACAGCAATGTTTTCATATTTTTCTAGTACGAATTTCAGGATCTAAGGAAGGTTTAAGATGGTTTCAAACAAAAAGAAGATTATAAGCTAGATTTTTATTTTACCTGAACCTAAACATTAGGTCCAGTCCATATCAGTTCTGCGGCTTAGGTACGCAGCACTAAGCGCAGGCTATTAGCTAGAAGGTCATCATGCCGTCCCCTGGGCATGCTACAGGTCTGGAAACTTTCACACCCTACACTAAGAAAACAAGGAAGTAGACGCCCTCATTTTTCAGGGATACCCTGTTTCCCTGGTATTTACATACACATTAACATTGTGTTCATCACACACATACTAAGGATATGAAAAATCCAACGAAGTTTCAGTCATAACTTTTACAGTTAGAAAATTAATGACTTCACTTTATTCGATTTTCGAAATTCTATGTGTACATGCACTCTTTGTACACAGTCAAAAGTTGTATTCCACCGATGTTTCGGTGACCATCTGTCACCTTCCTCAGAGCAATTCTGACTGGTTCACATTGCACTACAGCATATAGGTGTCACTGCTTATACTACCTTCCCAAAAGAAGTATTTGCATTATATAGTGACAATATGTACATTAAAGGGTCTTTATCGGTGACTTGCCAACCTGATGAAACTATTCACCGTCTATGCGTACATGTTTTATCCTTCACCCACAGAAATGCCCAGATTGCCGACCTTCAGCAGAAGCTGGTGGATGCAGATGTAGAGGAGAAGGCTAAGAGTCGCTGGGAGAACATGCGCTCTCTGGTGGAGGCCAAGTGTGGGCTCAAGTGGCTCTTAGACAAGGTACACAGCAGGCTATTAGCTAGCAAGCTTCGCTAAGAAACAAAGAATTTAGACACCCTCCTTTTGCCTTGTTTCCCTGGTAATTACATGTCCCCATCACTCACACACGCGCACACACACTGCGACTGTTTTCTTTTCCTCACACCAGACACTGACACAGCATAAAATTTGATCAGTCTGTCGTGCAGCTGTGCTGGGGATATTTATCAGTTTATGTATTGCTGGCATGATCAACTGTCACTTATCTATGTACATGTAGAGTACTACAGTATCGTAAGAATCGTAAGAATAAATAATTGAAGATCTGGTCTGTTTTCAGTTGTGCCATGAAGTTGTTAGTATTTGTGTGTTACCTCCATAACAGGTGCCTTCAACTGTACGATTTCTAGTGTGTGGAGCATAGACAACCTTTAGGGGGTAGGCAGGCAGAAAACGAGAGAAAAAAATGCAATGGTTTTAAGTTCGCAATGAAGCGGTCACCACGAAAACTGTAAACATAAAAGCACCGCAAAAATTTCTGCATTTACAGTACCGAGCAGCAGTTAACTTGCCAAGTACACTAAACATTGTACATATAGTGTTTGTCCTAAGTCGTGACCACTGAAGTAGCGAGAATTTTAAAGGAAATTATTTTCCCCCACAGTTGGTGGAGTCACAGATAAACGCCAGCACGGCGAACGGAAAAGTGGAGGAGCTACACAGCAACCTGAACGAGACCGTTGTGGAGATGCGCCGCTACCAGTCGGAGGTCAACGACCTGAAGTACCATCACGAGGAGGAGAAAACCAACCTGCAGCGGCAGCATGAAGACAAGGTGACTTGGTCTTTTTTTTGTATCCCGTTGGACAATTTAAAGTCTATCTCCACTTTATTTCCATATCAATTCAATATCACTTTAATGAATGAATGAATGAATGAAGACCTTTATTGCACATTTTGCCACACTTGGCTAAGTACAGGTCGCAACAAAACAAAATAACAAGTACAGTTAACGGATACAAAAGAATATGACTATCATTAGATAAATTCTACTTCTCCTCGCTTTTCTGTTATAGTAGAAATAAAAGAACAGACGTGTTTTTCAATGGAAGGTTTGTCTAGTCGCATTAGGAATATGAATTTTTGTACAGTACTTAAATGTGTGAAGTAGGGAAATAGGTTTTCTACAAGCTTATACAGTGAATAAAATTGTAATTGCTTTTCTTTGAATTATCAAAAATATCTTAGAATTAAACCCAACCTGGATATATTAGAAGTATTTCAAAAGAATTCAAATGTTCAGGTGACAGATAAAAAAAATGCACAATTTGCCCAAAATTTAAGAGACCTTAATGTGCATTTTGTAAATTTCTGGAATTTATGTTCCTTGATATTCCACCCATTCACAATGCAGACCTCAAAAACTCCATTTTCTCCCTATCTTGAAATTAAATCACAATTAAATGCAAACTTTGAAAATGGTTGATAATCAGAGTTTGCATCAGAGTACACAGAATAGATTAATACAGAAGTTTTTGTCCCGCTAACCCAGCATATTTTTGCATGCGTAGATCCTGTACCTGCTGCGGCAGATGCCGAGTTCCCGCGGCGGGAGCACAGCGGGGACGGCTGAGGCCGACACCAGCCAGCGGGAGACGGAGCTGCTCGACAAGCTGGAGTTCCAGGTGGGTGTGGCAATGATACGTCACCATGGTGACATGATTAGTTGATTTTGTTCGGCTGACATGTAGCCAAAGTAGATAGCTATTTTCAAAGGCCAGCCTGGGAGTTTAGAACTGATGGGTTTGTATGCATAGGTGTGGATAGTTGTCTTCCTTGCTTCCTTAAACGCTTGACCATCCGCTTGACCATCGGCTTAGCATCCTGTACAAAGGACTAAATCTAAAATGGCCGATATCTAAAATGAAGAAGAAAAAAAGAGAGGGAATCCGTACCTTCCGACCCTTATTTTTTCAGGACCCGTAACCGGAAACACAACATTTTTTTCTTATGCCCTACCAGTTGGGTAGACACTACAATGTCACTACTGTAACAATGTTCTGTGGCTGATCTCAACAGAAATGAAACAGCATGAAAAAAAACTAAATGACACAAAACTCTAGCAGAAAAGCCCACTGACATATGCATACTACAAATGATCACAAAATAAGTTGATTTTATTTGAAAGTTTTGCTGCGTGCCTGGCAGTCTCAAGAGATGTGTGTAGTACATGTTTTGTTTTTGTATTTTCCAGGAGAAACAGATAGCGGACTTAAGCCATATGCATGAACAACTAGAGGACATGCGTAAGGAAAACGAGAGCCTCAGGAAGGTAAGTGATATTTGGAAGATATGGATCTTTAAAGTTGTTTTATTTTGAAAGCTTGTTTGAAAATTTGGGAGAGTGGCGTCAGTGTGGCGCAACGGTTAGAATGTTTGACTCATTAGGTCCCGGGTTTCCCTGACGTTGGAGTGACACCCACTGAGCCTCTTCAGCTTATCTGTCAAAAGTGTCCCAGAAAAACGCACACATTTGATGCGCCAATGTGCCAACATCTGCACAATTGCCAACAAGTCATTCTTTAGAGAAGGCAAATCAGGTCCAAAAGGAGGATGACAAAAGTTTGAGGGGGAAAAAGAATATCTAAATAATGGTAGAGTTCTTATTCAAAGTCAAGGGAAAGGGCCTGCCATTACTATAATACTAGTACAGAATATGAAACTTGCCTTGACTGTAAAAAAAACTTCACAATATTTCATTTCACCTAGAAAAAAGGCTTTAAACTGGCAGGTGAGAGAAATGTAAGAATGGTGTTGCTTTTTTGATGCTTAGAAACCTTTTACTTGTGCCTGCAGCAAGTGACCCTGGCCAGCTACAAGGGGAAGAAACTTTCCCTGATGCCTGAGATCAGCGTGTCAGCTGTCCCTACGTCCCCTGGTCCCGCCAAAAAGAAGGCAAAGGTGAGACTTCCTTCTCCTGATATGACAGTTGATGGTCAACACTGCACTTTCGCCAGTCCATATGGGTCCCAATTTGCAAGCTCTTTTCACATATGGACCCTAAAAAGAGGACACTTTCTGTTCAATTCATCTGATACACAAGTTGGTAATTGTTCAGACCTCAATTAAGATTTTACAATTTTTACAAAAGGTACATAACCATGTTTATAATAATTATCTCCATGAAAAATGGAGATACAGTTTTAATCCTGTCTGTCGGTGCTTTTCCGCATTTTGTGGCTAAGCATAACTCAAGAACGTCAGGATGGATTATAATCATGATATTTGGTATGTGGGTAAGTGTTGGGTAAACAAAGGTCACGGTCAATTTTGGGCCCCCTGGTATGTGACCTTGGTACTGCAGCAGAACTTCCATTTTTTATCCTTTGACCTGAATGTACTATGGTCTTTATTTTTTGGTGGCAGATAGCTTGTTATACTCTAGGTTGAGTGTTTTCCTCCTTGACCATTGGAAGACCAACATTTCGCACATAGATGAACTTGAATTCCTTTTCTCTCATATCAGCCAAAAGCCAAGAACAACAAGCGCAGGACCATGACCCTTGAGACAGCGCCGGTACAGCACTACTCGCTGGACGAGATCTTGAGCAGCGAGGAGAGCGACGTTGACTTCAATGACGACGTCGAGGCTGACCCGGACTGGCGGGCCACGCCCCTCGCCAAGCAGCTGGCCCAGAGACGAAGGCGCGTCAGGGATGGCGGAGCAGCCAAGCCCAAGGTTTCTATATTCATATTTTTGTCCTCAAAGGCACCCAGAGCACTTTAATTATGTGGCTTCCAACTCGAATTAAAAATCTTAATTAAAATTTTAGTCAATTCTACGCATAGTAAGTTTCAATAGCACTATACCATTGCATATCGACATTCAAGGAGCAAAGATGCAATGTCGTTGTGTGGTGAGCACTGATAGAAATCCCAAGCGCTGTCAGCGCCGCTGGGGGCATCCATTTTTTTTCTTCAAATTTTCCAACTTTTTGGAAGGTGACGTCACGTCACTGGAACTTGCCAAGATTGGACCGTTCCAGTTGAACACCAGAATCACGCACAAGTACAAAGGAGACAGCACTAGCGGACTTAGTAGTAGTTGGCAATGTGTTTCATAAGCTCCGTCCCCTTGAGTGTCTGAGACGTTTTCTTTTTCATTGATTTTCTTTTTTTCTGAGCATTCATGTTGCCAATGCAGTGAGAAATGATGTACATGCCCTGCTTGTCATTTCTGTACGTCCCACTAGCAGTGTTTTTGACGGAGGTGTTCCAAATAGAACAGGGGTTTCTATATATGGTTTTCGACAGGAATGGTCCATTACCGACAACAAAACAGTTTGCGTTCTGTTTCAGTCTAATTACACTAGGCGCGTCAAACTAAAGGGATCACTGTAGCTTATTTTTGTGCAGCTTTTGAGCGCTTTTAACATGAAATTAAACTTTATTTGCCCCAGGAGAAACTTTATTTGCACTTGACGGGTTTTTTCAATCATTTTACTTCTTGTTTCAGTCACGACTTCAGACGTTCTCGATAGGAACCAGCGACAGCGACTCGGTCCCAGCCTCCGACAAGCGAGAAAGTTCTGAGTACGACGACTGCTTCTCCGAGGGCATCAAGTCCCTCCAGAAGAAGGAGGCCAAAGTGCAAGACGAAAACAAGGAAGTCAAGCTGCCAAGGAAACCAAGGGCGAAGAAACGTTCCACCTCTATTGCAAAGAAGCGGAGCAGCGAGAGTCTTACCGTTGAGGAAAGCTCAGAAAATCCCCTCTTTGCAAAGAAAGACACTGCAGAGTTAGGTAAAGGTGGAGAGAAGAAGAAAAGGAAGCTCCTGAGAACCACCTCTGATAACGGCTTCTTTGGCCCTCTTAACTGAACAATGCCATATCCTTAATGCTGCTAACTTCTAAACTCTCTATCCGTGTACTGCCAAATATTTTCTCTGAAGAAGCATTGGACTTGATTATGGTAAAATGTTTCCCTTACAATAAAGGAAAAGAGGATGATAATAAGTGTTGACAAGAAAGATGAGATAGGAGAGTAAGGGAGAGCTAGAATGGAAACCTGTACTAAGCATTTTAATGGATCAGTGCTCATATTCTTTGTGACATTTTCTTGCTACTTGTAGAAGGTAGTTCGATCCAGTCTTCCATCAGTTGTCAAACTTGAATAAGTGCTTCACTATTCAGTCTTATTTCTTTTCAGAAGTTTTCATATTTTGCTGCACTTTTGTGTAATATCTTTCATGTACTGTATGCACAACTGTTTTTTGGTCATATTTTTGGCATACGTAATTGTCTTTTTTTGTACATATTTCTATGCAATCACTGACCTCTTTAAGTTTAATACGAATTCTGAACCTGTGCCTTTCCTATTACAGTACAATTCTATCACAAAAATGTTTTTATATATATACATGTATGATAAAACAACTAGAATATGCAACAAATCCACAAGATTATGTTAGATGTTCAAACTGTCTTATCTTTTTACCTTCTTCAGTTATACAAAAATAACAGCTTTTATTGACAAGAGAAGGAAATAAGCACATGGTAGTTTGCAAATGCTTAAGATAATGCATTTGTTTTCAAATTATCAGAATCGTGACACCCATATTATACAAGAGACAAAAATAGCCAGTTGGTAGTTTCAAGGCTTTTTCAAATTATCATGAATTCAATGTGATTCTCTTTTATTTCAGAGCAGCACTACAGCTTATTGTGTCTTTTCTAAATGCCCTTATTGACCATAAAGGGAGTTATATGTACATTGTAATAAGATGAATCCTTAGTTAAGAGACTAGTACTAAAACTTTTTATTAGGTTGTGTGTCTTATAAACTGAATAAAGATTCTGTAGATTTATTTTGAACAAAGTGTTTTTATGGGTTGAGTTCTTCGCACTACATTGTATGGGTCCCAAGCTCTTTCCACATTAGGGCCCTAGAAAGAGGACTTTTTTTATTCTTAAAGACAGGTTTTTTGTCAAAACATACATGACTTGAAACCAAGATAAATATCACCACATTCCGGACTAAGAATACAAAGGGTGTCAAGTGTTCTTTGAAATGTTGTCCAAACAGCCGCGTTATTAAATTTTGTTCAGGCCACATTATCAAGGGGAGATATTCTTTTTTTTTTAACGATCTCGCTCAATGCAAGGCTGCAAGAGGCCACTTCTCGACATTGAACTAATGTGGCATAGGTGAGAGACAGAGGTGTGTGTTTGTTTTGAAGGTTTGTAGGTTGTATTCGGGGAGAAAGCAGTGGGCTGGGAGGGAATTCCAGAGTTTTGCAGTTCGTGGAAAAAAGCTGTTACTGTAGAATGACTTGGAGGCTGGTAGCTGTACAGTATAGTGGTGTGAGTCAGAGGAGAACCTGGTAGTACGCTGAAAAATTCTCTGTGGTGGGACAAGTAGTGAAAGTTCATCAGAACACTGGCCTAGATGTGTATACATCTCAATAGGCTAACTACAACAAATGCAGAAAAGAGCTTGTTGTACCATCATCTGAAGCAAGTACACTGGGAATTCATATGCGATGAAACACTTTGTGTATACAGCTCAATTAACTAGACCCCCCCCCCCCCAATATTTATACATGTATTGTGTCCTTGCTAGAACAAATGCAGAAAACAGCTTGTTATTGTACCATCATGGGCAGGAACTTCATGTACACTGAGTATTCATATGCAATGAAACACCTTAGACTGTCAACATTAAACTGTTCTTGGAGATGTGTATACAGCTCAACTAACTAGAACAAACGTTGAAAACAGCTTGTCATACCATCATGGGCAGGAACTACACTATATGCAAGGAAACACCTTAGACTGTCAACGTTTACGACATATTTGCCAATATTTGGCATGTTGACCACCGTCGGAGGGCTATGAAATTTCTTGTTTTTATTTCGAAATGAGGCGAAAATCAATGAGCGCGCTGACGCCATCCATAACAAGAGTTCCACGACCTCATATCTCCAGGAACAAAATATGCTTGGTCTTAAACACCTTTATCTAACTTACACATGTTGCAATATTGACAGTCTTATACTTTTCCAATTAGATGAATTATGGCGTTTTTTGTCATTTATTATGCATATCATGAATTTATTTGCATAATTGATAGCTGTTGATGCTCCACTTTCCATAAACTACATTGTATTTGAGTCTGGTAATGGAAAACACTGCAAATATAGATTTTCTCCATTAGCTATGCAAATTAAGTCCCAATTAGCATAATTTACACTTCATTGTGTACATCTTTATCTAAGCTACCTACGTACTAAATATCATGGAAATCCGTCGTTCCTTTGTTCCGTTATTCTCCTTAAAAGATTTTCACAAAAACGCCCCTGCAGTTCCAGAGGAAGCTGCTAGGGGGCCCAAAACTACATTACTTCTTCATTACATCACAAGCTATCTGCCACCCAAAATTCAAGACCATAGCACATCCAGGTCAAAAGATACAAAAATTGAAGTTCTGCTGCAGTACCAAGGTCACATACCAGGGGGCCCAAAATCGACCTTGAACTTCGGCTTCACAACACGTGCCCACATACCAAATATCATCGTAGTCCATCGAGAGGTTCTTGAGTTATGCTGACTAGAGTAGTGCGGAAACACAAACAGACAGACACACCCAAAACAATATCTCCATTTTTCATGGAGGTAAAAATCACTTGCCGTGGCCTAAATACCGCACAAGGTACAAATTGGGAGCTTGGCGACATCTGGCGATATCTAGCAGAACTGCAGCCACTCCCAGGCCAGCTGACATTTTCCAGAGGTCACCACAACACGTGAAAGCATGGCTGCGGTGCTGCGTCAGTTCTCCACCGTGTTCTCTCCCTCAAGACTGGCCTGCCAGACTGGCGTGGCCTTCTTTACACTGCAGGTACTAACACTTAGCCATTGGAACCCTTAGAAAGAGATTTGGTTAAATTTGGCGTTGAAAAAGCATGCAGTTTTAGATATGGTGAAAGGGGGAGGGGGGCATATTTTAAACAAAGTGCGATTTATTTTCATACTAGTTGCATGTATTATTATAGAGTAACGTTAGTGTGTGACGACACTAGTTACTAGCTTGCCCGTCTAGCGTTCCCCCAAAAAAGCTTCCTTTAATTTCTCAAACGAAAAAAAGCATTATAGCACGCTTTGTCACAGAGCAAATTAGGCCAAGACAATTTGACTTAGCCCAAGATAATTTTTGTTCTTGGATTTTTGTTTGTTGCTTTTACATGTGTTGCATACCCAGTAAACCGCCTCATTCCGTAACACACCAGGTTACGTTTATTATTTTTTCGAAAAGTATATATTCTGACAGATTTATTTGATTCACTCGCACCAGGAAGGTCGGACTCCTACTCTTTTCGATAAGTGTGGTGGGTTCTTTAACATACATGCTCAAATATGGGACCACCGTTTAACGTCCTATCTGAGGGACGTCCCTAACTGAAATTAGGTACTCGTTTTCACCTGAGTAAATAAAGTGAAGAAACTCATGGAAAGGGCACAATATCAAAAATGCATGCCAGAGGATTTGAACCCAGGACCTCAGGGCCAAAGGCATTGCCATTACGCCACCGTGACACCATGCAAGAAAAAATGGAGAGGGCGGCGAATTAAAGACAAAAAAAAAATAATTTTAAAGAAAGAAACAGGCATTCAGTGATACCCAACGCACCCCCCCCCCTCAGACCATCTCATTGTAATACACCTGCTAACATTTTGATAACAAACACATTAGTGTTATCAGTAATTGTTTGTTTTCCCACCCGCAGGCCGCAGGGAAAGAGCGGCTGGTGACTAAGAAAGTCTACTTCGACATCGAGATCGGAGGCGAGAAGGCGGGCAGGGTGGTGATGGGACTGTTCGGCGAAATCACGCCAAAGACAGCGACGAACTTCGAACAGCTCACTACCCACGAGAAGGGTTTTGGGTACAAGGGTAGTGCCTTCCATAGAGTCATCAAAAAATTCATGATCCAAGGTGAGGATGATGATGACGAGGTATCACACCAAAGTTTGACGGTCTCTAGTAGCAGTTCTTTGGGATCATTCTGTTGAGAGAAAACAGTAGTGTGAGAGTACATGATGAGCAATAAACAGTTCTCTGGGTCAAAAAATGTCATTCACCAGAATTTTTGAGTTGGAGAACAGTTTATTTCTTATTATGTACTTTACTAACTCAGATGAACTTTCATGCTAACAGTGTGAAACTATTTTTCATCGCTAGCAACTCCTCTCTTCTAAAAATGTACCCTGCTACTGAAAAAGCAAGGTGACTTGTTGCCCTACATGTATGTGCACTACAAGGGCCTGAATGAACATTTATTCACACACAGTCCAAGTCTTCCAGTTTTTATTGGAATGGTCCAGAAAATTATTGACCAAAATACAGTAAAACTTTTGCCAGGAATTTCGATGGTGTGACTAGTTGACCTCTTACAACTGCACTTTTACTAGCACAGTTCTTGACCAAATATGGAAGTGTGATTATTTTTTTACCCATGATCCCTAGGTGGTGACTTCACAAGGGGTAATGGCACAGGTGGAAAGTCCATATATGGTGACAAGTTCCCAGACGAGAACTTCCAACTGTCCCACACAGAACCTGGCCTACTCAGCATGGCAAACGCAGGTGCGTCATTCACCAGGTTGTATCATTACACACGCTTTCTCATTTAAATGTACACATTTTGTAACTTCTGTTACCGTTTGAAGTAAGACGTTCCTGACATTAAGTTGGAAGTAAAATAGGTGAAGGCTGGACACTCATTATAAGCATATACATATAAGCATAAAATGGGGTATTCTAAGGCTTGTGTGTGAGGGAGCTTTAGAGCGTCAAACCTATTCACGTGAAAGAACCCAACACACTTATCGAGAAGAGTAGGCATGACCTGGTGTGCTTGGCCAAAAATACATCCCCAAGATCTAAAAAAAATTCAGCCTTGTTAAAATAAAGCATTGTACACTATATCATCACCATTACTCATACAACCTATGTTTCCTTTCTTCATACACCTGAGTTAGACAGACAAATTTATGTTTCTAATCAGTTTGGACAAACCTCTGATTATGAAACATATCTGCTCTTAAATTTTCACCATTACAAAGAAATTAAGAGAAGTTAAATTCACTTAGACTATAATTCTTGTAGTAACTTGATAATGTATACATATGTCTGTAAACTATTCTTTTGTTGTGACCTGTACCCAGTGGGTATATGTTTACAATAAAGGTCTTCATTCATTCATTATACCAAAGTTACTGGTTGAAATGTCCCTACAGGTCCCAACACCAACGGTTCGCAGTTCTTCATCACGACCGTCCCCACGCCGTGGCTGAACGGTCGCCATGTCGTGTTTGGTAAGGTCCTGGAGGGAATGGACGTGGTGAGCCGGATTGAGAACAGTCCCGCGGACAGGGCTGACCGTCCCAAGAAGGCGTGCGTGATCGCGGACTGCGGAACGCTGGATCTAGACAAACCATTCTCTGTGTAAACTGTATTTATCTACAAGACAGAAATACATAATAGCAATACGATACCAGAAATTGGTAGGATTCATTGGATGAAGAATTTGTTATGATTATTGATATGCCAACGTCTACTATTTCTTCACCTCGAAAGTAATCTAGTTTTGACTTGGAGATATTATGACATGAAATTATTCAGCGGATCCACAAAATTCTACATGGTATTGTATGCAATGAAAGTATGTAATTGCAAGACGGTCGGTTTTGTCAATAAAAGTACCACATGTCATGTGATTCTTCATACAAGATTGAAGTGTGTTTATGATGTGTTGGACAAGTTATTTTTGAGTTTTGAATGTTACACAATTACCTCTGGAAATGGAGGTATTATTTTGTTTTTGCTATTTTAGGCTTATTTGTCTTTCTGGATATTTTGGTCAGCATAACTAAATATAATGAAGCTCTGGACGGATTGTGATGATATTTGGAATATGGGTAGTTATTGGTATGACAAAAATTAAAGGTCAATTTCGGCCTTCTGGCTGTTTCTTTGGTACTGCAGCAGAACTTTCAGTTTTTTGTATCTTTTGTCTTGTTTTCCATTTGCCTTTGATAAACAATTTGAAGTTTTGACCAGGCAAACCTGATTTCTCAGATGATATAAAAGGTAATACCTTTATTATTTCCATGAAAAGTGGAGATATTGTTTTGGCTGAACTGAACAAAGGAATGACGGATTTCCATGATATTCAGTATGCAGGTAGATGTACATAATGAAGTGCAAATTATGCAAATTGGGACTCGATTTGCATAATCAATTAGGAAAATCTATATGTGCAGTGCTTTCCATTATAGAATTTAGATACATGTGAAATGTAGTTTCTGGCAGATGGAACATAAGCACTAATTTGCATGATTAATGTAAAAGTGCCATAATTCTTCTAAGTGGTAATTGGTGAATAATTGGACTGTCAACATTATGACCTGTGTAAGCCAGTTAGAGGTGTACATGACGAAGTATAAATCATGCAAATGTGGAAGTCATTTGCATAATCAAAATATTTCATGAAGGTCTCCGAACTCTTGTGGAAATGGAGAAACATCGAAGAATTGACTCAACTTAATTGTCAGTATTTTATAATAAGCACATACGTACTGTAATTAAATTGAATACCATTACATTCGGTGTGGGCTTCTTTGTAAGAAGAGCTATTCTTACTTACAAAGAAACCTGCAGATATGTCTTAACTGCACCTTAAGGTTTCACGTTAAGACCATATATCGTAGACGTATATCATTCAAACATATCATTGCGCAATTCGAAATTTGCCCATTCTGAACTTTGCACTGGCGTGTTATCAGTCGACCCACGGCGCATGCGCAACAGAATTTGGCAAAGAAGAGTCCACATCAACAGAGTCAACAACCTCTCCGATAGACGGCCTGACGTAACGACCAACACTGGTTCTCACCCGTCCGCGCTTCAAATCTACCCTTTTCTCTCAGTTTTCATACAATTTCAGGTAAGCCCGTTTCTTTACACTGAAGGTCTCCCTTGTAAATGTGATTTAAACTATAGTCATTCAAGGATAGCGTGTGCAAAATGAAACTTTTGCAGTTTTGATTACGAGTGCCACGAAGCACGTCCCATTTTGGGTTATCTTTTGACCCTTGGTCACCATTGTTTTGCTGAGACTGACAGTGTGGTGTGATCTCCAAGCAGATGTTAGGAGGGAAAATCATAGCATTCTCCCGAACGTCCCATTGTCTGACATCCAACGCTTTGTATGCATGTGTGAGAAAAAAGGAAAATCTCAGTCGGCCCAAATTATTCCGTCTCCTATAGTTAACCAAGGAGGAGTTAACATAGGGAAATTGAAAAGCCATACATTTTCGCGATGGAGTAGCAATAGATTCAGGGTCCATTGAATAGAATCTTATATTTACTTACTAGTTTAATCGCTGTGGACGACAACTGCTTATGTTTAGACCTGAAGGCGATGAAGACTAGAACGAGTAGGCTCTGTCTGTGGAGAAAGCGACCTTTAGTTCGACACAGCAGTTGCTTTAATTTACACCGCAAGCAGTTAGGACTGGTACAGACAAGCTCTGTCTGGATTTTCTCAAACAATGTTACCTTGGAACAGGGCCGTTGTTTTTCTAGTTTCCTGTATTTGTGAACGCCCTTTGGAATCCGTCTGCGGACGGTATTTGGCACAAAAACATATGATGTCGCGAGTCGATACCGGGTCAAACTTCCGTTGTTGTTCTCTGTATCTGATGTCTTGGCTTCTCGCTCTATCTATAAAGCTGTCAAATCGCTCGGTTGCTGCAAGGTCGCCAGCGCGCCGCAAGTTCAGTGAGACACCCGCTTTATGCTATCACGGTGGTCAAATTCGTGCTCAGAAACTCCCATGTCCAGCCGAATTCGAACGCTGTTCCATGATGTTCGAAATGACGAAATCGAATCCGAACGCGCGTTCGATTCGGGGTCACCTGCGGTCATCGAAAGTTCTTACTGTAAATCTGCGCGGCCTGGCCACTTTCCCCGCTTCAGGAAAAAACTACCTTTGTCACAAATATTACCTGTTTTCTAGAGAGAATATCCATGCTGGCACTTTGTTGTGGACATCTAACATTTAACGAAGCAACTAGCGTCGTTTTTTGTGACATTGAATATTAGAAGGATTGTTTACGACGGTGTTAATTACCCCCTCACCCTATCCGTGCGGCATGACATGCGTTCAAACATCGTAAAGGTACGGCTCCAAGAAACATCTAACTTACCTCATTAACGATTAAAAATGACCGTAACGGCTTTCCCGAGGTTTGTGTTTTTGGGATTTTTGAAAAATGTCCTTGATTTTGAATTATTGGTGATTGAGTGCGAAAAATGTCAAAAAATGCCATTTTTTCACAGGTTTGTCGACATTCACAATACTAAGAAAAAGAAATTAAAAAATCCCAAAAACACAAAGTTTTGTTTTGTTCCTGGTCAACGAAAAATATGAAGATAAGAGATATTCATTGACATTTAAAGCCAGGCCTTTGCGATGTGTGCCTGGAAAAATGGTCTCCCTAAAACCTGAAAATTATCGTGTTTGGGAGCAAACTATAGAAAAATAGCCATTCAGCGCAAATCGACTACATTCAAAGTTTGCGAAATCGCTAATTTCGTTTTATTTTTACAGAATTTTCCCGTCCCTACTATTCTGTTTATTTATAAATGTTTTGCCGTTAGCCAAAATTTTGCCCCGTGTAACCCGATACCTTGTCGAACGCGCGTAGCAACGGGAAAGAATACCCTAGTGACAGACCACCGTGTATAGGGTCACATTTCCAATCCGGGGCCCGGCCGGGCGGTTTGTGAGAACGAAAAGTATGATACAAAAGACAACAAAACACACACAAAATAAAACAAAAAATGAGAATAAATTGTGTTTATTGTTTATTTCTTGATACACACGCCGTTTTTCGTGCCTACTAACAGTCCGGACCCTAGCATTAGCGGGTATCTTTGAGCTTAAGATTCCAACTAAAAAAATGGACCCACACAAACTTCTCGACTGACCAACTCAAGGAATGAGCAATCCATCGCATCTGTGACGTCACGTATGCAAATTGAACACTTGACTCGGTGAGCAGTAAATCATTGGTTGCAGCAAGGACTCCTTCAGTCCTTGGTTGCAGTCAGTCATAGCGCACCCCGTCTCTGTGGATGGATGGTTGTAAGGCCATAAGAAAGTCTGGAAAATGTAATGAGATCATTTAAACTTCATTTGACAGAATTCCATACACTAATCCACGATTTAGAGGTGACGTACTTTTTATTCATTCGTTTTACATACTGTAAATGCAGAAATGTTTGCGGTAGTTTTATGTTCGCGGTTTTCGTAGCGACCGTTTCACCGCGAACTTGAAACCACCGCAAACATTTTTTCCCAATACTGTAGCAGTATGCCCATGGCGCTACCGCAAACTTAAAACCACCGCGAACACCCCATTTTCGCCTTAGCGCGAAATAAAAACCACGCGTACTTAAATGCATTACCTGGTTGGGTAAATTAAAAAGAATCTCCTATATCCTGCATTTACAGTACTTTCTATCATTTGAAAACGCCATATCTTGTCATAGAATAACGGTTTGACCTCTTGTTTTTTATTCAATTTCAGTGAACATGAAGATATCTATCCTTTTGGTGGCTGTGGCCTTGGTCACCGGCGGCGTCGGCGCCTTTGGCGTTCCCGGTGCGTTCAACCCCTCTACCGGTGAGTTTCACACCAGCTCAACTCCGCAAGAGGTCGCTGTTGGACAACACCAGGAAGACAACGAATACATGGACAACAGCACCGAAGACATGGAAGATTCCGAAGAACGCGCTTTTCTGGAAGAAGTTCGGGAGGAATTGCAAGAAGTGATGGAAAGCATGGTAAGGTGTTTGCAGTATCTGATGTTACATACCAAATTACAGGTTTGCGATAGCAAAACCTATATTGGTTTATCTTGCGCCTGAGGGCGCAGCCATTTTGTTACATGTTTGCGATAGCCAAACCTATTTTGATTTAGGTCCCTGATTTTTGTGGTCGTTTAAGCCGTTTTTAGTTTAGAGCTATATACACTTTTGACTAGTAACGAGTGATGAATTTTGACTCCTCTTTATGTTTTTGTCTCTTTTGCCTTTTATTGATCAACTTGTTGGTTCATTATATTGCAGGAATCCATGGACACGGAATACTCACTTGAGACCAGCCAGGACACGAGCGCCCCCAGGGCACCAAGTAAGAACTGCATCCATAAGCGTTCTCATTCACAGCAATGCAGTGAAAAAGATTTATGAATACATACTGATATCTGGCATTGCTTTCAATCAAAATTCAAAACTTTGAGATTTTGAAACGAAGCTCTTCAAATTCGTCCGTTGGATGGGAAGACAAGCATTTGATTCCATATAAGGGCGCACCAGGCAATAAGCATCTGAACGTTAAAATGTATGTGTGTATATATGTATGTGTGCATGTGTGAGTGTGTTTGGAGGAACAGCATAACTTGTGAAGGCCTGGATGGATTGTCTTGTTATTTGGTAGGTGGGTAGATTTTGATGAGACCTGGAAATTCTTAGATTTAGAGCCCCCTAGCGGCTTGTTACGGTACTGTATCGGAACCTCAAGTTTTGATATCTTGTTGGCATTTCTTCTTCGTGCTAAGTGAAACGCGTGCGGACTCAGAAGACGAAGTGCTGCCTGGAGGGGGTGTGGCACAATGACCACGGCACGGCTCTGGGTCCCCTAGCGGCTTTTTACGGTTCTGCAGCGCAGCTTCCGGTTTTAATACCTTGTTGTCATCTCTTTTCCATTCTTTAGTGAAACACGTGCGGACTCAGAAGACGAAGTGCAGCCTGGAGGGGGTGTGGCGTAACGACCACGGCTCGGAGATGGTGCTGAACATGACCGGGGAGGGGCACATCGCCGGAGAGTACAGGACCGCCGTGGAGAGCAAGGTGGCGCTTATGAAATTATACAAACATGCGACACTATAGATCCGGAAAGACACTATAAATCCGGAAAGACACTATAAATCCGGAAAGACACTATAAATCCGGAAAACTTTAAGAAGTTATCTTTGGAAGACAATAACGTTATCTGATACTGCATAATACCAATGAATAAAGGAAAGCATATTTTATTCTAATATGATTTACATTTTACCCAACCCGTGTACATTCTGGCTGACGTTCCCACTTTTCTGGCCGTTTACAGAATTCTGCAATGTTTGCAATGTATGTTTGTGTTCTTGCGTGTTAGTTTTTCTAAGTACCTACTCTACACTACTCTAAGTTATTTGAGTTATTTACACTTTCAGAAGAGTGGCAGGAAGTGAGTGAGAAGGAAGATTCAAAAGGTCAGTCTTGTGACAGGAAGTAGAGTTCAGAGGTGATATAACTAGTTCTTTTCTTTTCTAGCTGGGCGCTGCCGGTAACGGCCCCAGTCTGATCCGCGGGGCAGGTTCCCGGTCCGGAGCGTCCACCTTCGGCTTCTCCGTGGTGTGGCGGGGCGGGGCATCCACCACCACCTGGGCGGGGCAGTGTCTGATCTGTGACGGACGGGAGATCCTGGAGACCACCTGGCTGCTGGTGGGGGAGGTGGCAGGATGCGAGGACAGCTGGATGTCCACCAGGTATGGATGGCGTCGGCGTGGCGTAACGGTTAGAGCATTGGACTCAGAACCAATAGGTCCCGGGTTCGATACTCACCATGTCCTGATGTTGTGCCTTTGGGAAAGGCCCTTGGCACGATATTCCCTGACGGTGGAGTGACGCCCACCGAGCCACTTTGGCTAATCTGTCAAAAATGTGTGCCAAAAACACACTACGGATTTGGTGCGCCAGTGTGCAAACATCTGCATATTGACATCCACCAAGAACCGTTAATTTTAGATTGTTTAAAGGATGGATGGATTGGAATGGAGGATCGGAACGATAGAATGAAAAAAAGATGGGGGAGAAAAAGAGAACCAGACTGAATCTACACAGAAATCTAAAATGCGGAAAGACCAAGAAAGAGAGAGAGATGGTGATTTACAAATTGCTTGCTAAAACATGATACAATGTATATCATTATGATGGCCTATGATGAGTCGTCTGATATGTATAATCTTAGCAACCATGTTTATAGTCACTTCTCTTTAATTTCTTCCGGTTATGACAAGCGGCGTTTCAGTTTACGAGGGTAAGCTATAAGACGATATATGCCGTTAACTTTGAATCACCCTCGTACATGCAATGTTATACATTACTAAGACAACATGTTAATTTTGATCAACTTTTTTTTCAGGGTTGGAAAGGACACTTTCTACCGCATCCCCAAGCAGGAGGCCCGCAAGTACAAGGGCCATATCGTTCCCAGGGACTAGTGGTCTCGTTCCCGAGGTCTGGTGTCCAATAATAGACACTCAATGTGCCAGGAAGGCAACTAATCCAAAGATTAATAAACATAAAGGAAATCAAATTTGTCTATATTTCCTTTCATTTCCATTATAGCTAAAGAGTTAAGCTCGTTCTTCTTTTAAACATTAATGCTGTTTTGTGCAATGTTAAACTTTTATGGCGCCATTGAAGTGAAAATCAGGTTTAACGTTTTGTACTAAAAATCTTGGATGGTACCATCATACTAGTTATATAGTATATTCTTTTTCTTAATGTATCTTTTCTGGTGTAAAGAAGTTAAAAGTTCTTTTTTTAATATTCCGTTGTCTTGAAATAAATCTTAGTCCATTATCTCTATCCGACGGACAGAATTAGTAGTCTTTGACCAATAAGACTGCGCCTTAGTTTTGACGAAGCGTTTGGGGCTAAAATGTTAATCTCCAAGCAGATGTAAGGGTCCGGTTCATTCTTAGTGTTTTACGCCTGTTTTTGCAAAATTTAACTCCCTTTTCTAGTATTGGACTTTTAACGGTTCGCCTCTTAAAGGAAACCCAAGCAATATTAGGGCCCAAAAATTGGATTTTGAAAGTCAATTTATTTAGTCATTTCTATACATGATAAGTTCAAACAACACCATCACAATGTATAGCGACATCCATGATGCAAAAATATGACGTCGGTGTGATGTGAGAACTCGCGAAACTAAGGGGATCATTGTACGGCTCGTTTTTGCGCGGTTTTAAGATTGCTGAAAGTGTGAAGTTACTACGAAAATGTGCTAAACAGGGTTAGTAAATATCATTACCATAAAGATTTCAGCATTTTTTACATTTCAATTTTTTGGGCCCTAATATTGCTTTGGTTGCCTTTAAAAAGTGCAATACAAGAAGATAATACTAAACGTTACAAATGAATGCCGCAGAAACAGATCTAGATGTAAAGCATGGGTACTGAGCTGGATCTAACATCTGCTTGGAGATTTATAGGGTCTGTCTATAGCGGGTATCTCGCTGGACCCGCGGCACATTGGCGACCTCGCTGTGGGCGAGTGATTTCGACGCTCAACGTCGATGAAAAGCGAATCGTTTTAGCATTTGTGTGTTTCGTTGTCATTTATCATACTTGTGCATTTTGTATATTCCTATTATATGATGATGATGATGATGATCTTTATTTGCACGTCCCCTTCTACATGGGCTGAATGCAATATAGTAGTTTCAATATCACATGAAACGTATTCAGTGAAGAGAATCGTTACATGAAGCGTTCTTAAACAGTCAGATAAACAAAACAACTGAATCTATGAGTTACTATATATATCGAAGTCAACGGTAACACAAATCTAATTCAGGTCGCATCAAGGCCGCCAACGTGCCGCAGTCCAGTGAGGTACCCGCTTATGTCTACTCTGAAAGCCCACGCCTTCATTTCTCCTCGGACCCCGTCGTGCGCTTGGCCCGTGCCTCCCACCACTCCTGCACTAGCCTGGTATGGGCCTCTCCATCCGGGAACCCGTTGTGCTTGATGACGTCACGGTAGAATCCGGCCGACTCTTTGGGTACCTTTGATATGTGGAAAGTAAGAAATAACATTAATTTCGTTTTTGTTTCCACACATGATGTCCTTCAAAGTTGTTGTTTTTTTATTCCTTATTGCCATCTTATTCGATGTCAATATAGAATCATTGGAAAGTGACAATAAGAGACGTGAATGTCTTTGAAAACTAGTGTCTTGCATCTATAGCACTCTTTTTGCTGATTTTGTACGTCGGTAATATTCACGGGTAATAGGTAGGCCCATAGCCTTTTTGAGGCCGTAGGGGAAGGTTTTTACCCACTGGGTCTAGCCAGGGCACAGTATCTTAAACAGGATCCCTTTCCTATCTCAAGCTCCTTCAGCCAAGTTCAGGGGTCTTTTACCTCCTCAACCGAAGTTAGGTACCCATTTTTACACCTGGGTGGAGTGAGGTAAGTCGTGCAAAATGCCTTTCCCAAGGTCACAACATCATAGCCAGAAATACCAGGAATTGAACCCGCGAACTCTTGAGCCCGCTTGCTTAGCTGTCGACCATTTAACAACACCATACTGTGAAAAAACAGGGGGAAATCAGGACACTCTAGCAACGATACGTAAAAAAGAAAGAAAAACCAAAACGCAACCCGGAGCCTTAAGTACTCGTTACACGTACCCTTTTCTTCTCTGGGTCCTTAAAGTCGACGTGGTACAGCCCCATTGTTTGGGTGTGGCCGAAGACCCACTCAAAGTTGTCCATCAGACACCACACCGTGTAGCCTCGGACATTCACGCCGTCCAACGTGATGGCTGCGGTAAAGCGGGTTGATAGAAAGAAAAGATTACTACAAATAAGTGTGAGACAAGAAAACACGCATTTGTTTGCAAACGCATAGAGTTTCAATGGCAGCTTTGCAAGTACATGTATGACATCACCCCTGCTCAACTTTGTTGTTTTGTTTGTTTGTTTGTTTTGTTTTGTTTTGCTTGTGTTGCATACCCGGTAACCCGCCTCATGGCGTAACGCAGCACGTTTGTACTGAAGAGTACAAGCTGCATATCTGGACAGATTTATGTGATCCACTCACATCGGGATGGACACCTAGGGCCCTGCTCTTTTCGATAAGTGTGGTGGGTTATTTTTACGTGCTCGAGGTGCATGTGGCTCTCTTCAAACACGGGACCTCCATTGAACGTCCTATCTGAGGGACGTCCTTAACCGAAGCTAGGTACTCATTTACACCTGAGTGAAGTGAGGAAATGTATAAAGTCCCAAAGGCACAACATTAACGGGGCATATTAAAGGATTCGAATCTTAATACCTTTCCTGAGCTCGTTGATGTGTGCGGCGTGATAACAGCTCCTCCTGGCGTCCTTCAGGTCGTACTGCACCTCCCCGTCGTGATGCTCATGCAGTCCGTTCTCCGTCACGAATATCAGTGGCACCTGATACCGGTCTCGTACACAGTTTAGTGCCTGGGTAGTAGATGTGAAATGAACAGAGATACGTTTTTAACGCCTTGTCCGTTATGTTTATACGCTTTTTATAGGTTGGGTGAAACGTTTAGTTACGTGATGAGGATTGGTCGATTGGAGATGCCTCGCGCAGTAGTTATTACGTCACAAGAATGGTGTAATCTTGCACCCGCCGCCTTAACGTTGGTGCTTGAAAGAAGCTTCATTGTATGACCAAAAAGATCAAAGAGGTATTCTTTAACCTTTTTGGTATGACTATGAGTAATGTGTTCACAATTTGAATTTCCTAAGAAGTGCAAATATTTCAACTTTATGCCTGCTGCCTTGCCCTTTAATCAGTATAAATATGGTATAAAAAGTCTGCTTGAGCAGGGAGAAGGTTGCTATAATTAATATAAAGAGAACAGGTCAAACGTTTTCTTATGCTAGGGTCACATTTCTAATCCGGGGCCCGGCCGGGCAGTCTTTGGGGACGAAAAGTATGATATAAAAGACAACAAAATCACAAAACGTACCCAAAATTATTCAAGAGCATAGCTTGTGCAAATCTATTGAAATACACTTTGATTTTTCGTTTCCGCAAGCTGTCCGGCCGGGCCCCGGGTTGGAAATGTGACCCTAGCATTAACGGCACCTTCCGCAATCCCCACGGCACGATACTAATGAACGGCAGCCCCGCTACAGGCCAGTCGGGGTTCATCTCCACGTGCACGTCCGCGTCGTCCTCTCCCAACATGTCGGCGGGCTTGGAGTCGTCTCCCTCCGCCCGGGCAGACACCAGGCGCGCGGTGTAGTAGTTCACCCCGAGGAAGTCCGCAGAGCCCTTCAGCAGTGCCTTCTCTTCTGAGGAAAACTCTGAAAGAGAGATAAGAAGATTGCAAGACCACCGCGTCAGGGTTACTTTTGTGGTCAGTCTTGATATCTCCATGAAAAATGGAGATATAGTTTGTGTGTGTGTGTGTGTGTGTGTGTGTGTGTGTGTGTGTGTGTGTGTGTGTGTGTGTGTGTGTGTGTGTGTGTGTGTGTGTGTGTGTGTGTGCGTGTGTGTGTCTGTGTTTCCGGCTTTTTGTGGTCAGCATAACTCAAGAACCTCTCATTGGATTATGATGATATTTGGTATGTGGGTAGGTAATAGAAAGACAAAGTTTAAGGTCGATATTAGGCCCCCTTGTAAGTGACCTTGGTACTGCAGAAAAACTTCCGTTTTCTATCTTTTGAACTGAACGTGTCTTGATTTATTGGTGGCAGATAGCTTGTTGCTTTCGGCGAAGCTTACGACTGATGTGATACACTGTCATTTATTTACCATTCAAACATCACGGGCATAGCATGTCCAGAACACGAGATATCAAAACCGGAAGTTCCGCTACAGTACCGTAACAAGCCCATAGGGGGACCGAAATCTTATCAATTTTTTAAAGGTCTCATCAACCCTACTACCCACACACAAATAAGAAGACTAATTTGTCCAGGCATTTTCGAGTTATGCTGATTATCAACATACAAACATACAACAAATGTTTTTGCCCAACTACTTGTCTAGTTTATTTTGCCCATCTAGTCCGTATAGTCTCTGTGACGTTACATCTTTTGAAATACTTTTGCATGTATTATAATTATTGTATCATTTACAATGTAATAAGAACAACAAAACGCGACACAGAACCAAAGGCAGAGCCGTTCAAACCTCTAGAAAATTACAAGATGTATTTCTAGTCCTTCGTATCTTACCGGGAAGACAAGACGTTGCCAGTCCGTCCGCCATGCTTCTTTTCATGACGTATTCCTTCATGACGTCAGGGTAGTCGCCGTTGACGAAGAGGGGGTGCGCGAACCAGCCGACGTTGAAGTCAAAGAAACGTTCCGCCGCGGTGACGTCATCGGCGTTCCGTGGGTCCTTGGGTTCACCCCAGGTACAGCTTAGAGCCAGACCAACCTTGTACAACGTACAAAACGCACAGTTCGACTTCAGAAATAGACCGATCCTTACTGTCCATCACAATTAGCAGTTAAACCAATGAGAGAATGACAAGTTTAGGATTGACCAATGAGAGAGTGGATGGAATTCCGTCAGATAATTTGCATTTCTATGTTTTATTTTGGAACTCTACGTTTTGACGGAGGCAGGTGGGGCTATGGGATCGGTCTATTACAATCAGCACACAGTGTACACAGTGAAAATGGGTATCCGACTTCAGTTGAGGAGCTAAAAGGCGGTGGAAGGAGGGATGAGATCCGCCTCCCTATATAGCTGGACATAGTGGATAACAACCGACTGCCCCTACGACCTCAAAAAGGCTATGGGACTACCTTTGTACACTGTGAACATCTAGATCTAGCTGGACAACTGGCTGGCCATGGGAGGAGAAAACCCACAAATTCCAACAGTAAGGTCAATACAATAAGCCAGTTCACGGTTGCTACTACGCACGTGCAGTGTCAAAGGTGAAGGCCCCTGAGACGTAAACAAAACCCGTCGGGGCGTTGTTATGCAAATCTAGACAATGTCTAGTGGAGCACTGTTAACAAACCGGGGTCCTTCACCTTTGACACTGCACATGCGTAGTAGCAACCGTGAACTAGCTTATATAACACTTTATTGTACATTATATCAGTATTTATCTTTCTTCTTTTGTCTAAACGAAAGGCGTAGTTCTCTGCAAGAGATCTTAGGTTACAATGAACACGTAAACGCTTGGAACAACTACGCCAATTATTATGAAAGGTTTCTTCCTCGCTTCTCTTCTTTTAATCAAGTCGAGACTGCACTGGACTGGGCGGAGAGAAACAGTGACAAGCTATGATGATCAAGTCGGGTAACCGTCTGGAAGGAATACTAGTAACTAGAACGTACGCACAGATACCAACCTTTCCTCCCTGTTTCACGCGGAACTCCCTGTCGTAAGTGTGCCACGCCGTTGCGTGAGCCTTCAGTACGGTCCTCACCGCGGCGTACACTCCCCGCTTCCCCTCCTTACCGACAGTCTCCGCCAGTATGCCCTTACTTCCCATCACAATCTCCGACCACGGCTCGTTAAACGTCGCCCAGTGCTTCACTCGATCCCCGAACTCCGAGAAACAGAACCTCGCGTAGTCGTTGAAGAGTTCCATCAGCGTTTCGTTCAGCCAGCCGCGATGCTTGTCCATGAGAGCTTGCGGCAAGTCCCAGTGGTACAGGGTGACGAACGGTACGATGCCGCGCGCACGCAGCTCGTCGATGAGGTTGTTGTAGTAGCGGACACCTTCGGGGTTGAGGGAGTCCCTGGTGCCGTCCGGGAAGACCCGCGACCAGGAGATTGAGAAGCGGTAGTGGGAGGCGCCCAGCTCCGACAAGATACGGACGTCTTCTCGGTACCTACAGTCAGTAAAAATGACCATACAGAAGTAATTTCCAAGCAGATCTACACCGGTGCAAAAATCGTATAAGCTAGTCAGGTTTAAACGATTTTTGCACCGGTGTAGATCTGCTTGGAGATTAATACAGAAGGTGAATACAAGTTCTTGCCAGGGAGCCTATTGTAAGGTACATGACAATTGAGATCAAACCATGTTGGTACACATGTCTACTTTGTGAGTAAAGGAGGCAATCTACATCGGCCTTCTCTCAACCGAGACGCGGGGCGATATAAACTCCCAACAACCTTTGACCCATTGCTGACGTCACACAAAGCTCAGAGTAATTGGATCAGAAAGACGAGGAAGACTGGGGAGAACCAGTCGAAAATTCCGGTGAGTACTTGAGTAGGAAAAAATCATTTTGATTTTTCATGATGCATTTTACCAACTCAGATGACCTTTCATGCTTATGTTGGCATATTGGAGCTACCAGTACTATTTTTTATGCTAGTGCCTACCTGCCTGAGTGCTTACTACTAGGCTAGGAGCTGCCCCTTACTCCCCTTAGGCTCTTCATGTTGCTCTGTCCAGTGCGCCCTAGACTCTACTACCTTAAACTAAGTCTATCACCGTAATACTAGTGGCTTCTCCGTAAAGACCCCCCCCCCCCTCACTGGACCCGCGGCACGCTGGCGGCGGCGCTGCGGCCGATCGAATTGACAAAGCACTCAACGACTTTCATCGACAAAAAACGAATCTTTTTAAGCTTTATGTGTTTTGTTGCGGTCATACTTACACGTTTTGAATGATATTCCCATTATAAAGTCAAGGGTAACACAACACAAATCCAGTGCAGAACAAAGCGACGCCGCCAGCGTGCCGCAGGTCCAGTGAGGCTTTGGTGTAGATTAATACTGACCTGTGGTAACTGTCACACGTCACTTCTGCCGTTGTTCCATCGAAGGCTTTACGTGCGTGGTTGAACCACGAATCCTTTATGGACGGACCTTTGCCGTCCTCATTCCACGCTCCTTCTATCTGAATGGAAAAATGAACACAAAAATCTGTAATATATTTTTACTGGAATCTGGACGGCAAATGCATCCTCTTTAATCCGCCTTAAAATAAATCCATCAACAGGTACCAGAAAAATTACAAACAGAACATCTCATACAGCAAGCAAGTCATAATTCAAACATATCATCACAACTTCCTAAAGTTAGACTAGAATTTAGCCATAGTTTGCGTACAGGGGTGGATTTGCATGGAATGATCGATATGTCTGCCACAGTCAGGGTGGCCACGCCTGGCCTATCTTTTAAAAGGCTAATTAATCATCACTGCTGATCTCTTTGATTTACGGTTTATGATTATGATTGACGCTCGGTTGTGTATATATTGTTATCTTTGTGGGCTGTTTTTGTTTTGTTTCTTAGTTTCTCTTATTTCTTAGTTTATGTTATTCTGTACAGGGCACGTCTGCAAAGCAGTGTTTTAAGCACTGAGCACGCCTACCATGTGTAAAGAAAACAGAAATAAATGAATAAATGAAAAGATACTCTCGAGTCTGGCGTTTATCTTTTAAATGACGATGACATTTATTGCATATCCATGCCCCATTGGGGCTAAATGCAGTAGGCCAGATACAAGAGAGTAATAGTATTTAATTCGATGACCGTCTGGCTATCAACAAAAAAGGCCGAAGCTCGTCATCTGGGTGACAGGGGCGTGACGCGCCGAAATGAGGCATAAGACATAGTCACGGAAAAAGTCACTAGTGCAGTCACGATCAATCAAGTCAGGCAAGCAAATGTGTTTCTTCTATGTATTTTACCTTTGCGTTTTGTGTACGCCTTGACGTGCTTTGTGAAAGTTTGTATTGAACTTTGAATACTGTTCCCAGGGCTAACCCTTTGTAATAGCCTTCAGCTAGTTGGGTAGCCCTGGCTGTACTTCTTTACAGTCAAATAAATCAAATCAAATGTGTTTTCGTAATTGACCGGAGTTATATATCTGCTTGGAAGTCAACATTAGACATACAGAATGCCGGCGTGTTCTACTGCAGTCAGAAAGAAAAGGACAGACAGGGTCAGGAACGAAATCGTTAGACAGATGTGATCGTAAACAAAGCTGTCTGTCCTACAATTCATTGCCCAGAATGCCTGACCTGACCGGAATGCCAACTACCCAGCTAGCCCTAAAGCGCTACACTGCCAGGTACTCATATTTCAGGGAGGCCCTGGCGTTGCTGGATAGAGGGTCTTATACATACCTACGTACACACACACACACATACATACATACATACATACACACACACACACACACACACACACACACACACACAAATACATACATACATACATACATACATACATTATGATACATACATACATACATACATACATGCATACATACACAGGTAACAAAACGAGATATCATAACCGTACGTTCCGCTGCAGTACCTGAGAAAGTCGCTAGGGGGGGCAACGTCTAGGCATATCCAGGTCTAAACAAGACCTACCAACATACCAAATATTACGACAACCCATCCAAGCCTTCTCGAGTTATCGTGTTCAGACAGAGATACACTCCTGAATAACATAACCTCCTTGGCGAAGGTAAAAAAAAAATGTATATGTATGATATGGGAGGTGGGAACATGTGTAACCGTACCTGGAAAGCAGACGTGGCGGCGCCCCACAGAAATCCCGGCGGGAACACACCTGGGCTGAAACCGTCCCTGTCCTCGTCAAAGGTGGGGAAGTCACAAGGACCGTCCTCTTGTACGGAAGCCATGTTTATCTTCAAAACTGACTATTCTAATCGTAAAAGACTTTAAAACCGTCTCATGAACTCCTGATGAAAGGCTAAGGGACACCCGTTTTATTGATCCTGATAACTCCGATTGTATGGCGTGGACCTTGCGTAACAGCCTTATGCTTATCTCAAAACAAATATTTACACCTGCGCCCCGGTATGACCTACGTCTTCACTAACCTTTGAACCGTCCATCAAACTCTGACCCCGATACATACCATTGTGTTCTGTGGGTAACGTTACACAGCGCGACAAATCTGCCTTCTGAACAATGACTAATATGCAAAGTTCAAATCAATCATTTTATGTTAGCAACGCTTCAAACTAAACATAGTACTGGAAACTTTATTGTTCTACCAAATGATTCAAAATTGATTGGACATGTTATTAGCATAAAGTTTCAATTTGGATTGGTAAAGTACATCATTAAGAGAAAAGATGTTTTTAAACTCATAAAATGTTGCCAAAAAGGGCGTTAGGACGTAACAACCTTCTCTCGACCAGGACGGGGGCGGTTTCGACTTCCGACGAACTTTGACCCAGTGCTGACGTCACATGTACAGAAAGTCACGTGTTCATACCGACAGCTGAAGAAGACTAAGTGAGTGAGTCCGTCGAAAATTCCGATGAGTCTAGTTTCTTTTAGTTTGACATCATTAACAGTTTATCACGTATCATTATTCATATTAATAAGTGGGCCCACATCTAAGACCATTAGCATGATAACTAGATACTGCATATACCATGTAAGGCTTACTTTTTTTTTAAAGCAAGGTAAATCACGTATAGCAAAGATGAAACGTAAAGAAATGCAGAGCACCAATAGACTCAGTTAAGGGCGTCACATTGCATTTATTAGTTAAGTTATATTTGATCCCTAGCACATACGTCAAGAATATCAATTTTCGAGTTTAAACATCAAAAGATATGAAACTTGCAAACTGCGTGATCCTAGGCAGTCATTGAATAGTACAAACTTGCCACACTTCTAAGTCGTTTGGCTAATGCTAGTTTCAAGCCAAAGCTCGATCTGCATATCAATTGCAGGATACTTTTATTCGGACAGACGATGAAAGCTTTGCGGTACATCTGCTTGGTGGTATTGGACGCATCTGAAAACTGCTCTGACGTCTTGCATGTAGAATTTTAAAGATCTATACTGTGTACCTATGGGGTCTATCTATAATTATATGTTGATGATGCTATGGATATGAATCTATGATAAAGACGAATTCCTCTGCTTTTGTGCTCTTTTCTTCCACCATTCCTGGACTTGTCTCGTGATCGGAGCTCCTTCCGGAAACCCGTTGTGCTTGATGACGTCACGGTAGAAACCGGCAGACTCTTTGGGTGTCTGAAAGAAGAATTCATCATTATCATGAAACAAACAAACAAACAAAAATTCCGTTATTTATGTGTGCTTTGATTCTATATTTAAGAAAATTTATTTTTGCATGGAAACATTCACGTCTGTCTCATGAACGGGTATATCATTGGACAGCGCCAAATTACGCTAGGAAATGGCGTCAACTTTGCGAATTTTCGTAAAATAAGTGATCTCTAAAACGAGTTATCCGTGCCAGGAATGTCACATTGTTAGTATCGGCTCCAAATGAGATACAAGATAGCTTTATAGGTAATAACAGCGTTATCGCTGAATTAGAACCAAGAAAGCTTTAAAAAAAGCTGGCTGGGGCTCATTGGGAAGAAAAGGATTAGAAGAAGAAAAAAGAAAGAAGAAGAACACGCTAGCAAAAACAAAATATTTCCTCCATATATAAAAAGAAAACAAAAAGAAAAGAAAAAAGGTTCCCGACCCCGGTCTTGAACCGGCGACCTCCAGATTGTTGTACCTAAGCAATAACTGACTGAGCTACTTTGGATTTACTGTCAGAATGGGGGTTTTAAAGATGTCTAAACTTTACACCTCACTACACGGTACCATTTTTCGTCAATTTTTGATCATTTTCTTAACAAAATCAATTCCTTTTTGTGTAATTTCGTGCTGTATATGTAATATGGCCATTTCTGGGGATCTGGCAGGGCATAGGGAAAGGCTTATGGCATTGCATGGCATCTGGACAGGCCTCTGGACGAACGAACCAACCAAACACCCAAGCTACCAAACCAAACCGCCAATCAAAACGGGCTCTAAGCTGGGGCGCGCCCCATCAAAAATGATTAAGATTCATGAAGAGGAAAGTGATTGACTCATTGAGCCAATTCGTGCCGTTTTGGTAATTGCGAATTTGAGACATTTTGATTTTAAAGGAATCGCATTTTCAGGCGACAGATTAGCGCCGTTTTGCATAGGTTTGCACCACTTTGCGAATATCCTTTGCAATTCGGCGCAATAAAGATTCAATAAAGTACAGCCCAATGAGATTCCCTTTTTACCCTTTTCCTCTCAGGATCGGTGAAGTCCACGTGATACAGCCCCATCCGTTGGGAGAACCCGGACTCCCACTCCAGGTTGTCCATCAGACACCACACCGTGTAACTCCTCACGTTCACACCGTCATGCACGATAGCTGCCGTCAACAACAACAACCGGGAATTGGAATATTAACAACACAAAAGCTTGGTACGAGGGTGAGTCAGAAAGTACTGCCAGTAGTATCATAGTAAGTTCATTGCTATATATATAAAATGAATTGAAATTTGGCACAAATGTAAAGGCACATATCTTCTTGAGACTGAAATATCTCAATTTGCTATTCAGAATTTTATGAGCGACTGCTTCGTCGTAACAGGGTTCAAGGTCAACATTTTCACCCAACACTAGAAAACTGCATCTAGTTTCCTCCGTGTACGGAGGTTTTATTTTCGGTGTGCCTGGATGTTTGTACATATGTTCTTGTGAATCTGTACTCCGTAGTCATTTGAGGGCATGCGAAGGGGAATGCAGGAATGTGATGGTCAGGCTTGCGGGAGTGACAGGAAGCAAGAGTTCAGAGGTGGTAGAACAAGTTTCTCAGTAAAACACTGTTTCTTCTTGATGATGACATTGGATAAACAAGTGTCTTCTTTTCAGATATAGGATGGAGGAATGTTATACACATGGACTAATGACAAGTGAGTGATCCTATAGTCACCTTTCCTGAGCTCGTTGATGTGTGCGGCGTGATAACAGCTCCTCCTGGCGTCCTTCATGTCGTACTGCCCCTCGCCCATGTGTTCTTCGTGATATCCATTCTCCGTCACGTAGATCAGCGGCACCTGGTACCGGTTCTGCATGTAGTTCAACACCTGGAGGATGCAGTACGATAAGCGGTTTAAACTACGCATGCGCAGCGATATGCCTTAGCTTTTGGGTAGTGTAGAATAAGTTGATGGCCCCTAAGACATAGGCAAATTCATTTGGACATGTATTAATCATGGTCTCAAAAAGACCCGGTGTTCTCACGATTAGCTTACGGCGTCTGTCTGCTACCGGGTCCCGGGTTGATTTTAACTCCGAGCAATAAGATATCCGGGCCCGACCGTGCCAAAGATAGCCAGATAGCCACAAGGTGTCCCACGGGGCCACGTCGGGGCCACGCCCGAAAGTCCAATGAAACAGTCCGTAAACTACCCGGCGGGGCCCCTCTCCCAATCGTTTGTTTGGGGAGTGGTCGGGAGTGACCAAAAGTCGTATGAAGGTCCTGAATGTGTGACGGTAAACGGTAGCGCACATTTATGTAATAAATCAACAATGTGGCTTTCAGTCTAGTCATTAGCCCCAACCTTTCTGAATCCCCACGGCACGACGTTGATGAAGAAGATTCCCGGCGCAGGCCAATCGGGGTGGGTCCCGACATGGACGTCACCGTCCTCCTCGTCTAGCAGGTCGGGCTTCGACAAGCTCTCCGCCGAGAGGGCCGACGTCAGCCGCGCGGTGTAGTAGTTCAGCCCCAGGAAGTCCGCGGTGCCTTTCAGCATGGTCTTCTCCTCGGTAGTGAATTCTGAAAGAGTACATGACGTCACAACTTATATGAACGCCATGTTGGCGGTGAGTATAGATCCAAGATGGCGACAATATTTCAAAGAAGGAATGACTTAGTCTCCAGATCTACCAGACTAACTTGTGACTGGGTGAGCAGAGTTACAAAATGGCGACAATATTTCAAAGAAGGAATAACTTAGTCTCCACCATACTAACTTGTGATTGGGTGAGCACAGTTCCAAGATGGCGACAATATTTCAAAGAAGGAATAACTTAGTCCCTACCACACTAACTTGTGATTGGGTGAGCACAGATGGCGACAATATTTCAAAGAAGGAATGACTTAGAATTAGTCCCTACCAGACTAACCTATGCTAGAGTGACATTTCCAAACCGGCGCCCGGCCGGGCAGTTTGCGGGAGCGAAATGAATGATTTAAGATACGATTAAACACACATATCCACAATTTGTGAACATTTCTTGACATACACTTATTTTTTCGTTTCCGCAAACATCCACGGGCCAGGCCAAGTCCTAGCATAAGCTGACTAAATGGAGAGTAATTTGCTGCAGGAGCTTAGCCACCGTATGATAATACTTGAAGGGGAAAACGATACCCTTCCCTTGGACTGACTGTCCTGACTTATTAGTCACCCTATATTTGACGAATCAATAACCCCGTAGGAAGGCCTGGTGGAAGCAAAGAATGACTCATATGGCCCGATTTAAACACAAGTTTTCTCGGGGCTGTGTGTGAGTAGCTTTGGGCTGCTCAAGTGGAGTTCCTGTTAGAAAACGCTACTTGAGTGGCCTTAGGTTCTCCCTCCTTGCACATACAACAGTCCCGAGTCCACTCTAAACGGTGTAAATCGGGCCATAATCTCACCGGGAAGCCGTGACTTTGCCAGCCCTTCCTCTGCGCTCCTCTTCGCGATGTATTCCTTCATGACGTCCGGGTAGTCGCCGTTGAGGAAGATGGGGTGTGCGAACCAGCCCATGTGGAACTGGAGGAACCGTTCGGCAGCGGCGGCGTCTTCGTCGCTTTCCGGGTTCTTCGGCTCCGCCCACGTGCAGCTCAGGGTGATGCCGAGCTACATCCGGGAATAGTGTCATCAGATAGGTTAGTCACTGGATAACAAAGTTCCTTGTACACACTAAAGAAGCGTTTTATTCAACCGTACGCGTCTGTCGCTTATTCTCCAAGCAGAGCCGGCTTCGATCGAAGGGCTAGTACGTGTGGCTATCCAGGAGGGAGAGCAGAATTTAAATGGTTCTGTTACGCACTGCAACGTAGGTGTCGCTGCTAACAGATGCGATTCCAGACGTCAAGTATTTACACATATACATAGATTGGTAGTACCTTCGGTGTTAACAATGCGGTCCCCAAACTTAATTCAACTTTATCTACAATTTTTTCAACTTAATCCAACTAATTGTAAATAAAGTTGAATTAAGTTTGGGGACCGCATTGTTGATACCGAAGGTACTACCAATCTATGTATGTGTGTAAATACTTGACGTATGGAATCGCATCTGTTAGCAGCGACACCTATCGACACCAAACATGAGGTATTTGCATATATACATGTATCTTGTAACGGAGAATTTTTCCCGGTTCTGTCATAGCTTCGCCGACAACTCAACTACGAAAAATAAATCGTACGACCAATGTGATGGCGCCTTATTACGCTATGATTAGGTCGGGTCACACACTCGTCATTTGATCGTCGTACGGTGGCAATTGCAAACTAAGGCATTCTTGGGATAGTCGTGCATGTGTCGTACAAAATACAGCTGTTTTGCTATCAAAAAGGCAGTACTAGTACCAAGTTATATACTTATCGACTGTTGGTTCTGTCGAAAATCCTACGACATATCAAAATCGTACGACGACCCACGACGAATGTGACCACTCCCTTAAGCCCCCGCCGGCCCTCTCACTGGACCCGCGGCACACTGGCTACTTGGATATTTTATTCACTCCATTAGCTTTCTCTTAAACTTGACTTTATAATGGGAATATCATTCAAAACGTAAAAGTATGACCGAAAAGACAACAAAACACACAACGCTTAAAAAGATTCGTTTTTTGTCGATGAAATTAGTTGAGTGCTTTGTCAATTCGATCGGCCGCAGCGATGCCGCCAGCGTGCCGCGGGAACTGTGAGAGGGGGCTTTTAGAAACACCTACCTCGCCTCCCTGCTTCGCTCGGAACTCCTTGTCGTAGGTGTGCCACGCCCTGCCGTGCGCTTTGATCAAGTTGTGCGCGCATGCGTACATCCCCGCCCTGCCCTTCTCCCTGACCAATGGCAGCATCCCAACCATACTGCCCACCACCACGTGCGACCACGGCTCGTTGAACGTCACCCAGTGCTTCACCCGATCCCCGAACTCCGAGAAACAGAACCGCGCGTAGTCGTTGAAAAGTTCTACTACTTCTTCCCCCAGCCAGCCCTTGTATTTCTCCTCTAGGGCAAGCGGCAAGTCCCAGTGGTAGAGGGTGACAAACGGTACAATGCTGTGCGCTCGTAGTTCGTCGATGAGGTTGTTGTAGTAGCGGACACCTTCGGGGTTTAGGGAGTCCCTGGTGCCGTCCGGGAAGAGGCGGGGCCAGGAAAGAGAGAAGCGGTAGTGGGAGACGCCCAGCTCCGACAGGATGCGGACGTCTTCTTGGTACCTGAAACGGACGGAAATACACGTCAACGTACACGTTATCAAGGCCATGTACAGCGTGCTTGTAGTCACGTGGTTATGACGTGGTTATGACGTGACGTGACATATAAGAGATCATATTATGAGAAGTGTGATTTCCCTTTACCTCAACGTGCCTGATTTTTGCCTAAGTGCATTTAAAGAATAACAGACTATGAATGATTATTTGTGAGGAACATTTCATTGTAGTTTGTTCTGAGTGTTTCGATCTGTGTGATCCACTAGGAGTCCAACTTATGGCCCCGTGGGACACCCTGTGGTTTCTGGGCTATTTTGGGGCACGGCCGGGCCCCAGGATGTTTTAACTCGCATGTAAAATCAACCCCGGGCCCGGTGACAAATAGACGCCGTTGTTTAATCGCAAAAATACCGAGAGCTACACCCCCTAAGGTGCAAATGTGAACACTGCATTACCTGTTGTAACTGTCACACGTTACGTCCCCCGTGTGTCCCGACCAGGCCGATCCTTTCTGGAAGTGCACGTCCATGATAGACGGACCTTTGCCTCCCTCGTTCCAACCGCCTTCGATCTGAAAGAGAACGAATCACGATAATGATATGCGCTCTAAATGGTAGAAAACAACTTTTGTAATGTGTCTCCTTCGTGATGTCTTTATTGTCGGAAATCAATAAAAGCAAAAACTTCAAACAAGCGAACCTACGTCTTCGTCTTTCCTATCATTATCTCCATTGGGTCTGTCTGTCCGTATCTCTGTCTGTGTGTCTGTGTGTCTGTCTGTTTGTGTTTCCGCACTACTGTAGTCAGCATAACTCAAGAACATCTTGATGCGTTACGATGATATTTGGTATGTGGGCGGGTGTTGTGAAGCCGAAATTCAAGGTCGATTTTTGACCGCCTAGTATGTGACCTTGGTGCTTCAGCGGAACTTTCGTTTTTATATCTTTTGACCTGGACGTGCTATGATCTTGATGCTTTCGTGGTAGCCTTATTTTCTTTCTGTCTATTCTCAGGTCCGTTTGTGTAAAATCAAAACTCTGGAAACTGCCGTACTATGGACGTACTTTCGTAGAAGTACGTCCATAATTTTTCAAAGTGTCCGTCGTGCCTTACAGCTTAAACTCTAACTTTTATGATATTTGTTGGATTGTATATATGTATTTATGTATAGATAAAGTAGACCTTACGAAAGTCGCTGTTATTTTGTTGTGTCAATAAAGATTACTGTGTGACAGCGAACGTCAGCTGAAGCAATATGATACAGGGTAATAAAACAAAAGAACGCATCATAAATCCCCAGGGAACAGGTTAGAGTAATATGATAGCACTATCAGCGTACCGCCGGGCTTTTGGGGAGATTTTATTAATAGGTAATGTTTATAATCGCTCCGGTAAACAACACGCTTCCCCTGTGTGTAAAATAAACATACGCTAGTTATAGTGATAAGCAGATTAGCAACTCGCCTTCCCTTAGAGGCCTTTGTTTCCCCAAGAAGAGTATCGTTCTTTTCCGAAGTTAGTTGAATTCAAGAGTGGAAAACATCGTTGTTTATCGACAGACAACTACATGTACCAATATGAAAAGCAACCAAAGGGAAAATAGATGGATAAAATGGCGTTATACATGGAAAATCACCATGTGGTCATTTCATAGAGGTCAACATGTTTTAGGGGTCATGAAATGGCCGCCGTTCATGTGTTGATGAATTAGAAATGGCAACATGAAACATTGGTGAGGGCTTTGAACGCGTTTTTAATAATCCTATATTACTTTGATGCATCTCTTTGATAACTAAAAGTTTTTTGGTCTCTTCTGGACTCTTTTTAGCCTCTACCAGACATTCCTACGGGGGTATGGGATCGTAAAATTCGGCAACAAAGGGATAATTAGCCAGTAGAGTCACTCGACGGTAAGGTTAACATCAGATCTCCCCTGCAAATGAAACGCTATGGTGGCCGAACATCCCTGGAAAATATTCTCCTTATAGCTGGCGTAGTTAGTCTAGTAGAGACTCGGCTTTTCCTCGCCCTACCTGATACGCAGAACTTGCTACTCCCCACATGAACCCAGGTGGAAAGGTCCCGGGTTCGAATCCATCTCTCTCGGGGTCGAACGGTGGAAAGGCACACGGGACACCATTCTGTATCCCGTCTTGTTCTTTTGTCGCTTCCATGGCCAGTTCCTCTTGAGAGAGCTTGTTGTTTGGAAAGAGTGGTGGGGTACGGTAAAAATATACCTCCGGACAAGTCAGTGAAAGACACGTGGTGGCATGGATGACCAATGGCAATGATTAATAGATTGGTGATGTAAGTAGGGTGATTGAAATTGTCATGTGACGTTGTATTCAATAGGCTGAAACATAACATACGATCCTATTTTTAGCTATCGGTGAATCCCGAAGTTCATTTCTGAGAAGGAAAGGTCGTAAAATGACATAAAAGGAGCGGGTGGATGATCTCCAAGCAGATAATGAGAGGGATTATTGTAACAAGAAAACACCTTTAAATAGGTCAAGTCAAAGGTCACGAGTCTTCCCAACATCTGCTTGGAGATGACAGGTGGGAGTCCGGGACCTTTTTCCAGAAGTTTCGATATGCGGCATGTTTTTATAAAATAGCCGGCTAATGTTTTTATATCACTTATAACGTTACATACATACATAAGTGATATAAAACATGCCCACTATTGAAGCTTTTAGAAAAGGTCCCGCCTGTTATCTGTTTTCGTGTTACGATCATCCCTCCCAACATCTGCTTGGAGATCACACACCCGCTCATTTTATGTCAATTTACGACCTTGATGTTCAGCTGTTTGGCCTTGAGAATTCGACGAAGGCTAAAGATAGGATCGGATGTTATGTTTCAGTTTCGTCACATGACAATTTGGATCACGCTACTGACTTTACCAGTCCTATTATTGAACGACTGTATTACCTATTATATGTGATAACTGTCACATCTAAGAGGTGATAGTTCAACAATTAGAGTCAGCCCATGTCGATCTCATTCGGGCCTGGATGGCAGACCCCCGATCTTTACTGTTGTAGAATTTCCTTGGGATCATGTTAGTCCTAGAGCTGAGGCCGTGTAGGCACTGAAAATAGTCTGGTATCCAGGCTACTATTGCAAGGACGATGATGCCGTGTTCCGGCGGCTTTGGGTCGTCTTCTAGCCTGGGTCGCCGGCGGTTTTCTGCAGTCAGAAAAATATCACAAATCAGCGGATCCTGTGCAGCTTGTTTTTGCACAGTACACAACGTTAGATATGAAGCAATATAATAATGAAAATATGCTGAGAAGTGGTTGTACATGTCATTCACATTAAGAATTATTCACGAATATTTTCAATATTGGGGTCAAAATCTTACATAGTGAACCTCTAATCATTAAGGGCGATGTTTTTCTAATCGCTCACGTGTTCTTTACATGGTTACGCCATACATGAGAACACGAGAGCGATCCGGACAAAAATGTAAATCAGCCCCTAAAGCCAGAGGAATCCACCAGCTACCGAAAAGGTCTGCACAGGAGGCTAGGTTTTGGGTAGCACAGCTTCAACTGCAGTTCTGGTAAGAGTCGCTGCAGTCGCATTAACAATAAAGTTTGTGTTCACCTTCTTCTATTAGTACTATTGTTGTAACGGGCTCGAGGCGCCTCTTGGAACACGGGGCCCCATTTGACGTTCCGTCTTTATAAAGGAATTAATACCTGACTCTAGGGTAGAACGAAGCGGTTTTGTTTGTCAATTACGCTCAGAAATGCCATATCTTTGGTCCCGTGCTATGCAATACATATCCAGCCCGCATGAGGGCTACTAGTCGCTCCAAATTTCATGACACAACGCTGAGAGCGAGAACACCCTTTTCAAGAGTACGGTTAAAACTGCTATGTATTTGTAGTTCGGTAAAATACTAAATGACGAACGTGTGCTAAGGCCCGATCATGTTATCCCTAATCCTAAATCCATTCAATGCAGTCTTTCTATCCATCCCTCTCGTTAAGCAACACTTCCGAAGTCCGACTAGAGATCCACAGTTTTAACCTTCTCCCTGCTGCCTAACTCTGTGGCCAATAGAGGATGGGGTGCCAAACGGCTAGCCTCTACCAGGCCACGCGGACGGCTGGAAGAATAGTAGAAATTGGCCAAATGGAGTGAATAGTATACTAAGGGAGTCGGCTACGGAGGTAGGGACCATTCGCCAACTGTAACTTCCATACTGGCGGCGGACTTACTTGGCTGGTATGTTATCCGTCTGCTTGGCCAATTTCTACCATTTTTCTAGCGACCTGTGGAGCCTGGTAGAGGCTAGCAAACGGCTACTTCTGTGCAACTTCGCTGAAATGAGGCCATTTTGTCCGGTATCCAATCCTGCACAGGGGAGTGACCGCTGTAGCTTGGTGGGTGCCATCCTATTTCTACCGGGGCTCCTACACTCGCTACCCTTCTACCGGGGTAGTGAGTGTAGGAGCCCCTGTAGAAATAGGATGGCACTCAGGCTTTGACCGTTGGGAATCGAACCCAAGCTATACGAGCTACTATAGATTGAAGGCTGAGAAGTTTGACCTACAAGTCGATACTAGAGAGCGTTCTTCGGGTCACAGCGTGTTGAAATTAGCAAAAGGGGTGGCTTATTTCTTTGTTGAAGATATCATTTATTAATAAAACACACAGCATTCATGACAGAAGTGAAAAAAAAATACTCAACATTATTTTGCAGTTATGACAAACATTTTAATGTAAGTTGTAATAAAAAGGTACCAATGTTCACCTCAACAATCATCTAAGGATCTAAGTTGACTATAGCTAAACGCTACAAAAAGTGACATCTTGGAAATCTGTGCTATTATATCATCATTCCAAATAGATCAATTTTTGTACTATTGTTATCATTACTCCTAGCATCAAAATGAGGTAGAATGTGTTTCTGGAATGTTTCTATTTTGATAATATATTACAACGATTTGCTCATATGAACGTGCATACATCAAAAGGGAAAACAGTCATATCAACATGGCGGTCAGATGACGTCAGATGGTTGTCCCGTGACGTCAGATGGTTGTCCCGTGACGTCAGGCTGCGCAACCGCAGTGATGACTAGGATGATGGCAGCTGTACCTGTCCTAGGATGAAGCCCTGAAGGAAGCCACCTTCGTCACCACATCTGTACAGGAAATATGAATAAATAAACGAGTGTCAGACAGATAGAATTCAAGTCAGAAATACGGATCGTGTAGGGGGGGGGGGGGGGGTGATGATACGGACACTCGGCTTCCTCCTTTTCTAAGGGAGATGGGGGGGGGGGGTTACTTTAGCCCAATACTTTAGCCCAATGAAATCTAAAAACGTTTGAAATTCTTGTTCTTAGATGAGTAAGCCTTTGCGCGCGGAAAATTTCTTAGTTGGCAAGACTACACCTAAACGCACCTACCATACTAGCTAAAGAGTTACGGGCGGGCGCGCTCCGGAAAACCAGATGATTATTTCACTGTACAAACAAAAAACGACGGAAATTTCTATAATTTATGAAAGTCCTCTCCCCCATAACTTTCGTTCATATGGTCAAAATTTTCCAAACTGTACGCCTCATTTCGAACGACAAATACCACACTGTACCCCTTTTCTCTTCAAACGCCAACAAAATAAACAAACGACATGTTTCCACCCCTCAGAATGGACGGTACTTATGGTGACAATAAACAGTCGTTTATCTTGAAAAGAAGCGTGACAAAAATGGATGGATTACAAAAACACGAAATTGTAGGTCTGTTCTAAATAGATTATCTTCAGTTTGAAAGCGTTAAAACAACATGTCGACGAGGTGCGATTGACGAAATCAACAAATCCTCAAAATTATGTCGCAGTCGTGTAACAACGTTTAGCAGGCATGTGCGAAAAGCTCTGGTTTGTGTGAAACAAAGCTTACAAAATGGCCGTGTTGACAACTTCAAGAATACCACGCGAGGAAACCAAGGAGGTTAAATATACAACCTCCTTGAGGAAACTAAGGTTATCATGATTCAAACCTCGGACTAAGTTTACTGTTGGAAGGTAGCGCATCTTATAGTCTAGAGTTCCAGCTATATACTTAAAAACAAGCTGGCTATATATAGTCAAGTGTCAAGAGGTGTTTTAACAGTAGCTTTTGTAAGAACTGTGAATATATAAATGGCAAAGCCATACAACGCTTTAGTGTCATACGGGTGATAATTTGGAGCTTTTCTGTAGAAAACCAACTTGAAGCTTTTGTTTGAGTTAACAGTAGTTACGGCAGAAAATCATAACTAAAATGTGAGATACATGTATAATTTTTTAGATACAGTTTACGTTGTTCAGCCATCGGTGAACATATAGCGCGTTCACTGAGCCACTATAACATTCATTCAATCAAATCAAATAGTACTACAATTTTAGCCTGGATGCCAGACCCCCGATCTCTATAAATATATATCGTAGGGTCTATCTCAGTGGCCATGTTGTAGAATAATTTTCCTCGGGGGCATGTTAGCCCTAGAGCCGAGGAGTTGAACCGTGTAGGACCTGGAAACAGTCTGGCATCCAGACCACCACACAAAAGTCCCTTACGACCTAACCCAAAGAAAGCCCTGTCACACTTGTGCGTATAAACAAGTCCGCATGAGTTGCGTATTAACATGTTTTTGGCTTAAGTTAAGTTTGCAGACAGGTTATTTCTTTGGTTCAATAACTAGGCTGCACAACGGTGGGTCAAAGTAGAAAACAACTTCTTCGCCGCAAACGAAAAAAAATGTTAATGCGCAACTCAAGCACACTAGAATATACGCACAATTGTGACAGGCCCCTAAACTTGAAACACCTAAATTGCGATTGCTGTACCTACCGCTGTTAGTTATCCTGTTGTGTAGCCGCTTGCCCTGGTGACCTCGGCTCCACGCCTGCCCGCCCTCTTGTTGGTATGTCCTCCCATCCTACCCTTCCCCCTCTCCTTCGACTTCCCAAAGAAATTGAAGGAGAGAGGCATGGCGTCCCGTCCGGAAAAACGCTGGCCGCCAGACTTTCCGGCTTCTTGTAGTTGTTGTTCCGGCACTTCTGATTTCACC
The DNA here is from genome assembly GCF_035083965.1 of Branchiostoma lanceolatum. NCBI lineage: Eukaryota > Metazoa > Chordata > Leptocardii > Amphioxiformes > Branchiostomatidae > Branchiostoma > Branchiostoma lanceolatum. The sequence goes on from NC_089728.1 coordinate 16,375,057, forward strand.
ACGGGTTTATCTTGGAAACTGTCTTCGCTATCGGGGTACGAGAGGGTGCTACTACTGGGTGATGAGCCGCCATGATGTACCATGTCAGTCAGCGCTTCGATGTAAGCCATAGCCATACGTAAAGTCTTAATCTTGGAGAGTCTACGGGATCCGAGGTGTAGGGGGATGTGTCGCCTCAGCCGCTCGAGCGCGTCGTTGATTCCGTGCATGCGGTCTCTTTCCTGCGAGTTTGCCACCAGTCGCCGTACCAGAGACTCGGGGTTCGTCGGGTCCTTCTTGCGGCTAGGCCGCTTCCTCCTGGAGACTTTCCCCCCGCCGTTTTTCTTCGCTTGCTGCACGTGTGTGCGGTGATGTTGTTGCGTCGCGTTTTCTTCCATCCCCGCTTCATCCGAAGAACTCTGCGTCTCGGACTTCACTCCCTCCGTAGCGTCTGAGAAGCCAGGAAAGGTGTAGTTAAAATCGTAGGAAGGCATGGTACGGATACAACCGCCGTTGGTTGGGACGTTTCTCTCTTCGATGTCTGCTCTGAGGTCGTGTGGGCTGATGTGAAGGGATCTGTCGCCGGGTGGAGGGTTTACATGAGATGCGAGCTGTCAGGAACTGTTGATGGATCGTTCCCACTGGATGGGCGCAACCGGACAGCCAGCATGGAAAGATTTAACAACAACAACATCGAGGGGAGAAGGAAAACACATTGAGCTAATACACTTTTATATGAGGGGGCTTTTCTTCCTGCGGGTCTGGCACATTTCAGTAACTGGTATGACAGAAAAGAAAACAAAACAACAACACGCTTTTTCCTTTGCTTATACACAACTTGCATCAAATCGCACTTAGACGCTAAACAGCCAATTGGCGTCTCCGTGTCAAGCTCTTTATAAGATTTGATAAGAATCGGATGCAAAAAGCAGTGGAAGAAGTCCTATCTTTTATAAAAAATGAAGTGTTTTTTTTTTTCGTTCAACCAAGAAATTAAAACTTGAAGTCCCTTGAGGATTTCTAAGACGTGTTCTAATCGCGTGTAAGGAGACAGTTTAAGATCCCGTACAGCTAAACAGCCAATTGGCGTCTCCGTGTCAAGCTCTTTAGAAGATTTGATAAGAATCGGATGCAGAAATCAGTGGAAGAAGTCCTACTTTTTATAAAAAAATGAAGTGTATCTTTTTTTCAACCAAGAAATTAAAACTTGACGTCCCTTGAGGATTTCTAAGACGTGTTCTAATCGCGTGTAAGGAGACAGTTTAAGATCCCGTCTCTTTGTAAGATTTGATAAGAATCGGATGCAAAAATCAGTGGAAGAAGTCCTATCTTTTATAAAAAAATGAAGTGTATTTTTTCTTTCAACCAAGAAATTAAAACTTGACGTCCCTTGAGGTGTTTTAAGACGTCTTCTAATAGCGTGTAAGGAGGCAGTTTAAGATCCCGTACAGTAGACACCGGGATTAGTCACTTAAAGATAAAGGAGAGAAGATGAGATGGCGAGGCAATGTGCGCGTGGTTGGAGATGAGTTGTGATGTTTTTATATCACCTCATCCATCAAGTACGGTGACAGGGCGGTGTCAGACCGGAGTCGTTACGGCGCTCAGGCCTGCTGACTCCCGCTGGCGCGCCCTGCCTCCTCGCGGAGACGTTCCCACGCACGGTGGTAACAACCACTTCCAGATGTTTTACCTCGGGGATAGGACAGTGACGGACGTCTCAAGCAGATGTGTGGTTTCGGTACGCCTTTTCTATTTTAGAGCGTACCATGCATTTGAAAGAACTACAAAATGACGCAGTTAAAACGGAAGCCATACGCCCTTGTTTGTTCATTTATTCATTTATTGGTTTGTTTGTTTGTCTGTTTGTATTGCTTACCCGGTAAACTGACTCATAGCATGACACATCAAGTTTGTACTGGAGTTCTTCTTCTTCTTCTTTACATACTGGCGGACGGTTGAGTACTTGAGTACTCTCCAAGCAGAGGTTGAATGGGCAGATCGTCACCGTTTTATCATATGCCGTTTTTGAATGGGCTAGCGAAAAAAAAGACATGATAAAACGGTGACGATCTGCCCATTCAACCTCTGCTTGGAGAGTATACTGGAGTATAAGCTGCATATCCGGACCTGACGAATTGCTAGTACATTTAATTTGATTCAGTCACACCGGGAAAGACCTCTTTTCGATATGTGTGGTGGGTTCTTTAGCGTGCTCGAGCCGTGTGGGTCTCCTCATAATACACGGGACCTCCATTTAGTATTTTTTTTTAACGTCATATCATGGCCGAGGGACGTCTCTAGCCGAAGCTAGGTACTCATTTACACCTGAGTCAGAGTGGAGTAAGGAAATATGTGTTAAATACCTTTCCCAAGGTCACAACTTGCGTCGGGACCTGTCAGGGATTCGAACTCAGTACCCCCATGCTCTGGGTCAACAACCCTAAAGTACTTCCCTTTTCCTTTCCTTTTTACAAGGCCAACGTATCACGTCTGCTTGGAGATTGGAGCCACTCCCACCAAGGCGCTTCTTTGACCTTTGATACTAGTCAAACCTGTGCAAGTGACCACCTCTGGAGTACGACCACCTCAGATGGACCACCTGGCTAATGTGACCACTTCGTGGTGGTCCATTAGGATTAAAGAATCTTGTCTGTAGTGACCACCTGTCCACATAGACCAAATTTTATCTGTCCTCTGAGTGGTCCTCTTGGACGGTTCTGACTGCGCTTCGATCGCTTTATTCAGATATCCAATAGGCCTACGGTTGGTTATTTGTTTGCTTTATATTTTGGCAATGTGATCTGATGGTTGAGAGTTGATGACGGAAGGGCCTGGGTACGGGTTCGAATCCCAGGCAGGCACCAACGTTGTGCCATTGGGGTTGGCACTTTACACCTATTTCCCCACTCTACTCAAGTGAAAATGAGTACCTATTTATGGTTAGGGACGTCCTCTCGGATCGTAAAGCTGGAGGTCCTGTGTTTATTGAGCAAAGCCACGTGTACGTCTCAAGCAAGTTAGATAATTATAATAATAAGTTAATTGCAAGTTCTTGCCCGTCGGCTAATTGCAAGTACATGTAACATGAAAGGACGGACAGACAATATATGACAATACAGCATGTGACTTTGCTAGTCTAAATACTAACACTAAATTCTATCTTATTTGGGTTTGACTTCTTTTTTCGAGACAGTGGAAGACGAATGATCCCACTTTTTCTATAATGTGTGGGTTTGGAGAGTAGTTTTCTTTTTGTCTGTTAACATGGAGAAATTTGGAGAACCCAACACACTTATCGAAAAGAGTAAATGACCATCCCGGTTTGTACCTACCGATCCTACTGTGGGTCAACCCTGCACATAACTAGCCTCCTTCGCAGACTTCTTGGAGCGCCGGCATTTATTGGGGGGGGGGGGGTGCGTTCGCCAAATTTTCGATTTTCAACATGAGCTTAGATTCTCTAATGCCGGCAGATTAAGTTTTGTCATGCCAAGAAGTCTGCGATATGTCTTGGCGTGGCCAAACCTCCTCTGCATTATAGAACCTTAGTCCATGTTGAAAATCGCGAATCATCGCTCACCCACCCCAAAAGAAACCCAAATAAACGTCGGCGCTCCAAAGAAGTCCGAGAATGAGGCTAGCACAAAAATGCGACTATCAAGGAATGCATCTTGCTCGTATATGTGTGTGATAAGTCAAACCTCACCCAAGGAGCAAGAGTCCAAACCCTCCACAAATAAAGAAAGCTGAAGGAGCCAAGGACGGATTTGTATCCATGACAACATGACACAGATAAATTAGACATGTTATCATATAGCCTCCGTTCACGTGACATGAATATGATAATCACTAAGTACTGGATGGTACCAGTAGCAGCGTGCATTCATGACAACATGACGCTGAGGCCTAAGAAAAATATATTGTGTTTCCGCCAACTTTCCGGTTTCCCGATCTACCCTTGAAAAAATACTGTTAACGGCGGTTCGCGTGGTTTTTATTTCGCGCTAAGGGGAAAATGGACTGATCGCGGTGGTTTTGATTTCGCGGCAGTGCTTTAGTCAAATACTGCTACAGTATCTGACAAAAATGTTCGCGGTGGTTTTATGTTCTCGGTGAAACGGGCTGTTACGGTCGCCGCAAAAACCGCGAACATAAAACCACCGCGAACATTTCTGCTCTAGACTTTCTTTTGGATAGGTAAGTTACAACGTACATACGATTTTTGATCTGTCTATTCTGACATATATGTAATGTAGATTCACAAAACAGAATCCAATAAGTGTTGAATACTTCCCGACTTTATTGGGAAACTTGTGCTTGTACAATATACATCTGTACAGATGCAAAATGATTTTTAAGATACCAATTTCCATTTTGCATTCCAGTTTTGCAACGTTTAATTGTGTTTGTAGGATTACTTAGATCAAAATCTAAAAAAAGAACAAGAAAAAAAAGAGAATCCCTACCTACCTATGTTTTTTCAACCGTAACCAGAAACATAACAACTTTTTCTTAGACCTAATAAACAACATAAGTGATCACATTCACGTGAAGTAGATACACTGTATTCGTTGTTTCTTTTACTGTAACTTTATCTTCACTGTTTTCACGGTCATCTCTGTGCCGTGAACTTATCATCACCGTGAAAAGACTGTTGCTATTATTTATGATTCCTTCACACATCCGTTCTGTAAACCACTTGCCTTCAATGTTAAATGAAATTTCCATGTTCCTTACCCTGTGAAATGTTGCTACCGCGAAGATAAAGTAAATTACAGTATGATGATCACTAGGAACGAGATGGTACCAGTGGCAGCACGTATCCATGACAACATGACACTAATAAACAACGTATATTATCATAGCTCTGTTCACGTGACACAAATATAGAACTCACTAGGTACGGGACGGTACAGGTGTTGCCCACGTGATCAGTGTTATGTTCAAAGATCAGACCGAAATATCAAAATGTAAATACCGCATACCTCCAGTCAGCACAAAACGGAGGGCGTGACGCTTTGACCCCCGGAACAGGTCGAGGCCGAGGCTGGAGTATATAAAAAGGCCCGCGAAGAAAACAACTCACATCCTCGAGTGCAGAGACGACACAAATCCCGTTCTTCAGATATAGAGGACTGTTAAAGGTACGTCAGCTTTCAGTTACTGCCATTATTTCTTTTGCTATGACACTAAAGCCCCTCTCACTGGACCCGCGGCACGCTGGCGGCGTCGCTGCGTCCTAAACTAGATTTGTGTTACCCTTGACTTTGTAATGGGAATATCACTCAAAACGTACAAGTATGACCAAAAAGACAACAAAACACACAAAGCTGAAAAAAATTCGTTTTTTGTCGATGAAATTCGTTGAATGCTTTGTCAATTCGATCGGCCGCAGCGACGCCGCCAGCGTGCCGCGGGTCCAGCGAGAGGGGGACTTTTATGTTTGAATTGAGTAGGACTGGGATAGCATCTGTTCTCCGACTCAGTGATGGTTTTAAGGAAGCTGTTCAAATGCCTTAGAAGAAAACGTCTTGAAATTAAGAAAACGTATTGACGGGACTTTGAGTCTTGACAAGGCTTTGGTATTTTATGTGATCGTGAAGGAATTCCTTAGTACATGTTTATAGATGTCTCACGATATATGAATATACATTGTCTATTTCAGGAGCAGAAGATGCGCACCCTCCTCCTACTGTGTGCCCTGGCGGCGGCCGCCCTGGCCCTGACGCCCGAAGAGATTCAGGACTTCAAGACCCGGGACGTGACCGAGCAGAACACCGGCCTGAAGGGCACGGTCACCCTCACCACGGCCGGCGACACCATCACCATCGTCAGCAACGGGATCCCCGACCACGCCACGGCCATCTATCCCAACCGGCACAACCCCAACAGCATCGTGGTAAGGAAACATTCGTGTTTTTTTTTTAATTCTTCACTCGCATAGGGGTTAGGGCCCTGTCACACATCTGCGTATATTCAAGTGCATGTGAGTTGCGCATGAACATTTGTTTTTTTTGGTTTAAGTAATGTTTGCGGGGGGTTCTACTTTGACCCGCCGTTGTGTAGCCTAGTGATGTGTGTGTGTGTGTCTGTGTCCCTGTGAGTTTGTGTGTGTGTGTGAGAGAGAGAGGGAGAGGGAGAGAGAGAGAGAGAGAGGGAGAGAGAGAGAGAAAGAGAGAAAGAGAGAAAGAGAGAAAGAGCGAAAGAGAGATAGTATCATAAGTATGAGTGTTTATGTGGTGCCGGTAATGACCGTAATATGTACTCTCTATCAGATGTAGGAAACGTATCTCATGCTACATGTGTATGTCGGAATGTCCGCAATGGACCGGTACCATTCGAAATAAGTTGCTTTTCTGATGATGAATCTTGATTAAGTTAAAACCCAGCAAAGCAAATCCTACCCCAAGTAATAAAACATCTGTCGCGTAAGCGTTGCCTGGTTACAAGCCCGGCCAATTAAACACGGTTGCTAAGAGCACACACAGTAGGCAAATAACTTAATCAGAATAAAAACAACACTACTGCTTGACGCTAGAGGCAGGTCACAATCTTACTCAGTTACTGGCAAAGTCTTCCATCATTAATATTATTCAACTGTCGAGGAACATGGCTCAAACTATGGGCAACCGAAGCAAACAGAAAACCCACATGGACTTTGTGTCGTGGCTCGTGCTTGATCGAGATACAGCATTATTAGGGCGTTGAAAGTCGGATTTTTAAAATAATTTTTCTAGTCATTGCTATACCTAGCAAGTTTGAATAACACTATCCCATTGCATATCGACCTTCATGGAGCATAGATGCAATGTCGTTGTGTGGTGCATGGGAACTCATTGGAAATTTGAGCGCTGCCCACGCCACTCGGATGGCAGCCATTATTTCAAATCCTCCGAACGAGTGAGAAAATGACCGATTAGTCCCGAACTCTTCCGGAGAATTAATCACGTGGTCCTTGCTCAATCCTCAATGTGCTCGGACATTGGGACGTCACGCGGCCGGAACTTTCCGAAACTCGTCGACAGAAAATGGCTACGGCTGGATTCTGGGCTGATTATTGTGACATCCTTTTCTGTTAATCTATCAGACATGTAACTGGATGACGTTAACATTGTAATATTGTTTTGTTTTATTCTTCTTCAGGCACAAAACCTCCGGTTCACCATCCCGAAGGACCCCCAGGTGGCGAGCCAGACGACGTGCCTGCCGATGGGCCCGGTGGGCGTCGCCATCAACGGCGTCCCCATCTTCAACCCCTTCACCTCTGAGTGTCTCGACGCCAAGGAGAACGAAGTCTTCGACGAGTGCGACGGCCACCCGGCACCGAACGGACAGTACCACTACCACATACACCCCGACTGCGTCTTCGACGGAACCAGCTCGCACTCGCAGATCGTCGGCGTCGCCGCCGACGGCTTCGCCATCTACGGCCCGGTGGACGAGGACGGCACGGTGCTGACCAACGCCGACCTGGACGAGTGCCACGGCCGCATGAAGGACGGGGTGTACCGCTACCACGTCACCAACGAGTACCCCTACTTCATGGCGTGCTTCAAGGGCACAGTGAGGTCCGATAGCGGTATCATGACCGGCAGGTGCCGATGCGAAGTGAACGACGTCGTCTCCACCGGTACCGACTCCAACAACGCCGGCACGCTGACAGATCCTGCAGGCACCGACACTGGCACCAACACCGGCACCAACACCGGCACCGGCACTGGAGGCAACATCGACCAACCCTTCAATCCTTACCCGTGGTTCCCGCAAGATGGTCATCTCCCGCCACACCTCCACCACCAGCAACAACTACTATTGCAGCAACAGCAGCAGCAGGCCAGGAACGCAATCCCCAACAGTCAGCCCACCTACCAGGATTTCCTGCAGTGGCAGCAATGGATGCAGCATCAGCAGCAGACCGCGCAGCAGCAGCCCCTAACGGACGACGCCGCAACTGCAGCGGACCAGCCGCTGACGCTGTTCCAGATCTGGCAGCAGCACCAGCCCACCTGCCAGGAGTGGCAGCAGCAGCAGTGGCATCAGTTCGAGCGGGTGTTCCTGCAGTTCCAGCAGCAGCAGCATGCGCTCCACCAGGCGGCGGCAGCTGGAGATGCAGCAGCACCTGATCAGCAGCTTCAACAGGTGGCACAGCAGGCCAAGAAGGAACCGTTCCGACCCCGCGCACCTACCTTTCCTGGGTAAAAACACCGGCGTCCATATAAATTGGCACCTGTTTCACCGGAGAGGATCAGATAATTCGCGAGCTTGAAATCCTCATATAAATCACTGTAGATGCGTGATACAAATATGACACAGCATTGCGACTTTTAACCAAATAAAGAATTTTCAGTTGACATTGTTACTTTTCTACTTCTTTACCTTGCGTCTAGGTAGTCAGGTATAAATCAGATTTATTGTGCTGATATTTCACTCAATTTTAGTAACTTGCCCCTTTGATGCAAAAGAAAAAAAGCCCAATAACGTGATTGTTAGTTGGCTGGAGATGGCAGAGGGTCATGACGTCACAAGGTCGACGTCAAAGAATGCACGCAGTGGTCAAAATGTCACTTTTCTACCGCCAAATGAAGCCCCGGTTACACACATAGCCAAACATGGCTCCCGGCCTAGTTAATCGCTAATCAAGGTTGGCGGTAGGTCGGGATCAGTCTGGCCAGTTTTAGATTAAAATTCAAAAATGTCAAAAATTTCAGACTAACTTTCCACCCCTCCTCCCCACAAGGTCATCCAGTGCGCAAGCGCAGGGTGACGCGCTGCACTGTGGGGGAAGCCAGCCCCGACCTCTCCGGTGCAATCCCGTGGAATTCCGCCTGGAGCGCCATTCCGTACCGATCAAGATCCAAACACACCCTGACCACTACTATTAAACTGACTACTACCAACCGCCAGCAAACCCACTGAGAAATTCGACCGGCGCCAACCGCGCAGACCACCAGCCAACTACAGCCAACCTAGCGCTCGAACCACTTCCAACTATGGTCGAGGGAAGGTCGGGAGACCATGTCCGGCTTTAGTATGAGCACGGGCGCTGAGCATATCTTTGCATCCTAAAATTACACACACATACATACTGGCGTTGTATGGTGCAGTATTAGCCCTTGCGGCGCTCTTTGTGGACATAGCAGTCCCGGTACCACACGAATTGAACTTTGCCCTGTTTATTGTTTTCTTTGCTGAAATTAGGCCAGATAACACGTTGGAGTGCCACTCCAAAATAAGGTGGAACTAATTTATGGCATGCTTAAAGATTTCGTGTCTAAACTGTATGAATTGTAACAGAAGCAAAGGCAGCGAGAGTGACCGGCAACAAAATTAGTTAACTAGTCTTACGGGGTGATTTACAACATCAACGATTGCAGACGCGTTCGGGTGCAGTGCAAAATACGTTGACCTTCGTGTTTAAGTTTTGACAAGGCCAGTCTGGGCACTGGGCGTTGCTACCACTGGCACTAGTTGATAGCACGCGTGTGTTATGTCACGTTATGTGTGTTTGCGCGTTTGTGTCTGTGTTTGTTTGTGTGTGTGTGTGCGTCTGTGTGTGCGTTTGTGTGTGAGTGAGTGTGAGTGTGTGCGATGTGTACGATGTGTTTGTGATCAAATGTTGTGCCCTTAGGCAAGCCACTAAACACGTACTAGCTATTAAGTGGCGTTCCCGTGTTTTGGGAGAGCCTCACTTCAAACACACGAGCCCATTAAACAGCCCACTACACCTATCGATAAGACTAGGGGCACAAATTTTTAAACTCGTCTGTCCCAGCCAACCATGAATAACGATCTAATCTTTGGAAGGTTATATTCCTCGGAGCGTACACTTGCTACTCCCAACCCAGTGCCGATCTTGGTCTCGGAGTGGTCGGGAGCAAAGTCGTGGGAAGGTCCTGAGTTTTTGACAGGGGCTTAACTGAACTGTGGTAACATGTGCGCCTCCTATCAGTAATTTGCTGCATGCCAACAATGTCACAAAATAACTTTTCCTATACATGTAGTTGCCTTGAAAAAAGGAAGACATTGCAACTTCATAACTTTATTTTGGAAGTTCAAAACACCTAGGCACTTTGGGACAAGGAAAAAAAACGGCCATATTTGTCCACTAATTATAGTTATTATCTCAAAATTTTGTTTTTATTACTACGTGACCCGCACATAATGTAAACACTATGTGTGCAGAAAAGTTAACATATTTGCTCAGTACCACTTCCGATGTTTATATTCGCATACTTACAGCACAAGTCTTACGTTCTATTAAACAACCACACACCGTAAGTCATGTTAAAAATAGAGAAATGTCTGTCAGATGTGAATTTATACTCCTACTAAATTCTTTCTGGTGACAGTATTTTAATTACGTGGTGACATGCGGCAAGATTTAAGATGTTGCTAGATAAACACAAGCGATATGAGGTCGCACCTGTTACGACTCCCACAAACCTCCGGCAACGTGCAAAGTATACTCAAGGCCGTCCGCTTACATACATACATACATGTGTATCTAACAAAAATAGCCCGAACGGAAACGTGCTATTTGGAGACACCCGAAGATAGAGTTCGAGCCAGTTTCAGCCAGTTTTGCTCAGAATATGACGTAAGTTTAAGCTCGCTGCTACACAGTGCCATATGCCAACAGATCGTTAGTCTGAGTTCGAGTGAGAGGCGTTGGCAGTCCCTTTTAAACATGGCGGAGTGGGAATCTGAGAGGGTTTTTCTCCCGTTCTATCCGCATTTCCAGAACGACAGGTTCAATAATCAGTCTCGTGACAATGAAACGTACGGACTTCCACCATGGTTGACTCCAGGCCTCTACCTCAACAACAGCATGACTTCTTCGGAGTTGAACAATACTCATGCAGACGTCCACATCCCTATAGCCGCCTTTCTCTCCGTACTGTGCGTCTGCGGGATTCTTGGCAATCTTCTTGTCATCGTCGTGATGATCAGGAAGAAGCAGAAACTGTCTTCGTCCTTCTTCATCCTCAACATGGCTATCATAGACGGAGTGGCGTCCGCCATCTTGATTCCGCTGGAAGTGAAATCCTCGCTGACGATGTTCAACCTCTTTCCAAACGTGGAGACTTGTAGGCTATTCAAGTGGTTCGAATGTGCCGCTATGCTTACGTCTACTTTCATAACAGTCGCCATCGCTGTTGACAGATACCTGGCGATCTGTAGGCCCTTCAAATACGCCTCTTCCCAGATCAAGGCGGCTACCAGGGCCAGGATAGCGGCGGCAAGCTCGGTCGCGTTGGGCATGGTCCTCCCGTTGCCGATACTGCCTTGCTACGAGTTCTTCAACGTCAACGACCAGATCAACTTCTGCGAACTAAAGTACGAAGGAGTCGCCAAGTACTTCGTGGCCTGGTACCAGCCGGTTATCGTCCTTCTCTGTGTCATCATCGTGATAGTTTTGTACACAATTGTTTACTTGGACATTCGCCGGACTAGACGGAGGTTGTCAACAAAGGTAGGCGCCGCCGTGGGCAGCAACTCAAGAAGACCGTCTTCGATACAGAACTTTCAAGTAGAAAAGTTGACAAAGAAGAGGCCGAGTCTGTCCCCTCTTGGCGCTGGTAACAACTACAGGACGGTCAAACTTTTTGTTCTTGTAACATTTGTCTTTTTCTTCACCTGGCTGCCGTATTGTATCCTAAATCTTAACTTGGGATACCTCTTCTTGAAGACCACCACACAACTGTCCATCAACATGTTTGAAGTAGTGAGCAAACTGTACCTGTTAAACTTCATCCTAAACCCGTTTATCTACGCCTTTGTAAACAAATCCTTCAGGCAAGACTGTAAAAAATTGTTCACCTGTAGAAAACGAAGGAAACCGCCGCAGAAGAGGCGACGGGAGATCTACACCATAGATCGTCTGAACTGCTGTGATGTCAAACAAAAGGACATTGATGCCGTGTAGGGCTATATATCTAGCTCTTGGACACGCACAGTCGCGTATTTCGCGTACTGACATTTTTAAACTTAAAGACGCCATGAAATATGATACAAATGGGCTGTGTTGTAGTCCAAAACATATTTACAAACACTGCAGGTCATGTAGTCCTAACTTTGTAAACGTTTGTATCATTTTGACATATGTTATGTATATATTTGTAAAAGGTAGGTAAAAGTTGAATAGCCATTTGCTTCTGTATGGTGAAAAATATTCTGGGCGCGACTTGCTAGCAGATACACAAAATGCAAGAAGCACATTGCATTTGCTCAAACACACGTGCTGGATTCCTGTACGAGTAAGTGTATGTGTTAATAGTAATTCTACTATTTTCATCTATTATATCATCATACAAATTCAACGATTAATCATGGTCAGTGGTCTTGGACAAGCAGAAGATGCTATATTTTACCTTGTCAAGTGATATAATCAGAGAAAACTGAGATTTTGTATTATACTTAGATTCCACTTTTTTGTATGTTTTACTTATTGCATACTATGTTCTTTACAAACTGCTGAATATATAACATACATTGAGCCTTTTCTGCAGAGTCATATCTGTATAATCCGCAGCATAGTGTACTTCACCTTCTACGGAAGTCAACATTCTGCATAACCTTTTGTAAACAACATTTGCATACTTAAATATCCTAATCTAACAATTGCTAAAATTAACAATAATGCTGGCAAACTAACGTCACACCTAACCTCTGTGGCTGCAATGCTAATATTTTCTTACCGTTCTATTTCAACATTCCACATAGGTTATCAATGAAAGAGTACTTATTCTTAGAAACTTTGGTCTTAGACATCGACGTTTTTATGTTTGTGAAGCTCTTTGTTGAGCTGCACTTTATTTTTTCACGGTTAATGTTCTGTGTTAAGTCTATGTACATATCTACGTTCACTTATTATCGCCCAGCAACCATGGAAGGATTGTACATATTTTCATGAGGACTTGTTTTAATATTCAGCTATGAAATAAAGAAAAAGTCTGTGACTTTACCACAGAAGGGCTTTTGTGTGTTTTCAGTTTGGTTACCTTAATATCAATAAAAGAATTAACATTCCCGAATGCAATAGCTGTATCCATGGTAAATTTCAGCAAGATATACCGTCCTTGAATACAAGAATAAAAAACATAGTAGATTCTTAATCAAAATTGTTTGATTTCAACATTTGATTTCAGCATCCTTGACAGTGTTTTGAAAATAAACATATTTCGTGAATATAGCTCGTGGGAGGGCAATCTATGCACCTATTGTGCCCTACCTTTCACATTGTGATAAATTTGAATAAATCTCAATGCCATTTGACTTTATCTTACGAAAATTGCCTTCATTGTTTAAGCATAGATATTTTCGGATCAGACGTATTTTTGGTTCCAAGTTAGTCCTTCACATTGTATAAAATGAGAAACTCCTATTTGCTCACAAAGACCTTTATGGACCTATCTTAGTCCATCAGCAATTAAAGCATTGTAAATATTTCCATAGGACTTATTATTATAAGAGCTTTAGCTGTCATAAAACAATACATTGTGGGTTTCTTGGGTATCTTGACTTCATGTATGATTTATACTTATTTGAATAACTTTATTGCACGACAATTGCACGCAGTACAATGTATGGCAACAACTATTAATCGTAAAGCTATTGGAATAAAAAAAGATCACTAAAGAATTAGGAAGTAGCCGCAATATGGATTTCAAACGGGTGCGGACATTTGTGAAACCGCTAGGAGGTTCTCTCAAAGGTCAGACAGAAACAGTGTGTACCTGTGCACCCCGACCAATTGATCGCATTGAAACTCAGATTCGAATCAGCCTTGACCCGACGTCGACAAATTGCTTTCTAAGTTGTGTTAACGACTTAATCTTACCAACCAAACTCGCCAGTGAGATGCTGGAAGGTGTCAGCTTTCCAAAGATGTTTTCAGATTGAAAAATTTGGCACTTTGGAGTGATTTAACGTATCCGCGATTCAACGTTTAAAGTAAAGTAGTATATTTTTAACGTTAAATCTAAAAACATCTTTTGAAAGCTGACACCTTCCAGCATCTCACTGGCGAGTTTGTTTTGTAAGATTTAGTCGTTAACGCAACTTGGAAAGCGATTCGATGGGTCATGGCTGAATCGAATCTGAGTTTCAATGCGATCAATTAATGGTCAGGGTGCCTGGGGAAGGCACATGAAGCACACCTCTTTGCTAATAATTACCGTATTCCTCGATATTGCATAGTTTGTACAAAACCAGTGTTCATATTCTGTACTAGCATTGGCAAACAAACCAGCTATATAAGCCGTAGATAAATTAGAACGACCGGCTATGACAAAATCTTGCTATGAGTTTCACTAGTTATAATCATCACCATTTGGCAATACTGCAGGCGACCTCAACCTTATGCAATCAAAATATGTCTAATTATTTCAGCATCGCATACTTCACCTTTAAAGAGCTAATATGCGTGACGTCGCATTTCTAAAACGAGCATTTGCTTGCTTAGATATTCAACATTATCTAAAAATAGTTACATCATGTGCCTATGTACACGTACGGACAAATGCAAATAAAGCCGGTTGTGATGACCTTCCCTAAGTACATAAGTCGTATCTAACCGCCATTCAATTTTAATATCCTTCCTTGAGTTATTTAAAGATACATATATTGATGGCATTTGACTTAATTCAAGAGTTCAAGAGTTCAAGGTTCTTTATAAATCGGACCAGTCGTTGGTTTGGTTAAGTTTGCCGGTGTTTTAAATACCTCTCTTGCTTCTCTGTTTTTCTGTGGACATCTATAAATCCACTTGGAATCGCTATCTAAGGTCGTGCAGATGTGTTGACTTGTAAAGGCACAGACAACATACACGCCTTTGCCAATACATGTTACAAACTGCTACTGCCTTCTAGCATATCCGGTTATATGTCAGCTTTGTATATGTCAAACATGTACTGTTAATACAATAACTAGTAGAAACACTCAAATTTTCTTATCTAATCCGTTCATAGAAGTGCTTTGATAATGACTGTTGAGTGGTAGATGGTCCCTGGGACAGGCAGTAATATAAGCTGTCTACGTTTGGGCTAGCGGCTTGTTTGGAACTGTAGTGGGCTTTTTTGTTGGTAAATTTAGAGGAGGATAACCCAAGCAGTTGATGGATTTTCACTGTTTGTGGCATGTACGTACCTTAGGTGATGATGAATATAATGAGATGCACATTATTCTGCAGATGATTCTAGCACAAATAGACCGTCCAACATTCTACAGACATACCTTCCAGTTCAGCAAATCTAAAACCGAAAAATTTGCGCACTTTTATCACTTTATTGAACACAGCAGAAATGACAGAGTTCACAACATATTTGGTTATCAAGATGAAGATTCATGATTGCATACTAAATATTCCATAATTGTGCACTAAGTAGCTTATAGTAAGTTGCTTTAAGGAAGCATCGTTTAAACAAGCTTATTATTGAACAGATTACAATGATTATGGTGCAAACAACGCAATACTTAATTAGCTTTGAAACATATTGTAATTGTATGTAAAGTTAAATATTCTTATTTTTTTGCTATTCACCACACTGAAGCAATAAAATGAATTTCGATGATATATCACCGTGAGGAAAAATATCATTTCTATTCCACGAGGGCTCCTGGAATAGTTTTAAGTCTCTTTATCTTCCATGGATATTACAATGAACAAAGAATTGTTAAAGCAACAACAATCTTGCCATTACAGACCATTCATCATTAGGAAACTATCTAATTGTGACCTCGCCACGTCCCGTTGTAGCGGAACGGACTCTGCTCGGACACACATGCAGGGCCTGTCGGGGTACCGAACCGTTCCACCCGGACGGACCCAGACTTCTCTCCCGGGGTGATCAGAACGGCGTTAGACGAGCCCACCGAAGGATCCTCGTCGTAGTAGTTGAAGGGGCGCAGGAAGAACTGCATCTGTGTCCCCGCAGTAGCCGTGGTCGGGAAGTCCTCGGAGTGAGGAATGTGGTGCGTGGAGAGCGTCACCCAGGCAACCAGGTCCTCGTCAACGATGTTCTCATCATCATCGATGAAGGTCTGGAAGTCGACGAGCGGTTCGTACAGGTCGTTCTGGTTGTAGATGGAGGAGCTGGCGGGCTCGGATTCTTTCCTTCGGGTCACGGCCAGCTGGTAGTCCTGCCAGGCCACTCCCCGCATCGGTGCCCAGTCCTGCCGGGGCAGCAGTGTCTTAGCGATGCCGTTCAGCTGCACGCGGTAACCACGATTCACACCAAACCTGCAAAAAGTAACAATATTTTTTATAGATTGCATAGCATATTTAACCATAAACAAAACATTTATAGCTATTTCCTAGTTTGAAAGCTTTGTACGGTCGTAGTTTCCTAAACGAGCAAGGTTGCGATAACAGAGGATAGCAAACGCACAATCTTCGGCATCTGACAGTGCCCAAGCAAATACCAAGACACTGTTCCATTATAATCAAAGTTCAAACATTGAAAACCATATAATATCTTTTGTTGAGAGTGAAAGCTCAGCTATATGTTTATGTAATACATAACCCGGTTATCTTCGCTGAACCGGGGGCCGACCCCGACTTCCAATCACCTTTGACCCAGAAGGTCACGTGTTCTGAGCAAAAAGGTACTAAGTTATCCTGGTTATGACTCGAAGTCTGTTAGAAAATTTGTGAGATTTGTGTTGGGATACGTGATCGTAGAATGGTGAGAACATATAGATGGCATAAGCACTGGCCTACCGGTTGGTCTCTTCCTCGTTGTAGAAGTTGTAGTACTTTGGCCGGTTGAAGTCGTACTGCAAGGCGGCTTCCCTCTCGGTTCTTCTGAGGTTCCGCTGGATGCGGGTCTGGATGTGGCGCAGGTCCGGCCGCTCAGGGTTGGTGATGTTCTCCAACACGATGTCCACGGTCTCAAACCTGTTTGAGAAGTTTCGTTGAAAAGACAAGAGGTTAAGTGATTTGATATGCGTGCCTACAGGATTCGGAGAAAAGAATATCGCAGGAGGACCTTATGTCTATATTTGCAGACCATCTAGCTAATAGATATTCCTGCAAAAGGCATCTCTTACCTATTTTGTGTTCCTAGAATGTCCAGGTCTACCTTGTAGTTGAAAGCATGCTGGTGAACATTCCCAATATTGCCTCCATAGAGGGGATAACCGTATGAGTTCTTGTCTTGCGATGTGAGGATATATCCAGTCAAGCCGACACGGACTTCGATGACACCGTTTTGGTGGAAGATATAATCGTAGACGTAGTCATAATTGTAGACAGTATTGATGTGACGTAACACCAACACGTGATCAGCCATGCCACCGTAGAAGTTGAAGCCTCCTGCAAAGTCCGAATCAAAATGGCGACGGAGAGGTATCCCAGCATTTAGTTCGAACAAGCAGACGGAGTTCCGCGTCAGTCTCGGTTCCTTGGTGCTTCTTTGCTGAAGTGTGTTGAAGAACGTTGCGGTTTCTGGACAATCTATGCCACGGACTAGTTCAAAGCTTCTTCCAATATCCCAATAGGAGTCGACAAAGAGGTTGTTGAGCATACCGGGGTTGTATCCGGAGTAAAATGACGTCGCCTCTTGCGAGCTCAGTTCGTATGCGATACGCTCTCCGTTCATCCTGACGTCATACAGCTGCATGGATTGTGACGTAGTCAAACGCCAGTCGAAACTCCAGCCCATGTACTGGACGTGTCGCCCCCGCACCGCGTACCTCCTGCCGCCCGGTTCAGTCAGCGTTGGGCCCCGACTAGGAGAAGCTGGCTGCGGCTTTCCCCTCCTCACGAAGGTTGGATACATTATCTCGTCGTCTTGTATGTCAGGGTCAGGCGTGTCCTTTTCAACCGAACCGTCCGCGTACCCGGTAATGAGTTGTTCTACTGAGTCAAAGTACTGCTTGTTGTAGTACACTCTGGAGACATGCCACTCACTGGGATCAACACTCTCGTGAGTAATCTGGGATTGGGCAAGGAAATAAGAATTTTTCATTGAAGGTTATGCTTAGCAATAACATTGCTGGCGGCTAGTCGCTTAGCAGCTTTTTTTGTCGAGTGGCTCTAGAGATGGCATGTTAAAAGAATTTGGTAGAAAATAGTCCACCAATTTGAAATGCCAGTTCGGATTGAGATAAGCCCTCTTGTCTTTACCTATTTCATGACGACTGTCTCATGCATAGCAAAACGTATTGTAAATGTAGCCATATGCCACGAAAGGTTTGTCTTTTAATGCGCAATCCTATTCCGGTCTAAAGATTCAGAACGGTGTAAAGTCTCACCTGTATCATGAAACCTACAAAATACGTCACGCCGCCAGCTCCTCCAGGGTGAAATAAGACCCATGACCTCCTTTGTCCACTTCTGTAACCTTTAGGCACGGTGTCTATGTCAACCAGACAATGCCCCGAGCAGTTATGGTAGGTATAACCATAACTTTCCTTTAAAAGAGACAAATGTTATTTTGTAATACAAACATCTCCTCTTGCATGTCATTATCATATCATTATTATGATCATTATCATTATCGTTATCATTATCATTATCATATCTTTATCATATCTTTATCATAATCATCATCATCATCATCATCATCATCATCATAATCATAATCATAATCATACCATCATGGGAAATCCTATACAAACCTTTAAGATATCATGCACAGCAGCTGTTGCGTTCTTAATAATGGGAAAAATTAAAGCGTATTCTTTCGCGTCAATAGCCCGACTGGTCCACGGGATAGGGCTCCTCCTAGCGGGATTCGAGTAAGGTGCGTGGCGGGCAGGGTTGGGCAGTGGCCCGACCACGTACTCCTCCACGACCGGTGGTGTCTTCCCGCCAGCGTGCACGGTCACCAGCGCCTGTCTCTCCGGTTTGTCCCCGCCGCCGTCAAGGAACGACAAGGCCTCTGACTTGACTGGGACGTGCAGTTCTGTGGAAACGAGTGTTAGGCATATTGTAATTGAGATACGTTATTAGCTCTCACCGACGGTGTTGAGTGTCATTTCAACGTATACTTCAATACAGGGGGATATGAGTCAATAGTACTGCTAATCTCCAAGTAGAGGTTGTTGAGGAAGGTTGTGACCTCATCTTATGCCCCATTTTTTCGCCTGCAGGCCCCACCAACGTTGATGGGCCGTGAGTTCGGACAAACGTAGCCTGGTCACGGCCCAGTCTCTAAGGGTCGGCTGAGGAGTTTTTACCGGGCCCAGTTTGCTTTGTTGAACCGTTTCTGATAGCCTTCCTACCGCTACTACTTCTTCCGCTTGCCACCCTACTGGCGACGTAATCTAATCTAAGGCCGTAAACACCCCCCGAGCGGACTAAGCTGTCTGGGCGGGCGGGGGTCACTCACAGTGCCGTAGAGATATCGAGGAGCCCCCGATGGTATGAATTCCAGGCTAGGACAAACGGGGCGTATGATAAGAAGGTCACAAGCAATCTTCCCCAGCATCTTCTGCTTGTAGAGTGTAGTACGTTTTGTACTTCCCGACTCGTGCTGGTTTTTCAGTTCGAATTCTACAGAGGACCTCAGCAGAGCGTCGTGGTGTCCTCGTTTTCAGAATAAAAACTTGGTGGGGTCGTGTGGCGCAACGGCAGAGAGTTCGACTCAGAACCAAGAGGTCCTGAGTTCGAATCCTGTCACCGATCTTGTGCCCTTGGGAAAGGCACTTAACACGACTTTCCTCACTCTGCCCAGGTGTAAATGGGCACCTGACTTAGTTGGGGAAGGTCGTATTGAGGTCACCTGGTGGCGCTGAATGGCAGCCGCCAAGACTCTTGCGACAGTTCCACAAAATGCAAGTGTGGATAAGATATTATATATGTTGTGTATTGTGTGAAACCTGTAATACCCTGCATCAATTCAGCGCTAGAAAGGCCGCCATTGCGGGTAATTTTTGACCAATAAAAAACATTATCATAGTTTTATTCACCTAGGTTCGGTGACAGTCTTTCACCTTCCTCAGGGCAATTCTAACTTGTTTACTACGCATTGCAGCTCATTTTCTGTCTGACTAAACGATGTAACAAGGGAGGGCAGGCAGGTCAATACCTCGAAGCTATTCGTCTTTTGACTTAAACGTTTTCGATGACTTAATTTGGGGGGCGGGGAAAAACGTCCATGTATGTTTCTGAATGACTCTGGCATCTCTTGCTCAATATTTTGAAATAGGAAGGGAACTTTTTCAAAGCCGATTTATTCTCGATCATCTTTCTATAGCTAGGCCAAGGGTACTGAATTAACCTACCGATAGAGTTGATGTAGCTATCGCTGAACCCAGCTTCGTCCCACGGTTTTAGAGCCAGAGTCTCCTGACTCTCCATGTAGACACGAACGGCGTTGTGTTCTGCCAAGGACAGGTCGTCGTACAGTCCCGGGTCGTCTTCGTTCACTGGCTCGACTGGGAGTCCTGCTGGGCACGGCGTCAAGTTTGACCCCAAGGACTGCTGACTTTGTGTACCAGAGCTCATACTCGCTACGACAGCTCCAAGCGCAACCGTCAACACCACACAAGCGAACAACAGTACCACGGATATCGCCTGCCAAAACGACGTGGTTTTCCACGAGGGCGTTTCTGACTTTGCCAGAGAAACAGCGCTGTATGTGTACGACCTCGAATCGGACGTCTCCATGTTGATTTATATCGTGGCAAACAACCCGCTCCTGAAAACTAGTCCGACCAGATCTACTCTGACAATAGCTCGTTTCCATGACGTCTTTGATTTAACCCCGTTGCAGGGTGAAGGTTTCCCTGGTTGAAATATAATAGGTCACATGGCCGGCGGCCAATCAAATCACGTACCGATGTCAGTGGTCTATTTAAAAGGACGAATCATAGTGGGTCTAGACTAAGAGCGCGTTATTTCAAATAATGCTACTTGCTTTTTTAACGTTTCCGTTCACTTTGGCTTAATGTCTTTTCGCAGCCCAGCCGAATCTTTGCAATTGGCGGGGCTCGATCGCAGGGGTCTTGAGCGGCTGCCATTCGGCGCTAACTCAGGTGACCTCAATACGACAATTGCCCCATGTGTGGCCATAAAACTGTAGGTAAGACTGTAGCTTTTGAACCACTTCATACAGGGAAGGACCCCTACTCTTTTCGATAAGTGCGGTGGGTATTTTAACGTGCTCGAGATGTAGCTCTCCTCAAACACGGGACCATTTAACGTCCTATCGGAGGGACTAACCGAAGCTAAATTCTCATTTTCGCCTGAGTGAGGAAAGTCGTGTAAATTGCCTTTCCCAATGGCACAAAATCGGGGCATATATTAGTGGTTTCGAACCTCTAGGTTCTAGGCGAAACACCCTACCGATTGCGCCACACGATGCCACGGTTTGCACTTTTGGCTGCAACCATGTAAGCGCAAAGTTCACTTAGCCTGGAGCCCAGCTTCGCCCGGCGGTGTAGCGACCGTTGGGAGCTGGCCAAAGCTAACAAGGGTGGACTCCAGGCTAAAGTCCACGGGCTCAAAACAAAACGAAGAAATACAATTCAAACAACACAAGTAAACACGACACACACACACACACACACACACACACACACACACACACACACACACACACGCACACGCACACGCACACACACGAACACACACGAACAGACATGATCTTAGTTTTCACGGAGGTAATTAATGACAAATACGAAAACACAAGATCTCAAATGTTTTGCTGACCTAGCGCATGCCAAGTGTTTTGCTGACCTAGCGTAACCTCCCAGGTTCAGCCAATCAAAGTCTATTACTAGGTCGATGTCCGCGGGCGATTCCACTTCTTAAATAACAAGAAGTTTTTTTTAAAATAACTCTCAAAGTTTTTTTTTCAGAACTGTATACTCTACTCAAAATGCTAAGATAACCGTGCGAACCTCTTTACAAAAATTCATTGTCAAGTACGTGTGTATACCATTCAACCAAGTCTTGGTTTCGCTGCAATTACTCTTGTATAAATAACTTTCTTCACAGTGCCCCTGTTATCAGTCACTGTGAACTTTGCCACATAACGGCGTGCCTGCAAAAATCATTAACCTGGATTACAATCCTACAAACTTTCACCTGCGGAAGTGCAGACGTGGCTACATTACCGCTACCATCGACTTGCAGCGGCTGCGTGCTTCGCTCTAACGGTTCGTAAACATGGAGATGTCTGACGCAAAGACGTACACTTACAGCGCCGTTCCTGAGAAAAATGCAGACAAGCCTGCATGGAAAACCGTGACGTTTTGGCAGGCAATCTCTGTTGTGCTGTTCTTCGCGTGTATCGCGTTGGCAGTTGCTCTGGGGGCTTTTGTGGCGAGTGTGAACGGCGGTGAAAGAAGTCAACATGTGACACCGTGCCCTGCTGGACTTCCAGTCGAGCCAGTGAACGAAGACGACCCGGGACTGTACGACGACCTTTCCTTGGCAGAACACACCGCCGTTCGTGTCTACATGGAGAGTCAGGAGACTCTGGCTCTAAAACCGTGGGACGAAGCTGGATTCAGCGATAACTTCATCAACGCTATTGGTACGTGCACGTTAGATTGTGCTTGTAGACTCGAACATGATCATTCATTAACCAAAAGATGATTAATAAACCTTTCTTCTTCGGCATAGTTACGTTTAGTTGCGCGTTCGAGGATTCAAGAGCTTCGGATGAAATGTTCTCCCGAGTACTCTTGTTGTTGTTGTTGTTGTCCTTGTAACGTTTATTATGTCGCTAGACGTGGTCTTTTGACCCCTCCCTAAATCTTGACACTAGCCGGGCTGGAGTAGCGGGGAATTCTTCTTAAATTCTAGTTCCAGTTAATTCGCTCCTCTAATCGCATCAACTTTACCGACGGAGTTTGATTTGACAAGATTCATTTAGCCGGCTGGCGCAGCAACCCGCTGCCAACCAACTCAGGAATTGACCTTCAACTCTCGATTAACTTCCAACCATGGAATGGAGGGTGGCCATGGTTGGACGAAAATGGGGCAATGCGACAGGGGCTTAATGTTTCAGAAATTCTGCCAACAATATGGTTATAATTTGCTGTTTCTTTGTATCCGGATATCCACGATTTGCTGATTCTACGTTTCAAAGATGCACTCTGTAAGATTTGGGCCCAAAATTGAAAATATTCTTGAGAACAAAATCTTCACGTGAATGGCTTGAAAAACAACTTTTTAGCATTTTTGAATCATCATTTCGTACTCATGGTGTTTGTGAACAGCTTATAAAACATCATCTACTTTCTGTACTGTCCTAGCATTGCCTAGTCGCCGATCAGATCAGTATTTGATTCAATTTTGTTACAGTGTTTAAGCTGGATCAGCCCTTTCCACTGTCTTTCCGTATCTAATGTCTCACAGGTACAATCCAGCGTTTTTAGCATCTACCTGTTTGCAAACACATAGAGTAAATATTACCTACTTTACATTTTATTTTCATAACCATGTGTCCATGGGATTCATATCACAGGCATTCATAATGAAGAGTCACTCATGAGCTTTAATAGGTTAATGAATGCAGAAGAATGAATGAAAGATGTTTTTACATTTCTACAGAACTGCTCGTCCCAGAAAAGTCGAAGGCCTTGGCGTTCCTTGACGGCGGCGGTGACAAACCGGAGAGACAGGCGCTGGTGACCGTGCACGCTGGCGGGAAGACACCACCAGTTGTGGAGGAGTATGTGGTCGGGCCCCTGCCCAACCCTGCCCGCCACACGCCGTACCGGAGCCCCATCCCGTGGACCAGTCGGGCTATCGACGCGAAAGAGTATCCTCTGATTTTCCCGCTCATAGATGATGCTGCGTCTGCTCTGCACAACATCCTGAAGGTATCTTTCATTCATACACCATCAGGGCCTCAACCTAGTAGCACTACTGATACTAAAGCCACCCTCTCACTGGACCCGCGGTACGCTGGCGGCGTCGCTGCGTCCTAAACTGGGTTCGTGTGACCCTTGACTTTATAATCGGAAATTATCATTCAAAACGTACAGGTATGACCAAAAAGACAACAAAACACACAATGCTTAATAAGATTCGTTTTTTGTCGATGAAATTTGTTGAGTGCTTTGTCAATTCGATCGGCCGCAGCGACACCGCCAGCGTGCCGCGGGTCCAGTGAGAGGGGTGCTAAACGTGGATGTCAGACTGTCTCCGGGGCTTATAACAGGCCAACTCCACGGCTCTGTGGCCAACATGTTCCCAAGAAAATTCTCCAACAGGTCCCCCTGAGTTAGACCCACACGATTATAGATATTATCATAGAGATCGGCGGTCTGGAATCCAGGCTTTGCTACATACCGTTTTCAAATCCTGTCGGCATGTGTTATAAGCACTCCCCTAGCTGGTAAAAACGTTGGTAATATGCACAATACAGAAGTTACTCAAAGCACTTGGATAGATACTGTTAACTGTCACTGAGTCATACATCGATGTTTATACTTATTTATTCCTTTGCTTTTCCAACACAGGGGACGGTATGGTAAACAGGTGTTCTTTTTTACATAGTTCACATAGAATTCAGAGATAGCAACCGCTATCTTTCGTCATTGACTGATGTATCTTATCATGCACCAGGATGTCTAACCTTCATCGCCGTAACATTGGTGCTTTTTACAATGATATAAGTTGCTTCACTATCGACTGTTTCTCCACTTGAATACGATTTGTAGTCAGACGTTTACTTATTTATTCATTTTGCTTTTCCAACACAGTATGGTTAAACAGGTGGTATTTTTCATAGTTCAGATAGCAACCACTATCTTTCGTCAGTGACTGATGTATCTTATCACCTGGATGTCTAACCTTCATCGCCGTAACATTGGTGATACCTTTTACAATGATATAAGTTGCTTCACTATCGACTGTTTCTCCAGTTGAATATAATTTGTAGTCAGACGTTTACTTATTTATTCATTTTTCTTTTCCAACACAGTATGGTAAAACAGGTGGTATTTTTCATAGTTCAGATAGCAGCCACTATCTTTCGTCATTGACTGAGGTACCTTATCACCTAGATGTCTAACCTTCATCAACGTAACATCGGTGACGATTGTTACAATGATATAAATTGATTCACTATCGAATGTTTCTCCAGTTGAATGATCTGTGCCCTATTCCAGGGAAGAATTTAGCCGGGACAAATGTTAGAAACACAAAGTTCACAAGTACATCACAACAGGTCTACTGTATACTCTCAGACGGAATGTTGTGTACATGTGGTTCAATAGGTCACTGATTAAGGCCTGATACGGGATGTTTTGTCGGAGAGCTGGCCTTTGGTGACCTTCTGGCATGTTGTTTACACCTACAGTTTGATGATCGCAACGATTTCTGGCTTAGCCTAGATGCCAGCAGACCCCCCGATTTCTATTTCTAACTAGAGTTAAGTATTTGTGATACATATACTTCAGGTTTGCTATGTTAGTTTAGCAATTACATTTTTTTTGAATATGAATTGGTATTGAATTGAGTTATTTGAGTTGAATGTGTGATAGTTGTGTGCCGATTTGTTAAAAATCGAGAGAAAGCTAGCGACCACAAAAAGCACCCTTCTCAATAAAATTGTACGGCTACCCCGTGACGTCACAATTCAAGATGGCGGTCACCACACATGGCAACGGATCCAGCAAAGGTTTTGCTACGCAAACCTGAAACCCAAGGGGGGGGGGGGGGGGGGGCTGTTGCAGAATTTCCTTGGGGGAATGTTTGTCATAGAGACGAGGAGTTGACTTTTGTAGGCCCTGAAAACAATCTGGTATCCAGGCTATTTCTGTCCGCCGTGGGTGCATGCGGGGCTTGAAGGCAGGGCAGCAAGAGTCCAGCAAGTAAACGTTTCAATCTTAATCACCCAACCAAACATCAACTTCAGCCTCATGGATATCCTTTGTTGCTTTCACGTATCTGTTCCTCTGTTTGTGAGACGATCGCTATTTCAGAAGGTGTCCCGTGTATGGTCCCGTGTATGGGGGAGTTTCAGGCGTAAGCCTCAGGTCTCAAACATCTGCACGTAAAAGAACCCTGGTCCCAGCACTTGATCTTATCAAGAAGAGTAAGGGGTGCCCCGGTTTGCTTGCCTGGAAACGCGATCCGTAGCAGCAAGTACAACTGGCCAGGACTGTAGTCTGGATGCCAGACCCCCAATCTCTAACATATCTATCAAACGATTGGTGGTCTGGCATCCATGCTACCAGGACTATGGTCTCAAAAACCCTTTAAAAAGGGTTTATCTTTAACGCGCGAGACCGTCGACATGTGCCACGTTCAATGACCGAAGGACGAGGGGCTTAGGTCAGCAAGAGTTTAATGACCTAAGTGCGATGGGTCACACAGTGAAGCAAGTCTTCTTTGCAGTTAAGAAAACAAACGAAGATTTTACCACAAACGGACTGTTGCTGTTGTCATCTAAAGATTTGCCTGCTGATTGCTCTTCCTACAAATTCAAGTTATTACCTGAAAATGGGGGTTTAATTTTTGGCGTGTCTGTTAGCGCTTGCGTGCTTGCTTGCTTGTTTGCCTCTTTCCGGATATTTGATATTTGTGGACAGCATGACTTAAAAGAACGGTTGGGTGGGTTGTGATGATATTTGGTATGCGGATAGGCCTTGGAAAGACAAAGGTCACGGTCAAGCTTGGGTCCCCCGTTGTGTGACCTTGGTACTGCAGCAGCACTTCCTTTTTGAAAATCTTTTGTCTGGACATGCTATGGTCCTGATTTTTGAGTGGCAGATAGCTTTTGATGCAAGGAAAACGTGATTTGGGCCTCCTAGCGGCTTGTTTAGTTTGTAGAGCTCAGACTTTGGGATTTATTTAACAGATTAAGCTTGATCTCTAAGAATAAATGTAGACGTTATTATGTTGGATTTTCTACACCTCCAATTGTAAGTCAGGCTCCGCCAGCAACATAAATTATATAAATGTTACATACCGTTTAACAGCTGCAATGCTGGTTACGACATGTAAAATAAATATCCTATAATGCCGGTTACTCTTTTGGAAGGATCTCCACTAGTTTATATTAAACAAGCATTTTTGGCGACGCCTCAGGGGCGAGCCAAATTCTTACTATATTGTGTGCAGATTGCAAGAATTCTAGGAATTGTACAGGAATGTGAAAGTCCATGGGACGATTACTCAAGAATGCCTGGATGTATTGTCTTTATATTTTGTAGGTGGGTAGGTCTGTGGGAGACTTTGTAATGATTGGATTTTGGGCCCCCTAGCGACTTTTTATGGTACTGCAGGGGAACTTTCACTTTTCAAATCTCGTCTTCTGAACATGCTATAGTCATAATTTTTCAGTGGTGGATAGCTCTTTGTTAGGAAAATATGTCCTGTAGATTTGGACCCCCTAGCGGCTTTTGATGGAACTGCAGGAGCAGATTTTGACTCAAACTTTGAAAGAGAATAACGCAAGAAGGGGATGACGGATCATCATAATTTTTGGTGTTTAGATAGCTTAAGTGATGATTTACATAATCATATGCCAATTATGCAAATCAATATCTGATTTGCATAATTAATGAGGACAGTTAATAAATCAGCTGAATTCTGTTATAGGACTCTCAAACACATGACATATGTAACTGAGAAAGAGATAGATATCGATAGATATCAATTATGCAAATTGATACTTAATTTGCATAATTAATGACAAAATACTATAAATCCATAGTGGTAAATGATGGGATTTCATTTTTGCACCATTTGGAAGTTAAGTAAATGCGGACACTATTGGACACAAATCTTGCATAGAGAGCCTCATTTACATAATTTATGAGGAAATAGTACGATATCTTTTTTTGTGAAAACAAGATTTTCATACATTGGACAACTTGTGTTATTTTGGTAGAGAAGGTGATCGACTGATATTATTTATGCGAGGTCCTTATTTGCATGTGGGCTAAAAACGAAAACGTTAACAGAGACTACCGTCGCCATGGCAACATCTTTTTATGTTGCCAATCTTGTTGAGTATTGGTAAGGAACATTTCTTTCATTACTTGTCAGGGACGAATTGTGGTAAATTAAGATTTTAAGCCCCCCGCCCCCCCCCCCCCCCCAAAAGGAATTACTTGGTGTTAAAGTCAAACTTGTCCATCAAACCAACTATATACTACAACCAAATAACTTTGACTTAATCAGCAAATCACAACAATATTTGTCTTTCTTCTAGGAAAGTTACGGCTACACGTACCACAACTGCACCAAGCGTTGTCTGGTCACCTTCGACACGGTTCCCAAAGGATACAAGAGCGGGGAGAGGCGGTCCTGGATCCTGTTTCACCGCAAAGGACCGGGTGGAGTGACGTACGTTACGGACTTCATGCTGCAGGTGAGATTTTAGACTATTCTGCAGGTTTTAGACTTTAGCTTCGGTTAGGGACGTCCCTCGGATATGACGTTAAATGCAGGTCCCGTGTTTGGGGAGAGCCACACCTCACGCCCGTAAAAGAACCCACCACACCTTTCGGAAAAGAGTAGGGGCATGCCCCGGTGTGCGATGGTCCAAATCCTTGTCTGGAGTTGGTGATTCACTACCAATCACCCGGATGGAGGCCTGGCGAACCTCCGTCTCGTATCAGCCATACGGTGATTTACACCGGACCATTCACCCAGACGGGAGAACTGGCGCATCCCCGTCTTGTATCAGCCAACGAAAGGGTATCTCACCCCGTAAGGGGCGGTATAACCCCGACGGCACGTACGCACGTCGACTACCTACCTACGACTAAATCCAGCGCAAAGTGAACCAGTCAGAATATAATAGATGTTGATAAATAAAGAACTTGTCCTTGATAAAATCAAACTTAAATTTTATCTCCTTACTTGATTACAGATTACTCACGAGAGTGTTGATCCCAGTGAGTGGCATGTCTCCAGAGTGTACTACAACAAGCAGTACTTTGACTCAGTGGAACAACTCCTTACCGGGTACGCGGACGGTTCGGTTGAAAAGGACACGCCTGACGCCGACGCAATGGCCGACGAGATTCTGTATCCCACATTCGTGAGGAGGGGAAAGCCGCAGCCAGCTTCTCCTAGTCGGGGCCCGACGCTGACCGAACCGGGCGGCAGGCGGTACGCAGTGCGGGGGCGACACGTCGAGTACATGGGCTGGAGTTTCGACTGGCGTTTGAGCACCGCACAGTCAATGCAGCTTTATGACGTCAGGATGAACGGAGAGCGTATCGCGTACGAACTGAGCACGCAAGATGCAACGTCTTTTTACTCCGGAAGCAACCCCGAAATGCTCAACAACCTCTTTGTCGACTCGTATTGGGATGTTGGCAGAAGTTATGAACTCACACAGGGTATAGATTGTCCAGAAACCGCAACGTTCTTCAACACACTTCAACAAAGAAGCACCAAGGAACCGAGCTTGATGAAAAACGCCGTCTGCGTGTTCGAACTGAATGCTGGGATACCTCTCCGTCGCCATTTTGATTCGGACTTTGCGGGAGGCTTCAACTTCTACGGTGGCATGGCTGATCACGTGTTGGTGTTACGTCACATCAATACTGTCTACAACTATGACTACGTCTACGATTACATATTTCACCAAAACGGTGTCATCGAAGTTCGTGTCGGCTTGACTGGATATATCATAACATCTCAAGACACAACCCGGTACGGTTACCCACTCTATGCGGGTGAAATCGGGAATGTTCACCAGCACTCCTTCAACTACAAGGTGGACCTGGACATTCTAGGAACACAAAATAGGTATGTAAGAGATGCCTTTTGCAGAAAAACCCACCGCTATTTGACCAAACCTGTATGATGTTCTTATATCTGTCACTCAATGCACAACTGAACATCTTGTGATTTCTCGGCGAATTTTTCAAACAGGTTTGAAACCGTGGACATCGTGTTGGAGAACATCACCAACCCTGAGCGGCCGGACCTGCAGCACATCCAGACCCGCATCCAGCGAAACCTTAAGAGAACCGAGAGGGAAGCCGCCTTGCAGTACGACTTCAACCGGCCCAAGTACTACAACTTCTACAACGAGGAAGAGACCAACCGGTATGTGATTGTGCCATCTATATGTTCTAACCATTCTAACGACTCTACGTACGATCACGTATCCCAACACAAAACCAACTTTCTGAACAGGCTTCCATAACCAGGAAAATCGCTCAGAACACGCGACCTTGCGGGTCAAAGGTGATTGGAAGTCGGTGTCGGCCCCCGGTTCAAAGAAGATCTATGGGTTCTGCTTTACATATAGCTAAGCTGTTACTCCCCCATAAAAGATGTTAATTTGTGTTCAATGTTTCAACTTTGTGCAATTATGATGGAACAGTGTCTTCAACAGTTGCTGAAGTACTATCAGATGCTGGTGATTATTATGAGCTTGCTATCCTGTGTTTTCGGAATCTTGTATGATTCGTATTTGTGGCACAATAGTATGTTATAGAATGCTTTATCACAGGCATACTTCTTTAGGAAACAGCTAGGAAATTGCTATACATGGTTTGTTCATGGTGGAATATGCTATTTTTTTTACAATCTAGAAACATATCAATATTTACTTCCCACAGGTTCGGCGTGAATCGTGGTTACCGTGTGCAGCTGAACGGCATCGCTAAGACACTGCTGCCCCGGCAGGACTGGGCACCGATGCGGGGAGTGGCCTGGCAGGACTACCAGCTGGCCGTGACCCGGAGGAAAGAATCCGAGCCCGCCAGCTCCTCCATCTACAACCAGAACGACCTGTACGAACCGCTCGTCGACTTCCAGACCTTCATCGATGATGATGAGAACATCGTTGACGAGGACCTGGTTGCCTGGGTGACGCTCTCCACGCACCACATTCCTCACTCCGAGGACTTCCCGACCACGGCTACTGCGGGGACACAGATGCAGTTCTTCCTGCGCCCCTTCAACTACTACGACGAGGATCCTTCGGTGGGCTCGTCTAACGCCGTTCTGATCACCCCGGGAGAGAAGTCTGGGTCCGTCCGGGTGGAACGGTTCGGTACCCCGACAGGCCCTGCCTGTGTGTCCGAGCAGAGTCCGTTCCGCTACAACGGGACGTGGCGAGGGCCCCTTTAAGCAGGCAATTACCTCATGAATTTGGTGGCAAGAAAGTAGTTGCTTTAACAATTCTTTGTTAATTGTATTATCCATGGAAGATAAAGACTTAAAAATATTGCCATCATTCATTCACTTTCAATTCAAGCGGGGAGAGGCGAAATAAAGAAAGACGTCGGAATAGATCTACAAAATCTTTGTAATATTTTTCAAAAGCTAATGAAGTGTTGCGTTGTTTAAACCATCAATATTATTGAGATTATGTTCATTGATTTGTTAAAACGATGTTTCTTGAAAGCAACTCACTATGAGGTAAGAGCTACACATTAAGTGTACACTTATGGAATATGTAATCATGAATCTGCATATCTTTATAACCAAATAAGTTGTGAGCTGTCATTTCTGCTGTGTTCAATAAAGTAAATAAGTGTGCAATGTTGTCGGTAGTTGATTTGCTGAACTGGAAGTACTTGTAGGACGTTAGAGAGTCCATCTGTGCCATAATCACATGCAAACTATATGAAGAACACGAGAATCGATGTGCCCATACCCCACGTGACACCACCGAATATTTATGCCGATACCTTACAACGCAGACATACCAAGAGTTCCGCGACCTCATGATAGGTCTGTCAATATTGCGACATGTGCAAGTTGGTTAATGGTGTTCATGACCAAGCATAATATATGCTTGGTCATGAACACCATTAACCAACTTGCACATGTCGCAATATTGACAGACCTAATATCTACCATTTAGATGAATTGTGGCGCTTTTGCATCAATTATGCAAATTATACATTTATTTGCATAATTGTTATCTCCTGATGTTCTACTTACCATAAACTACATATGTTACATGTATTTGAGTCATATTATGGAAAACACTGCAAATATAGATTTTACTCATAAATTATGCAAATTAAGTCCCAATTAGCATAATTTGCACTTCATTAAGTACATCTCATTCTAAACAACCTGCATACTTAATATCATGGAAAACCGTCGTTCCTTTGTTCAGTTATTCTCCTTAGAAGAATTTCACAATAGCGCCCCTGCAGTTCCAGAGCAAGCTGCAAGGGGGCCCAAACCTACGACTTCTTTATTACATCACAAGCTATCAGCCACCCGAAAATGAAGACCATAGCAAGTCCAGGTCAAAAGATACAAAAAAAGAAGTTCTGCTGCAGTACCAAGGACACATACCAGGGGGCCCAAAATCAACCTTGACTTTTGGCTTCATAACACCTGCATACATACCAAATATCATCGTAATCCAGCAAGAGGTTCTTGAGTTATGCTGACTACAATAGTTCGGAAACACAAACACAGATACACACACACATCCACACACATCCACACCCAAGAGTGAGACACACCCAAAACTTTATTTCCATTTTTCATGGAGATAACACGACTCGGTATTCTGCGCAGTCTGCAAGAACTCCTGGAATTGTGTGTCCAAAGGAACCTTTTGAATGTTAGTGGCGAGCCTAATGGTATATATAGTACTGTGTACAGTCTGAAAGAAATCTAGGAATTGTACAGGAATGTGTCAACCGAAGTCTTTAGATAGTTTGTGGGCAGGGAACTGTCCACAGAAACTGCAAAAAATAGAAAGTGGGTCATTCAGCTTTTTTAGTCCATAGGAATGTTTGGGATGTTAGTCGGCAGGAAACATCCTACATCCTATCTATTCATGTTCCTGAGGTCTATGGGCAAGAGACATATTGTGTTCAACGGATGCTGTTGCATTGTGTGTGCTGTGTCTGTTGGTAATTGAATTAGAATTTGAAACTGTAGATTTTGGCAAAATGGTGTTGATATACAGTCCTGTCAGAGTTCAATAGCTATTCTGGTGGTGGGAACACAAGCAGTGGACATCGAGTGTTGTTTTTAGTGGTCTCTGATGAAACTGGGGTTTGCTCTGGTGGTGGGGTGTGTATGATGCATGTGTTTGTTTGTTTGTTTGTTTGTTTGTTTGTTGTGTGTGTGTTTGTGTGTGTGTATGTGTGTGTGTGTTTGTGTGTGTGTATGTGTGTGTGTGTTTGTGTGTGTGTATGTGTGTGTTTGTGTGTGTGTTTTTTTTTGTGTGTGTGTGTGTGTGTGTGTGTGTGTGTGTGTGTGTGTGTGTGTGTGTGTGTGTGTGTGTGTATTTGTCTAACAGAACAGGTACTCATCAGTCGTTTTCTTCGGAAACCCTGTATAGGGAGCACCGCCTATCATTGACTTAAGCAGGGTACAGTAAAAATGAAAATAGCAGCTACCGCCGCCATGGCAAAGTCTTTTTTCATTGCCAATCTTGTTATCTATTCATTAACTACGATGATGTTGACCTCTACTACTGTAGAACGTTGAACTTGACATGTAGATGCAAAGTCCACATACCCGTATCCTAGCAACTGTCACCCAATACGGCTATACAGTAGAGTAACATTGGTGCAAACAGTATCCGATCGACTTGCAGCCGGGCTGCGCCGCTCTAACATTCGTGAACATGGAAATGACCGGGGCGAAGACGTACACTTACAGCGCCGTTCCTGAGAAAAATGCAGACAAGCCTGCGTTGAAAACCGTGAAGTTTTGGCAGGCGGTCTCTGTGGTGCTGTTCTTCGCGTGTATCGCGTTGGCCGTTGCTCTGGGGGCTTTTGTGGCGAGTGTGAACGGCGGTGAACGAAGCCAACATGTGACACCGTGCCCTGCTGGACTTGCAGTCGAGCCAATGAACGAAGACGACCCGGGACTGTACGACGATCTGTCCCTGGCAGAACACAACGCCGTTCGTGTCTACATGGAGAGTCAGGAGACTCTGGCTCTAACTCCGTGGGACGACGCTGGGTTCAGCGATAACTTCATCA
Source organism: Branchiostoma lanceolatum (assembly GCF_035083965.1). Lineage (NCBI taxonomy): Eukaryota > Metazoa > Chordata > Leptocardii > Amphioxiformes > Branchiostomatidae > Branchiostoma > Branchiostoma lanceolatum. The sequence goes on from NC_089728.1 coordinate 16,408,888, forward strand.
ACGCTATCGGTATGCCACGTAGTCCTTGTGTACTTGGACTTCATCATTTATTAAGAGGATAATTCATCATCTTGTAAAGCCCGATTTATTCTGACATCGTGCCTACTACCTTTTACTTAACGCTCTTATGTTCGAGGAAATAAATTATGACAATTATATGGGTATAAACTATTGTCTCTTCTTACCCATAATTTGCCTTGTTACGGCATTTTATGTTTTTAAATCTGTGTGTTGATGGGCTTGGTATAGAAGTACCACCCACTAAACCTTTATGGATCAATAAATAAAAGAAACAACTATTTGTTTTTAACGTTTCTACAGAACTGCACGTCCCAGCCAAATCGGAGGCCTTGGCGTTCCTTGACGGCGGGGGTGACAAACCGGAGAGACAGGCGCTGGTGACCGTGCACGCTGGCGGGAAGACACCACCGGTCGTGGAGGAGTATGTGGTCGGGCCACTGCCCAACCCTGCCCGCCACACACCGTACTCACCACCCGGCAGGAAGAGCCCCATCCCGTGGACCAGTCGGGCTCCTGACGAGAAAGAATGGCCACTGCTTTATACACTCATTGATGATGCTACGGCTGCTCTGCACAACATTTTAAAGGTACCTGCCGTCCAACCCCGGCTCTATGGCGCTTCGAAAGTCTAGCTTATTTACCCTGCTGATAATGAACTCGACGCCTGTTTAATTATCATTTCTCTAATGAAAAGAACAATGATAATCATTATCCCAGTGATAATTGTTTATATAAGCAATGAGGTTTTGATATTGGTAAATTCTCCTTGATATAAGTTGATTCACCATTCTACTGCTTCTCCATTTTAGTTGTTTGCGTCATCAGTGTCATATTCCTGACAAGAATTGACATGTCGTAGATATCATTAACCATGTTCAAACTTTGCTTTATCTGGCCGCCATCTTGGGATGGGATGGGAGGGGGGTCTTTTGAGACAGCCCCCTGTAAATGCCTATATCGTATGACCACTAAATTTCAGATTAGAGGATGACATAGAGGCAAAGCTGAAATATTACAACAGCTTATGTGTCATGAAGACATGAATTGACGTCATTTATGTGATATCGTCAAATACCCGTGAAGAAATTGGGTTAGAATTTTTGTCATGTCTTCCAGTTGTGCAAATACTTGACTGTAAATCTTGAAATGTTCTTGGTGGGTTTTTTTTCGCGGTTTTCGCGTTGATCTTTCCACCGCGAAATCATGACACCGCGAACATGTGTTTTATCTCACCTCCTCTCGCTCTGCCTAAGAACCAAGCACTGATTTGATTTGATTTGATTTGACTGTAGGAAAGTACAGCCAGGACTACCCAACTAGCCGAGGGCTATTACAAAGGGTTAGCCCTGGGAACAGTATATTCAAAATTCAATACAAACTTTCACAAAGTGCGCATGCGTCAAACACACACATAGCGGCGGACACAGAACACAAAGTAAAATTACATCGAAGAAACAAAATTAACAAAAACCCTCACAAGACTGAAGCGCATATGGAAAAAAATACACAAGACTAAGCTATATTTAAATCGTTAACAATGTCAAGCCAAAACTTAGGTTTATATTACATACTAGGTTAGCAGATTATACAACATGTCATATAATACTTGTGGTAGGTCAGTCAATTATTTACAGAGTATTTGTTGCCGAGTGATGTACAGAGTTTGTTTTTGAAGGAGCTGACAGTGAGGGATGTGCGGATATTACTGGGAATAGAGTTCCAGAGTGAGATCGCTCGACTAATGAATGATCTCTGAGATCTGGTAGTTTTGCACGTTGGAGTAGTCAGGTGTTCACTGTTCCTTAGGGGATAGCGGGAGTTGGTATCAGGCGCACGTGTTTGGGGTAGCAAACTTTGGAGATGTGGAGGGCAGCGTCCATTCAAGAGTCTGTAGAGAGTCACAGTTGTGTGGAACTTGCGTCGGTACTGGAGTGATGGTAGTGATAGTTCGGTGTAGAGACTTTCGTAGGAAGGATACGGTAGCCCGAAGTGTCCACTGATGATTCTGGTAGTCTGGTATTGGACAGATTCCACAGTCCTTTGGTCGCGTTTGGTAAGACCAGACCAGACAATGTCTGCATACTCGAGGTTTGGCCTTACGATTGTCATGTATAGTCTAAGGAGTAGGTCCTTTGGTATCTTCTTCCTCAGAGCACATAGCAAACCAGAAGATCGTCTAGCCTTTGTAGAGATGATGTCGATATGGTTTGACCAGGAGAGGGTATTTGTGAGAGTAACGCCGAGGTGTTTATGGCTGGTGACAACTTGCAATATGGTTCCACCTAGGGTCACGGGAGGAATCGGTTGTGGAATGGCGCGTGTCGTGATGAACATAGCTTTACACTTGTCTATGTTGGCTTCAAGTTTCCATTGAGACAGCCAGGTAGACACAGAGCTCAGGTCTCTGTTCAGTGATGCAACTACATGTTGGATAGAGTGATGGGAGGAGGACAGTGAAGTGTCGTCGGCGAATAAATTTGGTTGGGATTGTATACAGCTAGAGGCAAGGTCGTTGATATAGAGTATGAAAAGCGTTGGTCCGAGGACAGAACCCTGTGGTACGCCGGCTAGGGGAGACTTCCAGTCTGATGCCACTCCCTGGATACGGTTAACCTTCCGTTTTTACCTTCGCCTAGAAGGCTATATTATAGGGTCTGTGTGTCCGTCCGTCTGTCTGCTTGAACAGATTTACATTGTACAATATTACAGCCCAGGAAGCATTTTGTAACATCACTTGGTAAACACAAGTACGCTGAAAGTCTGTTTATAAAGGCTGCGATCCGTGACATTTACCCCCGATATTCATGCATGCACACATATGCATGGCACGGACGGTTTGTTTACTAAGTCATTGTCAGCGCATGAGAAGTCACGCACAGGTGTATCTGTTAGATCTGAACACTGAAAACATGGCTAGGAACCAAGTTCATTTAGTATTACGCATTGTATGTTATCTCATTTATAAGAAATAAAGACGATATTGCCTTTTTACATCGCTACTATTTCATTATCAGTATCATAAACGTAACTAGGTACGATGAATAAAGTGTTGGAATAGACCCCTTGTGCCATGCATATATATCGACGGATTTCACCGAGAAGAGCATCTCGCCGCCGACTCAGCTGACTCAACGCTGCTTTCAATTGGGGACGCCATATTATTTTAGCGTTTCCCGCTCCCGTCCTTACCGCTTGTTTACCTTTCCTGTGCTCAAATAACGCGCCCTCGCGCAAGACTCAAAATGGCGCCGGAGTTTGGAAAGGGGTCTATTATATGGGAAGGAGATTTAATGTAAATGTGTTGGCATCGATACCCCATGACAGCCAAACGACATTTGCATACATATTAGGAGACTTTTAATAAACAAGCTATTTGACCTGTACCTTCTTTACTGTCACCCCAGAACGGGGCTGTCAAGATTAACAAGACAAAAAAGGAAACCTGAATGGGAGATATGCACCAATAATGATAATATTTTTTATTGGTCAGAAATCACCCGCAATGGCAGCCTTTCTAACGCTGAATTGACGCAGGGTTTACATGTTTCACATAATACGCAACATACACCTAATCTATCCACACTTGCTTTTTGTGTATTTGTCACGAGGGTCTGGGCGGCTGCCATTTGGCGCCACCAGGTGACCTCAACACGATCTTCCCCAACCGAAGCCAGGTACCCATTTACACCTGGGTGGAGTGAGGAAAGTCGTGTAAAGTGCCTTTCCCAAGGGCACAAGATCAGTGACACGACAGGATTCGAACTCGGGACCTCTTGGCTCTGAGCCGAACGCTCTGCCGTTGCGCCACACGACCCCACCCCTTCATACCAATAGTGGTATGAAGGCCAACGTTGTCTACTATTTTGTCCCATGACATTGTAAATGCTTACAACAAGAGTCTTATGTACTGTGGCGTCGTGTGGCGTAATGGGTAGAACATTCGACTGTCAAACAATTTTAAGGGGACCCGAGTTGGATCCCGACGTTGTGTCCTTGGGAAATACACTTAACACGACTTTCCTCAGGTGTAAATGAGTACCTAGCTCATCTATAGTTAGGAAAGTCCCTTGGATAGGACGTTAAATGGAGGTCCCGTGTTTGGGGAGGGCCACAACTCGCGCACGTAAAATAACCCACTACACCTTTCAAAAAAGAGTCAGTCAGTCAGCCATCGGCCTCCTTCCGTCTGAACAAACGATGGCACGCGCCCCCTCCTGGAGCAGGTTCTCCGGTGGCTGTGCAGTCCGATCCGAGTACGGGTATGCGATAGTCCAAAACCTTACTTTAGGTGGAACTATCTCTTCTCTGGTCTGTATAAAAATATGATGATGATGAAAAAGCTACGGTGCATGAAATTATAATCGATGTTTTTGTTACGAAGCATCAAATCTTTGCTTTTGATAGCAACAATATTTGTCTTCCTTCTAGGAAAGTTTCGGTTATACGTACCGCAACTGCTCCAATCGTTGTCTGGTCGACATTGAGGTTGTCCCCAAAGGTTACAAAAGCGGCGAGCGGAGGTCATGGATCATGTTTCATCCTGCCAGAACGGGCCTCATTGGGAACTATCTGAACTTTATGATACAGGTAAGACATTGGTATTACCTAGGAGGTTTTATCATTCGTTTAAGTTCTCTATCATGCAGCTTTAAACTTTGGTTTTGACTCTGACGATAACACCCTCTCCACCTTTTTTTTTTGTACCAAAGGTAATTCACGTATCTCCTTCTGGTAAAAAAGGGTGGGCACCACCCTCCAGCCCCCTTTTTTTTAATTAAAGGTGGTTCTTGACTTTTGGTAAAAAATTGTAGCAAGGCCAGTTCTTTTCACTATATATGGTCACAGTTAATCATCAAAGAAAATAAGGGATAACATGAGCCTTATCCCTTTTTTTCGACAATAGGAAGTTATCTGATTCTCTTTTAGGTAAAAAGGGGATAGCGGGGTCTCATCCATTTTTTCACCAGTGAGAAGGTTTCTAGGTAATACCCATATTATAACATAGGCTTATTATAGGCCACAACAACCCAAACCTCACTTTGGTGCATGACCCCCAGCTGACCCCGGGAAAATCAAAATGGCTGCCGTAACTAGAAAGAGGTCTGTTCTGACTGGTAAAGATGGATAATGGTGACTATCACTATCCCATGTCCAAGTAGACGTGAGAGGGGTAATAATAACGCTTTTCCAAAGCAAAAATGTTTTAAACTAAAAAAGGGATGAATAGCCAAAGCTACCTTTTCGTCTATAGGTACACTATGTAAAGGATAAAGTAGAAAGTAACATTTAAATGTAGGTGCTGAAACCTTTTTTTTCTAACAGTGATTGAATAAGCGGTGATCAAAAGTCAACAATAACGTAACGTTACGTTATTCTTATATTTTAACGGCAACCAACCCTTATGTCACCATGTTTAAAGTCACTCGATAGTCCATCTTGCTCTGACGGACAATCTATACAAAGGCAAGGTATTTCGCACGGACAAAAAATAATTTTCTCCCTACCTCCTTATTTTATTACAGATTACTCACGAGAGTGTTGATCCCAGTGAGTGGCATGTCTCCAAAGTGTACTACAACAAGCAGTACTTTGGCTCAGTACAACAACTCATTACCGGGTACGCGGACGGTTCGGTTGAAAAGGACACGCCTGACCCTGACATACAAGACGAAGAGATAATGTATCCAACCTTCGTGAGGAGGGGAAAGCCACAGCCAGCTTCTCCTAGTCGGGGCCCGACGCTGACTGAACCGGGCGGCAGGAGGTACGCGGTGCGGGGGCGACACGTCGAGTACATGGGCTGGAGTTTCGACTGGCGTTTGAGCACCTCACAGTCCATGCAGCTGTACGACATCAGGATGAACGGAGAGCGTATCGCGTACGAACTGAGCTCACAAGAGGCGACGTCTTTTTATTCTGGATACAACCCCGGTATGCTCAACAACCTCTTTGTCGACTCCTATTTCGTTAGTGGCAGAAGCTTTGAGCTCGTCCGTGGCATAGACTGTCCAGAAACCGCAACGTTCTTCAACACACTTCAGCAAAGAAGCACCAAAGAACCGAGACTGACACGGAACGCCGTCTGTGTATTCGAACTGAATGCTGGGATACCTCTCCGTCGCCATTTTGATTCGGACTTTGCGGGAGGCTTCAACTTCTACGGTGGTATGGCTGATCACGTGTTGGTGTTGCGTCACATCAACACTGTAGACAACTATGACTACGTCTACGATTACATATTTCATCAAAATGGCGTTATGGAAGTCCGAGTCGTATTAACTGGCTATATCCTAACATCACCAGACAAAGCCTCATATGGTTACCCCCTCTATGGCGGCAATGTTGGAAATGTTCACCAGCACGCTTTCAACTACAAGGTGGACCTCGACATTCTAGGAACACAGAATAGGTAAGAAACGCCTTTTGTAGTAAAACCCACTGGTTTGATAGTCTTGCCTCCGAGGAAATATAGACACTTTCCTCCTTGGTCCTCATGAAAGCAATCTAAATTGGAAGCCTTATATAGAGATATATTATGCACAACTGAACATGTTGTCAGTTCTACGAAACTTTTCAAACAGGTTCGAAACCGTGGACATCGTATTGGAGAACATCACCAACCCTGAGCGGCCGGACCTGCGCCACATCCAGACCCGCATCCAGCGGAACCTGAGGAGAACCGAGAGGGAAGCCGCCGTGCAGTACGACTTCAACCGGCCCAAGTACTACAACTTCTACAGCGAGGAAGAGACCAACCGGTATGTGGTTGTGCCATCTACATGTTCTTACGATTTTATGATCACGTATTCCAACACAAAAACTCGCCAAATTTCCGAACAGACTTCCAAGCTTAATCAGGATAGGACCTTATTGATCAGAACACGTGACCTTGCGGGTCAAAGTTGATTGGAAGTCGGTGTCTGCCCCCGGTTCAATTAAAATTGATGGACCCTGATTTACATAATCCTTGTTATAGCTGAGCTTTTGGTCCCAACAAAATATTTTACTTGGTGTTCAATGTTTTTAAAACTTTGTGTTATTACATTGAAACAGTGTCTTGGGTATTTGTTGTGATACTGCCAGATACCGATGATTCTGAGCTTGCTAGCTTGTGTTTTCGGAACCTTGCATGATTTGTATTTTCAGCACAGTAACTTGTCTGTTTTAACTATTATGCTTCTTTAGGAAACTACGACCGTACAAAGCTTTAAAGCTAGAAAATAGCTATACATTATCTGTTTATGGTTAAATATGATTTTGTTTACAACCTGATAACATATCTATTGTTACTTCCCACAGGTTCGGCGTGAATCGTGGTTACCGTGTGCAGCTGAACGGCATCGCTAAGACACTGCTGCCCCGGCAGGACTGGGCACCGATGCGGGGAGTGGCCTGGCAGGACTACCAGCTGGCCGTGACCCGGAGGAAAGAATCCGAGCCCGCCAGCTCCTCCATCTACAACCAGAACGACCTGTACGAAGCGCTCGTCGACTTCCAGACCTTCATCGATGATGATGAGAACATCGTTGACGAGGACCTGGTTGCCTGGGTGACGCTCTCCACGCACCACATTCCTCACTCCGAGGACTTCCCGACCACGGCTACTGCGGGGACACAGATGCAGTTCTTCCTGCGCCCCTTCAACTACTACGACGAGGATCCTTCGGTGGGCTCGTCTAACGCCGTTCTGATCACCCCGGGAGAGAAGTCTGGGTCCGTACGGGTGGAACGGTTCGGTACCCCGACAGGCCCTGCATGTGTGTCCGAGCAGAGTCCGTTCCGTTACAACGGGACGTGGCTAGGGCCCCATTAAAGTACCCTCTAGCCTGGGTGCCAGATAACCGCGCTCCTGGCGCAAATCCTTCGGCCGGGGATGCAACTCGCGCCGCCGCCACAGATAGCACACGGCCCACTAATTAGCTCTCGCGATATAGCGCGATAGAAATTAGAGTTCGGCTGCCAAGCGCTCCCGGGTGCCAACTCTATCCCTACTACTAGGTCTTCCCCGCCCAAAAGGGGTTATCATCGCATCGCGCGAAAAGTCTGGTATTCAGGCTAGATACCCTCATGAATGTTTTTTGATGGCAAGATTGTATTTGCTTTAACAATTCTTTGCTCATTTTGATATCCATGGAAGATAAAGAGACTTAAAACTATTGGCTTATTATCATTAGCACCATTGGTGTGCAGAAGAGTGTTCATGCTCATAGTGTTACATCAAAAATTATTAAGTTGCTTCCAAGCGGTGAATAACGCAATAGATAAAAGACTCGGAATACTCATCTTTGTAATGTTTTTCAAAAGTTAATAAAGTATTGCGTTTGCATCAGCATCGAAAATATGCTTAATGGTTCGCATGTTGAGACGATGCTTCCTGAAAGCAACTTACAATGAGGTTAAAGCAACAATACTTAGTGTACACTTATGGAATATCTATTGTCTAATTTTGAATCTGCATCTTGATAACCAAATATGTTGTGAACTTTGTCATTTCTGCTATGTTCTGTTCAATAAAGTAATAAAGTGCCCACTCTTGTCGGTTGTTGATTTGCTGAAATGGAAGAATACTTAGGGCGTTGCATAGTCCATAATCATCTGCCGCAATCAACCAAAAAGAATTAGACTGATTAATCGAATGTCTGTATTTGTATGTTTATGTAAGTTTCATGTGTAATTGATTAATACTGTGACTATTCATCACTTCTTGTCACTCTACTAGCATATGGGAAAACAGTTCTGACCTCCAAGTCGACCTTGACATCCTGCCAGTCTCCATCAAACCGTCTTTCCCCACTTCCTATCACTCTTTTGTATTCAGTAGGACGGACACCAAAGAACACAAACATTAAGACACACCGAAAACAAAACATCCGTACACTGAAGCAATACAATAAAGTCATATGTCAGAAATTGGAACCTATCAAAAATATTGAGTTACAAATGTACATTTAGGAACTTTGTAGGTTGGTCTGGTGTGAATATGCAGGCGGGAAGTTCAATTTGAAGAAAAGATAAAAACCATGTGACAAACTTTTCATGTATCTTAACAAATGCAGCTTGACGCAACGGTACTATTCTGGCAAACGCCTTGCGTCTTTTCAAAGTCAGAAAACTACAGTGTTAGAAACAGACATTTGTTATACTGCCACCATCCAACTGTAGATGTGGCTTATGAGTTATTCACCATCAAACCAAGTTCCGTCATAATGAAAAGATGGCTCAGTCGGAACGCAGCTTGGACCCTCCTCCGTCCCAAAGCGGTTCACTTTGGCTGAGTTGAAATTGTCTTTTGGAGTGACGTAGACTGCGTTGGAGGACCCCATAGATGGATCCTCGTCAAAATAGTTGAACGGCCGCAAGAAAAACTTGAGATGGTTGCCGGTAGTAGTGGTGGTCGGGTAGTCACAGGTGTCGGGGATATGGTGAGCACCTAGTGTCACCCATGCTACTAGATCACGATCAACTATACTCTCGTTGTCGTTTATGTATGACTGAAAGTCTACGACTGGGTCGTAGAGATCGTTCTGGTTGTAGATGGACGAGCTGGAGGGTTCGGACTCTTTTCGATGAGTCACGGCGAGCTGGTAGTCCATCCAGCCGACGCCCCGCATGGGTGGAGAGTCGTCCCGGCGGAGCAAGGACTTGGCGATGCCGTTGACTTGAAGGCGGTACCCACGGTGAACGCCAAATCTAGAATTGGGAAAAAAAAGTTGTTACCTATTGACAAGAACACTGTGAACCTCCACGACCTCATATCTTCGGCAAGTGTTTTTGTCTCATTACAATGCAAGTGATATGCAAATACGTCTCTTATTAGCATAACTTACATCAATTCATTGACTCCTCTTTCCAGATCACATGTGTTACAAGTGTCCTTGTTCAGGAAGTTATTGTAGCATTTCATTAATGATACAAATGAATACCAAAGGTCTGAGTGAAACACACACGAACGCTGACGAAAACATAATCTTCTTGACAAAGGTAATTACGACCATTGCGTTTTATTGAAAATGTGTACGTAAACTATGTGAATCAAGACTGTTTATCGTCCATCTGATCAGTTTTAACACTGTAAAAATTACAGATGCTACACGTTAGTGTATAATTTGAATAACGAAAGTTATAATGTGAAGGGACTACCATTTATTCATAATGATAAAGATCTGCATGAAGATTTTCTTCCAGTAACTTAATTGTAAACGAGAATCTTAGAACTTTTTAGAAAAATATCAAAGCTAGCACAATTTCTTCGTCCTTAAATCCTCCGTAGAACGTATGTTCAAAGACAATTTACCTGTTCTTTTTCAGGTTGTTGTAGAAGTTATAGTACTTTGGCTGGTCAAATCTGTACTGAATGGCGGCTTCCTTTTCAGTACTTTTCAGGCTACGTTGCAGGCGAGTCTGGATGTGACGTAGGTCTGGTCGCTCCGGATTTGTGATGTTCTCAAGAACAATGTCCACGGTCTCGAACCTCAGAAATGACCGAAATTGATGTAGAGTTGATTATAAGTCTATTACATGAATCGGTGACGTTGGGTGGCAGCATTTCCGAGAAATTACCAAAATTACACATTTCTAAATGTCAAAGACTCATCAATGCATGCATCTGCGCTGAATTCTTCTCCATGTTTTGATCAGAAGACTAACTGTGCACATGCTTATTAGTGAAGCAGTCCTTTAGACTATTTTTTTAATTCTAGACAGTAATGAACTTAACCATGGCCTATTGAATATGTAGAAAATGCAAACGCTTATATCAACTTTGAAACTGAGTCAGAACTAGATCACGATTCGATACCCCAGATACCCACACAAACAACATCCAGTCTTATCAATTAAAGATGGCGGCGCCCAAGGACGAGAGTTAAGCCAATATAGGTTTTGCTATCGCAAATCTGTAATCATTCTCCCACGCATAGTCCTCCCGCGAATTGTAATATACAGAAGGGCCTTATGTACATGTTTAATCAAGGACCTTTATAATGTCCTTGGTTTAATAAAGCTCTCGGGTGGTTTCTGCGTGGGAGAATGATTACAGGTTTGCGATAGCAAAACCTATATTGGCTTAACTCCCGTCCATGGGCGCCAGTATTTTGTATCCCATGATGCTAATATAGATATTGGTTTACCTATTCTCTGTTCCCAGCATATCGATGTCCACCTTAAAGCTGAAGCCATACTGGTGAAGGTTCCCAACCTGATTGGCCCAGGCCGGGTAGCCGTACGGAGCCTCGGCCTGTGTGTAAAAAGTCGCTTGTAGATAACCTGTCAAGGTCACGCTGACCTCTAACACTCCGTTTTGGTGGAAGATATAGTCGTAGATGTAGTCGTAGTTACCGATGGTGAATATATGACGTAGAACCAAAGCGTGGTCGACCATCCCTCCGTAGAACTCGTAGCCGCCGGCGTAGTCCGAATCAAAATGGCGCCTGAGGGGTATCCCAGAGTTCAGCAGTCGAACACGCACACGGCGTTTTTGAAGCGGCGCGGTCCTGCAGTGTCTCTGTGGTGAAGAGCGTCGAAGAAGATGGCGGTCTTGGGACAGTCAACGCCGCGAACGAGCTCGTGACTTCTGCCCTGACTCCAACCGCTGTCCGTGAAGAAAGATCGCAGCATCTTCGGGTCGTGACCCGAGTAGATGGCTGCGGCCTCCATTGAGCTCAGCTCGTACACTATCCGTTGTCCGTTTACCTTGACGTCATACAGCCGCAACCCTTGCGTGATACCGAGCCTCCAATAAAAACTCCACCCCATGTACTCGACGTGTCGACCCCGAGTCTTGTACCGCTTACCATCGGGCTCAAAGAGCTCGGGCGCCCGAAGAGGTGTCTGTGGTTGCCCCGGTCCTCTTCGTAAGAACGAGGAGAATAGTACACCATCCGTACCCTCGTCTGAGTAGTCGGGGAGTCTAGTTTTCTGCAGTGTTCCATCGTTGTAGCGACGAACAAATTCATCCACACTGTCGAAGTATTGTTCGTTGTAGAAGACTCTGTCAATCCTCCACTGGCTGGGGTCTCTATTTTCATGGTTGACCTGAAAATGTTAGTAGCATATTTTCATGTCGCCTTGTTTGTTACACATATTCATGACATCGCCTCATAAACAAAGTTGATAAAACTATCTATCAAGTATCATAAAACTTTAGATCAAAGTTTTGGCATCGAACGGCATATTCTCCACGCTTTAGTGAGCCTGGAATTACATTGTGCAATGTCCAAAAGATCAGCCGATCAAGATCGCAGCCAGCAGCCTGATGGCTGCATCAAAGCTCATGTATAAACAAGAGCTATTCACCACTCAACAATTACGAGCCTAGCACTTCTCCACTCTCCAACTTTGAAGTTCTGCTGCAGAACCGTAGGTAGCCGGTAAGATGCCAATTATGAAACTTGACATACGTTTTCGGACCCCTTCCAAATATAATGACGACCAATCCACAGCCTCTCGAATTATGCTGTTAAGGAGTTGATAGACATACACATAAGACCTTCTGCATCACCGTAGTAAGCCTGCAGCTAAACCATTCTTTAATCTGACTTTTGACTCCCCAACACCTTCCCACGTACCAAAAATCATGAACATCCATAAAAGCTCCTCGAGTTATGCTGGCTACATACACTCCACCATAGCCAAACCAAAAACACAACCTTCTGGCAACGGTAATGATAAAACTTGCTGAAACTGCTTACCTGAAACATGAAGCCCACATGGTGCAGGAATCCACCGGGTAAGTTTCTGACAGCTCGGAACCAGGTCTTCCTCTCTCCGCTGCTGTAACCGCGAGGTGTCGTGTCTGGTGTCAGCAAGCAACGGGTCGAACAGTTGTGTAACTTGTAGCCATAACTCTCCTAAAGAACAAACACACACACAAACAAACAAACAAACGTGGGCAAGGTGTAGTAATGACTCTCATAAACAACGAACAAACAAACAAATGTGTGTAAGGTTTAGTAATGGCTCTCCTGAATAAGCGTTCGAAGTTCACTACTCCATGAAAAATTTGGAGTTTTTCGTATGCCTTGTTTAATTGTAGGTCAAAAATTATGAAGACGAGGTTTTGATCAACATAACATGTGTCCGCTGATTGCTTCCTGTCACTCTACGGTGAACGTGATTAGCATATGGAAAATATATAACTATGAAAACAACACAAACAAGCAGACCCAAAAATAATACCTCCCCGTGAATTAGTAGCCTCTTCCATTGAACCCATGACCTGAAATGTCCTGTCTGATAATCGACTAGTTCTTACACCTTCGAGCTATACTGGCCTTTGTGGTGATGCCATCTTCCCATTCATATCCTGCCACTCTACTGATAATATATTCAATCAAATAACGCACAAGAGCACAAACTGCCAGACACATGGAAAACAAAACCTCCATACACGGAGGCAAAAATGATTATTGAAGACTCAAATAACAATGCCATATTACGTTGAAGATGTTATGAACTACGCTGAGCGCAGTTCCGACAGTCTCTCTCAAGACCATATACTCCTTCATATCAGGCGCCCGGCTGGTCCACGGGATGGGGTTCTTCCTACCGGGCGGTGTGAAGGGGGTGTGGCGGGTGGGGTTGGGTAGAGGCCCGACAACGTACTCCTCTACGGTCGGTGTAAGTCTGCTGCCGCCATACACGATGACCAGAGCCTGTCGCTCGGGCCTTGGACCGCTGTTGTCTAGAAATCGTAGCGCCTCGGCTTTGCTTGGGACGTGAAGTTCTGCGATATGTTAGGAAATACCAATTCAGGCAGACTTTAGCGTTTGGAGATTGTAATGGCCCTTATAAATACTGTTCAAATGAACTTGGCTACCGTAACTTAACTTTCAGAATCAATGAGGAAATTCTATGATTCAAGTGTTTTGCATAATAGGACCTCAATACATGTAACATATGTAATTTGTCGCAGGTGGAACATATAACTACTATAACAGACGCAAATGAGGACAAAATTTGACAAAATAGAAGTGTTATAATTCCTTAGTGGTAAATGATAGGGATTTCATACTTGTGATGTGATATATGTAAGTTGCTTAAGGGCATACATCACCATACATAAATCATGTAAATGTGGTGGTCATTTGAATGATTTACGACAAAAAGTAAATTTGCAACAACAATTCATCTCGGTGGTAAATGATAGGAATTTCATATTTGTGACATGTGTAATTTAATAAACGGTATACATAACCATGCATATATTATGTAAATGTGGAAGTTATTTGCATAATTTGAATATTTCAAGTTGGTTTGAGGTCCCCAAACTCAAGTTGATTTAGAAACAACACACAGCTTTTGAACCAGCTCACCCATGGCGTCATGATATGTAACTGTCGTGAAGGGTTGCATCCTCCCACGGTACCAGTCCCAGCGTGCTTTGCGCCAACATGTAGTCCCTCACCGCCAGGTGCTCTCTCTGGGTCAGGTCATCGTAGACGGTCGGGTCGTCCTCGCTCACAGGCTCGCTTACCATACCGCCGGGGCATGGCTTTGGCACTGTTCCCTCTTCGGATGAAGAACAAGAGTTCTACGACCTCATACCTTCGTCAAATGATTTTGACCTTTATGACTGACGTATTAGGAGTGTTTTTCATCAATCATCAATCATACCAGTTGACCCTCTTCACCCAAATAACATAAGTTGTCCAAACCTCCTTGTTATGACTATGAGCTTAACAAAGAAGGTTATGCTAACATTTATCATCAATTATGCAAATAAGCTCCCTCCTTATTAGCATAATTTGATTCCATGGTGTTCACATTCACACAACTTCCTAATGCCACAAGTATGAAATTGCCGTCATTTACTAGTATGGAATTATAGTAGTTTCTCATTGATTATGCTAATTAGGCCAACATTTGCATATTTCCTATCTATCAACATTCCTCTCTTCCTTAGTTACAAATGTCACATATTTGAATAGTCATATCATGGAACACAGCAGATTTTTAAAATTGCCTCATTAATCATGTGAGTTAGAATTTGATTTGCATAATTATCATCCAATCATACAAAGCATCACGTAAGCTATCTACATACCAAAAATCATGACCATCCATCAAGACCATCTCGAGTTATAGTTTTTCTCATTAAGTATGTCAATGAGGTTCTCATTTGCAAAGCTGATATCTATTAATATTTCTCTCTTCCTTAGTTACATATGTCACATGTTTGAGAGTCCTATCATGGAAATTGATGGATGTATAAACTTTCCTCATTAATCATGCAAATTAGATACTGATTTGCATAATAAGTATCTAATCATGTACATCAGCACTCAAGCTATGTACTTACAAAAATTTATGACCATCCACCAAGCCCTTCTTGAGTAATTCCCTTTCAAAGTCTGAAGCGAAACCTGCCCCTGCTATAGCCAACCCATACGTCTGCTTGGAGACTACCTTACCAATGCCAACAGCTGGCTGACAGCCAATTTGTGTAACTGACGTTTCCTGCCTTCAAGATGACCCCTCAGGACCCTTGCCCCTATGCATGACGCCTTGGAATAACACAGCCAGCACGTACACATACTTCAGCATACAATGTAACACATTTTTACACTTTTCTCGTCAATTATGCAAAACACTTCGCCCAAAATCTAATCATCTTGAGATTTCCCACATACACACCGACACACCAACTACGACAACAAACCATCCAGGCGTTCTCGACTTATTCTGTTCACTAACAGACACACAGACAAGCACCATCGAATAACCTTGTCGACGAAACCATTTCGTCGACGAAGGTAACTAGAGCTAAGTATTTGTGCTACGTATACTTCAGGTTTGCTATGTCACTCAGGAACAAACATAACATCTCCATCCCCCCAGCTAGAACCAAAAGACTACAGGACTCTTTTCTACATAAGGCAATCAGTTTGTACAACAATCAGTAGCGCTCAATGTGCAATAAGGCTTGGATGTATGTATTGATATATTTGATATATTGTATTTTGTATATAGGTGTTTTCTATTTTATTGTGTATATATAGTGTCTGACCAACAGAGGCCATGTAAATATCATCGCCATTCAGGCATGTTATTTTGTCTGTAAGTTGTGATATTTTGAATAAAGAATTGTTGATTTAAGTCTTTTTATACAAATGAATTGGTATTTAATGTTTTTCTTTATTTCAGTTTAATGTGTGATAGTTGTGCGCTGATTTGTTAAGAAAGAGAGAACGCTATGATTTTTCATCAGAACATCAGCTTGGAAACTAGGAAGAAAAACACTCCTCCCTAAAATGGTCTCACCCAGCAAAAAAACACCCCTCCCCATGATATGGTCACATCCAACATGGCGACCCTGTGACGTCACAATTCGTCACAATTCAAGATGGCAGCCACCACATAAGCCAACGGATTTAACAAAGGTTTTGCTAGGCAAACCTGTAATACGCTAGCCTGAGTGTCATCCTGTTTCAGTTCCAGGCTGTACCTGAAGGTAGAGCCAGTGGAACTGAAACAGGATGACACTCAGGCTAGTAATACGCAAACCTGGAAATACCTTGAGAGTCTTTGTTTTGATCGGCGTCAGTGTTGCACAGGGTCTTGCCAGTCTCTACCCCTCCCCTAGCTGAAACACCCAGAGCGATGGCAAACGCCACCCACACCAAACACTGCACCACCGCCAGAGCTTGCCAGAATTGCACGTTAGACCAGAAAGACGCTGCGCTGGTTTCTTGCCCGGGGCTGGTAGAACTACTGGCACTATCCTTGCCTACTCTCGAGTCCGCCATGATTGTTATCATGTATCCTACTGGGTCTTCACCTTGACCGTTGCCATGGTAGCAGCTGATACCGACGGTGGAAGCTCGAGGGTGGAAGCTACGGTAGGGAGGACCCGGTGTAACAGCTGTATCCGATTATCGTTGCCTGGGCTACCCCAAAATAAACTGTAAAAGGGGAAATGTTCGCAGTGATTACATTTTCTCGGTTTTCGTTGTGGCCTCTTCTACCGCAAAAAAATTGTTCCGTCCTCTGGCCGCTTATCCCTTGTTTCAACCGCGAACTTTTCTCCCATATGCGAACATTTTCTCTTTTGCATGCAGTATCACACATTGTATACATCCGTATAGACTAGATTTCACCACAAGACTTTGATCACAAGGATCAAAATTTAAAACAAAAATGCAAATGAGCTCCTTATTAGCATAATTTATGGCCAGGTGTGTTCACCGTTTCTAAAGGTACCTACATCTCAAATGTAACATCCGTACCATGTAACATATAAGTTTCTGCAATACCATTAGTAGACCCACCACCCCACATCTACTTGGTTTTTGACAGAAGAAAGAAGAAGAAAGAAGAACAGGCAAGCAAAAATAGTATATTCCCTCCTAGGAAGGGAATATAATAATAAAATCATTATTATCACTTATCTAGCTAGTCACAAGTGGTGGGAAAATGTTACACGACCTTCATAGTTTGGAGTGCTGACCATGACCTACTTTCGTTGTCCTGATGTTTGTACAGTCCAAGGTCACTGAAAGTTGGCGTGCAGGCAAGACGTCCTTGGTGATCGGGGCCGGGTGTACGTATATCGGCGAAGGTCTTCTAGCAGCTGTAAAATGTTAACGGCAAACATGTGAATTCGGTAGTACGTGGAATAGAACACAGTATATAGTAGTACTTTTTAGTACCATTTTCCACCACCGGTACACGCATACCAAAGGCCAAAGCAATAAACAACCGGGTGACACAATAATCTAGTCAGTACCGCAAATGTTATGATAAACTTGTGCGCATTTTTAGGGGAAAAACGGTCTGTAATTTCAAGAGGCACTTCTTCTGTTGCATTATGTAATCTCAGCCTATCGGTGGCCAGGTAGTATCAGAAGGACATACGATGGCTTTTGATACTAGTTGGCCCTTTTGATACTGCCTTGCCACCGATAGATCTGCTAGGAGATTAGCATTATGAGTATTTTCTGTGTTCGACGGAGGACAAACTCGAGTCAACTCCAAGTTTATTATCAGCAATTCAGATTCCATAAAGACACATTTACAACAATGTTTTTCTTTTTAACCTTTTGTGGTCTCATCGCCGACTGATTTGAGAACATTTCGATCAAATAACCACATGTTAGCCGCACATCCGAAAAGTCACACGGGAGTACTCGCACGCGTTGGCATTCTGTCTTTGGCTTGGCTACCAAAAACTGTTGTTCCCAAAGTCTATCAATATCAATTTACCGAAGGAAAAGACATAAAGCTTCAGTTTCAGCTTCACACGTGAGGAGTCAAAGTTTGTGTATTACTTACATACAAAATGGATTTATTCCCGACATCCGATCTCCAGTATTCACATTCTTTTACCTTCTATATTTTGAAGGTTTAAAACGTTGGCAAAGACGCGGTGCACTTTCGGCCTCTATTGACGCCCAGACTGGTGTTAAGTTACTCCCACAGGGACATTCTGCCGTCTTTTCACCATACGGGTCACAGCCTAGCCTCGAAGTACAGTAGAAGGAACACATTTCACTTTGTCGAACGCAAGAGCTGATACATACATATGGAGATGAAAGAAGGGGAACGGGGCTCTTCTACCGCTACAAAGTCGTCAGGAACTTTGTGGAAGACTGTGATATTTTGGCGGGTCGTCTCGGGGTTGCTTCTCCTTGTGTGCATAGCGCTAGCGGTAGCGCTAGGCGTGGTCTCGGGAAGAGGCGAACATGGCGCCGACGGGGGAGGTTCAGGACTCCCGGTGGTTGGTGACGGCCAGGGAGGAACCATCGGCCCGTGTCCTGTTGGGATGGCTACCGAGGAGGTTGATGAGGACTCCC
This sequence comes from Branchiostoma lanceolatum, assembly GCF_035083965.1. NCBI lineage: Eukaryota > Metazoa > Chordata > Leptocardii > Amphioxiformes > Branchiostomatidae > Branchiostoma > Branchiostoma lanceolatum. The sequence goes on from NC_089728.1 coordinate 16,427,700, forward strand.
CGGCCATGTACGACGACATGACCGCCGAGGAACTGAGGGCGGTACGGGAGTATCTCCTGGGACAGCCGGGTCTTGACATCACGCCATGGGAGGAGGCTTCTTTCCACGACAACTACATCTACGGAATGGGTACAGTATTGGTTTCGTGTTCATTTTGGGTGGGGAGGGGTATGACAGGGTTTAGTGGATCACTAAGAGGCCAGGTTTTCTATTGAAACTTGTGTTAAGTATTCCAACTGGAGTCTGCATGCCTTGTCACCAGTCCACGGGTCGGCTGGTGTTTTTTTATTAACCGCCAGACGGTCAGTTTGATAAAGCATGCTTCTGTTTCTGGCAGCCAGTCTTTTTACCCACCCGAGTTATCACCGCCCTTGGATGTGTATGAAATCATGACCGTAAAAATCACCGTCGTGCGCTAGTGAGCTGGGCGGGCGGTCAGCACTCTTAGCACCGAGTAGAGATTGTGATGACCCCACGATAGTATTGGTTTACCAGGCCGGTTAGAGTCACGTCTCATATTTGGCACACGTCCATGGTTACACCACAACGCCACTTAGCAGAAAGTTCGCTAAGAATGAGTACCAGATCTAGAGTCTAGACCAAGACCAGTCGAAAATACAGGAGGTGAAATCACCAAATCATTCAGAATTTGTCTAAACCATTCAATTGCGTTGTCCGACTTGTATAGATTATTTGCATGTACGCTATGACTTACACGCTTGTAGAACGTAAACTTTGAGACTATCATTATTGACGCGTAAGCCTATAGACACACACATATATATATATATATACTAGACTACATGATCAACTGTTGGGCTCCCTAGTATATATCAAATGATTCTTTCCCTGAGTCAGACATGGTCTTGAGAAGGTCGGGAGCCCATTGTCGGGTGCTTGTGACAGCATTTTTAATAGTGACGGTGTACGAAAAACACGTTTGTTAACATGTCTGTACTCGGTGTAAATGTTCATTAGGCCATGTTAATTCTATTATATGGATGACATAGTCTGGGAATTCTAAAACTGATGCGAGCGTGCGAACAAATAAAAGATAAAAAAAAGAAGTTGCCTTCATTAAGAAATCAACGTGGTTAGAAAGGTTGAACAAATGACTAGACACATAAAGAATGGTATACCAGAAGATGGATTCTTCATTTTTGGTCTTTCACGTCCTCTTCTTTGAGTTTCAAATTAACATGGCCTTTTGCTGCAAACTTGACTGTTCCAGAGCTCCACCTTCCACCCAAGGCCGAAGCTCTAGCGTACCTGGACAATAACGGCCCCCGGCCGGAGAGACAGGCCTTAGTGACGGTGTACGGTGCCGGCAGGACGCTGCCCGTGGTGGAACAGTACGTGGTCGGGCCCCTGCCCAACCCCACCCGCCACACGCCCTACACACCGCCCGGTAGGAAGAACCCCATCCCGTGGCACGCCCGAGCTCCGGAGACGAAGGAGTATACCCTGCTCATACCGATGCTGACACAGGCCACGAAGGAAACGGACAGAATCCTCAAGGTTTGTCGTGTCGAGCTCTTAAGTTGCCTTAATTCGTGGTAAGGAAGGTTGATGATTAACACACAGAGAATGGTATAGCAAATAATAGATTCTTTATCTTCACTTCTTCACATCTACTTCTTTGACTTTGGAATTGATGTTGGCATTCTACGACATTAGTATCGGTTTCTGATATTTTTTAACAATCTTCGGCATGTATTAAACCATTTTGCAGCTGCTTTGTATGATTTACAGTATTGTCGAAAACTTTTTTTCTTGGGACTATACAGGGTAGTCCGCTATACAGTGAAGCTCCATTATCAATAAAGGAGCTTCACTGTATAACGGACTACCCTGTATAGCGGACTACGTACCTCGGCCGATTTCTACTATTTGCCCAGCGATAGGACGGGGCCTGGTAGAGGCTAAGTATAACTATGGAACAAGTTGTCAGTAGAAATCATTACAACCAGATCTAGATGGTCGCAGAAGTCAACAACTTGTCAACTTGTTGCTTTCACAGAATTTGAAAACTGGCATGAAAAATGGTTGATATCGACGTGCATATTTAAATCTTTTGATAGGGGGTGGGTCACAATGCAGATTTTTCTTCCAACACAAAGATTTACAGGGATAGAATTTTCAACTACCACTGTCGCCTTCTTCAGGATCAATAATGGTCGTTGGAAATAGTCGTTGAAAATCTGATACGTGTGCACCTTTCTGTTGTTAGAAAATTGACCATTGTACTATGATTACTACCAACACAGATGAATCTACATAAATCTTTCTCTTTTTTTGTTTAATTTTTGCTTTGAGCAGGAAAGTTTTGGATACACGTTCTACAACTGCAGTTCCCGGTGTCTGACGCTAGGTGACACTGCACCACGGGGGTTCAGCAGCGGGGAGAGGAGGACCTGGTTCCGCTTCATGAGGAACGTGGAGGGCAAGTTTCTACATCCGGTGGGATTCATGATACAGGTAACTCACTCAATTACTCAATCAATCAATCGATCAGTCAGTCAATCAATCAATCAATCAATCAGTCATTCGCTTGCTCGCTCACTCACTCACTCACTCACTCTCATTCCACACTCACTCGCTCAGTCACAAACTCGCCCACTCATTAAGTAGTCACTCACTCACATTCATCCGCTCACTCATTAATTCACTCATTCACTCACTCACTCACTCACTCACTCGCACTCATTCACTTATTCAATCATAGACACTCATTCACTCACTCACTCAATCAATTCTTGTTACAACGTTGATGGTCTCCAGTTCGAAAACTTAGGCATCTTGCATATTCTGCCCATTTTTTTACCTTCGCCGAGAAGGTTATGCAGAGGGTAGCGTTTGTATGTATGTATGTGTGTATGTATGTAATGTACAGCATAACTCGAGAAGGCTTGGATGGATTGTCTTGATATTTGGTAGGTGGGTAGGTCTTGATGAGACTAGGAAATGATTAGATTTTGGGTCCCCTAGCGGCTTGTTATGGTACTGCAGCGGAACTTCCTGTTTTGATATCTCGTGTTCTGGACATGCTATGGAACTGATTTTTGAGTGGTAGATAGCTCTTTGGACAGAGAGTAAGTGGTATGGGTTTGGGCCCCCTAGCGGCATTTTTGGAACTGCAGGAGCAGGTTTTGCATCTGACTTTGAAAGGGAATAACTCAAGAAGGGCTTGATGGATGGCAATGATTTTTGGTAAGTAGATAGCTTGAGTGATGATGAACATGATAAGATACTTTTTATGCAAATCAGTATCTAATTTGCATAATTAGTGAGGAAAGTTTTTTCGCACTGTTGTAATTGATTTTCAGTCTGCAGAGGATGTGATCCATAAGATTTACTTGCTGTGGCTCAGATTCACATCCTTGGGGAAAGAACAGGCCTAGGACCACTCTGAAGTGCACGAATGTGAAACTGTGAGCTACCAAAATTAAATACAACCACAAAGAACTTACTTTCTCGATAACTTACTGCGAAGGTGATTTCTCTCTGAATTCTAGATAAATCATCTCGACATGGACCCTACCCAGTGGCGGATTGAGAGAGTCTTCTATAACGGACAGTACTTCGCGTCCACCGCTGAGCTGGTGCAGAGTTACGACGACGGCACGGCGCAAAAGGCACAGCTTCCAATCCCCGCTGGTGACGAGGCTCTCTTCTCGACTTTCCGCCGCCGGGGCGACCCGCAACCCTCCCGGCCACTCCGCCCGCCTGAGCTGATCGAGCCCGATGGTAGGTAGGAGTTGCACTAGAAAAACCCTATTTCATTGGCGACCTCACTCAGAGCGTTTTGACAGGGCGCTCAACAAATTTCATCGAAAAAAAACACGAATCTTTTTAAGCTTTGTTGTCTTTTTAGTCATACTTGTACGTTTTGAATAATACTTCCATTATAAATTCAAGGGTAACACAAATCCAGTTAAGGACGCAGCGACGCCGCCAGCGTGCCGCGGGTACAGTGAGGGGGGGGGGGCTTTATCTATGTCTCAACATAGTTATGCTGTACACAAGAGTACAAAGTTGGGAGTGGGGAGGGGAAACAGCTAATACTAAAACTTTACGTATCCCATCACAGGTCGGCGATACAAGGTACAGGGTCGCCATATGGAGTACATGGGGTGGAGTTTTAACTGGAGAATGAGCACCACGCAGGGACTACAGTTGTACGACGTACGGATGAAGAACGAGCGCATCGTGTACGAGCTCGGTCTGCAGGACGCTGCCACGTGGTACTCCGGCACAGATCCTCTCATGTTGTCTGCACTGTACGTCGACAACGCCTGGCCCATAGCGGGCAGCTTCGAGCTCCTTCACGGGGTAGACTGTCCCAAGACCGCGACGTTCTTCGACGCGCTCCACCAGCAAGACATCGGCAAGCCGCGCCGCTTCAAAAACTCCGTCTGCGCTTTCGAACTGGACACTGGGATACCCCTCCGCCGCCATTTTGATTCAGACGACGCCGGTGGTTACGCCTTTTATGGAGGCATGGTCGATCACGTGCTCGTCTTACGTCACATCAACGTCGTTTACAACTACGACTTTGTCTACGACTACATTTTCCACCAGAATGGAGTACTGGAGGTCAAAGTCAGCCTTACGGGCTATCTACAACCCACTTTTTACACCCCGGGCCAGGACCCGTACGGTTACCGAATGTGGGTCAATCAGATCGGAAACCTTCATCAACACTTCTTCAACTACAAGGTGGATTTGGACGTTGTTGGCGCGCAAAATAGGTAAGTCATATAAAGTAGATTCCCCGGTATAACAATTACATTTGTAAGGAATGTTTTTATTTTATAATTAAGTCTGTATGGGCCTTATGTGTTATCAATTATTGAAGTCTGTGATGATCTAATGTTGAAGAAAATCAAGTGTTAACAAAGGCGATAGAACAACTTTGTTGGTGCAATGAAACAATTGAAACATATGCATGGTTAAAAAAAACGCGAACTTCCCGGCAATTCCAATTTCGACCGTCCCATCAGTAAACAACATCGAATCGCTATTCACAGGTTTGACAAGAGGGCAGAATTGTACTTTACTTAGTAGTCGACTGCTGCTGTTTCTCACTTTGATGGGGAACCCTCTCCCATGCATCCGGCCCTGTGATCTTATATTCTGCATTTCGAAAGTGCAAAGGATCAGATAGAAGGTGCGAGAAGGAGTCTACTGCCATAGACGCCTGGCCCTGCGGGTCAGGCTGGCCGGTCAGCATGGCTAGCTCGGTGATGTAGGACAAATACAGAGGGAATACTAGTACATCATGGGCCTGGTATGGGGCTTGGCCTGCCTCTAGACGTGTCCTAAAGTCTTGGTCAATTTCTTGATCCATTTCCGCCTTAGAGAGATGACTAAGGCTACCATCCAAGACACCTAAAGCAAGTTTTACTTGGAGCTGAAACAAAGAGAATGATATGGCAGTACGTGGGAGACCTACGAAAGACATAGTAGGATAGGTGGTGTTAAGAACGTGCTTGTACAGTGGGTAAGCTCTACCCTGGTGGAGAGTGATGCCACATTCAGGAGTCAAGAAGGGCAAGCTGAGACGATAACCTGTACAATAGACGACATCGTCTGCGTGGAACTCTTGTCCGTCTTGACACATGACGTTGTTTGGGCCCACGATACTCTCTGTTCTAGCGGCTTGAGTAACATTAGGGGGCAAGTTATGTATTTCCATCGTGGGTGGGTTAGAATGACTGATGACGACACGTTCGGCCACCTCAGCGATCGCCACACACAGGTCGATCCCCGAGCCTAAGGCTCCGATGATGAGGACGCGTCTCCCGCTGAACGGCTCTGGGACCCGGTAGTCATGGCTGTGCAGGGTCCTGCCCTGGAACTGGTCTGCACCGGGGATATCTGGAGTGTACGGGACGGAATATCTCCTGCAGGAAAAATAGAACGAAGCTTTTGCTCATCTTTAAAGGTCGCTGTGCACACACCTAATGTCATTCCTTTTGTGTTTCGAATAGTCAGTGGCTACACACATTTCAATGTTTATGTTCACATTTACGTACCATATGAAGATATTTTTTCATGACTTCCTGCGGAGAAACGGAAAATCCAAATAAAGCTGCAAGTAGGACACGACACTCATTCAAAGCTTACTCTAGAATTTTTACTATTAAAATAGTGTGTAAATATCGGTCAACCCTCTATTCCAGGCGACCATAAAGTTATGACATTTCATCTATCTTACCATGTTTCGCCTGGGTCGTAATTGCCAAGCCATACAAAAGTGACATTGTGCATCTGCACAAGTATATCCGTCTACGTACCCGCCATTACAGACAATGACTGCATCAAACTGTTCCGTGCTCGGGCTGTCTGGAGCCGTGACCTTGAATGACGTAATCTGCCATTTCACGTCGCCATGGACGTGAACAGGTTTCACTGCATCAACCCTGGTCAGGAACTGGGAAACAGAAGATTGAAGAAGCTTCTAATGATATATGTTTACTGGCGTGGGTTACATCCTCCGTAGTAAAGCCGGCGTCACAATTCATGCGAGCGTCGGCCGAATTTGTAGATCGCCCGAAGCTCGCCGAATTTCAAAATCGCCCGAGCGTCGACCGTATTTTCCAATGAAAATCTCGGGTGACTTCCGTCGAACACTAAAAACTAAAAATCCCCCATGACATGGTACCATCTTTTGGACATGGACGAAGTCAGGATCGACTTACCTGGTAAAAGGCCGATGTTTGGATCAACTTTGATTTCTAAAAATCGCCCGAAGCCCGAGTAATCGACAGGACGTCGGCCGTACTTCGGCTGAAAATGCACATTTGAAGCTCGCCACCACGTCGGCCGAGCTGAATTTGTCACTTGTGACGGGGGCTTAACCGCCAACAGTAGCAAGCGAAAGGATTGAGCCAGTGGATGGCAACCAGGCTAGCTATATGTTTACTCAATTGATGAAGAAAAAAACTATCCGTGTAATATTTTCTTCTCTTTACCGTATTTTATCTACAGTAATATCATCTCTCGGTTTCATCATGACCTAATCGTTATACATGTCATCTTGAAACCAGTAAGCAAATCACAAGGATACCTGAATATACTTGTGCAGTCCAAAGTGCTCTGCATAGTTCTCTAGGTACCGACGCACCTCCTTGTGGGGGAGGTAAGATGGTAAGTCGCTGTCGTAAGGAAAATCTGGGAAGACCATTGCCTCCTTGGGAAGATTTGTCCTTTTGTAGGAAAACAAATAGAATCATTCTGAACCAATCAAAACTCCTTAGTGAACAAGCTAGCATTTTGGCGTCCTTTTGTCTAGATAAAGAGTTGTGCGTAGACTCGACTTGAATATCTCATAGCTATGATATTTCATTTATCTCACTTTACATTGCTCTTGACCAGGGCAAGGAACTTGGGTCTTTTAGCGTAAACTCATGGATAGTTTTTTGGCTTGTATTTCTGTGTGTTTGTTTGTCTGTCTGTGTCTGTCTGCCTATTTCTGTTTCCGGATATTTGTAGTCAGCATTACTCGAAAACCTCTTAATGGATTATGATGATATTTGGTTTATCTGGCCTGGAAGACGAAGGTCAAGGTTGATTGCAAAATGGGCAGCACCGAGTTTTACGACACCCTGCTGGTGCATCTTGGGAAGTGTGAAATCGGTGAATGGAGAGGGACCGGTTAATGGACATACGCACAAAGCCCAGTTTGCAATACATTATTTTTCTTGTTATTATTTTTGAGAATTTTTTCCTGGTGAAATTTTTGGTCACTTTTGGCCAGTTTTCAGACACTTTTGAAATCCAGAAAGAAATTTTGACCTTTGACATTTGTTATGGTATAGAATTACATCATTTTGGAGGGGGTTTTCCCCTGCTAGACCAGTGTTTCCCAGCTGCAGGGGGTGAGATCAGTGTTTGTTTACGTTCAAACAGGTCTAGTGCGTTGAAATGCAGGAGTCGAATCCCGGCTTTTTCCAAAAACGGCAACTAGAAATGTTTACCTGTTCATAGTCTCCAAGCAGACCTACGGGTTGGCGCTGTGAGACTTGGGTTGGCTATAAAAACTCATTCTGCCTGTTGGATACGGTCTTTGCCAACCCGTAGGTCTGCTTGGAGACTAGCTGTCCAGTGAATGGAAGGTTTTGGACATTGAAATACTGTTAAGTGTACTTTGAAGCCAGTTTTTGTTCCTTGTTATGTTTTGTACATAATCTGATGGACGTCTGTTCACCTACTCCCTCCCCATACCTTATCCATTGACACCGGAAATAGCTCGGCATGCTTCCGGCGACAATGTACTGCGGCAGGCGTGAATATCATACTTTAAAAATTGCACCGAGATTAAAATGCTTAACCGAAGTTTCAGGATAAGATTGATAACCACCAGCTACACGTCACTGAAAAGCTGTGAATAGATGATGTACCTTAGGTTTTTGTGTATGCTGGAGTGTACAGGAAGCCCGTGTTCGTCCGTCCCAGTCCTGTCGGTGTACACCCAGGTCCCGCCCACCGCCCCGGTCTGCTCGTACACGGTCGGCAGGTACCGCTCAGGTTCAGCCGACAGGAGGTGCGCCGCGCACAGGCCGGCCGGACCCGCACCGATCACTGCCACGCGAAGCACCATTAGCTAGTTTGGAGTTGCTACTACGCATGTGCAGTGTCAAAGGTGAAGGCCCCCGACTCGTATATAGTGCTCGTCTACACATTGTCTCGATTTGCATAACAACGCCCCGACGGGGTTTGTTCACGTCTCGGGGGCCTTCACCTTTGACACTGCACATGCGTAGTAGCAACTCCAAACTAGCTTATTCTATATCTTCTATGTGACCACCGTTTGCTCAGTGCCGCCATTTATTACAGGTTTGCGATAGCAACCCTGTTCTGTTATGCCTGCAGGCAGCCATGTTGGATGTGACCATTTTATTGGGAGGGGTCGCTAATGTTGGGTGTGACCCTTTTGACGTAGGGATGTTATTTTTACTAGTTTTTTTTACTAGTTTTGGGTTGGGTGTGACCAAAGTTAAACCTCCTTGGTGTGACCATTTCATCCTCCCAGCAGACCCGATATGTTCGTTACCTCCCACAGCGGCCCTGCCCTCCCCAGCCTGTGAACACGCTTCTGGCGACGTCATGCTGCTATATGTCGCGTGTCTGTGAAGCTGGTGTGTTAAACGGAAGAAAAGTGTAGATTATAACTAAGCAGCTGTCTGAAGTCTGTTGAGAACAATTATTTAGTTAAAATCACGACCACAGCACATCCAGAACTTGAACTCAAAAAGTTCCGACTGTCCCGCTGCAGTACCGTAGCTACTCGCTAGTCTCCAACCAGACCCAATGGATTGCAAAGACCGTCTCCAACTGGAAGAAGGAGCTTGTAATGCAAGTTTGATACGGTCTTTATGCAACCTATAGATCTGCTTGGAGATTAGCTAGTCGCTAGGAGGCTCATTATCGAACTCGACCTTTGTTTGTCCAACCAAGTAATCTCCAAGCAGATCTATAGGTTGCATAAAGACCGTATCAAACTGGCAGAGGAAGTACGTTTTGCAACCCAAGGATTGCATTACAAGCCCCTTCTTCCAGTTTGATACGGTCTTTGCAATCCATTGGGTCTGGTTGGAGACTACAACCAAGGACATTCTATATATAGTGTCCTTGGTCCAACCCTCACTAAATTTCATTACGATTCATCCAATACCAGTTATACCGCGAACAAACAAACAAACCAAAGGTCCACATCAGTACTGATTGAACTTGCCAGAAAACCCATTTTCAAACTTGACCTTCGTCTTTACAACATAAACTTACCTATCAAAGATCATAAACATCCGTCCATGGCATCAAGAGTTAGTTATACCGCCAACACCAGTCACTCTACAATTTCGGCCCAAAACATACCCTTCTACCTACGGCGAAGGTAAATATACCACTAGGAGGCCCATTGTCGAACCTGACCTTCCTTTTCCTAATCCCTATCCACCTACTAAATTCTATGACGATCCATCCGCAGCAAATGACAATGCTTAACATATGAAAGATACGATGCAGTAACGTGGAAAGTCACCAGGAGGACCGTTCTTGAATTTGACCTTCGTCTCTTCGATTCTTGAACTTGACCTTCGTCTCCCCGATTCCTTCCCACCTACCAAAAAATAAGAACACCCATCAAAACCTTCTTGACCTATTTATTCTGCTAACACCACAGTGACCTCACCATAGCCAACCCAAAAAATATAACCTTCTGGCGCAGGTAACAATGCAGATAATCAAGGATTCTGCTCTATCGTGTCAGGTTCGAGACTGTGGACATCGTGTTGGAGAACATCACCAACCCTGAGCGGCCGGACCTGCGCCACATCCAGACCCGCATCCAGCGAAACATGAAGAGAACCGAGAGGGAAGCCGCCTTGCAGTACGACTTCAACCAACCCAAGTACTACAACTTCTACAACGAAGAGCACAGAAACAGGTGATTTTTTTGGCGAAGCTTCTGGACCGAGCCTTATTTCGCTTTTTTTGTAATACGCGCAGTAATGTTGTATGAAAAATGGCTGGATGTAAAGAAGTGCCGATCCTAGCTGTATGATGCTAAGCTTTCGTTCAACGTAATGCGGAAAGCCAGATGTGTCCCTTTCTCTAGGGACTTCATAACATGCAATTTGGCAAATACAGACTAAGTGTATATTTGGCCCTGTGCCACGTGACCAGGGTCCGTCATCTTGAATATCAACGTCAAGGTCAGCGAACTCATAGCGAGGCAAATATTGCTCCAAAAAATAAAATCTAAAATCCTGTACACTTTACGCATCGAAGTATTCTGTATTTCGATAAATTTCACCCTTCTTTCTGTGTATTCCGTTGTATTCCAGGAAATAGGCGTAATTGCTTGCATGCATATTATCTATGTCATGTCATTTTACTCTAAATTCAATGCTTTAGGTTTGACGCCAACCGCGGATACCGGCTGCAGTTAAACGGGATCGCCAAGAGTCTGCTACCGCGGGGAGGGTGGGCACCGGTCAACGGCGCGGCGTGGACAGACTACCAGGTGGCCGTGACCCGTCGGAAGGACTCCGAGTCCAGCAGCTCGTCCATCTTCAACCAGAACGACCTGTACGACCCCGTGGTCGACTTCCAGTCCTTCATCGACGACGACGAGAACATCGTGGACGAGGACCTGGTCGCGTGGGTTACCCTGGCGGCGCACCACGTCCCCCACTCCGAGGACTTCCCCGTTACCGCCACGGCAGGCAACCAGCTGCAGTTCTTCATACGGCCCTTCCACTTCTACGACGAGGACCCCTTGGTGGCATCGTCCAACGCCGTTCACATCACCCCAAGTGACGACTTCCGGTCGGTTACCGTGGACAGGTTCGGCACGCCGGAAATGACGTCATGCTTTCCGATGACAAGCCCTTACGCCTTCAACGGCACATGGCGCGAAGTCTAACAGAACACTGTGCATGCATTGTGTCATCATCAGCATTGTGTATTAGTTTGATAATCGTAAAACGTCAAACTTTATGCAGGATCGCCGAATGTAACTCTTCGACGTCTGTTATTGCAGTAACGTTGAGGCGTACTTAATGTAACTGTGTGTATCGTGAATAAGATTGAAATAAATTTTGAGTGTGCCTCTTCGTGTGACACCATTTTATCGTGGACTTTGGGTTTTTGAGCACATGTCGAAGTGTATTTTGCACACACACGCAAAACAGTCGGACTTCCAGTGCTGGGAAAGTCTCAGCACTGGAAATCGTCAGCACTGGACTTAATTTTTAAGTTTTGTGTGTTTTGTTGTCATTTTATTTGCTCATACTTGTACGTTTTGAATGGTATTCCCATTATGAAGTCAAGGGTAACGCAAATCCACTTTAGGACTCGGCGACGCCCCCAGCGTGCCGCGGGTCCAGTGAGAGGGGGGCTTGAGAAAGGAACCCGTTACATGTGTATATTTGCCACCCAGGACCGTATTATCAGTAAACATCTGTATACAACAGGTCTACATTTTACCACAAAATAATCGGTATGTATGCGTACATGAACAGCATGATAGGTGGCGTTTCTTCGGGTTAAATAGACTCCAGGTGTGGCGCCCAAGAATCGTACTCTCCAAAAACCAAGCAGAGGTTATGCTCCAGCTTGTTTTGGACGTCGTCTTTCTGTGCGTTTTTAACGGCCTTTCTATTTTGCCCGATAGCCAAGACGAAAACCCATGAGTATTATTACCAGGTCCAATGGTAGTTGTTGGTGGCGGTAGCACCATTCTGTGACTTTGTATGTTATTGTGTAGACACACATAATGAGCGAATTTACCCTTATAGTGCTCTTAAAGCGCTAGAAACCTGACCGAAGAGTGATTTTTTTGCCAAATAAAGTCATTGAGACTGAAAATTTGTTTGATTAATAAAACATACAAGTGAAACAGACAATGAAGACTAAGGTAGGTCTACAATAAGGTTCTTATACTAACAATAACAAATGGTTACGTTTGATTTACTATAACTGCTACCGGATTTTTTTAATTGATTTTTGTTTACCGATGTTGTTTGAAAGCTGGAAATTAGATATATTGAATATTGTTTTAATGGTCATTTCAAATTACTGACAAGGAGAACTACAACTACAGCAAATTATTTGGATAGGTGGCAAGAAGTCGTCATGGTCAGCTTATGGTGCCATCAAACTAAGGATGGATAGGCTGGCGTTTCATGGTATCTTCGTAATAACTCATAAAACATCTGCCTATGGAATAGCAGTCACAAAACATAAAGATCAATTAAGGTTTTTCGATACAAACAACGTCATCCACGACGGTGATGACACTTCTCTTAAGGTAACTGGTATACTACTACGCTTTATTGTCCCTGTTGCAAACCAATTATCAAAGGAGGCGTAGGAAGCTCTGGTTAAGTTCACCCAGTAAATTATGGCTGAACACCATGTAGATAAGGGGGCCGTACTACAACGGAGGCATCAACTCACAATGCACATTACCAAAACGACTCACCCAATGTTGATTTATAAACAGTTCCGTCCAAACTGCGGTGCTTATTTTGCAAGAAAAGACAAAGACAGAAGCCTGACCACTAGACAGGTGCAGGAAGATGTGGTTGAGAAGGAGACGTTAGAGCATTTTCTCTACCTGTATCAGCCGTTGTGAGAAGCTTAACCAGAACTGCATTTGCCACTGAACATACCACAACAGGAAGCTGACTGCCTTAAAGCCACAACTCTCGTCAACACATGGGACATTAAGCCTTTTGTTTCTTTTTCTTGTGTCAGTAATAAGCGGTTCAGGCATGCAAACGATTAGAGAAACTATTGCGTTTAAGCCGTCCGACTTGATGATGATGAAATGTCAGGTTTTCCGAGAACATTTTATGGCTAGTAAAATATTCAAACGATAAAAAAAGGCGAAAGCAATTGCTGATTCTGTCCCTCTCCTTCAAGTGATAATGACAATGCTTTCTGAAAATACGTTCTCCTGGGTAGTACACAAGGATAGAAGTTACTGAGTGTTGTGCCACTTATGGCGGGAACTGATCTGCCAATCATCCGGAAGCAGTATGTTGATTGGTCCTTTCCCAAAACGCAACATATGGCCGACAAAACTTGAGATTTCAACTTAACATCCTTGTAACAGTTTCTTTTCTGTGAGAAAATATTGATACGAGACTCTATACTGATATTACAATGTAAATATTATAGTCATTCATAGTCATTTGTTTTTGTGTGGAGTGGAAGGTGAATTCATTTCTACATGTCTGAACTAGGGAGCTCTGTGATGATCCCGGGTCTATTCCCACGGGCGGGAACACTTGTAACACGATACGATCTTTCCTTCTCACGTCTCATTCTTCTCACCCTGACGCCTTTAGGCCAATGGCCCGTAAGTTGTGGGCCTCATGGTGAACTCTCTCCATACTGATCTATTCTCAGTCATTTTCTTCACTACTTGGAAGTTTGGTTCTTCTCTTCTGGTAATATCAACGATTTGGTCTAGCCAACTCTTTCTTGGTCTGCCTGCTGGCCTTTTCTTTTTAGGCGTCCAGTTGAGGATTCTTTTTACATCTCTGTCCTCTGGCATTCTGTACAGGTGTCCAAACCACCTCAGTTGATTTCTTTCAACTAATGCCAGTATGGTCTCTGGTATGTTCTTCTCCTTTAAGAGGGGGTACAGGGCACATAAATTTTTGGTGAATTTGGCAATCCTGTTGTTGATTTCCTCTTCAGTCATATCAGCTGATGTCTTTTCTGGCAGGTAAAAATAATCTTAGCATGTCACCCAAGTCTGTCAAAAATCACAGTCTGGTTTACTGACCACATAAACAAGTGAATCAGAAAGGAAAACGGACTGACGGACGATTGAACTCCAATAATCGTTCATGCAAGCCCATTGTTGTGATTTAGTTGGAGCATTGTATCTTGAAGGGTTTGATATAGAGATTATCATGTTCTCATACGATATTTCGCCATCTACTGTGCAAGTAGGTCAGTGTATATGATGATGATTCACTGTGTTCTGCGGCTCAGAAGTTGTGGAAACGACCTCTGGCTGCATTCAGTCTTTCTTCATTTCTTTCCGCTGTGCCTTCTTTCCTGCGAGCTACCGTAGCTCTCTGAGTTTCTTTGCTGTTCTTAGGTCTCAAATTCCTTTTTTCTTGAGGTCTGTTTTAAGGACACTTAGTAGGTTTGTGCAATGTCTTCCTTTCCTGGCCTTGTATATGGCCTTGTCTTTATTTTCCTCTCGCTGCCTGCATGGGGTTTTCCCCGTACTTTCCTCGTCAGATTGATAACTATATTGGTTCGAGTTAAGTAGAATAGGTGAAATTTATAAAAGTAAGTTGGAGTGATAAATTCAGCTCATGTAGTTCCCAAGATAATTATTACCCCTCTATATTATTTAAAAAAAAAATAGGAACGCTGTCCAATCATCGGAGAGAAAAAGACAACAGCTTCGCAGCCTGTTCATCCCAAATTATGACAGGCCGTCCATGATAAACAGTGTTCGTCCGAAATACCCTCTACTGTTTATTCTGCTACATTGTCAACTCCTTTATCATCACCTTGTTGGTATTGGAGTTGCTTCAAAGGCATTCAGTTCTCTCCCATAGTTGTACCTCACCTCACCTAGTCCCATCCTCAACTTGAGGGTCGGGGACCATGGTCGCTTTCAGCACGAGCTTTCTCCATTCTGCCCCGTCCTTCGCCCTCTGGGTACATTCTGCAAGTGACCGCCCATTCCACTCCTTTATGTCATCTCCCCATCTCCTGCGTGGCTTCCCTCTGCTTCTGTTGCCACAGATCTTCCCTTGCAGGATGTGGGTTGAGATGTTCTGTGCTCGGATGACGTGGCCAAAGTACTGCAGCTTCCTTCTCTTTACCACGTTTAATGTTCATAGTTGTAAGTTGTACTCAATTGATGTAAATTACATTACTTTGTGTTTTTCGTATACTTTTTCATCCATTGCGCAAGTGGAGAGCTAACAGATTATCAATGGGTTACTCATATCTTGAAAAAAACACGCATGTGTATATTACTTTACAACTTTGGGGGGGGGGGGAATAGCGATCAAGAAATAGAAGAAAATGTGAGTTTGTAAAAGACTGAAACCATCAAAATATATTCCGGCATGACCGAACTTTCTACCCTGCTATGAAAGCAAAAAAACATATAGGCAGACATGATGGAGAAGACACCATCTTTCATTGTTTTCGCTGTCTATGCTGTGTTCCGTGGCGACGCACCCACATTGAATGTGGAAAATAACAGCAATAAAATTACAATGATCAACAAGCTGTATTTTTGTAAGATCGTGTTACTTAATTAATGTGACAATTTGTTGTACGTGTTATATTTTACATACTGTTTGATATTCTTGC
Organism: Branchiostoma lanceolatum; assembly: GCF_035083965.1. NCBI lineage: Eukaryota > Metazoa > Chordata > Leptocardii > Amphioxiformes > Branchiostomatidae > Branchiostoma > Branchiostoma lanceolatum. Next base: position 16,443,567 of record NC_089728.1, read on the forward strand.
CAAGAGACGCATAGATATTTTTTTACAAGATCTTCAGTTCCTCCTAGTTTTATTTCTTCTACGTCTAACTTGCTTTGCCCGGCTACTCATTACAAGTTCTTGAGGGTTTTTTAAATCTTTTCCATTTTCCGCTCTTAATTTTCTAATTCCATTTCTCTAATTCCAATTCTCCCTTGGACACACACATCATGAATGAAATTACTAAAGATCACCAATACAGGCATTAGCCCATGGTTCATTTTATACTACCCAACTTCTATTGATTAAGTAACTAAGCTAATCAAATCAAAACCCAAGTGCTTCTACAGCCACGGGAAGAAACAAAACCCAGTTGGCTTTGTAGCAGAAGGAATAGGCTTTCATTCCATACACAGTTCGTAATAATTCCCTGGAAGAGACAGTACCTAGACTTGAGGGTGCGCAGCCTCCAATTGAAACCCCAAATAAACTGGGGTGAGCTCCCTTAACTTGAAATTCTAATTCTTTATTACTTAGGATCATGTAGCTTTGAAACATGCAACAAACACAGTGTATGGGGCACCTGTCGCGTAAATATGTACATTGCTTTACACGTGCATCTGCTGCTTGTCAGCAAAGGGGCTCACCTGCCCACCAACAAGGTTATGCTATGCGGCGCCTCCCGCTTCCACATTAACCCAAAACATTACGCTCTCATCGTAACTACATCCACCCCCTCTTCAAACAACTCTACTTAGTGGATTTAGCCTTCAACAAAGAAGCCCTTGCCTTTTTCTCTGACCCGCTCTAAAGGGTTTCAGAGCAATGAAAGCTCAACAGAAGTCAGTCCCCATTATTGTGAGCCAAGCAAAGGCAGTTATTTTTGTCCGTCAAGCGCTGTTTTTGACGGAAAAGTTCGAAATAAAACAGGGGGCGGGGCTTCGGGGTCGGTCTATTTTATCGGCCAGTACAATGTGAGAACAAGGAATACAGCATAGCCTTGGATACAGTCTTCATAGCACATGTATTGTGTCAATTTCGCACAATTTTCTTGTGACCGGCCACATGGACATTGCTTTAAAATGAAAATAGAATATTTCTCTGATAAAATTGTTCATATAAATATATATATACAATGATACATTTTTGATAAAACCATACATGACGTTGATAATATATATCTCCTTCTTTAGCAATAAGACCTACTGCCACAGCACATTAAGACATGTAAAAGTATCTCATTCTGCATTTCTTCTCAAATCTAAAACTGCTTATCTTTCTTCAATGCCCCTTCAAAAAGCATACAGAAGGTGCTAAGTAGCGTCTTGTCCTTGCGAGCTAAAGAAGTTGAGGGAATATTTCCATGAATAGCAACGCACAGGACCGATGCTTTGATCATCTTCTCCGTAACTGCCACGACCTGCCTTGCCTTTTTAAGAAGAGACAGACGAAGTCCTCTCTTTTTTCCTCTCCTGCAAGCCGGGAAATATCCAGGTACACTATCTTCTTCCTCCTCCTCCACTGTTTCAGGAGGGCTACAGGCCAGTAAGCACCCAGGAATACTCTCTTCATCCTCCTCATCATCACATGAAGAGTAAGACTGTTGCTGTTCCGGATCAGAGATCAACATCTCTTCCTCCTCAGACATCAGTGTCTGTTGTAGCTGTGCTTTCAGCATCTTGTTTTCACTGCAGGGCAGCAGAAAATACAATATAATCATCTCTACTAACTATGAAGTCTTCAAATTTCTAATCAATTCCGGATTTTGCACAAGGAGAAGTATCAAACCAATTATTATCATAGCTTTCTTTAGAACAGCAGTAAAATATTGTAAGAATGAAAGGTGAGAACGATGAAAGCATGATTTAGAAGTTCTTCAAGTGCATGTATCTAAAACCATCTTGAAGAAGACCAAAATTGGGTCAAATTACACCAGGACACAAGCAGGACAGGGGAAAATTGTCCTTTATTGTTCTATATTTATATTCATGAAAAAAAAAACGCAGTCAAACTTAAGGTAACTCACCTCCTCTGTTCCTCCAACAGGAACTCCAGCTCTGCAATCATGAATAAGAACTCGTCTGCCTCCACAGCTGAGATGTGTGATCGTGCTTCATCTCGACTTCCGAAACTGGAAATCATTCAAACATCAAATGTAAACTCGCAATAATCTTACATTACAAGCTGTTTAAGGTATTATTTCTTCTGAAACCGCTCCAACGGTCACTTCCACACTGAAATCATATTAGACTGGCCCCTAGATATTAGGTCATAACATTTACTTCCCTCATTATTACAGGAATCAAATACTGTAAATGCATTTAATTAAGTTCACATGGTTTCTATTTCACAGTTGGGAGAAAAGTTGGCAAAGTCTAGTTGGACTTATATGAGCTATGACCCAGTGTGTGCTCAAAAAATACACTTTTCAAAAAGTTAAACAAACCTGTTTCGTTTAGGAGGTACAGGTACATTGCCTACCGCCAGTTGGTCCGATTGTGCTGGGGGTGGCTTGGAGAAGGGTTTAGAGTTGTCCTCCCTGCCTGTGCAGTGACCAAGATCAGGGAGACTTTTCCTTCAGAATCAGAACAGTATGTTGGGTTCAGGTACCCACCTTTGGATTAACCAAACAATTTTTGCACTATGCAGTCTCACTCACCATCAGTACAGACTCAGCCAGAGTGCAACCAATGTGTTATTCCTAGTATGCTAAAAAGTCTAGTCTATACAAGAATGTACAAAGTCAAATGTTATAGTTACATGTAGAATTGCATGTTGGCAAAGAGTTTACGTTCCGAGTTTTTGTGAACCCCCTTTGTAAAAGTTGCACATTCAGAATATGTATTATACAGTCATGCAAATCTAAAAATAGCATGCATGTTGGATGTGTTGCACGTATTTCAAGCCTTATACTCTATGGAAATTCTGTAAACTACAGTAGAATCCTCTTATTTGCATAACTGATTCGTCAGTGCATTTTATGCAATAATAAGGAGTAGTCCATTAACCCTAGGGGACAAAATGAGCACCACTGGGGGGTGGGGTGGTATTACCAGGATGGCACTAAAGTAAAGAAAACACACAAACTTTGTGTGAAATTCACTCACTTTCGTAACATATTGAATTCATAAGCATATCATCAGTTTATTTACACATGTTGATTGCCAAGGATGGCAAACTTAGCGAAAAATTTGCAATCCTATTCTTCTTTATCCTATCACAGCAAATGACAATGGAGTCATTATACTACTAGTAAGTAGCTGTCTCAAAACACAACAACAGTTCCTATTGTATATTGTCTTACCGTAGAAACTATCCATACACGATTTACATTGGCACTCTTTTATGCAAATAGCAGGAGTATGCGAAAATGGTTTATTCAATTATGCCATTTCATCTAACGGAGTGATTGGGAAACGGTTAGGGTTTTAAGAATTTTATGCATATCCCAGAAATATGCCATCAACAGTAATGCAAATAGCTGGAATCTACTGTATTTACAAATGTTCATAAAGAACAATTCAGTAACACTAACAGGTATTATCTAGGATATGATACATTCAGTTTTAACATTCAAACAAGTTAATTGAGGTCAAGTCCAAATCTGGTCCGGTGGGCTGCTACTGCTACTGCTTTTTCTGGTCTCTGGAAAGCACTTGCCAGTGTTGGCGGTGCCTCCGCCTCATAGGGCTCCTCTCCTACCTCACACCTTCTAACTGTTTCAGTTCACATAGTCTGTATTTCACAGAGATAGAAGAATTGGACAGCAGCATTAGTCTCGGATATTCATTTTTTAAGTGCTTAAAAGGGACATTGAATGGGTAAGCAAATAAAGAGTGACCTAACCAGTCCCCATTAATCACAAACAATGTTTGCAATAACAATCAATTTTGAATAGTCCTTACCGAATGTACAGTCTGGGTGTACGTCCTGAACGGTGCAGGTGGTCTTGAATTTCTTGTACCGCAGCTTATGTACCTTGTCACCCTCTCTGGTCTCCAACTGTGGCCGACCGCAGTTCTCATTGTGGTGCAGTACTGCTAAGTACAACCTATGACACAAGTAAAGGTACACTTTGACATACAATATAAAAAGGAACAGGTAATAGAAAATATATAACATTTGAGGCTCTAGAAGGTGTAAGTGTCTCTAAATTCTCCTTGCTTGAACCTGTTGATTTCAGAATGGTACTCACCTTGTCAACATACCCCAATATGAGAAAGAAGCCCATTTGGGTGCAAAGTGGTTCACCAAACTGTGGAAGCCTTCCAGTGTTGCAGTTTGGTATTTTGGGTGACAGCTTCTTGATGTCCCTTAGCAGACAGGCTTTGTTGACAATGGGACCTAACTTAGCACTTGCCTTGGTGACTAAAACAGAAAAAAAAAACAGTGAAAGAAATATTGATGCTAATACAACATTTTTGTGCTTCTTCAGACTTTTGAAAAGTAATATGATATGATGAACCAGTAAATGTACCTTCATTATGTAACATTAAATTTAAAGGACCATCACATCGGATAACAGTCTTACTTGGTTGAAGCCACTGTCTCCTTCCCAAAGCACCATGGTCACGCCGGGGGGACAGATCATGAATGTTGTGTAGATGGCTCTCAAGGGAGGACCAATTGGCAGCCACAAGGTCACCAGGACCGTCCCTAGTGGAGGTTGCCGCCCAGTACAGGTGCACGCTCGTACCCAGCGCCCCGGAGAAGCCATAGGTTTAAATCGTGGGCTTAGAAATAAATTTATGTCAGATCAAGCTCAACAAAATCAAACTTTCTAGAATTCACAGCTGTCTGTTTTCTTTTGTTTTCTTTGTTCTTGATAGATCCTCAGAATAGTTATGTGTGCACGCCAGAATTAGTACGCCAGAATGGGCGATCTTCTACAGTTAACCGTTATTTCTTCTAACTAGCACGGCCTAAAACAAGACGCAAGTTGACGATTTTGGGGGGTAAAATGCTGTACAATGGTGATACGTTCTGAGAAACGAAGATTTACAAAGTACCTTATTGTTGGCGCTGTTAAGATACCCCGTCACAAAGGGGAGTTATGTCACGGAAAGGATTTAGCCACGGAAGGGAGTTTGCTACGGAAGGGAGTTTGGCATTCTCCCCGCCAATAATCAACACGTTCCCGGGACAGGTTGCTTCTCCCAGCATGCTATTGGCGGAAAATACGATCTCTTTCCCAGGACCGTCAGTGTGACGAACCCAGGCGCCGCGCCACTTAGCGCTCATGCGTATAATGTATTCCAGAAAAGACTCGTACACGCATTCAGTGTTGGAATAGTGCTGTTTATTAGGACGCTGCGGAGGAGCGTGGTACAGGTGGTTTATGACGGACTGGATCCAGCCGCTAATGATGGCGCAATCCTTCTCCCTTACAAGGGCTGTGAGTTTTTTCCTGATTCCTGGTAGTGGAAGTATATGAAAAATACCACTGTTAAAATATGTCTATGTATTGTACATAAAAGTAACTAGTTTGTGTTGCTTGTTTATTTAATCCTAATCAAAAGCCTCATAAATGATTTGTAGCTAGCCTAGAAGATTATTGAAAATGCTAACCTTTAGCAATATGCCAGATGTCATACAAATGACGTGTAGCAGGTATATTCTCACGGATCCATTTGGCCACTTGCAGGTGACGATCAGTTACTATTAGGGAAATCTGTAAGTTCCTGGTGCCTAGGAATGTCACTGCTCTCATCAAACCTTCCTTCTCCATGTTGTTCCTGCCACCAGCCACTTCATTGCTCTATGAAAAGACATATATAATTAACAGATTGACTGTATATTCTACATTGATTACATTATTTAAAGACATACCCATAAGATACTTATGATGAGTGGAAGCCATTAATCAAAGCTTACCTGAACCAAATGAATGGTGAGAATCCTACTGGTCCTCAAGTCCATCATTGTATAGGCACCATACTTGGTTCTTCCAGCAGAGGACACCGTTCTTCCAGCGGACGACACCGGTGTTCCACCGGCACTACCAGCCGCCGCCGAGCTAGGCTTGGCATCAGAAACGTCAGGGAAGGCCGTGGACTTGAGCTGTGCCCGCTTGGTACATCCAAACCTACATTCAAGAGGGCTACCGAGAAACTGCCCTGCAGAGAAGTGCGCACTGCACAGGTATGGGCAGGCGCCAGCGGTCCAGTTAGCCCTCCGCCTCCCCACATACTTCTCCCATACGCGGCGACGCCGGGGACTCTTTGGAAACTCATGTATACGTAGACTAAACCCTAACTTATGAGTGTTACCGCACCCAAAAGCTACACAACGTTTGCCCATAACGAAAAGGAAATCACACCATGGCGGAAAAAAGGGAAGAAAAATAAATAGACACTGTGACAGAGATACACATCAGCTTAAATCCCCGTAGTATGCCAGCTTTAAATGCTATTTCCCCGGTCAAAATCACATGATTCCTAGAAAAAGCAATGAATCTGATAGTATTATACCTTGCTAAAAAATATTATCCAAGGCTATTTGACCTTAGAATGATCATATTTTAGCAAGAGCAATTTTTGACGGAAAATAAGAAAAAAATCACTTTTTGATGTTTTGGCCCCAAATAAAACACGATATCGTCAAATTAGACAAAATAGCCTTGGACAGATTAATTTCAATTGTAAGTACTCCTATGTCGTAAAATTTCAAGGTTAAAGTCCCTGCCCCCGCTGGGGAATTCACAGATCAATGTACAGCAGTATTTTTTTAAACAAAATCTTTGTTTTTAACCCAAAAATATATGAGATTGAAAATTTTATTGTCCTGATATTCTAAATATTTGTTATTTCCATCATCTGGTCAATTTTTTTTCCAAAAATAGATAGATACATCAAAAGTTACGTACAAATAACTGCTAACCTAGCCAACCCCCAGGTGTCACAGGCCTTAAATGGGCTGAGAAAATGATCATACGTACACGTGTGAGAATTGTGTGTTTTGAAGTCTCGTGCCAGACTTCTTACTTTGACCTGTGTGAATAGTTCGAAGAAGACAGTCACACAAATACAGTCTACTTCTAAACACTACCAGGGTTCCACAACCCCAGACCAGATTATTAAATCCCTAATGTTAGATCTGTTGAAACAACTAATATGATTAAAGCATCTCCTCCTAAATTATGTGAGGCATGTTTTGGACCGTACACGATCCCAGTATTCATGTTTTTGGCCACGCCTCAGGGGCGAGCCAAATTTTTACTATATTGTGTGCAGATTGCAAGAATTCTAGGAATTGTACAGGAATGTAAAAGTTTATGGGACGATAACTCAAGAATGCCTCGATGTATTGTCTTCATATTTTGTAGGTGGGTAGGTCTATGGGAGACCTTGTAATGATTGGATTTTGGGCCCCCTAGCGACTTTCTATGGCACTGCAGGGGAACTTTTGCTTTTCGAATCTCATCTTCTGAACATGCTATAGTCATGATTTTTAAGTGGTGGATAGCTCTTTGTTAGGAAAATATGTCCTGTAGATTTGGACCCCCTAGCGGCTTTTTTTTGGAACTGCAGGAGCTGATTTTGACTCAAACTTTGAAAGAGAATAACGCAAGAAGGGGATGACGGATCATCATACTTTTTGGTGTGTAGATAGCTTAAGTGATGATTCACATAATCATATGCCAATTATGCAAATCAATATCTGATTTGCATAATTAATGAGGACAGTTAATAAATCAGCTGAATTGTATTATAGTACTCTCAAACACATGACATATGTAACTGAGAAAGAGATAGATATCGAGAGATATCAATTATGCAATTTGATACTTAATTTGCATAATTAATGACAAAATACTATAAATCCATAGTGGTAAATGATTGGGATTTTGCACCATTTGGAAGTTGAGTAAATGTGGCCACTATTAGACACAAATCTTGCATAGAGGGCCTCATTTACATAATTTATGAGGAAATGGTACGATATCTTTTTTTGTGAAAACAAAATTTTCATACATTGGACAACTTGTGTTATTTTGGTAGAGAAGGTGGTCGACTGATATGATTTATGAGAGGTCCTTATTTGCATGCGGGCTAAAAACGAAAACGTTAACAGAGACCACCGTCGCCATGGCAACATCTTTTTATGTTGCCAATCTTGTTATAATTCTTTTTTTTTAAATTTTGACAGATTTTATAAAAAGTTAGCAATGGAAATTTGCATCTACATTTGCGTTGCTCTTCGATGATTTCCACCCCACGTGCACATCAAAAGCGACCGGCCTGTCAATTATAATCAACATGCGAACTTCAAAGGGTGTAACTTTGCAACACTTACGTCGTGCATGCCGGCCGCAAACCTTATCAAACACTTATCCGACCTGTATAAAGGAGGTTATAATGAGAACCTCCATGGCGTGTAGCAAGGTAATGAATTTACCCTGAGGGCGTTTACCAACCTCCACTTGTGTAGTTGGACCGACGTTGCCCACCGCTGTACAATCATGTAGTATCACATGGTTAACGGCATGACCTGGCATAAGCAACTAACGTTACAAGGGGGAGGGCATTCTACGCAGCGGCATATCATGCTTGTTCAGTTTAGTTGCGAAATGAAATTCTTGTCCCAAGTTGTTTTTTTGGTGTGTGTGTGTGTGTGTGTGTATGAGCGTTGCATACATTTATGTCTCAGTGTAAAAGCAATTAATTTTGCATGACAATTGTTCATAAGGTCTCTAAAGGGATTCTATTGTTTTATCTCAGGCGTGCCAGCTTGCTAGATTTCAAGCTCTGGCTGTGGCAATATCTATGGTTTTTCATTGTTTGGAGAAGAGGGAGAAGAGGAAACGGAGCAAAAACAATATGTCTACTTCTGAAGTTCTGGGTAAACATAAAAATAAGAACTGATTTCTTATCTGATTTCTTATCTTATAATCATCCCTTCTTTTAAGGAAAGTGGGTCAGTACGTAAGCTATAAGCGCCCGGGGCGAGGGAAGAGGGGTAGTCGGACCAAATCGACATAGACAGGACAGTTCCTTCTAGTTGTAAGTGTAGCATGTCTACCAACAGTTACACTTACAAGCTCATAGTGTTCGACCGGGGCTCACATTTGATAACGGATAACCGGCAAACCGAGATTTGAACTGCGAGCAATAGCAGTTTGTAAACTAGTTGTGCTACCCTTCGTCTGATACAGGAGTCAACCGTGTCACGCTAATTGCCACTTGTCGCATAGTCTCTACCAGACTAACCACGCCAGGGTTTCACTTGCAGGCTCCTAAACGGGTGAAATGTGATCTTCACTGTGGACTGACACTACTGGCTAATTTTTCCTTCTTCGGCCGAATTCTACGATTCATACGCCCGGAAGTGGGCCTAGTGGAGGCTACTTGTCGCATACCATTCGCCATTATGGGTCAGTGTTCTAACTACAATAAGGTGAGTACCCATTCTAACAAGTCAGCACTAACGCGTTCAGTCAATGTAGGGTAGATTTTAGGTTTGTTTTATAGGTTGGAGGCCGCTCAGATGTGGGCTCCACACGGACACTGAGTCCTTCCCAATACAACCACGGTTGACCATTCCGCAGGTCACCAATCTTTCCCAGGGTTGTAGGCTAGGCTTTCTTGGTTCCGTGAGCTTCAACTCCCGCCAGGTAAACTAAGCTCATCCGGTGATTTTTCTATTACTTCTTGTCGGAATCAATAAACGGGACCTCTGTTAGGAAGCTGTAAAGCAAAACTTTCTCGGGAGGGAGGGGGGTAGGGGGCTTGTTACCATGATGGCGAAGCGCTGGTCTGTTTAAGCCCTCAGGCTTATACAGTCTACTGATTCTAGGTCAACTGGGGAAGTGATTGCATATTCTGTCCAGTGGTCCGGTGTCAAGCCAAGTTTCTGAGCTTCCCAAATATGCGAGAGGTCAGCTACTGCACCTGAGCACGACATTTTTGGGAGATTCCATTCCATTATGGGCGAAAGAAGTAATCAAAGTGCAAAAGATTCATGGGACGTGATAATGTTCAAGCATAATTCTAACCCTAACCATATTATAAACTCTGACTCTAGCCCCAAACCCCTTCCCTATAAATCCTTTCATAACCCTAGCCCTAATCTTAACCCTAATCCTACCTGTAAATCTTGCCCTGTCCCCATCCACCTCAGCCGTAACTCCCCACAGGCGCTCCTCTCACGTATACTGGAATCCCCCAAAAGTGCCGTGCTCAGGTGCAGTAGCTGACCTCTCACGCAGTTGGCAGCTCAAGGATTTGGCTCTACACCGGGTGCCTATACGTGATACGTACCGATCACAAAAAAGGAAACTACCACTTTAAACTATAAATGAGTACGTACTGGTAAAGGCATGGCAACTATTAAGGATATATAGCATTCTGCTTAGCCATGCTCAGAACTGGGGTTTTAAGAAAAACAAAGTTTCAGTTATCTTTTTTATTGTAAGGACAACTGGTAGAAACCCCCTCCCCCAACAAAACCTTCGTTTATTATCTCCATGAAAAATGGAGATATTGTTTTGGGTGTGTCTGTGTGTGTGTTTGTCTGTCTGTTTGTGTTTCCGCACTACTGTAGTCAGCATAACTCAGGAACCTCTTGATGGATTACGATGATATTTGGTATGTGGGCAGGTGTTGTGAAGCCGAAGTTCAAGGTTGATTTTGGGCCCCCTGGTATGTGACCTTGGTACTGCAGCGGAACTTCAATTTTTGTATCTTTTGACCTGGTTTGTACTGTCTTCAGGATCGACAGCAATTTGTTCTAGTTTCTTTGTTCGTTTCTGATGACGATTCCATGTGGTCCAATCTCGTTTTATTTTGCCCTCCATACATAGGGCAAAACACCTTTCCTGATTGGAATAGCCGTGGGATTCACGCTCTCCCACTTTGTGTACTTCCCCACGTACCGGTATCTCGGGGACCTGAAACCCCAGCCGCCGTGTCGTCCTGCACCGAGTACAGGACTTTCACGACGAACAGAAGTCCCGACCAACGTCCCGAACAGGACCACCAGTCCTACCGCACCGCCTGGTCCGGTCCATCCGTCACCGTTCAATGTCACCAACCCGCTCAGTGGATACGTCAACGTGTTGAAAGATAGAGAGGTGAATCTTTCTGCATGCTACTGTCTCAGCATTTGGTGAAGTGAACAGTTTTGTTACCTCAATGAAAAGCGGAGGTATAGTTCTGGGCTCTTTTTGTCTGTTGTTTGTGTATGTATGTATGTGTTTCTGCAAGTATAAATTAAGTATGGCATATGGATTGTTATGATATTCGGCTTGTGCGTAGGTGTTGTAAACAGAAAGGTCAAGGTCGAGTGTATGGCCTCCTGGCGGCTAACCTTGGTAATGCAGCATAATTTTCGGCTTTCGTATGTTTTTCCCTGGACATGCTGTGCACGAAGTCTTGATTTTTCGTTGACAGATAGCCTGTAATGTAAGGTAGAAGTGGTAAAAGTTTCTACGTCGACTAAAAAGTGTTGGCCACAATAATGTGAAGTTTGGTGGATATTGCTAAATGATGACATACTACATGATTATGCCCCGAAATTTGATTTGTGCACCTTATTTCTGTGTGAGGCCGAGGACTTATTGATCACTCCTCGTATATCTATTGTGTTATTCCCCAGGCATTGAGGCTTCACTGCGGTGTGTGTGCTCTTGTGTCCACTTCTGGTCATGTCCTGAACCACACGGCCGGAGCAGAAATTGACCAGGCCGAGTGTGTGATACGCATGAACCATTCTCCTGTAACCGGCTTTGAAAAGCACGTCGGAACAAGAACTACAGTCCGCGTAGCAACACACAGTAGCTTCAAGTTCGCCTTTAAGGAAATCACGCAAATCATCTCGAAAGAAAACCGGTCTAAACTGGTAGTATGGGGTCCAGACGATACCATGAGGACAAACGGAAAGGGGGGGACGTACAACCATTTATTCAATCTGACAAAGGTTTCCAAGGACGTGGAGTTTTACTTCTTGTCACCAGAAAGAATGCATTATTCCCACAAACTGTTTGATAACGAGACCGGGTTACAGAGGTAAGTAAGCCCTATGATAAGGAGTTTCACGACTCAAAGTACGCATGAACAGCAAAATGCATTGTGGGTAATATGTGAGGGTAAACATGTTCTTGTCTTCAGTATTGGTTTAATTTGCATAACAATGGACCTTTTTTGATGTTTCTTTAAATCTGTGCAATTTCTGTTTGTGCGTGTATTTGTTTCATGTGTATTTTTATGAATGTTGATAATTATGTGTATTTGTGTACTCGTAAACAGCAAATAAAGTAAGCAAAATAAGATATCATCGTCATCATCTTTATCAAATATTCTTCTTGTTTTTCTGGACTTTAGACGTGTCAATGGTGGCTTGATCTGGCTGAGTACAGGCTGGTTCACGATGATCCTGGCTACAGAGATGTGTGATCAGGTCAAGGTGTACGGCATGAGCAATGGGGAGAACTGCAGGTCAGGCGGGTTTCTAATGATAATAATAATAGCAATAATGGTTTATTGGTCAGAAATCACCCGTGCAATGGCAGCCAGTGCTGAATTGCTGCATGTTTACAATCACATAATACACAACAGATACATATTTGCTCCACACTTGCACTTTAAGGAACTGTCGCAAGGGTCTGGGCGGCTGCAGGTGACCTCAATACGACCTTCCCAAACAGAGGTCAGGTACCCATTCACACCTGGGTGGAGTGAGGTCTTTCCCAAAGGGCACAACATCGGGGCATATCGGGGTTTCGAACCCGGGACCGCTCGGTTCTGGGCGAAACACCCTACCGATTGCGCCACACAGTGCCACCATAAATATGTATTCTATATGGGAGGGTATCAGCCACTCGGTGGAGCTCCTGGTTCCAATTCTAGCCAATTCCAATTTCAATTCTGGTTCCAATTCTAGCCAATTCCAATTTCAATTCCGGGTAACCCCGGGTCAATCCTGGGTAGGGCATTACGGTTGGGCATGCACTCGTCTTTCAGAAGGGACGTAAAATGGGGGGTCCCGTGTTAGAGGAAGTGCCTCTATCGCGTTAAAGGGGAAATGATAGCGACCCCTCCTTGTAAATAAACTACTGAACGAAAAACGAGCGAACGATTTTATGTGATTGGTTGACATTTTTACGTGGGTGTATTGCGGTCAAACTTGTACCACTGACCTCGTCTGCCTGGCCACCTGGCCATTGAGATAACTTCCAGGTGGTCATTTAAATAAGTTTTCACATTGTCCCAAATCAAGTCTACTGTGGTCTTTCGGGAAAACATACACTTTTTTGCAAATCTATGGGGTCTTTGGCGTAATTTTGGCGTTCAAACGACCCGGAAGCGTGCCGAGAGTAGTGTGGGTTTTCATGTATAAAGCTAGCCCACTCATTTAGTATTTTTCACGTCAAAATAAAAACAAAACTCCCGCTAAAGAGAACCCTGCAACATTTTAGATCCTAGCGATTACGTTTTTGATCAAAATATTTTATGGATACGTACGATGTCCATGCAATTTCAGCCGTGTGCTTCCGTTGGAATTGTTGTCGCAAGTTTAATCAAATTGTTTGTTTTATTGCGTGTTATGTACATAATTACATTGATAGCTTTTGTGATGAACTTATTGTGCATTATTAAAGAAAGTTGTAAGCAAAGACCAGCTTTTCTAAAAGCACATGTTTCGTTAACCACTGATGTTGTTATTGCTTGCAGGGATCCGAATGCCTACCCGGCGGCGTACCATTACTTTGACAGTGACAACATCACATACGCAGGGAAAGAGTGCGACGAGTATAACAAGATGGAGAAACGAGAAAAGGATGCACATCGCTTCTTCACGGAAAAGACAGTTTTTGAAAGATGGTCAAAATACCATAACATCACCTTCCACTTCCCTTCATGGAAACGTAAAGGATGACTTTAGTCTAAGACTAGTCTCTATACCTATACTCAGTGGGTCTAACACATGTGAGAATTACGTGTTTTGAAGTGTCGTGTCAGACGTCTTATTTTGACCTGTGTGAATGGTTTGAAGAAGACTGTCACACAAATGCAGTTTACTTCAAAACACTACCAGGGTTCCACAACCCCTAGACCTCAGACCAGATTGTTAGATCCCTAACGTTAGATCCGTTGAAACAACTACTATTTCCTCCTAAATCATGTGAGGCCTTGACTTCCACGATTTATGGTAATATTCACATTTACTTACCTTATATAGTACTGCAACTATTATCTTCTTAACCCTTCTTTGAAGACATTCTCGGCGACGCCGGCGTTTACTTTAAGGGAGGGCTGCTACGAAATTTTCAACATATAGGGGCCAGGTTCTTTTGCTGCAGAAACCGCATTTTTTAATATTTTTAATTATTAAACAACTGAAGAATACACGGGACACAAAGGTGATGTGCTCTAGCAGAAGCTAATATTAAACATCACCTGTATTGAAAATATGAATTACAACTTACATAGACAAATACAATAACAACAAGAGACCTCATATCTCCATGAACTATTCTGTTTATACAAATTACTCACACATTTACATAATATATGCTTGGTCATGAACACCTTTAACTAACTTACACATGTCGCAATTTTGATAGCACTATCATTTACCACTTAGATGAATTATGGCGCTTTCGCATTCATTATACAGATTTATTATTTGCATGATTGGTATCTGCTGATGCTCCACTTGCCATAAACTACACTCCACCCACATATGCAAACAAGTATATGAATTGGTTATATATGTTGACTTTAAGCATCCGGATGCACAAACACACTCAAAAAAATATCTCCATGATTTTTTATGGAGATTAAAAAAAAAATAAACAAATTCTTACACAAAGAGATGTTATCTTGTTAATCAATAACGGAGAAAGTGTCGCTGAAAAAATCTCAAGAATGTCTAGAAATGGGAATGAAACCTTCTTGGTTAGGTTTTTTAACAAACAAATTCTAGCACATTCTTGCGTCTTCGTAGCCAGGTTCAATCCTTCAGGACGACACGAATTTGTTTCTTCATGGGAGAAATAACATAAGAAAAAAACATAACTATAAGGATGATTTTTGTGTGTCCCATTGAGGAGATTTCCTTGGAAGATAGATATTTTTGTGTGGACAAAAACAAAGAAATAACTTAGCACTGCAAATAAAATACCTTCTTTGGCGAAATTTGCAATTAATATTTTACCTGTCAATGATTAGTCTGGAGAAAAAGGCGTAGACAATAAGGTAGATGAATTCGTCTGTGATTTGGTAAGGTTTTATTATCACTGACGTTGGTAACAAAATCCAATCTTCACCTCCTTCTGCAGAACATTTAGATTCTTTAGGATGTATACCAAGAATCAAACGTGAACATGCGCAGGCAACAACTATAAGAAAATGATAATGTATTTTTCTCAGACAGAAGGATATTTGAAGACGATACGGCATTACAAGGGTCGCTTTGAGTCGGAGCGGTACCATAAAATGTAAGTTGAAACAGGATACATGCGATGTTATGACAGTTTTATGTCACACTGGTTCTAATTTTGTGTGTGCTCTTAATCCTCTTGGAAAATAATCTTGTCTTTTGCTCAGACATAATGGTATTTAAAAGGAAACCCAATCAATATTAAGGCCCTAAAGTCGGATTTTGAAATTCAACTTATTTAGTAATTTCTATACATGATTAGATCAAACAACACTGTCACAATCTATAACGGCCATGATGCAAAAATACGCACGACTTTAACGTTGTTGTGATGTGAGGACTCACTGAAAATCTTGTAGGGATTTTTGTAGGCTCGCTAAACTGAAAATCTTGTAGGGATTTTTGTAGGCTCGCTAAACTGAAAATCTTGTAGGGATTTTTGTAGGCTCGCTAAAACTAAGAGGATAAACGTACGGCACACTCAGTTTTGCGTGGTTTTAAATGCTCAAAGTATGAAGTTATTACACAAATGTGCTGAACAATGTTAGTAAATGTCATTACCATTAAGATGTCAGCATTTTTTATTTTTCATTTTTTTGCCCTTATATTGCGTTGGTTGCCTGTAAGATTATACACTACAATGGTTCCTGTGAGGTGGAACAGTAGTACTCTGTATAGAAAAATGATCCGTGTGATATGATAGATTAATGCCATATAACAATCCTGATTCTTCTTTTTGCTCTTAGTCCTGTACAATATTTGTGGACGTACTAGAATTTTCTATGCACCAGGCCGCTATTAATAAGACAATAATTCATACAAAAATGACATCAGATCAAGTATAAACCTCTAGTTTGTGTTTGTTTTATCTGTTGTCAGTCATACATTACTGCGTGACTCCTCCATTTCTCTTGCCCTTAAGTTGCTTGGCCGACCATGATCACAATGGAAATAGAGATGAAAATGCCGAAGGGTAGAAACAGAAAAGCTCATCGCCCATTGCCACCGCTTCCAGGCCAAGGCGTTAGTAAAGGTAAGATGCAACGAATATAGAAAGACTCTCTTACACAAAGCTGACCACGACCTCCCGACCACTACCAACCTTCCCCCAACCATGGTTGGGAGTTGGTTGGTAGCAATGTCGGCTGTGGTTTGCAGTTAAACGGTGAGGTTGGGTATTAGTCGGATACGCCGGCAGAATGTTTCAAAATTTTCATAACATTTCATTCGGCTGTGGGCTGGAGGTCTGAAATGGGTCTTGACACGGTTGGAATTGATTAGCTGGTGGTTGTGAGTAAGTCCGAAGAGTAGTCGGGGTGTGATTGGGAGTCAACTTCCAACCATAAGATCCAAACCATACAACAACCTCTGCTGGCGTCCTCCCAGCTAGTTTCCGATGTATCCGTAACTCATCAAAGTTCATTAGACAATATATTTGCTTATTCCCAACCTCACCTTGACACAACTGACACGCCTCCAGAAACACAGAAGAACCCCTAAAAGCTGTATGAATGTAATTGTGATCCTATTCTGATCTCTTGTGATGTTTATGACATAGAAGTATGGACCTTTTATTAACAATATGTCTTATCTTTAGAAAAACATGGTTTTGCTCATTTCCATTCGTGAGAAAGTTGGCCATTGGTTGGGAATCAGTCACTGAGAAGAAGTCAGAATGGATAGGAGTAGATAAAAAGCATTCGGGGTTGGTTTGAATTCAGCCATGTACTGGTTGAGAAATGGAAAGGACCTGTTTTTCCCTAAAATATAGGTGTTGCTTAAAACTGATCAGACGATCTACTACAGGCCTTCTGTTCAGGGGAAGGTCCTGAAAGTGTAGGAGGAACTTAACTTGATGAAAAGTTTCTTTTTGTTGAGTCAAAAGTAAATGAGGTCCTGGCATCCATGTGCACCATTATGTAGACAAAGATAAGGTCAACAAGCTACAGCAGCCCGATAAACAGATGAAGCAAGATGGACATCCATCCGGAGTAGGCCTGGACGTTCTCCAAGAATCTATTGACCAGAAAGTCATTGACTTGGTTAACGATGGTCTGTATGGAGCAGAGCCACAAGAAAATGACCGAGGTAGGTTTAATTTTGTACTTTGAATCTTCCAATGATTGCAAGAAAAATAATACTTTAATAGAGAGAGAGAGAGAGAGAGAGAGAGCGCGAAAGAGCGAGAGGGAGTGAGGGAGAGAGATAGAGGGGGAAGGGAGGCAGGGAGGGAGAGAGATTTGAGAATTCAAAGACACATGGTCAAATATATTTTTTAATTGCATTAATGTAACATAGGAGGTTTACAATGTCTCTATTCATAAAGTCTCTTTCTTTTTTTACCTTGCACCCCTGGGTGCCCTAACTCAGACAAGGAACTGTTTTTTTTTTAATATTTATCCTGTGTATTGTATGTCACTTGCAAGGAGAATAAATTTTACAATTGTAGAGAGTTAAACTCATCTGATGAGTTTAACTCTCTACGATTATAAAATGAAGGACCTTGACATGGTTTACACAAATATACTAGTGAGATTCTCAAAGTCTACAAAGTATGTAATATTATGCACAGCAATAGGATTATGGAAAAAACTGAGGTGTTTTGCAATTTCATATTTACAGATACCCATGATACGACAAGTGATTCTAAGTTTGCCACAAGGTGCAAGATGGCGTTTGACCGTTACTGTCTGACCGTCATCATCGCTATGGCAGTGGTGGCCATGTTATGTTCTGGAGCTGTTATGATCGTACATCTTACTGCCACACCGGGAAAGCAAACTCAAATCAACACGGTTAGTGATAGCATCTATTTTTCTCCTTTTTTCCACCAAAGAAAGTCATAGAAAAGGGATAAACATCGTAAACAAATATCTAAAAATAGTTAGAGGGGAATGTTTGTCTCTAGTTTTGCACAGTTTCTAGGAGTGTACATGCCTTAGTTGGATTCAAGTCTTCTTCCCAGCCTTCTGCTTTCATCTTAATTATGTTCACCTTCACTGAAGGAAACATTTTGTTTTTGCTCCGCGTCTCCCTCTTCCTTTTCTTCCATTGCAAAATAAGGTCAATGACCTGGGCTAGATGGCTGTCACCATGGTTACATGAGGTGTTTGATTACATAGAATAGCAAGTGGCAGGACAGACCAGTAGGGACTGGTTACCATATGTCTGAATGTATTTGCGTTAAAATAGATGTGTTTAAGTGATAATAAACAATGCTTAACACTAGACCATGTGAAGGTAAATACTATGTATGACTGTATGCAAATGCTACCTTTCAAGTCTCTTGCAATCTTCTTACTTAAAATGTCTGAATAAGATCCTATATGTTGCTCACCAGTTACTACACCCTTCATACGAAATGTGACTTACCTCTAACTATTGATTAATGATAACAACCAAGCAATTTAAGGTGACAGCCACGCTGCCATGGATGACAACCAGACCACCAAAGATGACAGCTTCAACCACACAAGTGGCAACCATGCTGCCAACCACACAAGTGGCAACCACCCTGCCAACCACACAGGTGGCAACCACCCTGCCAACCACAATTGAAGGTATGGTTCATGTACCTGATCTGCTGAGCAACAATTCTGTTTTTGCCATAAGCGTTCCATGACAGCATGCCATGCACTAGGATTTGTAAATTGAAATCAGAAAATAGGTAATTATATCAACTATACATGCCGAAAAAGTATTTGGGCTTTTAAAAAATGTTTTGCTTCGATATTCATCTTTCTTCAATAACCATACAAATATTTTAGGTACGACAGGCCGATGTAAAGTAGCCAGATGCAACTGTGTTCCGCTGTTATATACAAAAATTCATACTAAGAATAAATTGTGACCAAAATTCCAATGTGGCTGTTGCAGCTGAATGCAAAGATGGCTATCAACTGATTGCCTTCACCTGCATCAGGGTCTACCTTGACGAAAAGAACTACAATGGCGCCAAGGCGGCCTGTAAGAAAGACGGAGCGACACTTGCCATGCCCAAGACGAAGGAATTGGACGTCGCTCTGAGAAACCTGATAAGAAATGATGAGGTTTTTTCAAAGCATGTTAAATACTGGATCGGTCTGAAGCCAGGTCTTTTCGTAGCCACATGGCAATGGGCAGACGGGTCTTACCTGAAAAACTACAAGGTACGTAAAAGGCCACCAAAGCAATATTTGGGCCAAACAATGGATGCAATATATTGTATTGACTCAATGCTTCTTCTCCTTCTTCTGTCAAATGTTCAAATCGATTCATCTCAGTCATTTTTTTTGGCCAAACGGGGAGGGAAAAGGATGAAATATGTTGTATTTGCTCTAGCAAAATATTGCCTTTCTAATTAATTGTGTTTTTTCTCACAACACCTTAGAGAGGACATACACTCTGATGAAAAACGATTGTATGTCACCTTTTGAACATTTAACTAACTACATCTTTTTTCTTTCTTTAGAGTTGGAATCCAGAAGAACCGAAGTTGCCATTGTGGAACTGGAATCGACTAGATTGGTGTGGACAGTACTGGTCTGAGCGCATTGGTGTCCCTATGTGGGATGACTATCCATGCCGATTTAGCAACAGGTACATCTGTCAAGCTACTTAGAGTCTGATAACACAGAGAATTGAAAGAAGAATTGGGAATTTTGTGGGGAAAGTTGCCATGAATAAGAACGTATGGGGTTAAAGGTTGATATTACGCTGTCTGTCTTCATGTCTGTCTTTAAAAACAAATGTAAAACCTGGCCTGACCTCTGAACCCTCAATAACGAAAAGGAACAGATTGAGTTATATGATTTGATTTGTATTATGATCTGATTATCATTTATTTACTATTGTTTACATTACCTCCATTGTTTTCATTATGATCATCATTATTATTTATGTATATTAATTTTCTGTTTGTATTATCGTTGTACGTACATTATTTCATGTAACGCAGGGTCCCTCTGTAAAGCAGTGTTAATCACTGAGCAAGGCTACCCTGGGTAAAAATGACAGAATAGAAAATAAATAAGATTTTTAAAAAAGCTTAGTGTGATGATGCACAAGCTAAGAAAGTGTTTGTTGGAGTAGGGAAATACATATATACGGCCTGCATGTATTTTAGCCAGATGCTATCCTCAATAGTATAACCCGCTGGCTAAATCTGTTCGCTTCCTAACTCAGTGACCACGCTGTGTTAGCAAGCGGAAAGATTGGGCCAGTGGTTATTGTGGAGAATGGTACCAAGGTTACATGTATTTACGTACTTTTACATTATACATTGATTATGCGGCCATTGCTTTGTCATTGTCAGTTCAATGTTGTTGATTCAACGCAACTGCTGTTACAGTCTTGTAACAAACTGAATCAGAAAATTTACATGGGATTAAGAATTAATGGCTTTTATTTGTCCATTTGCCTAAGCGTATGGCTAGAGCACAATGTCATATTTAAAGATCCCAGTTCCTCGGAGCAGCAAGCCTTCAATCAGGGAGCTTGAGACACGTTACGATTTTCAAGATTGGATTGGAGATTAGTCTGTTGCTACATGCATCTTTAATTCATTTAAGTCAATCTTACATCTTTAATTCATGTTATTCTACATCGTACCTTTAATTCATTTTATTCTATGTCGTGCATTTCATTAGATCAATTTTATTCATCAAGTGAAGGTACAATACAATACGATGTAGAGATATCATAGTAAGTTCGATTAAAAGTACTACAATCTAATAATTATAAACATATAAAAGAATAACATAAATGTGGAATAATCTCAGAGATCTTTGGCAAGCACGTAAACAAAGTCAAACTGTTAAACACGTTGTAATAAAAAAATCATTACGTATTGAAATGTTAATATACCAGGACATTAGTCGAAAATATTATGTGTAATGATTTTTTTACGTTTAGTCCAACATAAAATGGAATCAAATAAACTTTTGCCTCTTGATATCACATTCTGATGATTGGCACATAGGTCAGTAATTTCACTTGTTGTTTCAGTAGCTGGATATATTCTTGAAGACTGGGGTTACTACCCCTCCCCTTTAACGTACTTAAGGTACCTCCTCGAATATATTCACCACTCATCTTCAGATCGAAAGATAGAAAAAGGGATGTTCCTCCACACGTTTCTCTCATTAATTATCATGTAAAGTATGTCTACATTAGTATTATTACTGTCCAATTATGTGCACCTTCACCTAAGCTACCTACAACCAAAACGTATGCCAATCCGTCATGCAGTATACCATATTCAGTTATGCCGATTCCAACTTTATGAGAAAACGCCCCTGCACTTCCAGGAAAACTGATAGGCGGCCCAACCTACTGTAACTTTATCAGCCCAAGATCAATTTTTAACAAACTTAAACTTGGTGACCGTACCATCTTCAGACAAAACGATACCAAACCCTGAAGTTCTCAAAGTTTCCCTATGATACCATAACAAAACAACTAGGGCCCCAAAACCAAATCATTTCTAGTCCGGTCTCCTCAGAAACTAATTACATACCACATTTCAACACAGGATAAAAAGACAATTTTTACACAACCAAGAGATTCACACATATATCAACACAATTCATCAAGGCATTCCTGAATAAACCTGTTTATGGACACCAAAACAACCACCAAACCAAACCAAAAACATTACTTTTCCCACTTGTTATGATTAGTCTGGACAAAAAGGCGTAAACAACAATGTGATGAGTCTGCGATTTTTTGAGGTTTTATCGTCACTAAAGTGGATACGAAATCCGATCCCAACCCTCCTTATCCTGAACATTTATATTCGTTGGAATTTATTCCCTAACTCAAATGTGGGCATGCGCAGGCAACTTGGAAATAAGTCTTGTAGTTTTCTCAAGCAAAATGATTTTTCAAGACTATACATTATAAACTAAAGGTTGCTGTAAATGTGAACAGTACAATAAAACGTACGTATACAGACGATGATGTTTTTACAGATTAATGAAATATGATAACACTGATCCTTTTCTTTCTTTCTTTTACTCTCGATCTTGTCTTATACTGTAGTACTATTGCGGATGCATTAAAATTTGCTTCGCACAAGGTTGACTATTTATATCAGAAATAATTTTCTGTAACATATGATACTCATAAGATCTGAAAATCGTTGAAATTTACTTGGAAAGCTGAGTGCTTGATGAAATACATGCTCATTTACGTATCAATGTATCAAATCGAATATGAGCAAAGTATCTATTCCGAAAATGGTAAGCAAGCACGTAATAAACTAAAATATGTTAAGCATATTCAATTAGCATGGCGTAATAAAACTTTCTAATCCATTACATTTGTTGGATCCATCAATGTGTCAACGACGATGTCTCATTTACATTGTATGTGTAGATATTCTACTGAATTAGCGTAAATCGTTATCGGGGTCCCCATGCAGATCCTCATATATTGGCTTGATTCGTCCAGGGACAAAGGGTAATTATGCAAATAAGGAAATTATTTGCATGGTTGGTATCTGTTGATGCTCCACTTGCCATAAACTACATATGTTACATATATTTGAGTCTTCTAATGGAAAACACTGCAAATATAGATTTTCCTCATTAGTTATGCAAATTAAGTCCTTATAATTTCGGGCAAACTGTATCAGCTAACGGAGGAATTTACATCGCCAACCCGTTTAACTTCTTTTAGGACAACAGATTTGTCTACGGTTTGGTCAGGAATTTCACTGCCGTCAGAGCCGAGCTTCTTCCTTGTCGACGTCGTTGAACACGGGATGACGAGAAGGACGATCACGGAGAGAAAGGTGAAGATGCCGGCCACGTAGAACGACATGTCGTAGCTACCAGTTGCGTCGTACAGCCAGCCTGTGTGGACGACATAACCGACACGTGTAGTAGTCCAATATTAAGCCCTAGCGCACTAAACGTATGATTCTTTTAAGTAGGCTAACTATTACTGTACTTGCTTACAAGAAAAAGACAAATTTTGTATCGGCCCTTGACTGTGCTTAAGAGTCATTGCATGAGAAAACCATGCAGAGGTGGGAAGATGGGGGTCGGCCAAATCGGCTGATACTTTCTACGTGTGATAGGTATGTGGAACTATGACCAGCCATATAATTAAAACCCTCCAGCTATTTTTCATTATGGAGTTCTGGGACCCCCCTCGGAGACCCTCAAAAATCGAACAATTTATGGTTAAAAATTACTGAATTTGCAATGGCTACCCTGATAATTCTAATAAAGATATGGACCTAAGTTTTCTATTTCCATATAGCTAGGGTACCAGAGTTTGACAGACAAAAAGTTCAAGATCAAGCATTGAAATTAAGAGGGTATACTAGGGGGTTATCAGAACCAATAAAAGCAGACTTTTCATCTCGCTAAATTTTAGTCATTTTTAAGGGGCTATTTCTCCGACAATCGGCAATATTGGTGAATGGTTTTACCTTTGCTGGAGAGAGGAATATCTACTGATTCAAAAACAAGCGTCGTCTAATTGGGCCACGCATTACGGGAGCCGTGACTGGGGGGTCTTTGTGGGGATTTTTCGTGTTTTGGACTAATAATAAATCAGGTAATCACGTCTCACTATGGTGTAAGCTTCGTTCATTTTTGTGTAGCCGTGTGAAAACCATTGATAGTAGTAAAGAAATGCTGAAATTGATTAGCAATGTTGATTAGGGCTCTACATGGGGGTTATAAGGACACTAGAATGAATTAAACTGTTTTACACATCTAATTGTTGCTCTCTAAGACGTCAATCGCTACGTTCCTTACTAAAATAATTCTGTGCCTTTAATATGTTGTACAAAACGACAAGGGCTCTGCATGGGGGTTATAAGTACTCCATATATGTGATAAAGATAAAGATAAAAGAAATAAGACACATGTGCATTGCGAAACACTAATTTATTTGCCTATAGTAATTCCTATATCAAGATTAACCTCCTACATACATCCACTGGAGACCATTGTACGCACACATATATGCGTGAACTGAGATAGACGCATTTTAGTTTTATCATTGTGTAGTTTATAAACCTCTATGTAAGCAAGGAGGTAAGTGAGAAAGGAAATACTTTCTGTATCTGTACTAATTTTTGCCAACAGCCTTTTACAGCAGCTAAACCTGTAGCTGTTGTAGGTGCATGGGAGTTATCCTTTTCCTCAGTCAGAGTCTTTTAGCTTCTAGGTTGTTTATATGATACACATAAAAATTCACTCAACGCTGAGGCACTCGGATATACAATTTTTGTATCGCAAGGCTAATTTCCTAGATTACTGGGCAGCTTCATTGCTATAGAATGCTTACTAAACGTATACAGTAATAAAGGAATAAATCTGTTAAAGAAATGTTAATTAGGATTGACAATAAGTATCCAAATCAAGGTATATTCCAATCAAATCAAGGTAGAACTCATTGTCTCCCGAAATGACATCGCTGATATCCTTGTTCCAGGTTCAAGGATATTCCATGACACAAATACAAGCCCATTACGATGCTCATTTCATTAACATCATTTTTTGAAACGATCCTGAATCGTCCGGTCTGCAGCTGAGTGAGAGAGGGCTCTATTGGTTAAAATTACCACACCGTTTATGATGGTCGAATATAATCATTTTTTTTAAACAACTGTATGAACATCTGGATGTTTTAGATGTATGCTAGCGTCCTACCAACCACCCCCTACCATACAGAGCCTTCAATCATTGCAGACTTTGTTCTTCATTCATTGAAATTTTGCAGTAAAGTTGCCAATAGGTGAATCGGATAACAGATACAAATTATTCCTCAAATTATTTTAATTAGATTTCAATGTCATACTCAGATACCCCCCATACAGAGCAACTACCATTTTTTTAGCATCTTTGTTTTAGGAATGTTTATTAGATTCTTCAATTCAACTTGACAACTGTGTGATCAGAAGTATATTTGTAGCCCGGTGCCATTGCTTGATTCACTTCACTTTATTTAGTCCTCGGATTTAATTTTTTCAAAGGCATCCGGAGCATTTTATGAGGCTTGAAACTTGAATGAAATAAATCCAATTTCTAGTCATTCCTACACATAGTAAGTTTCAATAACACTATATCATTATATATCGACACTAAAGGAGCAAAGATACAATGTCGTTGTGTGGCAAGAACTGATAGAAAATCCAAGCTCTAATAGACTGATCCTGACTGTCCATCACAATTAGCGGTTCGACCAATGAGAGAGTGACTGCATGTCCGTCAAATATTTGCATTTCTATGTTTTAACCTTGCACTTCTACGTTTTGACGGAGGTGGGCGGGGCTATGGTATCGGTCTATTTACACTAGGCACGTGAAACTAAAAGATCACCATGTAGCTTATTTTTGTGCCGCTTTTGAGCACTTTTGATAAGAAGTCCGCACGAAAATGTGTAGAATATTTCTAGTTTCCAAGCCTCATAAAATGATCGGGGTGCCTTTAAACATTATAAGCAGCCGGTGTTCATTTCAGTTCTGTCCTAGGTCGTAAGATATCAACTTGGACATGTCACATGGTCAACAATGGTTTAGTAATTGACGTCTTAGAGAGCAACAAAATGTGTAAAACAGCTTAATTCCTTTCCTTTCATCTTTATGTATGTTTTCACCCATGCGGTATAATACAACATTACATATACGGAGTACTGATAACCCCCATGCAGAGCCTTTCACATTACGTACAACATATTAAAGGCACAGAATTATTTTAGAAAGGAACGTAGCGATTGACGTCTTAGAGAGCAACAATTAGATGTGTAAAACAGTTTAATTAATTTTCAAGTGTCCTTATAACCCCCATGTAGAGCCCTAATCAACATTGCTAATCAATTTCAGCATTTCTTTACTACTATCTATGGTTTTCACACGGCTACACAAAAATGACCAAAGCTTACACCATAGTGAGACGTGATTACCTGATTTATTATTAGTCCAAAACACGAAAAATCCCCATAAAGACCCCCCAGTCATGGCTCCCGTAATGCGTGGCCCAATTAGACGACGCTTGTTTTTGAATCAGTAGATATTCCTCTCTCCAGCAAAGGTAAAACCATTCACCAATATTGCCGATTGTCGGAGAAATAGCCCCTTAAAAATGACTAAAATTTAGCGAGATGAAAAGTCTGCTTTTATTGGTTCTGATAACCCCCTAGTATACCCTCTTAATTTCAATGCTTGATCTTGAACTTTTTGTCTGTCAAACTCTGGAACCCTAGCTATATGGAAATAGAAAACTTAGGTCCATATCTTCATTAGAATTATCAGGGTAGCCATTGCAAATTCAGTAATTTTTAACCATAAATTGTTCGATTTTTGAGGGTCTCCGAGGGGGGTCCCAGAACTCCATAATGAAAAATAGCTGGAGGGTTTTAATTATATGGCTGGTCATAGTTCCACATACCTATCACACGTAGAAAGTATCAGCCGATTTGGCCGACCCCCATCTTCCCACCTCTGCCTGGTTTTGCCTGGTTTTCTCGTGCAATGACTCTTAAGTTTGGGCATTACTTATAAAATGTATAAGGTCCAAGCTTGTAATCAATGGTCATTCGTGCGGAAGGTCGGGGGTCGATTCCGACTTCCAATAACCTTTGACCTGATTGCTCACATAACGTGTTCTGAGCAATCGGGCCTTGATCTTGAAGAAGCCCGGAGCCCGGAGGTGTGGTCGATATTTCGGTGGGCGAAGTTTTTGTCTTGGTAACAGCTTAACAATATAATCGTCGTCACAACAAGAGTTATAGTTATACAAGAGCTATAAACATGAACTTGCTGATATATGGTCATTTGTACTCTATCTACGCTAGGTAATCTACCGAGAAGCTCTTATCAAATGCCACATACATGTACACTGCTTTACCTGCCACGGGCGGGCCAAGCAGGAAGGCGACACCCTGGAAGACAAAGGTCCATCCAAGCCCTCCGGAAATCCGCGAAACGCCGCTGTATTTCCGCACCAACACAGCGATCAGCGGGTGGAAAACTCCCGAAAAAAATCCATAAAACACCATACAGACAACAAGGCCAGCGTAAGTTGTCCCAAACGGTATGGCCGTGGTAGATATGGCCAGTCCAGTAATACCGATCGTGTAGTAGTAGACTTTACTGATCATTCCTCTGTCCGACAGCCAGCCGTTTATTGGTCGGGAGATAGCGTCAGAGACCCCCATGATAGACAGTAAGAAAGCGGCTTGTGTTTTTTCCACCCCAAGAATTTGGGCGTGGGCAACAAGGTGTACATATATGATAGACATGCCTAGAACAGTCCCAAGTAGGGACGTACCGTAAAGAAGAAAGGGACGGTGTTTGAGTAAAGTCACATCGAACGTTTCCATGATCTGACGGAGAGAAGCGACGCCTTTCGATTGCTTCGGATCACTGCAGCTGTTCTGTTTTTCTCTCTCAACGTGTTCTTCTCTACTGTCTTCCTTGAGATGTATAGGTCTGAACAGAGCACCGAATACGCAGCCATTCAGTAGAATACCGGCAACAATCAAAAGAGCCCCCCTCCACCCGAACTCATCGATGAGGAACTGGAAGAGTGGTGGAAGAGCAAACTGGCCAACTCCGGTTCCACAGATCGCTATTCCATTGGCTGTGGCGTGCCGCTCGTCAAAGTAGCGTCCAATCATGGCAAGGCTTGGGGAGTACATCAGAGAGAAACCTAGCCCTGCGGAACATAAAAGCAACAAAACATTACTTGTAGCCCCACGTGTATTGTGCATGTGAACTATCCCGGTGCATAGTAATTGACCACAAATCCCGAAGTAGGCATTGATATTCTACTAATTTGTTCCTTCCTAAATTACAATTCACACTCGATGCAAAACTGGTGTTTTCACAACCAGATGTATAATGGAAAAAGGAGAAAAGAAAAGACATTAGCGAATTTTATTTACATTTCAACTATTCTAATCAATTTTTTATTAATTTTCAAAATATTCTTCAAATTCTTTTAATATTTTTCAATTTCATCTTTTTTTATTTCTAAAATTTTTGTAATCTTGAATTCGTTTTGAATTAATCTTAATTACATTAAAATTTTGATTTGAAATACAGAGATGTTTTTCCCTAACCAGGTATGTGATTAAAGAAAAAGAGGTATGTGGTGAAAAAAAAAGTTTTTCCCTAACCAGGTATGTGATGAAAAATATTATTGAAAACAACATACCTGTCACGATGCCCACGCTCAAGAACAAGTGTACCATCCTCTGCGCGAAGAAGCTGACGATCAGTCCTACGGCGGAAATGACGCTACCGGCGATGATGACAGCACGGCAACTGGTCAGGTTACTCAGGGCACTGACAAAGGGAGCTGCAGTGTGATGTATGATTAACAGGTGTTACAGCCAGTCATAGCGGTGATCATCAACTGTATTTGTATCTGTTATATAGCCGGTACGCGATGTTATCCTGTTCGAAACGTCTGCCGAGCTATATTCTTGATTTGTGGCAAGGGCTTTAGGGCATAAAACTCATCGGAGTCCGGCTGTGATTTGGAACCCATGAGCTAGCTATATTTTGAATACGAATTTAATATTAGGACCTTAATATATTGCCATAATTGGTATCTGTAAGTGCACCCCCAGCCATAAATTGTATACGCGTACGATATGTGTAAAAGAATCCGGTCATGGAAAACAATGGCATTATAGATATCCGCCATTCAACCTTGTCAGCAATCAAAAAGTGTCCGGGAGACTTGGGCGTGTCTGCTATGGCCACGTCGGAGCATGCGCACAGGGTTTTAAAAAGCACTAGAATTAGACGATTACATAATTACGAGTTCTCACGTATGTGTGAGTGCATTTGTTTGATATTTCTACCTCCCTGACGAGATTTACCTCTTTTCCCAGAAAATTAGTCTGCTACTTGGAGAAAAACAAAATGCCATTCGCTACACCTAATGCCACGTCATTCCTCCAAATATGGGCAAATGCGGGCTAACTTCGTCAGACTAATAAAGATATTATTTGCTATATTCATGAATTTTGCTTTCAACATTTATGCACTGCGCAACGTTTATCTGCACAGTACAGTCCAAATGTCGTCGGAGCAAACAGAGTCGGTCCGGCTCCCTTTCTCGGGTCCTGGCAGCGGCCAAACTAGCAGGCCGTTGCCACACATACCTACTGTCCATCAGTACAGCGGCGCTGCTGACCAGCAGCAGGAGGGGCAAGAAACGTCCTCAGACACGTACGAAGAGGCCGAGAGAGTGTACTATACAATCAAGGATCAAGATCTACCGCCGTCTTTACGTCGGGAGGGGCGACAGCAGGGGTCACCTCAGGCGGAGGTTGAAACCAGCGGTTCGCCGCCCCAACCACCTCCTGTCCATCAGAGTGGCTCACCAGGGCGTGTCCGCCATGGCAACGGCACTTCTGACAAGTTGCAAGAAGAGCAAGATACGTCTTCACACACGTACGAAGGTCACACAGCGTACACTTCTGCAGGTAGTCGACTTTTTTTTATAATTGCCTTTTCAATATTTGCGCAAAAAGAAGACATATTTCCTGAAGCCCCTCATCAGGAAGAGTTTTTGTGTATGATCATTTACGTATTACTACCTACTTGACAGTATCAGAGATTTAGATCTAAAGATAATAATCATGTTAGTTTGATCATCATATGAATTATACCAGTTGATATCGATCATCATCTCTACCCAAATAACTTGTAATAAGTTGTTAAAAATATGGCTCTTATCTTAGAAAAGAATGCTATTTCAGCATGTCCTCATAAATCATGTAAATTAGGCCCTAATTCACATGATTTATGTCTAATGCTGGTCACCTTGACTTAACTTCCAAATGCCGAAAGTATAAAATTCCCGTCATTTACCACTAGAAATTATAATTTTTCTTCTCATCATTTATGCAGCTTAGATCTTAAGTGCCCTATCGTTTGAATGTAAAGTTTGATCATTCTGATAAAGAGATTGAATTTTAGACCGGAGCACTGAATTGGTCTATAATGCTTTATAAGTATGGGGTGGGGGCGTAACTTTGGTCAGCTATTACTTTCTAACCATGAATGAGAAAGTAAAGTGATTTCATTTCCTCAAATACCCGCCAAGTGCCCTATCGTTTGAATGTAAAGTTTGAACATTCTGATAAAGAGATTGAATTTTAGACCGGAGCACTGAATTGGTCTATAATGCTTTATAAGTATGGGGTGGGGGGCGTAACTTTGGTCAGCTATTACTCCCTAACCATGAATGAGAAAGTAAAATGATTTCATTTCCTCAAATACCCGCCAAGTGCCCTATCGTTTGAATGTAAAGTTTGAACATTCTGATAAAGAGATTGAATTTTAGACCGGAGCACTGAATTGGTCTATAATGCTTTATAAGTATGGGGTGGGGGCGTAACTTTGGTCAGCTATTACTTCCTAACCATGAATGAGAAAGTAAAGTGATTTCATTTCCTCAAATACCCGCCAAGTGCCCTATCGTTTGAATGTAAAGTTTGAACATTCTGATAAAGAGATTGAATTTTAGACCGGAGCACTGAATTGGTCTATAATGCTTTATAAGTATGGGGTGGGGGCGTAACTTTGGTCAGCTATTACTCCCTAACCATGAATGAGAAAGTAAAATGATTTCATTTCCTCAAATACCCGCCAAGTGCCCTATCGTTTGAATGTAAAGTTTGAACATTCTGATAAAGAGATTGAATTTGAGACCGGAGCACTGAATTGGTCTATAATGCTTTATAAGTATGGGGTGGGGGCGTAACTTTGGTCAGCTATTACTTCCTAACCATGAATGAGAAAGTAAAGTGATTTCATTTCCTCAAATACCCGCCAAGTGCCCTATCGTTTGAATGTAAAGTTTGAACATTCTGAAAAAGAGATTGAATTTTAGACCGGAGCACTGAATTGGTCTATAATGCTTTATAAGTATGGGGTTGGGGGCGTAACTTTGGTCAGCTATTACTCCCTAACCATGAATGAGAAAGTAAAATGATTTCATTTCCTCAAATACCCGCCAAGTGCCCTATCGTTTGAATGTAAAGTTTGAACATTCTGATAAAGAGATTGAATTTTAGACCGGAGCACTGAATTGGTCTATAATGCTTTATAAGTATGGAGTGGGGGGCATAACTTTGGTCAGCTATTACTCCCTAACCATGAATGAGAAAGTAAAATGATTTCATTTCCTCAAACACCCGCCAAGTGCCCTATCGTTTGAATGTAAAGTTTGAACATTCTGATAAAGAGATTGAATTTTAGACCGGAGCACTGAATTGGTCTATACTGCTTTATAAGTATGGGGTGGGGGCGTAACTTTGGTCAGCTATTACTTCCTAACCATGAATGAGAAAGTAAAATGATTTCATTTCCTCAAATACCCGCCAAGTGCCCTATCGTTTGAATGTAAAGTTTGAACATTCTGATAAAGAGATTGAATTTTAGACCGGAGCACTGAATTGGTCTATAATGCTTTATAAGTATGGGCGGGGGAGGCGTAACTTTGGTCAGCTATTACTCCCTAACCATGAATGAGAAAGTAACATGATTTCATTTCCTCAAATGCCCGCCAAGTGCCCTATCGTTTGAATGTAAAGTTTGAACATTCTGATAAAGAGATTGAATTTTAGACCGGAGCACTGAATTGGTCTATAATGCTTTATAAGTATGGGGTGGGGGGCGTAACTTTGGTCAGCTATTACTTCCTAACCATGAATGAGAAAGTAAAATGATTTCATTTCCTCAAATGCCCGCCAAGTGCCCTATCGTTTGAATGTAAAGTTTGAACATTCTGATAAAGAGATTGAATTTTAGACCGGAGCACTGAATTGGTCTATAATGCTTTATAAGTATTGGGTGGGGGGCGTAACTTTGGTCAGCTATTACTCCCTAACCATGAATGAGAAAGTAAAATGATTTCATTTCCTCAAATACCCGCCAAGTGCCCTATCGTTTGAATGTAAAGTTTGAACATTCTGATAAAGAGATTGAATTTTAGACCGTAGCACTGAATTGGTCTATAATGCTATATAAGTATGGGGTGGGGGGCGTAACTTTGGTCAGCTATTACTCCCTAACCATGAATGAGAAAGTAAAATGATTTCATTTCCTCAAATACCCGCCAAGTGCCCTATCGTTTGAATGTAAAGTTTGAACATTCTGATAAAGAGATTGAATTTTAGACCGTAGCACTGAATTGGTCTATAATGCTTTATAAGTATGGGGTGGGGGGGTAACTTTGGTCAGCTATTACTCCCTAACCATGAATGAGAAAGTAAAGTGATTTCATTTCCTCAAATACCCGCCAAGTGCCCTATCGTTTGAATGTAAAGTTTGAACATTCTGATAAAGAGATTGATTTTTAGACCGGAGCACTGAATTGGTCTATAATGCTTTATAAGTATGGGGTGGGGGCGTAACTTTGGTCAGCTATTACTCCTTAACCATGAATGAGAAAGTAAAATGATTTCATTTCCTCAAATACCCGCCAAGTGCCCTATCGTTTGAATGTAAAGTTTGAACATTCTGATAAAGAGATTGAATTTTAGACCGGAGCACTGAATTGGTCTATAATGCTTTATAAGTATGGGGTGGGGGCGTAACTTTGGTCAGCTATTACTCCCTAACCATGAATGAGAAAGTAAAATGATTTCATTTCCTCAAATACCCGCCAAGTGCCCTATCGTTTGAATGTAAAGTTTGAACATTCTGATAAAGAGATTGAATTTTAGACCGGAGCACTGAATTGGTCTATAATGCTTTATAAGTATGGGGTGGGGGGCGTAACTTTGGTCAGCTATTACTCCCTAACCGTGAATGAGAAAGTAAAATGATTTCATTTCCTCAAATACCCGCCAAGTGCCCTATCGTTTGAATGTAAAGTTTGAACATTCTGATAAAGAGATTGAATTTTAGACCGGAGCACTGAATTGGTCTACAATGCTTTATAAGTATGGGGTGGGGGGCGTAACTTTGGTCAGCTAGTACTCCCTAACCATGAATGAGAAAGTAAAATGATTTCATTTCCTCAAATACCCGCCAAGTGCCCTATCGTTTGAATGTAAAGTTTGAACATTCTGATAAAGAGATTGAATTTTAGACCGGAGCACTGAATTGGTCTATAATGCTTTATAAGTATGGGGGGGGGAGGCGTAACTTTGGTCAGCTATTACTCCCTAACCATGAATGAGAAAGTAAAATGATTTCATTTCCTCAAATACCCGCCAAGTGCCCTATCGTTTGAATGTAAAGTTTGAACATTCTGATAAAGAGATTGAATTTTAGACCGGAGCACTGAATTGGTCTATAATGCTTTATAAGTATGGGGTGGGGGGCGTAACTTTGGTCAGCTATTACTCCCTAACCATGAATGAGAAAGTAAAATGATTTCATTTCCTCAAATACCCGCCAAGTGCCCTATCGTTTGAATGTAAAGTTTGAACATTCTGATAAAGAGATTGAATTTTAGACCGGAGCACTGAATTGGTCTATAATGCTTTATAAGTATGGGGTGGGGGCGTAACTTTGGTCAGCTATTACTCCCTAACCATGAATGAGAAAGTAAAATGATTTCACTTCATCAAATATCCGCCAAGTGCCCTATCGTTTGAATGTAAAGTTTGAACATTCTGATAAAGAGATTGAATTTTAGACCGTAGCACTGAATTGGTCTATAATGCTTTATAAGTATGGGGTGGGGGGCGTAACTTTGGTCAGCTATTACTCCCTAACCATGAATGAGAAAGTAAAATGATTTCATTTCCTCAAATACCCGCCAAGTGCCCTATCGTTTGAATGTAAAGTTTGAACATTCTGATAAAGAGATTGAATTTTAGACCGGAGCACTGAATTGGTCTATAATGCTTTATAAGTATGGGGTTGGGGGCGTAACTTTGGTCAGCTATTACTCCCTAACCATGAATGAGAAAGTAAAATGATTTCATTTCCTCAAATACCCGCCAAGTGCCCTATCGTTTGAATGTAAAGTTTGAACATTCTGATAAAGAGATTGAATTTTAGACCGGAGCACTGAATTGGTCTATAATGCTTTATAAGTATGGAGTGGGGGGCATAACTTTGGTCAGCTATTACTCCCTAACCATGAATGAGAAAGTAAAATGATTTCATTTCCTCAAACACCCGCCAAGTGCCCTATCGTTTGAATGTAAAGTTTGAACATTCTGATAAAGAGATTGAATTTTAGACCGGAGCACTGAATTGGTCTATACTGCTTTATAAGTATGGGGTGGGGGCGTAACTTTGGTCAGCTATTACTTCCTAACCATGAATGAGAAAGTAAAATGATTTCATTTCCTCAAATACCCGCCAAGTGCCCTATCGTTTGAATGTAAAGTTTGAACATTCTGATAAAGAGATTGAATTTTAGACCGGAGCACTGAATTGGTCTATAATGCTTTATAAGTATGGGCGGGGGAGGCGTAACTTTGGTCAGCTATTACTCCCTAACCATGAATGAGAAAGTAACATGATTTCATTTCCTCAAATGCCCGCCAAGTGCCCTATCGTTTGAATGTAAAGTTTGAACATTCTGATAAAGAGATTGAATTTTAGACCGGAGCACTGAATTGGTCTATAATGCTTTATAAGTATGGGGTGGGGGGCGTAACTTTGGTCAGCTATTACTTCCTAACCATGAATGAGAAAGTAAAATGATTTCATTTCCTCAAATGCCCGCCAAGTGCCCTATCGTTTGAATGTAAAGTTTGAACATTCTGATAAAGAGATTGAATTTTAGACCGGAGCACTGAATTGGTCTATAATGCTTTATAAGTATTGGGTGGGGGGCGTAACTTTGGTCAGCTATTACTCCCTAACCATGAATGAGAAAGTAAAATGATTTCATTTCCTCAAATACCCGCCAAGTGCCCTATCGTTTGAATGTAAAGTTTGAACATTCTGATAAAGAGATTGAATTTTAGACCGTAGCACTGAATTGGTCTATAATGCTATATAAGTATGGGGTGGGGGGCGTAACTTTGGTCAGCTATTACTCCCTAACCATGAATGAGAAAGTAAAATGATTTCATTTCCTCAAATACCCGCCAAGTGCCCTATCGTTTGAATGTAAAGTTTGAACATTCTGATAAAGAGATTGAATTTTAGACCGTAGCACTGAATTGGTCTATAATGCTTTATAAGTATGGGGTGGGGGGGTAACTTTGGTCAGCTATTACTCCCTAACCATGAATGAGAAAGTAAAGTGATTTCATTTCCTCAAATACCCGCCAAGTGCCCTATCGTTTGAATGTAAAGTTTGAACATTCTGATAAAGAGATTGATTTTTAGACCGGAGCACTGAATTGGTCTATAATGCTTTATAAGTATGGGGTGGGGGCGTAACTTTGGTCAGCTATTACTCCTTAACCATGAATGAGAAAGTAAAATGATTTCATTTCCTCAAATACCCGCCAAGTGCCCTATCGTTTGAATGTAAAGTTTGAACATTCTGATAAAGAGATTGAATTTTAGACCGGAGCACTGAATTGGTCTATAATGCTTTATAAGTATGGGGTGGGGGCGTAACTTTGGTCAGCTATTACTCCCTAACCATGAATGAGAAAGTAAAATGATTTCATTTCCTCAAATACCCGCCAAGTGCCCTATCGTTTGAATGTAAAGTTTGAACATTCTGATAAAGAGATTGAATTTTAGACCGGAGCACTGAATTGGTCTATAATGCTTTATAAGTATGGGGTGGGGGGCGTAACTTTGGTCAGCTATTACTCCCTAACCGTGAATGAGAAAGTAAAATGATTTCATTTCCTCAAATACCCGCCAAGTGCCCTATCGTTTGAATGTAAAGTTTGAACATTCTGATAAAGAGATTGAATTTTAGACCGGAGCACTGAATTGGTCTACAATGCTTTATAAGTATGGGGTGGGGGGCGTAACTTTGGTCAGCTATTACTCCCTAACCATGAATGAGAAAGTAAAATGATTTCATTTCCTCAAATACCCGCCAAGTGCCCTATCGTTTGAATGTAAAGTTTGAACATTCTGATAAAGAGATTGAATTTTAGACCGGAGCACTGAATTGGTCTATAATGCTTTATAAGTATGGGGGGGGGAGGCGTAACTTTGGTCAGCTATTACTCCCTAACCATGAATGAGAAAGTAAAATGATTTCATTTCCTCAAATACCCGCCAAGTGCCCTATCGTTTGAATGTAAAGTTTGAACATTCTGATAAAGAGATTGAATTTTAGACCGGAGCACTGAATTGGTCTATAATGCTTTATAAGTATGGGGTGGGGGGCGTAACTTTGGTCAGCTATTACTCCCTAACCATGAATGAGAAAGTAAAATGATTTCATTTCCTCAAATACCCGCCAAGTGCCCTATCGTTTGAATGTAAAGTTTGAACATTCTGATAAAGAGATTGAATTTTAGACCGGAGCACTGAATTGGTCTATAATGCTTTATAAGTATGGGGTGGGGGCGTAACTTTGGTCAGCTATTACTCCCTAACCATGAATGAGAAAGTAAAATGATTTCACTTCATCAAATATCCGCCAAGTGCCCTATCGTTTGAATGTAAAGTTTGAACATTCTGATAAAGAGATTGAATTTTAGACCGGAGCACTGAATTGGTCTATAATGCTTTATAAGTATGGGGTGGGGGGGCGTAACTTTGGTTCAGCTAATACATCACTAATGAATGAGAAAGTAAAATGATTTCATTTCCTCAAATACCCGCCAAGTGCCCTATCGTTTGAATGTAAAGTTTGAACATTCTGATAAAGAGATTGAATTTTAGACCGGAGCACTGAATTGGTCTATAATGCTTTATAAGTATGGGGTGGGGGGCGTAACTTTGGTCAGCTATTACTCCCTAACCATGAATGAGAAAGTAAGATGATTTCATTTCCTCAAATACCCGCCAAGTGCCCTATCGTTTGAATGTAAAGTTTGAACATTCTGATAAAGAGATTGAATTTTAGACCGGAGCACTGAATCGGTTTATAATGCTTTA
Organism: Branchiostoma lanceolatum; assembly: GCF_035083965.1. Lineage (NCBI taxonomy): Eukaryota > Metazoa > Chordata > Leptocardii > Amphioxiformes > Branchiostomatidae > Branchiostoma > Branchiostoma lanceolatum. Next base: position 16,480,855 of record NC_089728.1, read on the forward strand.
TAAGTATGGGGTGGGGGGCGTAACTTTGGTCAGCTATTACTCCCTAACCATGAATGAGAAAGTAAAATGATTTCATTTCCTCAAATACCCGCCAAGTGCCCTATCGTTTGAATGTAAAGTTTGAACATTCTGATAAAGAGATTGAATTTAAGACCGGAGCACTGAATTGGTCTATAATGCTTTATAAGTATGGGCGGGGGAGGCGTAACTTTGGTCAGCTATTACTCCCTAACCATGAATGAGAAAGTAAAATGATTTCATTTCCTCAAATACCCGCCAAGTGCCCTATCGTTTGAATGTAAAGTTTGAACATTCTGATAAAGAGATTGAATTTTAGACCGGAGCACTGAATTGGTCTATAATGCTTTATAAGTATGGGGTGGGGGGCGTAACTTTGGTCAGCTATTACTCCCTAACCATGAATGAGAAAGTAAAATGATTTCACTTCCTCAAATACCCGCCAAGTGCCCTATCGTTTGAATGTAAAGTTTGAACATTCTGATAAAGAGATTGAATTTTAGACCGGAGCACTGAATTGGTCTATAATGCTTTATAAGTATGGGGTGGGGAGCGTAACTTTGGTCAGCTAGTACTCCCTAACCATGAATGAGAAAGTAAAATGATTTCATTTCCTCAAATACCCGCCAAGTGCCCTATCGTTTGAATGTAAAGTTTGAACATTCTGATAAAGAGATTGAATTTTAGACCGGAGCACTGAATTGGTCTATAATGCTTTATAAGTATGGGCGGGGGAGGCGTAACTTTGGTCAGCTATTACTCCCTAACCATGAATGAGAAAGTAAAATGATTTCATTTCCTCAAATACCCGCCAAGTGCCCTATCGTTTGAATGTAAAGTTTGAACATTCTGATAAAGAGATTGAATTTTAGACCGGAGCACTGAATTGGTCTATAATGCTTTATAAGTATGGGGTGGGGGGCGTAACTTTGGTCAGCTATTACTCCCTAACCATGAATGAGAAAGTAAAATGATTTCATTTCCTCAAATACCCGCCAAGTGCCCTATCGTTTGAATGTAAAGTTTGAACATTCTGATAAAGAGATTGAATTTTAGACCGGAGCACTGAATCGGTTTATAATGCTTTATAAGTATGGGGTGGGGGGCGTAACTTTGGTCAGCTATTACTCCCTAACCATGAATGAGAAAGTAAAATGATTTCATTTCCTCAAATACCCGCCAAGTGCCCTATCGTTTGAATGTAAAGTTTGAACATTCTGATAAAGAGATTGAATTTAAGACCGGAGCACTGAATTGGTCTATAATGCTTTATAAGTATGGGCGGGGGAGGCGTAACTTTGGTCAGCTATTACTCCCTAACCATGAATGAGAAAGTAAAATGATTTCATTTCCTCAAATACCCGCCAAGTGCCCTATCGTTTGAATGTAAAGTTTGAACATTCTGATAAAGAGATTGAATTTTAGACCGGAGCACTGAATTGGTCTATAATGCTTTATAAGTATGGGGTGGGGGGCGTAACTTTGGTCAGCTATTACTCCCTAACCATGAATGAGAAAGTAAAGTGATTTCATTTCCTCAAATACCCGCCAAGTGCCCTATCGTTTGAATGTAAAGTTTGAACATTCTGATAAAGAGATTGAATTTTAGACCGGAGCACTGAATTGGTCTATAATGCTTTATAAGTATGGGGTGGGGGGCGTAACTTTGGTCAGCTATTACTCCCTAACCATGAATGAGAAAGTAAAATGATTTCATTTCCTCAAATACCCGCCAAGTGCCCTATCGTTTGAATGTAAAGTTTGAACATTCTGATAAAGAGATTGAATTTTAGACCGGAGCACTGAATTGGTCTATAATGCTATATAAGTATGGGGTGGGGGGCGTAACTTTGGTCAGCTATTACTCCCTAACCATGAATGAGAAAGTAAAATGATTTCATTTCCTCAAATACCCGCCAAGTGCCCTATCGTTTGAATGTAAGGTTTGAACATTCTGATAAAGAGATTGAATTTTAGACCGGAGCACTGAATTGGTCTATAATGCTTTATAAGTATGGGGTGGGGGCGTAACTTTGGTCAGCTATTACTCCCTAACCATGAATGAGAAAGTAAAGTGATTTCATTTCCTCAAATACCCGCCAAGTGCCCTATCGTTTGAATGTAAAGTTTGAACATTCTGATAAAGAGATTGAATTTTAGACCGGAGCACTGAATTGGTCTATAATGCCTTATAAGTATGGGGTGGGGGCGTAACTTTGGTCAGCTATTACTCCCTAACCATGAATGAGAAAGTAAAATGATTTCATTTCCTCAAATACCCGCCAAGTGCCCTATCGTTTGAATGTAAAGTTTGAACATTCTGATAAAGAGATTGAATTTTAGACCGGAGCACTGAATTGGTCTATAATGCTTTATAAGTATGGGGTGGGGGGCGTAACTTTGGTCAGCTATTACTCCCTAACCATGAATGAGAAAGTAAAATGATTTCATTTCCTCAAATACCCGCCAAGTGCCCTATCGTTTAAATGTAAAGTTTGAACATTCTGATAAAGAGATTGAATTTTAGACCGGAGCACTGAATTGGTCTATAATGCTTTATAAGTATGGGCGGGGGAGGCGTAACTTTGGTCAGCTATTACTCCCTAACCATGAATGAGAAAGTAAAATGATTTCACTTCCTCAAATACCCGCCAAGTGCCCTATCGTTTGAATGTAAAGTTTGAACATTCTGATAAAGAGATTGAATTTTAGACCGGAGCACTGAATTGGTCTATAATGCTTTATAAGTATGGGGTGGGGGGCGTAACTTTGGTCAGCTATTACTCCCTAACCATGAATGAGAAAGTAAAATGATTTCATTTCCTCAAATACCCGCCAAGTGCCCTATCGTTTGAATGTAAAGTTTGAACATTCTGATAAAGAGATTGAATTTTAGACCGGAGCACTGAATTGGTCTATAATGCTTTATAAGTATGGGGTGGGGGGCGTAACTTTGGTCAGCTATTACTCCCTAACCATGAATGAGAAAGTAAAATGATTTCACTTCATCAAATATCCACCAAGTGCCCTATCGTTTGAATGTAAAGTTTGAACATTCTGATAAAGAGATTGAATTTTAGACCGGAGCACTGAATTGGTCTATAATGCTTTATAAGTATGGGGTGGGGGCGTAACTTTGGTCAGCTATTACTTCCTAACCATGAATGAGAAAGTAAAGTGATTTCATTTCCTCAAATACCCGCCAAGTGCCCTATCGTTTGAATGTAAAGTTTGAACATTCTGATAAAGAGATTGAATTTTAGACCGGAGCACTGAATTGGTCTATAATGCTTTATAAGTATGGGGTGGGGGCGTAACTTTGGTCAGCTATTACTCCCTAACCATGAATGAGAAAGTAAAATGATTTCATTTCCTCAAATACCCGCCAAGTGCCCTATCGTTTGAATGTAAAGTTTGAACATTCTGATAAAGAGATTGAATTTTAGACCGTAGCACTGAATTGGTCTATAATGCTATATAAGTATGGGGTGGGGGGCGTAACTTTGGTCAGCTATTACTCCCTAACCATGAATGAGAAAGTAAAATGATTTCATTTCCTCAAATACCCGCCAAGTGCCCTATCGTTTGAATGTAAAGTTTGAACATTCTGATAAAGAGATTGAATTTTAGACCGGAGCACTGAATTGGTCTATAATGCTTTATAAGTATGGGGTGGGGGGCGTAACTTTGGTCAGCTATTACTCCCTAACCATGAATGAGAAAGTAAAATGATTTCATTTCCTCAAATACCCGCCAAGTGCCCTATCGTTTGAATGTAAAGTTTGAACATTCTGATAAAGAGATTGAATTTTAGACCGGAGCACTGAATTGGTCTATAATGCTTTATAAGTATGGGCGGGGGAGGCGTAACTTTGGTCAGCTATTACTCCCTAACCATGAATGAGAAAGTAAAATAATTTCACTTCCTCAAATACCCGCCAAGTGCCCTATCGTTTGAATGTAAAGTTTGAACATTCTGATAAAGAGATTGAATTTTAGACCGGAGCACTGAATTGGTCTATAATGCTTTATAAGTATGGGGTGGGGGGCGTAACTTTGGTCAGCTATTACTCCCTAACCATGAATGAGAAAGTAAAATGATTTCATTTCCTCAAATACCCGCCAAGTGCCCTATCGTTTGAATGTAAAGTTTGAACATTCTGATAAAGAGATTGAATTTTAGACCGGAGCACTGAATTGGTCTATAATGCTTTATAAGTATGGGGTTGGGGGCGTAACTTTGGTCAGCTATTACTCCCTAACCATGAATGAGAAAGTAAAATGATTTCACTTCATCAAATATCCGCCAAGTGCCCTATCGTTTGAATGTAAAGTTTGAACATTCTGATAAAGAGATTGAATTTTAGACCGGAGCACTGAATTGGTCTATAATGCTTTATAAGTATGGGGTGGGGGCGTAACTTTGGTCAGCTATTACTTCCTAACCATGAATGAGAAAGTAAAGTGATTTCATTTCCTCAAATACCCGCCAAGTGCCCTATCGTTTGAATGTAAAGTTTGAACATTCTGATTAAGAGATTGAATTTTAGACCGGAGCACTGAATTGGTCTATAATGCTTTATAAGTATGGGGTGGGGGCGTAACTTTGGTCAGCTATTACTCCCTAACCATGAATGAGAAAGTAAAATGATTTCATTTCCTCAAATACCCGCCAAGTGCCCTATCGTTTGAATGTAAAGTTTGAACATTCTGATAAAGAGATTGAATTTTAGACCGTAGCACTGAATTGGTCTATAATGCTATATAAGTATGGGGTGGGGGGCGTAACTTTGGTCAGCTATTACTCCCTAACCATGAATGAGAAAGTAAAATGATTTCATTTCCTCAAATACCCGCCAAGTGCCCTATCGTTTGAATGTAAAGTTTGAACATTCTGATAAAGAGATTGAATTTTAGACCGGAGCACTGAATTGGTCTATAATGCTTTATAAGTATGCGGTGGGTGCGTAACTTTGGTCAGCTATTACTCCCTAACCATGAATGAGAAAGTAAAGTGATTTCATTTCCTCAAATACCCGCCAAGTGCCCTATCGTTTGAATGTAAAGTTTGAACATTCTGATAAAGAGATTGAATTTTAGACCGGAGCACTGAATTGGTCTATAATGCTTTATAAGTATGGGGTGGGGGTGTAACTTTGGTCAGCTATTACTCCCTAACCATGAATGAGAAAGTAAAATGATTTCATTTCCTCAAATACCCGCCAAGTGCCCTATCGTTTGAATGTAAAGTTTGAACATTCTGATAAAGAGATTGAATTTTAGACCGGAGCACTGAATTGGTCTATAATGCTTTATAAGTATGGGGGGGGGGGGGAGGCGTAACTTTGGTCAGCTATTACTCCCTAACCATGAATGAGAAAGTAAAATGATTTCATTTCCTCAAATACCCGCCAAGTGCCCTATCGTTTGAATGTAAAGTTTGAACATTCTGATAAAGAGATTGAATTTTAGACCGGAGCACTGAATTGGTCTATAATGCTTTATAAGTATGGGGTGGGGGGCGTAACTTTGGTCAGCTATTACTCCCTAACCATGAATGAGAAAGTAAAATGATTTCATTTCCTCAAATACCGCCAAGTGCCCTATCGTTTGAATGTAAAGTTTGAACATTCTGATAAAGAGATTGAATTTTAGACCGGAGCACTGAATTGGTCTATAATGCTTTATAAGTATGGGGTGGGGGGCGTAACTTTGGTCAGCTATTACTCCCTAACCATGAATGAGAAAGTAAAATGATTTCATTTCCTCAAATACCCGCCAAGTGCCCTATCGTTTGAATGTAAAGTTTGAACATTCTGATAAAGAGATTGAATTTTAGACCGGAGCACTGAATTGGTCTATAATGCTTTATAAGTATGGGGTGGGGGGGCGTAACTTTGGTCAGCTATTACTCCCTAACCATGAATGAGAAAGTAAAATGATTTCATTTCCTCAAATACCCGCCAAGTGCCCTATCGTTTGAATGTAAAGTTTGAACATTTTGATAAAGAGATTGAATTTTAGACCGGAGCACTGAATTGGTCTATAATGCTTTATAAGTATGGGGTGGGGGGCGTAACTTTGGTCAGCTATTACTCCCTAACCATGAATGAGAAAGTAAAATGATTTCATTTCCTCAAATACCCGCCAAGTGCCCTATCGTTTGAATGTAAAGTTGAACATTCTGATAAAGAGATTGAATTTTAGACCGGAGCACTGAATTGGTCTATAATGCTTTATAAGTATGGGGTGGGGGGCGTAACTTTGGTCAGCTATTACTCCCTAACCATGAATGAGAAAGTAAAATGATTTCATTTCCTCAAATACCCGCCAAGTGCCCTATCGTTTGAATGCAAAGTTTGAACATTCTGATAAAGAGATTGAATTTTAGACCGGAGCACTGAATTGGTCTATAATGCTTTATAAGTATGGGGTGGGGGGCGTAACTTTGGTCAGCTATTACTCTCTAACCATGAATGAGAAAGTAAAATGATTTCATTTCCTCAAATACCCGCCAAGTGCCCTATCGTTTGAATGTAAAGTTTGAACATTCTGATAAAGAGATTGAATTTTAGACCGTAGCACTGAATTGGTCTATAATGCTATATAAGTATGGGGTGGGGGGCGTAACTTTGGTCAGCTATTACTCCCTAACCATGAATGAGAAAGTAAAATGATTTCATTTCCTCAAATACCCGCCAAGTGCCCTATCGTTTGAATGTAAAGTTTGAACATTCTGATAAAGAGATTGAATTTTAGACCGGAGCACTGAATTGGTCTATAATGCTTTATAAGTATGCGGTGGGTGCGTAACTTTGGTCAGCTATTACTCCCTAACCATGAATGAGAAAAGTAAAGTGATTTCATTTCCTCAAATACCCGCCAAGTGCCCTATCGTTTGAATGTAAAGTCTTGAACATTCTGATAAAGAGATTGAATTTTAGACCGGAGCACTGAATTGTCTATAATGCTTTATAAGTATGGGGTGGGGGTGTAACTTTGGTCAGCTATTACTCCCTAACCATGAATGAGAAAGTAAAATGATTTCATTTCCTCAAATACCCGCCAAGTGCCCTATCGTTTGAATGTAAAGTTTTGAACATTCTGATAAAGAGATTGAATTTAGACCGGAGCACTGAATTGGTCTATAATGCTTTATAAGTATGGGGGGGGGAGGGTAACTTTGGTCAGCTATTACTCCCTAACCATGAATGAGAAAGTAAAATGATTTCATTTCCTCAAATACCCGCCAAGTGCCCTATCGTTTGAATGTAAAGTTTGAACATTCTGATAAAGAATTGAATTTTAGACCGGAGCACTGAATTGGTCTATAATGCTTTATAAGTATGGGGTGGGGGGCGTAACTTTGGTCAGCTATTACTCCCTAACCATGAATGAGAAAGTAAAATGATTTCATTTCCTCAATACCCGCCAAGTGCCCTATCGTTTGAATGTAAAGTTTGAACATTCTGATAAAGAGATTGAATTTTAGACCGGAGCACTGAATTGGTCTATAATGCTTTATAAGTATGGGGTGGGGGCGTAACTTTGGTCAGCTATTACTCCCTAACCATGAATGAGAAAGTAAAATGATTTCATTTCCTCAAATACCCGCCAAGTGCCCTATCGTTTGAATGTAAAGTTTGAACATTCTGATAAAGAGATTGAATTTTAGACCGGAGCACTGAATTGGTCTATAATGCTTTATAAGTATGGGGTGGGGGGCGTAACTTTGGTCAGCTATTACTCCCTAACCATGAATGAGAAAGTAAAATGATTTCATTTCCTCAAATACCCGCCAAGTGCCTATCGTTTGAATGTAAAGTTTGAACATTTTGATAAAGAAATTGAATTTTAGACCGAGCACTGAATTGGTCTATAATGCCTTTATAAGTATGGGGTGGGGGGCGTAACTTTGGTCAGCTATTACTCCTAACCATGAATGAGAAAGTAAAAATGATTTCATTTCCTCAAATACCCGCCAAGTGCCCTATCGTTTGAATGTAAAGTTTGAACATTCTGATAAAGAGATTGAATTTTAGACGGAGCACTGAATTGGTCTATAATGCTTTATAAGTATGGGGTGGGGGGCGTAACTTTGGTCAGCTATTACTCCCTAACCATGAATGAGAAAGTAAAATGATTTCATTTCCTCAAATACCCGCCAAGTGCCCTATCGTTTGAATGCTAAAGTTTGAACATTCTGATAAAGAGATTGAATTTTAGACCGGAGCACTGAATTGGTCTATAATGCTTTATAAGTATGGGGTGGGGGGCGTAACTTTGGTCAGCTATTACTCTCTAACCATGAATGAGAAAGTAAAATGATTTCATTTCCTCAAATACCCGCCAAGTGCCCTATCGTTTGAATGTAAGTTTGAACATTCTGATAAAGAGATTGAATTTTAGACCGGAGCACTGAATTGGTCTATAATGCTTTATAAGTATGGGGTGGGGGGCGTAACTTTGGTCAGCTATTACTCCCTAACCATGAATGAGAAAGTAAAATGATTTCATTTCCTCAAATACCCGCCAAGTGCCCTATCGTTTGAATGTAAAGTTTGAACATTCTGATAAAGAGATTGAATTTTAGACCGGAGCACTGAATTGGTCTATAATGCTTTAATAAGTATGGGGTGGGGGGCGTAACTTTGGTCAGCTATTACTCCCTAACCATGAATGAGAAAGTAAAATGATTATCATTTCCTCAAATACCCGCCAAGTGCCCTATCGTTTGAATGTAAAGTTTGAACATTCTGATAAAGAGATTGAATTTTAGACCGGAGCACTGAATTGGTCTATAATGCTTTTATAAGTATGGGGTGGGGGGCGTAACTTTGGTCAGCTATTACTCCCTAACCATGAATGAGAAAGTAAAATGATTTCATTCCTCAAATACCCGCCAAGTGCCCTATCGTTTGAATGTAAAGTATTGAACATTCTGATAAAGAGATTGAATTTTAGACCGGAGCACTGAATTGGTCTATAATGCTTTATAAGTATGGGGTGGGGGCGTAACTTTGGTCAGCTATTACTCCTAACCATGAATGAGAAAAGTAAAATGATTTCATTTCCTCAAATACCCGCCAAGTGCCCTATCGTTTGAATGTAAAGTTTGAACATTCTGATAAAGAGATTGAATTTTAGACCGGAGCACTGAATTGGTCTATAATGCTTTATAAGTATGGGGTGGGGGGCGTAACTTTGGTCAGCTATTACTCCCTAACCATGAATGAGAAAGTAAAATGATTTCATTTCTCAAATACCCGCCAAGTGCCCTATCGTTTGAATGTAAAGTTTGAACATTCTGATAAAGAGATTGAATTTTAGACCGGAGCACTGAATTGGTCTATAATGCTTTATAAGTATGGGGTGGGGGGCGTAACTTTGGTCAGCTATTACTCCCTAACCATGAATGAGAAAGTAAAATGATTTCATTTCCTCAAATACCCGCCAAGTGCCCTATCGTTTGAATGTAAAGTTTGAACATTCTGATAAAGAGATTGAATTTTAGACCGGAGCACTGAATTGGTCTATAATGCTTTATAAGTATGGGGTGGGGGGCGTAACTTTGGTCAGCTATTACTCCCTAACCATGAATGAAAAAAGTAAAATGATTTCATTTCCTCAAATACCCGCCAAGTTGCCCCTATCGTTTGAATGTAAAGTTTGAACATTCTGATAAAGAGATTGAATTTTAGACCGGAGCACTGAATTGGTCTATAATGCTTTATAAGTATGGGTGGGGGGCGTAACTTTGGTCAGCTATTACTCCCTAACCATGAATGAGAAAGTAAAATGATTTCATTTCCTCAAATACCCGCCAAGTGCCCTATCGTTTGAATGCAAAGTTTGAACATTCTGATAAAGAGATTGAATTTTAGACCGGAGCACTGAATTGGTCTATAATGCTTTATAAGTATGGGGTGGGGGGCGTAACTTTGGTCAGCTATTACTCCCTAACCATGGATGAGAAAGTAAAATGATTTCATTTCCTCAAATACCGCCAAGTGCCCTACGTTTGAATGTAAAGTTTGAACATTCTGATAAAGAGATTGAATTTTAGACCGGAGCACTGAATTGGTCTATAATGCTTTATAAGTATGGGGTGGGGGCGTAACTTTGGTCAGCTATTACTCCCTAACCATGAATGAGAAAGTAAAATGATTTCATTTCCTCAAATACCCGCCAAGTGCCCTATCGTTTGAATGTAAAGTTTGAACATTCTGATAAAGAGATTGAATTTTAGACCGGAGCACTGAATTGGTCTATAATGCTTTATAAGTATGGGGTGGGGGCGTAACTTTGGTCAGCTATTACTCCCTAACCATGAATGAAAAAGTAAAATGATATCATTTCCTCAAATACCCGCCAAGTGCCCTATCGTTTGAATGTAAAGTTTGATCATTCTGATAAAGAGATTGAATTTTAGACCGGAGCACTGAATTGGTCTATAATGCTTTATAAGTATGGGGTGGGGGGCGTAACTTTGGTCAGCTATTACTCCCTAACCATGAATGAGAAAGTAAAATGATTTCATTTCCTCAAATACCCGCCAAGTGCCCTAACGTTTGAATGCAAAGTTTGAACATTCTGATAAAGAGATTGAATTTTAGACCGGAGCACTGAATTGGTCTATAATGCTTTATAAGTATGGGGTGGGGGGCGTAACTTTGGTCAGCTATTACTCCCTAACCATGAATGAGAAAGTAAAATGATTTCATTTCCTCAAATACCCGCCAAGTGCCCTATCGTTTGAATGTAAAGTTTGAACATTCTGATAAAGAGATTGAATTTTAGACCGGAGCACTGAATTGGTCTATAATGCTTTATAAGTATGGGGTGGGGGGCGTAACTTTGGTCAGCTATTACTCCCTAACCATGAATGAGAAAGTAAAATGATTTCATTTCCTCAAATACCCGCCAAGTGCCCTATCGTTTGAATGTAAGTTTGAACAATTCTGATAAAGAGATTGAATTTTAGACCGGAGCACTGAATTGGTCTATAATGCTTTATAAGTATGGGGTGGGGGCGTAACTTTGGTCAGCTATTACTCCCTAACCATGAATGAGAAAGTAAAATGATTTCATTTCCTCAAATACCCGCCAAGTGCCCTATCGTTTGAATGTAAAGTTTGATCATTCTGATAAAGAGATTGAATTTTAGACCGGAGCACTGAATTGGTCTATAATGCTTTATAAGTATGGGGTGGGGGGGCGTGTAACTTTGGTCAGCTATTACTCCCTAACCATGAATGAGAAAGTAAAATGATTTCATTTCCTCAAATACCCGCCAAGTGCCCTATCGTTTGAATGTAAAGTTTGAACATTCTGATAAAGAGATTGAATTTTAGACCGGAGCACTGAATTGGTCTATAATGCTTTATAAGTATGGGGTGGGGGGGCGTAACTTTGGTCAGCTATTACTCCCTAACCATGAATGAGAAAGTAAAATGATTTCATTTCCTCAAATACCCGCCAAGTGCCCTATCGTTTGAATGTAAAGTTTGAACATTCTGATAAAGAGATTGAATTTTAGACCGGAGCACTGAATTGGTCTATAATGCTTATAAGTATGGGGGTGGGGGCGTAACTTTGGTCAGCTATTACTCCCTAACCATGAATGAGAAAGTAAAATGATTTCATTTCCTCAAAACCCGCAAGTGCCCTATCGTTTGAATGTAAAGTTTGACATTCTGATAAAGAGATTGAATTTAAGACCGGAGCACTGAATTGGTCTATAATGCTTTATAAGTATGGGGTGGGGGACGTAACTTTGGTCAGCTATTACTCCCTAACCATGAATGAGAAAGTAAAATGATTTCATTTCCTCAAATACCCGCCAAGTGCCCTATCGTTTGAATGTAAAGTTTGAACATTCTGATAAAGAGATTGAATTTTAGACCGGAGCACTGAATTGGTCTATAATGCTTTATAAGTATGGGGTGGGGGGGCGTAACTTTGGTCAGCTATTACTCCCTAACCATGAATGAGAAAGTAAAATGATTTCATTTCCTCAAATACCCGCCAAGTGCCCTATCGTTTGAATGTAAAGTTTGAACATTCTGATAAAGAGATTGAATTTTAGACCGGAGCACTGAATTGGTCTAGTAATGCTTTATAAGTATGGGGTGGGGGCGTAACTTTGGTCAGCTATTACTCCCTAACCATGAATGAGAAAGTAAAATGATTTCATTTCCTCAAATACCCGCCAAGTGCCCTATCGTTTGAATGTAAAGTTTGAACATTCTGATAAAGAGATTGAATTTAAGACCGGAGCACTGAATTGGTCTATAATGCTTTATAAGTATGGGGGTGGGACGTCAACTTTGGTCAGCTATTACTCCCTAACCATGAATGAGAAAGTAAAATGATTTCATTTCCTCAAATACCGGCCAAGTGCCCTATCGTTTGAAATGTAAAGTTTGAACATTCTGATAAAGAGATTGAATTTTAGACCGGAGCACTGACTTGGTCTATAATGCTTTATAGTATGGGGTGGAGGGGGCGTAACCTTTGGTCAGCTATTACTCCTAACCATGAATGAGAAAGTAAAATGATTTCATTACCTCAAATACCCGCCAAGTGCCCTAATTCGTTTGACCGATGTAGCGTTGTGTGCTTACTTTGAAAGAGATTGAATTTTTGACGGCGACAATGAATTGGTCTAGTAATGCTTTTGATAAGTTTGGGGGTGGGGGCGTAACTTTGGTCAGCTATTACTCCCTAACCATGAATGAGAAAGTAAAATGATTTCATTTCCTCAAATACACGCCAAGTGCCCTATCGTTGAATGAAAGTTTTGAACATTCTGATAAAGAGATTGAATTTTAGACCGGAGCACTGAATTGGTCTATAATGCCTTATATATGTCTATGTAGG